>NC_136062.1:494767601-495485726 GCF_964261635.1 Lissotriton helveticus
CACAAAGATACTGTCAATCCGCCTTTCAGACCCATCGTCTCCGCCTGTGGGTCAATCTCAGAACCAATTGGTAAATTTATTGACAAATTTCTACAACCTATCGTTCAAAAAAGTGTCACCTACATCAAGGACACCACAACTTTTTTAAACTTACTGAGCTCAACATCATTACAACAAGATTTCTCATATTGGTTGTGCACTATTGACGTCACGGCTCTTTACACATCCATCCCTCACAGTGAGGGCATTGAAGCTCTAGAATGGAGCCTATTGAACAGTGATTTAGAAGAATCTCAAAAAGTGTTCATCTTAGAACTCATGCAATTCGCTCTTTATCACAGCTACTTCGAATGGCAAGGACAATTTTTTAACCAGTGCAACGGGACATCCATGGGTTTTGGGGGGGCCCCCTCATACGCGAATATTTTCATGCAGAAATTCGAAACTGATCATATTCTATCAAACCCTGATTGGATGGATGGATTAACAATCTTTAAACGTTACATTGATGACATTTTCGTCATATGGCATGGCTCGAAAGAACGATTAGAGTCGAACATTCACACTCTCAACACCAAGAACGCACGCATCAAATTCACTCATACTATTGAGAAAGAATCTATCTCATTTTTGGATGTACAAGTAATGGTCAATAACAACACCATCAACACCAAGGTTTTCAAAAAGCCAACCGACAGAAACACCAGCTTTCTCTTTCAGAGTTTTCACCCAGATTCTTTGAAGAAACACCTACCTACGTCGCAATTTATCAGGTTGAAACGGATCACATCTCGTGATACTGATTTACAGGTTGCCCTGAATGACCAAGTAATGAGATATCAAGAAAGAGGATATCCGGAAAACACAATATCCAAAGCTTTGGAAAAAGTAAATAAATTAGAACGGAATACATTGCTACAAGCTCAAGCAAAAACTGAAGTCAAAAAGACAGTGTGTGTACTCAAATTTTCCACGGAATCTAACAAAATCAAGGGTATTGTCAATAAACATTGGCACCTAATTCAATCTGAACCTGACCTCAAAGACTTATTCAGTGACAAGGTCACATTTGCGTTCCAAAGATCGAAGAACTTACAAGAACTTTTAAAAACACGCAAGAAAGTAAACGCCAATTGGAAAGGAATGCTCAAGTGCTTGAATTGCATTCATTGCAATAATGTTATGCCAGGAAAAATTTTCATTCATCCAACTAAAGGCTATCCTATTGAACTGAATCACACCAGCACCTGTGATACCACTAACTGCATCTATGCAATCAAATGCCCTTGTGGGAAAGTTTATGTCGGCCAAACCGAGCGTAAAATAAAAACACGTATCACTGAACATAAAAGCAATATCCGTCAGTCTAACATGAAATCATCCCTAGCTAACCATTGGATAGAAGCAAGACACCAGATATCCCAACTCAAATTCACGGTTCTGGAAATTCTCCCACAACGCCCTGACGTGGATCCACTGAAACAAAGACTACGATCAGAATTCCACTGGATTAAAAAACTTAATTCGACACATCCTTTTGGGATGAATGACCGTGTTGAACATTCATGTTTTCTTTAAATGACCAGCAGCATTGTTGTTTCTGACCTATTCAGTCCGTCTATTTTGCAATATGTTTCATTTGCTCCATTTTGCATATTTTATTATCATGTTTTTTGATATTATTGTTTACGTTCGATACCCTCTTCCCTATGAAGCATTCACACTCATATCACGTGATCAGAGTCTTCTGACTACACACGTCTCTCTATACTCCACTCCTATTGGGTTCTCTTTGTTCCATTCTCGTATTGGTGGTTTTGCCGATCACATGACCCCGTGTTAAATACTCCATGCACTTTCCACTACACACCGAGGTTCACCGAGACTCGTTCAAGGTTGACGGTTACTGCCGCTATTCCGTAAGTTTTTGTGATATTGACGACTGGGACTGTTTGGTACACACTCGTAACTTGTAAAGAGCACTGGGTTACTTACTATATCCATCTGAAGTTATACATCTGTTTGTTTTGCACCGCCGTTTTTCCATTTAATTCACGAATCGACCTTTCCACCTTTTAGACACCGCTATATACTCTTTCTGCATTCCGGTTCTCTATTTTTTCACGTTTTCGTTCACCATTTCACCTAGACATTATGACATTTGTGGCAGCATCTAATTCTTGGTCCTGTCTTATCCCTTGTTCACAGACCCCTGACGAAGGGTCGAGGTTTATGACCCGAAATGCATTGGGTGATGATAAATGCAAGCTAACTGTTAAAATGGCGACATAAGGAGCACATTATGTTTGCAAAGAAACGAATATGAAATAATCGTATGTACCAATGAATGAAGAATTGGTCGTAAAAAACAAACAAATAAAGAAAAACCTGTGAAGAAGCATTATTGTTTCGTGTATAACTGAGTGCGTAAACTCGAGGATCGTTGATTCTATCCCCACCACTACATTGTTGTAATAAGGCACGGCCAGACTACGTGTGACGTTCACGCACCACCACCATCTGATGAACTTTTAGAATAACCTTGAATACTGAGTGCATAGGGATTACACTGTTTCTCTTTTTCTTATCCACCTATGTGCCATTGTTACTAACGTCTCTTTCTCCCTACCACTAGGGATCTGACTCCGTCTCTGAGGAGTTTCAGATGAATCAGACGAAAATAACGGACCAGAAAGAGGTGAATAAAGAGTAGCAACAGAGTTAGGAACACGCTTACGAACAGAAGGAGAAAGAAAAACAGGGGCAACAACACTAGAGGTGAAGGAAGGCATAGTAGGAACGGACAAGGTAGTTGGAGTAGCAGAAACAACAGTCTGCGAAGGTACAGGTACAGGAGCAGTAGGAACGAGGACAGGTGGTGGAACAAACGTAGGGTTAACAGCAGGCTGGCCCGCAGCCGCTGGAGCAACAAGAGGAACAACAGGAGGAGCTATAGGAGGAGCTACAGGAGCAGTAGCACCCTGTACATAAGGAGGTGGTGATTTCATCAAGTATGATAACAAGGAATCCTCCTTCAAATCTTCTTCTTTCTTTTCTAGATTATTCGGTAAAACTGGGTAACATTTATCTATTTTCATGTGATGCAATCTAGTAGCGATTTCCATATCTTTTTCTTCTTTGTCTTGTCTACATTCTTTTATAGCTTGCATTATCGGAACAAACTCTTGCTTTTTATCTTTTTTAAGTTGTTTGATTTCTTTCTGCTTGGCCTCCTTACGCCATATCCGAAAGGAATCAAACATAGCTGGCCTAGCTTTCTTTAAAAATAATTTAGCCTCAAGATTATCTAAAATCGAAAGTTCAAAAGTTCCGTGTGGTGGCCATCTAAGGTCACCGTCTTTCTTTGTATAGCGGATCCAGTAATCATTATATATTATAGGACCCACCCCATGTCGACTATAAAGATCATGTATCGGAGTTCCAACTGGAGGTATCGGACATGAGTCCTCCAACCGGGAATCCATTGCGCAACATTTGAAAATACGAAACAAATCACTATGGCTAGGCATCGTGCACACTAACCTAGTATCAAACTTCAAGGATTACCGAAGCAATAAAACCTCGTGTAAGTCAAAACCCTCGGTTTTTGGCAATTGCAACTGTCAAATAATACTAAGGACCAATACTAAGAACCACAAATGCAATGGAACCATGCAACACAACAAAGCCTTAAGGCTATTACAAAGCTCGGAGAGCTAACCACAAAGCCTGAGGAGGCTATTACAAAGCTCAGTGACCTATTACCACAAAGCCTTAAAGGCTAACCACAAAGCTTTCAAAAAGCTAGAACAACCACTAAGGACTGGGAGCGACCCACAAATACTTAACTCAGAACTTCAATGGCGTCACCAGGAAGGCCCGTCTATCGTCTCGCTTGTACATAAGGTCTACGCCGGGCGTCGAAGACAGGTCGACAGTCAGGGCATCGGTCCGTTGCAGCCGTCAGGAGGCGGGAATCTTCGCAGGGAAAAACTTCGGGCCACTTATTTCGACAACAGGATCGATGAAGCGGGGTGCACCTTCCCTCGGAGATTTCATACGAAGTTCCTCACGATCATCAGGCTTTGGACCGGACCGGTACCGCTGAAGTCGCCCCCACGTTGGGCGCCAACTGAAGGACTGGACTTTTTAATAGTACCAGCGGTGCCAGGGAACAACACCTATAACCTTCATGGGATACCTGTTTCGGCGCACAAACTACAGAGACACGGGACACTTCCTTCGGCGTCAAAGATTCAAGGTTTATTTACTGCAGGGAACACAGAAGTCACAACAAGTACAACACGTGCAACTTGGGGAGACTGCTTCAAATTGGTTCTGTGGATCGCTCCTTTTATACAAAATTAACTCATAGGACAACATGGTACACAAAAGTTTACAACCTGGTTCCCATAATTATCCCTCAGAGGGGTCGCTTTGGTCACTTTGGTACACATAAGGTCCGGAACATAAGTGCGGAAACATTTGGCGGTTCCCAACTGTAAAAACCCATCTTCCTAACATTAGTGAATTCCAATCGGCAGTAAAACAGATCGAAATAGGGACAAAGACAGGTGCAGAGGGAGATGGAGACAGTGGGGAAATCGAAAAGGGTGTAAAAGGGGAGGTATCGGGAAACACGAGATACAGGCATCAAAGAGACGTGCCTAATGAGATGCACGGCTGAGACAATAAACCGGACGGCAAGATGAGCCTCGAGCGGGGCCATCTGCCTTACAGTATCATCCCCCTCATCGTAAAAGATATTTACAAAGTACATGTGTCTTCCACAAATATCCTGAGAGTCCCAGGGTGACGAAGCGGACAGTGTCCGTTCGCTGGCTACTTGAGGGCAAGAGACAAAATGGATGCCGTATCTAAGATGGAACCCGTGGGTACAGATGAAAAACCCACATATCAAACGAACGGTTTAAGTTAGCACAGCGAAACTGCGCACACTTACTAAACTCGTCATTTGCGGTTCTTAGATACCAGACTCGACCATATTCGTGCGAGTCGAAAACATCACTTAAAATTGTCACGGAACCTCAACGTCCTCATTTTGCTTGGTTATCTGTCCAGCTTTTAATGCACCGTTCAGTCGTTATCTATCGTTTGCACAGGCCTGTCAGACTTTAAGACGCTTGTGATACGCGGGTAATTGCTGGCAAGCTGGTAAGTTTCTACCAAAGTTTAATTCCAGTAAAATTGACTCACGTTTAGAGAGCGAGCCGGTCTGAGCAAAAAACCTCCTGCAACTGCCATAGGTAGAACTTAGCGCAAAAGTTTGTGCACTGACAATTCCTCATAATGAACGTGGCATGTGGGAGCATGAATACACAAGCGCTCGCTACGACATGACGTACACTTTTCTGACGTCTCACTTGGACGGACTTGGCCTGACTTACGTGTGTGGTAAAAGGTTTATTATTATTCTTTATGGGGCCATCTGTCAGACCCTCCCACATTTCGCTATTTCGCGATTCACGAAAAAATCGCAAAATCAGCAGATTAGCACGATGGCCGCGATATTTGCTGATTTGGCCGCTAAAAAGGGTCTTCCCTGAACAAAGGAAATAATGAAGGCTTCTTATTGATTGCTATGCAGCGCCTCACTCCATGGAGGTGACCAGCTGGCTTTCATTCTCCTCACTCCATGGAGGTGACCGGCTGGCTTTCATTCTCCTCACTCCATGGAGGTGACCAGCAGGCTTCCATTGTCCTCACTCAATGGAGGTGACCAGCTGGCTTCCATTCTCCTCACTCCATGGAGGTGACCAGCTGGCTTTCATTCTCCTCACTCCACAAGGTGTCACCGTGCAGCCGTACAATAGCTGCTGCCTAATGGGATGAATTCCATTCCTAATTTTTACAAATCTTCTCGGTCTTCAACTAGGGGGTGACGGTTCCACCTCCACTCCACCCTCCGGCAGTGCTTCTGCTGACTCGATGGCAGCGCTTTGTCAAAAATCGAATGCGCGGCAGACTGACTTGTTACTGTCACACGCAGCTTATTTTTGGTTCAGCAAAACAAAAGCTGCAAGTGGGGGGTCGAGAGAACAACAAAATCAGAGTTTCTTCCCGGCAAGTGGAACCTATTGATGACTTTTCACCCTGTGGCTGCCAAGCTTTGCTCGCCATTCCCATGCATAAAATGTCAGAACAGAGGCGCGCCTAGAGTCAAATTTCGGTGGGGGCTGATTCTTCAAGCAAAAGGTAGAGTAGAGCTGTAGGGGCCCCAAGAAGGGAGTGACAACCATCAAAGTCTCATTAACAAGCAAAAGGACTTTAAAAGACCTGTGAAGTACTCGGTGCGGCTGTGTGTGCACCCGGGAAGCGGTCTCATCCTGGGCTGCCACACTCAACGGGTGGGGGGGGGAGGGGGTCAGGGGAGTGGGGGCGGGAACTGAAGCCGTTTGAATCCAATGGGCGTTGCGCGCCTGTTTCAGAAGGTTCTACTTAAATAGAAAAGGCTTTCCAATATTCTTAGAAAGCCACTCAATAGTGAATTTGCCACCATCCAAAGCTTTCTAGCAGCAAAGCTGAGGTTCTGCCATCAGACACCACCTGTTTTGAGGCACAGCTTGGCCACGAAGATGCTGGCTACTCTATTACGAATATCTGAAGGCTATTTGCTTCCACTTTACCCCGAGGCAATAACTGGGTGATACCCCGATACACAGCTGTGGGAACAATAGTTTTTCCGGATGTATGACATTACAACGCATGCATTTACATCGCATGCCTTTACAATGCAAGTATTACAACGCAGTCCATTACAACGCATAGTGCTTTGGGGCGCTGGATAGTGAATAGTTTAATTTACTATTCCAACTCCAGTCCCCGTGGACACTAGGGAAGGTTATTAGATAGTAAATTAACCTATTCCCTATCCTAGAGCGCCCCCCAGAGCAATGCGTTGTAATAGTTTGCGTTGTAATGGTTGCGTTGTAAAGGCTCTGCGATGTAAAAGTTGCGTTGTAGGTGTTGTTCACCAGTTTTTCCATATGGGGCACTGATTCTGGCCTTGCAGTGACCAGATGCTCATTGCTTGACCTCATGTGGACAGTGACTTGTTATGTGTGACTTCCCGCATCATATCCAATGGAACTGATGTGGATGGCAATGGAGTGCTCTCAGCTGATCACCTCTGAGGGTGCCACAGCCCGTCCACCCCTCCTCTCAGTGCCAACACGCTGGAAGTGGTGGTCTCAGCACGATACAAGTGGTACCGGGCGACTCCTTTAGATAGTGGTGAGGGAAATTAGGAGGTGGTGCGGCACGGTGAGCACTGTAGAGGATGGATGAGAAACTGTGGCTCAGCCCCCTCCCCCCACCACTTTATATCACCCTGCCTCTTGGGCTCTGCCCACTGACCTGTGTGTCAAGACTGAGAATACCAAAGACTGTAAACTGAAACTCTTCCCCTTTTTAAGTATGGGTTTACGTGTTCCAGCGCGCAGAGGGGTCTAAGTTAATAACAAAAAACACAGGGCTTACAAAACGTGAAACTGGTGCCAGCAGGTTGGCAGCAGCTATGTTTATCTCTTAATAAATGCACAGGAATAATTTACACAGGCAGAGATAACAAAGAAATAGCCTTTTATGTCTAACCATGTGTTTATTGGAATGGCTTTAATAAATCTATGCACTTCAAATTAACAGAGAAAAATAAAACACTAAAAAGGGTTAGATCGAGTAAAACATATATATTCTGACAGCCACTCTGTTAATAATTTACCCAGCACATGGGAAAAGAGAACTGAGTTGCACAGAACTTTGCATATTTCAATAATTCTCTGCATTTTTCTGTTAATTTTTGAGAAAATAAGTTCATGTGTTGTGGGCTCAGAGCCTGGATTTCTGTTCCAAGTGTTTATGTATGCCAACATGGCCTTGGCTAGCATTGGTGCAAAAGGTGCTGTGGCACTGGGCCCCAAAGCTCTGAGGGCCCACTGAGTCTTGACAATGCTGCATTTTACTACTCCAACAGCAGTCAAGTGAGCTATTGCCTTTGCTTGCACCAGGGCCCAGGGCCTCCTTGCGACACAAGTGTATGCAAGCAAGGGTGGATATGTGCGTTCTACCAAAGATTTCGAATTAAAAGAGTTCCTTGACCTATAGTACCACATTGGTCTGACTCTTGGGTTCTTTCTGTGAGGAAGGAGCAAATCCATGTGAGTGCAGGTCCTTGGGTGCAGATCTCATGAAGGCTTCTGATCAGTAGGGTTTGGAAGACTGTATCGAATGCCACTGAGAGGTTGAGTAAGATGGGAGCTGCTGTCTCCCCTTGCCCCAGGATGCTCCGGATGTCTGTGGCTGTGATGAGGGCTGTTTTGGTGCTGTGGTTTTTCCTGAATCCTGGTTGAGTGTTGCTCCTGAATGGATGGATTTCATGATCGTCCGTGTCTTCTCTGGTGAGAGTTTCCCCATGCGGTTGTCTTGGTTGACCCCAGACTCCTGAGCCGTGAGCCGGGAGCTAGATGTTGTTTGTGTTACTATTACTGTTTTATCCTGCTTAGCTGAAAATCTGCATTTTGTTTTAAAACTTTTTAAATCGCGTGCCGCAATTACCTCATTACAAGCACCTGCGGCTGCTGTTCCTTGGTTGCTGTGGGGAAGGCTCCAAAGGGCTGTGTGGTGGCTTGATGGGGTGATTGGTGGCATCTTGCCCAGGACGGTCGGAGTGAGACGCCATCTTGGGAGGTGCACAGGTCAGCGGGGCAGCTGTTTTTTTGCTGACGCTTGAAATAATAGCACAGCCGCGACCGCGCAGCGGACGCGCCACTGTCGTGCCAAAGGCACACCTAAGGCAAGCCCGTCTGCGCCCTCACCGCCGGCGCCGGCCACCTGCTGGATCCCATATTCTCCAATTTAAGTTGCCTCACAATCTTGCCGACCGTCCCACAGGCTTGGACCGGCCATTTCTTGGTCTCCTTTTCGCTGCGGCTGTTGGGCTGTTGGGGAAAGGTGACCTGACCCGTCCTGCTCCAGTCTTAAAACGCCCTTGGCATAAGTTAGACTTGGGCTTTCTTTCAGCACGGCTGTCTAGCCATAGGCCCCAGCGGCCGCTGGACGTAGAGGTGGCAAACTCCGGCTTCAATGAGTGGGTAACCCATGGCTTGGATAGCTGCATCCCGGCTAGGCTGGGGGGAAAACCCGCAGGCCATCTAACTCCTGGTTTAATGACTCACTAGTCATAGCCAAAAAGGGCTGCAAGCAGTTAGAACGTGCTTGAAGACGCTGTTATGATGGGGTAGCAAAAAGTGAATATCGAGCCGCCATTAAACAGTACCACAAGCTCATTCGGCGAGCTCAGGTGGCGTACGTGGCCGACAAAATCCTGGCTAGTACTAACCCCGCCAAGACAATCTTCTCCGTGCGGAAGGGCATGAAGAGCGGTGGTACCACAGGGACCTCATCGATCTCCTCTGATCAGCAGTGCAATGAGCTAGCTCGGTATTCCGTGAACAAAGTCAAAAAGATTTACCTTGGTTTACCCACCCTGACTTCGCCCCCTGAGACAGTGGCTTTGGGGGCCACATGTTCCATTGTGGAAAATACCTTGTCATCTTTTCCTCTGCTGTCACAGATGGAGTTTGAGGCCCTCTGTTTGAAGATCAAATCGGGGTCGCCGGCCGAACCGTTGACACCTGCCCACTTCTGCCAGTTCCACACTTTCCGCTCCCCGCTGAATATTGACTTGGTCAATCTTTCTTTGGCATCAGCTTCTGTATCGAGGGCGTGGAAACACGCTAAGGTCATCCCGTTGCTCAAAAAACCCTCCCTAGACCCCGTGGAGTCAACCAATTACCACTCTATTTCCCAATTGCCTTTCCTGTCCAAACTGGGTGATCGGACGTGAACTCCATTCTCTCTAAGTTTATTGAACAGAATGCCATCCTTGATCCATCTCAACATGGTTTCCGAGCCCGCCATAGCACTGAGTCTGCTGTGCTGGTAGTTACGGAGGCCATCCGGGCTAATCTGGATGATGGTGACTAGCGGCCTTGGTCCTTCTGGACCTAAGTGCCACTTTTGAAACCGTCTCCTATGTGATACTTTTAAGATGCCTTCAGGAAATAGGCATTAGGGATGTGACTTTGAATTGGCTCCGGTCTTTTCTGGGGGGGAGGTCATTTCAAGTTCTTGTGCCTCCTTTCCATTCCAAAGAGTTTGCTTTGCATCAGGGGGTGCCGCAGGGCTCAGTGTTAAGCCCCCTACTGTTTAAGATCTATGTCCGGCCTTTGACCGCGCTAGCGTAGGGAAGGGGCATGTCACTGGTGTCGTATGCTGACTACACCCAGCTGGTGATCGCTTTCTCCATAAAAAGGTGCACCAAACTGACCAAGTTTAAAGAGGATCTTTCAGCAATTGCAGACTGGATGGCGTTAAACTGTTTGCAGCTGAACGCCAGTAAGTCCGAGATTTTACTGTTTGGGAAGGATCGAGGGTTGTGGTACGAGCAATGTTGGCCGGATCGCCTTAAACCTGCCCCCCTGCCTAAGGAGACAGTGAAAAACCTAGGCGTTTGGTTTGACAGTGGTCTGACGTTTGACGCCCAATCAAAGGTAGTGGCTGGGGTGTGTTTTTGGCTTCTGCACGCCCTGAAGCCACTGCTGGGTTTCTTTCCTCCAAAAGTACGCCAAACCATTATTTAAGCTACAATCCTATCCAGACTGGATTATGGCAGCCGCCTCTACCTGGGTGCCAACAAGACTAGTGTTAAGCGTCTACAGAGAGCACAGAATGCAGCTGCCCACATGCTGGTGGCTCTCCCGAAATCTTGCTCAGTTTCTTACGTGCTTCGCAAACTTCATTGGTTGCCTGTTGAGAAGCGCATTCAATTTAAGTCGCTCTGTGTGGCGCGTAGGATCCTGACGCATCAGGCACCCCTGGGGTTGGCTGGCCTGTTAGAGTTTTACGTGCTGCAGCGTCTTTGAGATCTGCCGACTCAGCGCTGGTCCGTACTCTGCGTGTTTGGAAAGCCGGAGCGGGTGGTCGTTACTTTCGTAGTTTGGCTGCGCAACTCTGGAATTCGCTCCCTGTTTCCATCAGAGCCATCCAGAATCATCTTGCTTTCCGGAAAGCCATAAAGACCTGGCATTTGCCTGTATAACCCGTCTGCTTTCCGGTTCTTGTCTTGGAGTTTGTGGCTCGCGCTGGGACGCCCCGTCGCTGGGGCACCTATGTGCATTACAAATCCGACAAATAAATAAATTGGTTGTGGATGGGCAGGCTGGTGATGAGATCACTAGGGCTTAGTAGCTGTGTGAATTTGCTATATGCTTGTGATTTTGTGGTTGAAGAAGTGTGATAGGTTGTTGCAGAGTTCTTGGGAGGGTGCGATGCTGTTGACGCAGACTTCTTTGCCTGTTGTGTTTGATGGGTGCAATGGGAGACTCCACAGTTTTTGACCCAGTTAAAGAAGTTGCTGATATCTTTGAGGTAATCCATGGGGTTTTGGTTGACCTGGGCTAAGTATTCTAAGGCTGGCATTGGTGGTCATGTTGACCTTTGGTGTGTTGTTTTGGAAGTGGATGATGCAGTGAGCAGTCCATATGAATGGTGATGTGGAGTTATGCCCGATGCTATAACTTGTGGTGAAGATGTGGTCCAGTATGTGTCCTGCAATGTGTGTTGGTTCAGTTACTCGTTGGATTGGTCCAATGTTGTTGAGGCTTTCAAGGAGTGTTGTGAAGCAGGGGTCGGTTCTATCTTCCAGGTGAAAGTTGAGGTCGCTGAGGAGTATGAAGGCTCTGGAGTCGATTGTAAGCGGGAGCAATGAAGTCCGTGATGAGGCTGGTGAAGGTAGATCGTGGTCCGGGTGGTCGGTAGACAAGACTTCCATTTACGATTAAGTTTTAGGAGATTTGTAGATTAAAGTGCAGGTGAGTCCATGAGTGGGGTGGTGCTTTCCATGGACGTTGAGCACTTGAAGAAGTTATTAATATGCTCTACCATTTTTTAAAGGTGAAGATTGCACCAGATAATGTATATTTAAACAAATTAGTGAAATAACCAGAAAGCAGGAGGTGACCTCCCTATGCAGTCTGTCTAACTTATTTGGATCAGCCACTACGATCCTGTGCCCTAGGGTGCCTGAGGAAGAGGTGTCCTGCCTCACAGATCCGGAGGCAGCGGTAGGGGTACATACATGAGCACTAGAACATCCTAGGGAGAAATCCAGCTCCCTCCCGCGAGGTTAGGACTGGAGCTGTGCTTCCGTAGGGCTGCAGACACTTTAAACATGCCTATTGCAAAATGGAATATTCTGCTAAAAGAGTTTCCATTGTTTTCAGACCGAAAATGAATGATTAGGAGTAAAATAAAGTGCCTCAGAAATGCCGTTAAATTTCCTTATTTGTGCCGCTAAATTTCCATATTTGTGCTTTTCTAAATTTGCTAATCCATGCCGCAATATCCTGGGAGTCTGATCTGTTTCGCCCCATAAAGAAGAAAACAAACCTTTTACCACACACGTAAGTCAAGGAAACCAGTCTGAAAAAGACGGGGCTAAAAGAGAAAAGAGTACATCACTGGGACCTCTTTTCCAAAGGCTGGCCACCGTTTAGCATGAACAGTGACGCCAGCCAATGGAAAAGAGGGGCGGGGCTTAACCCTCGTAGTGAAACTACCTCTAAAACATTAAAACTCGTGAGCTCAACTGCGCATGTGCGCAGCCGACGCCAGCTTGACCTAAAAACCTCTGGGTGTGGCCACCGTCACAACCAGGGCCCCCCACCAAGGTAGGCCTCTTCACCTCCATCTTGCTGATTCCAGGGCCTCTCCCATGTCTAGCAAAACAAGTCTATGCCCACTCTGAGAGGGTCGCCCCATCCTATTTCAAACTCCCAGTGGACTTAGCATGCAGCAGGCCATGCCTGATGGACCAAACCTCCTGTACATCGAATCTGCGCCTGGCACGGTAAACTCTCCTGTGTGAGGAATCACCAGCAACCTCTGACCTAGCCCCTCGCTACAATCCAAGTGGAGTTATCTCTGCCCATCATAACACCCAGGCCCACCATAGGTTGCCTAACTTACACCAGGAGGATTTCATTACTGGCTGCAGTGCCCTCCCACCGGGAAAGTACAATTATACCTCCCCGGTGTATGACCATACAGTTGGAAGGGGAGACCCCCCAGTCCGTGCCGCAATTTCTCCAGCAAGCAGTTCCAGCGCATGCCTGGGCACCTCAACCAAATTATCTCAGTGGAGTGCCGCGGTTTCTCCAGCAAGCAGTTCTAGTGCAGGGCCCCTCAACCAACTAAGTCAGTGGTGGAAACCCCTGCCTCCATTTCTAGAATTCCACCCGTCGCATCAATCACAGGACACACGGACAGCCCTTCACCCAGACCTTTGATCCTGGCAAAATAAAGGAATGCTAGGTTGTTAACACCCTTTATTGAAAACTGCACACCAGTATAAACACCTACTTCGGCTGGCACATAGTTGTACAATAACACTGCACCCAATCACACTTCTGGTGCTTCACAGTGTGCCTTTGGAATACTCCAAGTTTGCCTGCACATGATACCTTAACCTGTCTTCCGGCCACTCCCCGGGGTGGCTCCGGGCGGCTGTACCTTTTAAAACCTTGGGATTCCCATCGTCCCCCCCTGCCTGATGCGCTCCGCTGCTGATTGCCCATAGCTGGCTTCAGAGATCATGTGGTTCCTGGTACTGTACCCATCTGCCCTTGCATGGCCCAGTAATGCCATGGCATTGCACCTGACCCCGTGTTCTGCTTCATAAGCATGATAATCTAGCGCAACCCGCCAGGCTGACTGAAAAAACTAGCGATGTAGCCCATAAGCCAGCGGTAGTTAGAGGTATCGCGGTGTGTCAAGCAGGGGCCATGCTTTGGCTAGTGGGACCCTGGAGAAAATAATACGCACAACTAGCCTGCCCTTTATTTTTCAAATGCCTGCAGGTTCCTGCCCGTCTGACAGTGATCTATTGCTGCTGCGTCACCATCCTTATGCCCCAACCCTGGCATGAGCGGCCCTATGCCAAACCTTTGTTAGAGTATACCAGGAAGCCGGCAAGGGGGTGGTGAGAACAGGGGGGACAGACTCCAATCCCCATCCTACTAAGGGTGATGACTGATGATGCGTAGCTGACCCGGGGCACACCCTGGTTATGCTGCGGGATGATCCCGTTAACTGGCCACAGGTTGGCTCCTCCCCGGGATTGTTGATACAACTGCGATGAAGCAATGTTGCTGCATGTCCCAGGACACTATGGGGACTGTCTTTTGTGCCTGCCCAAGCCAATCCCCTGCCTGTTTGACCCTGTTCAAATTCTTGCAGTACTACATGCTAATTGGGATGATCGTTAGATAGACCCGACAGGGAGTGATGCTGTGAAAAGAGGTAGGGACCACCACCACCAACCCCAGCAGGTGAATCGGTCCAGGTTTACTTTGCCATGACCCTTCCTATGCCCTTAGGAATCGCCATAAACCACCTACAAGTGGCCATGTGGCAGGCACCCATTGGGACCTTCCCGTCTGTTTTCCCTTAATCTCCTTGCTGCATAGTGGCAATCACTGCTGCAGGTGTCTGGTTGCAAACCACTACTCGCCCTCTTGACCAATAATGTTTAACATTGCTGAAGATTTGTGGTTCCCTCTACCGGGTAGGTGGAACGTATAGCATGTGTCCTGAATGCTCAATATATGTGATGTTGTGCAGGTCTAGAGGAATCATAAGACTAATAAATGTGCAATTGTTTGCACTCTGGCCTGTCAAAAGTAAATGTCAGTCCATTATTACTGTTGTGCAAGATCCAAAATCCATTGGCTCGCCATGTGTTAGTTCCCTGTCCTTAACGCAATGTGAAGAGAGCTTGCCGCCAGTGGTTGACCTGGGCTATTCCAAACCTAACCTGGGCGTGTTTGTGCACCGTCACCCCGGGGGATATCCTGGCACTGACTAACAGGTTATTATTGCTACCCAACTCGGAGGTACTCGTTTTATCGGCCTCAGGAGGGTGAAAGGCTGAGGAGGGTGGCACACTATCTGATGGGATGGCCTTAGCAAAAGGGGCCCCCAAGAACAATTCAATCTGCCCCCTGCTAAAGGGACATGTGTGTAAGACCTGGCTCCTTGAGTGAGGGACCAGCTAAGTACCTTCCTGCTAGCATAACATTCCGGATGCCTTACCAACACCAACCAAAAGTGTGCGTGCCCCGGTAGCTTATCACCCCTGTAAGCTGGCAGCTCAGCCTTCCTCCTAGTGCTCTCCAGGGTGAAAGGCTGAGGGGGCGGCACACCATCTGATGGTATGGCCAAAGTAAAAGGTTCCCTATGCCCCCTGCTCAAGGAGAATGAAACAAAGTACTGATTAACAAGCATGATACTCTATTGCAGGAATTGTCCCCATATGCGGGCCCAGGTGTACACCTAACGGGGTGTGTATCTTGCACCGCAAACAATGTGCCCTTTGCCCCTCACATTGCTCCCGCTGTCTTGCCACTCGCAGTACCATCCCAACAGCTAATCCTGACACTTGACCGAGTGTGACAATGCAGACTATTCCAGGCCCCCTCAGTATGAGAATGGTTTGGGCAGCAGGCAATCGTAAATCCAATGAGATTGAATTATTCAATGCCTGTTGTAGTGGTCATCACTGAATCTGGACAGACAGCGCCAACTGGTGGCAGACGGTCACAAGCGCTGGAGACGGCCAGTAAGGACGGAGCTGCGGACCAGGAACCCCCGCTCTCATATAGCCCCAGTAAACTTGGTCCTGCAAGTTCGCAAAGGTGGGCAATTACGTCACTTTTGGAAGTCCAGGGTTGACTTTCTCTCCTAGGGTTTTCAACGAAACGGGCTGGACCTAAAGCCAGGTACAAGTCGGGCTCGACAAATCTGAAAAATGGTACTAGTCCTGCAGGACTAGTACCTTAAAAAATCTCCTCGACCTAACAGTAACCTACTTGACCTCCGTCTCTGAAAGTGGAGCAAATGTGACAAGATAACAAGATTTAAAGGCATCTTTTTTGCTCATTTGCTTTGTGAGCAATAAAAAGGCCTTTAAATCTTGTTATCTTGTCACATATGCTCCGTTTTCAAAGATGAAGGACAAAAGTTAGTATATTTTCCCACTCGCCAGAAAGGGCGAGTAGAACCTAAAAATAGCTCGACCTCATAAAATTTACCTCGCAAATGCGAGCGGTCGAGTGGATTTGTCGAGCCCTGAGTCTGAAAAGGGGTGTATCCCTGTGCTTACACCGGCTGGGTTGAGAGGGGAGGAGTCCCCACCCCCCTGCAGTAAAACACACAAAAAGTAAATCACTTAAACTGCTCTGTATATAAATGATGGAAGGTCATCCTAGTACCTGACCAGGTCAATCCATTTCAGAGGCATCTGACCAAGGTTGCACTTTATACCTTTTTATTCCTATGAGTGTTAGGGATAATTGTATTGTTCCTAGTATCCTATGTGAGATCCTCCAGTGAGCTCCTCCAGTGGCCCAGTAGCCTGGACGTGGGGCACCGGATATACTTAATCGCAAACCCCTCTACCCCTCCCCTAGCAAAAGATCAAAGGAGGGGAAGAATAACACAAGCCGCTGAAAGATTCGCATTTGAGAGGCAAGTACTGTTCCTAAATACCCAATTATGCTTACCTTCATTTATCTGCTAAGCTTCCCCTGCATGAAATTCTATTGATGTCAACGCTATCAAGTGCCACAACACGTGTCATAAATGTATTTTGATAACGCTCGCCTGCAGGTGATCACTGAACGTTCAACAGGATCCCATTCCCACGATCAGTGCTCTTCAAACTACAACATTTAGGAAAAGAACTCTAACTCTATACAGTCACCGTTAATTGGACATTAAATGGAAGACTGAACTCTTTCCCCGTACTGTGGTGGTTTAAAATATTGCATATTCCTGGTCAACAGAGTTCTGGTTATATCTTACCACCGACAGACAGCAGAAGCAGTCTGCGGCCTGAACCATATTGGCGAATAAAGCTGAAGCGCCCGGACTGCTAAACCATCCGCATCCCGCGTGGTAATAGTGAAAGTGTCACTCGCGGTCAAAGAACCGTGACGTTCTTGCACAAAATGAAGACCATGTCCCAGGTGCCTCGATGGGAGTGGAAATACTGCTGAGCCCCAGAGGCCCCCGGAGAGAAGAGCCCAGCTCTGTAACAGATGTGTAGGGCCCGGGGTTGTTATTTTGCTACATTGTCTACATAAATGCAAGTTAAATGTGTGCTGGCAGACAAGTCTCTTCACACCCCAATGAGCCTCAGCAACCCCTGGGTGCGCAGCAGTGGTACGCCTGGCACCGGAGCGGCCATGCCACTGAGCATTGGTCGCCAGTGCAGCCGCGGCTGCCGCAGGAGAGGGGCCGGGTCAGCCCCGGATTGGAATGACGCCCAGGTCATCCTGCGGCCTAGCCCCATCACAAGCCGGCTGCGGGCCCTAGCTCCATCACAGGCCGGCTGCGGGCCCTAGCTCCATCACAAGCCGGCTGCGGGCCCTAGCTCCATCACAGGCCGGCTGCGGGCCCTAGCCCCATCACAAGCCGGCTGCGGGCCCTAGCCCCATCACAAGCCGGCTGTGGGCCCTAGCCTCATCACAAGCCGGCTGCGGGCCTTAGCCCCATCACAAGCCGGCTGCGGGCCCTAGCCCCATCACAAGCCGGCTGCGGGCCCTAGCCTCATCACAAGCCGGCTGCGGGCCTTAGCCCCATCACAAGCCGGCTGCAGGCCCTAGCCCCATCACAAGCCGGCTGTGGGCCCTAGCCCCATCACAAGCCGGCTGCGGGCCCTAGCCCCATCACAAGCCGGCTGCGGGCCCTAGCCCCATCACAAGCCGGCTGCGGGCCTTAGCCCCATCACAAGCCGGCTGCGGGCCCTAGCCCCATCACAAGCCGGCTGTGGGCCCTAGCCTCATCACAAGCCGGCTGCGGGCCTTAGCCCCATCACAAGCCGGCTGCGGGCCCTAACCCCATCACAAGCCGGCTGCGGGCCCTAGCCCCATCACAAGCCGGCTGCGGGCCCTAGCCCCATCACAAGCCGGCTGCGGGCCCTAGCTCCATCGCAAGCCGGCTGCGGGCCCTAGCTCCATCACAAGCCGGCTGCGGGCCCTAGCCCCATCGCAAGCCGGCTGCGGGCCCTAACCCCATCACAAGCCGGCTGCGGGCCCTAGCTCCATCACAAGCCGGCTGCGGGCCCTAGCCCCATCACAAGCCGGCTGCGAGCCCTAGCTCCACCACAAGCCAGTGCGGGCCCTAGCTCCATCACAAGCCGGCTGCGGGCCCTAGCTCCATCACAAGCCGGCTTCGGGCCGTAGCTCCATCACAAGCCGGCTGCGGGCCCTAGCTCCATCACAAGCCGGCTGCGGGCCCTAGCCTCATCACAAGCCGGCTGCGGGCCCTAGACCCATGTCACACTAGCCCCTATAACCCAAGACTCAATCGACACACCTTCTTGTCTGGGCATTCGCCCTCTTCTTCCCTGTAGTAGTTGTAGCCAAACATGGCTGTGGCGTGCAGCAGCATGGAGCTTGTGTGCATTGTGTTGCTTTGCATTCCGGGTGGTCGCCCCCTCCTCAGGCGTCTGTGCTGTTGTCTGATCATTGCACCTATAGTGACACTCCCCAGGGATGGTTGTGGGTAAAGACGAGGCCTCTTGGGTGCCTGGAGCCTTGGAGGGGGGTGCAGGTCCCTTGGAGGGGGGCAGGTCCCTTGGAGGGGGGCAGGTCCCTTGGAGGGGGGGCAGGTCCCTTGGAGGGGGGGCAGGTCCCTTGGAGGGGGGGCAGGTTCCTCGGGGGGGCAGATCCCTTGGAGGGGGGGCAGGTCCCTTGGAGGGGGGAGGCAGGTTCCTCGGGGGGCGGGGGGCAGATCCTTCACTGCTCTGAAGGGCACAAGTCGTAAAATAAAGAAGTGGGGGGACGCTGTCACCGGAAGTGATGTCACAACAGGAAGTGACGTCACGAAAGGTGCCAAGCTCCTCGTCCCAGAGAGGCCAAAGACTGAAGTTTCGCTGTTTGGCTGAGGGGGACGGCGTCCCCCTGGTAAAATAAGTGGGGGGACGCTGTGTACCCTTGTGGTACCCGGACTCGAGCCCTGCTGCTCTGGTAATTTATTTATGCGTTTTTATATAGCGTGGACTTTACCCGAAGGCGTTAGAGCGCTTCACAAAAGGAACAGAACTGATACATGAGGAGAACAAATTACAAAAGGAAATGATACGTTACATGAGGGAAAAGTGACAATCGTGAGCAAACAAAATACAAGAGGTAGCAAACGGTGCATTACAGGAGGAAAAAGAGACATGTGTGCAGGTTACAAATGCGTACAAAGTACAAGTGTGGCTCAGTGGTTAGAGGCGGCAGACCCGGAAGCTGAGATCGGCCATGGACCAGGGTTCGATTCCCCGCCTCGGCGGGTCTCGGGCTCAAAATTCCACGGACTCGATAATTCTCGTTCCGGTGCCCACTCATCTCACGGGGTCACACTCTGCGACTCTGGGCAATAGCTTGCTTAATCTCCACTACGGCCCCTCGCGGCGGGATGCCTGGCTTTCACCTTGTGGATACCCTGCCGAGGTATCTCACAGGGGAATACCAGGACGGGTTCCCTAAGCAAGCGCTTAGATACCGTGTCGGTGATTTGCGCTATATAAATACATGTACATTTACATTTACCAGTAGAGGTATAATACTGCAATAAATGGAGGACACTCAAGCACAAGAACAAACGTTACATAGGCATTGGTGGTACTTGTGCAAGTATCGAAAGCAAACAAAATGTAAGAGGTAGCAAACAGTGTGTTACAAGAGAAAAGTGACGTGTGTATGTTACAAAAGAGTATCAAACACAGGTAAAAGGGTAATACTGCAATAAATGGCAGACACTCCAACCACAAGAACACACTGGGAAGGTACTTCCATAGTCCTGGAGAATAGAAATTTCTACACTAAAAGGACTTCCTTCAGATAACAGAGAGAGCATGAGTTAATTTGGAAGTGTCTTTGAATGAGGAGAAGTTTGAGGTCTGTTTTGAAGGCCTGGGAGGAGGTGGTGGTCTGGAGCTGAGGCGGAAGTGAGTTCCAGATTCATCCAGGTCTAGATGGAGTCTCTTGATGTCCCTGTGTTTATTGTGTACAGGGGGGAAGGGGTGTCTTAAAGGGGGCGTGGTCCATGCAGTTGAGGGCGTGGTTTGCAGAGTGTTGCTCCTGCTGCGAGGCGGGACTCTTGGGTTTTGTTAACCATCATAAGTTAGAGGCAGAACCCCCCCCCCCCCCGTGACCTCTGACCCGCGCGGGCCAAGCCCTCAGCTCTCACGGGGGGTTGAGCCTTGTGCAGGGATCTCATACGAATGAATGAATCTGAGGGGGGGGTCCTGCTCTCCGCCGGCAGGAGGCAGGAGGCGCTGCACGCTCAATGATGACGCCACTTCCGGAGCTCACCAAGCAGCACAGGACGGGTTTCCGCTTCCGGGTCAGTGACGATAGAGTCAGCACGAGCGAGAAAAGCAGAGCGGCCGAGGCGAGTAGCAGAGAGGACAGGAGAGGGCAGGGGGTGGGGCCGCCAAAGGTATTTATTTTATTGATGTGTTTTTATCTCGCGCGGACTTTCCCCGAAGGTGTCGGAGGCTTCACAAGAGGAACAGAACTGAAGACAAGAGAACATTACAAGAGCCCTAACTCTGCCCCTGAAACCGCCGATAATAATAATAATAATGACCTTGTATCTGTCGCCGCCGGGGCTCGAACCGTGAACCCCGGGGCCCGGAGCGTGTGGGGTGTGCGGACGGCGCCGTCATTGCCCCCCGGGAGCTGCAGAAACAAAACACGGCAAATGGGGTCTTTATGACATTTATGAATTCCAAGTGCAGCCTCGAGATGGAGAGGGAAAAAAGGTTCAAACTGCCTGTGGCGCTGCACTTGTTTCATTTTCTCCCCGTGGGGGGGGGGGGGTGTGCCCCATCCCTGTCGGGGCTGTAACATCGGGCGCTAGGCTCACATGCTGGTTAAGTAATTGCGACACGGACACAGTGAGGTACTGGGTGGAACTGGCCAGGAGCACGTGCACTCCGGCCCCTTTTATTAACAGGGTCACCTGACTGGTGACGCATGTGGTGGGTGGGTGTACAGTGTGTGACATCATAGGCAGACCACTAGAACGTATCCAACCGGATACTACATCCCTCCCAAATTTTAATGAAGCAAAAACAAACAAAAGTCAAACCTGTAAGAAAAACAACTAAGCACAAGCATTTGCAATGCAATAGGTCTCGCATTTGCGAGAGTTTTAGCTATTGGCATTGTAAATGACAATGCCTTTTATTTGTGTTAGTTTGTAAAACAGACAAATAAAAGACATTGTCATTTACAATGTCAATAGCTTAAACTCTCGCAAATGCGAGACCTATTGCATGATGGGAAAGCAAGACAAAATGATACTCGGAATCTCAGAGTCAAAGGGCTTTGTCTGGCGCGAAGGGATACTGCATTGTGTGCATTATTGGCCAGGTGACCGCGATTCACCAAACCGTGATCCTGGGCAGATGAGGGTGTGTGAGGGTGAGAGGGTAAGTGAGGGTGTGTGAGGCTAAGTGAGGGTGTGTGAGGGTGAGGAGGTGTGAGGGTGAGGGGGTGAGAGGGTGAGAGGGTGAGGGGGTGTGAGGGTGAGGGGGTGAGAGGGTGAGAGGGTGAGGGGATGTGAGGTTGAGAGGATGTGTGAGGGTGAGAGGATGGGTGAGAGGATGTGTGAGGGTGAGAGGGTGAGTGAGGGTGAGGGGGTGTGAGGGTGAGGGGGTGTGAGAGTGAGGGGGTGTGTGAGGGTGAGGGGGTGTAGGTTCTGAGGGTGTGTGGCGGTGTGAGGGAGAGGGTGAGGGGTGTGATGGTGAGGGGGTGTGAGAGTGAGGGTGTGTGTACATCTTGGGGACTTCCAGTGGCACCATCCCCTCCTCAGGGATTTCACGGGGTCCCTCTTCTCTTCGCTCGAGGAGCTTCGTGTTTGCGCCGTCTTTGTGGCTGCTTCTTCCGGTCTTCTGGTGTGCTCGTCTGGACTGTTCACTCTGCGTGACAGGCTCCTTTGTCGCTGCGCGCTGTGACGTCCGGTCACGGGCCGCTGTGCTGTTGGAGTATCTGTTGCTGTGGTGGCCTGCCACGTGGTGTGTGCAACTCCTCTCTTGCCTTTCTTGGGTTCCTGCCGACTCCGTCTTGAGGCAGTGCGAGGGAGGACACTGTGTGGTCTTCGACCCACTGCGGGGCTTCTCGGAGGTCGATGAAGATGTGGATGCTCTCTTTTGGCACTTGGGGTGCCTGTGGTGTGGCTTGCGGTCGTGCCTGTCCACCAGTAGGAGCGGGTGATGCACCCTCTTCACCGGTGGCGGCGTTGGGCAGCCATGTGTGGTGCGTGCTCCTCACCAGTCTTTCTGTCGCTTTTGCTGGGGGCAGTTCCCTGAAGACGTTGCTGTCTTGGCTGGTCGTCCTCTTCTTGCTAGTGGGAGTTGTCTTTGATGTTGTCACTAGAGCTTGGACAGTGCGTGCCTGGGATGGAGAAGCTTTTCTGGTGGCCTTTGGTGATGTGCCATGGTCTTTCTTCCTTTCAAAGTCTGGGCAGCCCGTTGGGGTGGTGTGCCATGCACCCTGTCCATCTTTGTGTGTGTCATTTGGGCTCAGCGTATTACTTGTCTTTGCCGTCTTTTGCTTCTTGGCACGTTCCTGTGCTGGGGTAGCCCTGGGCCTCTGGCATCTCTTTGCTAGGTGTGGGTTTCTTGTGTGTGCATCCATCTGGCACATTGGGCTTGCTGCATAGGGACAGAGACACTGTAGACCTCTCATGTGCCCTTTTCTTGCAGGGCAGCTGGGTGCAGTCAGTTCTGGTACTGGCTGTGCTTTGCAACCTCAGTTTCCATTGAGCGAGTACGGTGCAGAACTGTAGACGACCATGTTTTCGCTCGTTGTTTGAGGTGGGCTCAGATGCTGTCTCCTGTTGGCGCGCTACCTTTCCTCTCCCTGGGCGTTGCGTGCTCAGGCTGCGCTGCTGTGGGTCTTTGGTTGGGCTGTTCTAACTGGGCTCATCAGTTTCTTTCCCTTGTGTTACGGTAGGGCAGTTCCAACAGGGACATTGCAGACTATGCTTCCTTTCCCTAGTCCAGTGCAGCAACGCTTCTCATGCTGTCGTAGCTGCCAAGGTTTCAGATTGCTATGTGTGACATTTTTATATTATGAGTGACATTTCAATGGCTATGAGTGACACTTTCTCGCACGCAAAATCAAGCAATGAAGACGAGGGAAACACATAAATATCAGAAATGACAGCCATTTGAGCAATAGAAACGCTAAAAAGATCTTAAAACTACCCCAAAGCACCAGAAATTGAACCACAATAACTGGAGATAGAATGTGTGACTGCAGTTCTCAGTGACGGAGGGCAGGCAGGCCCTGCAGCTGCTCAGAAGAGGACCTTATTGATCTGATCATCATGACTGTGCCATAGCGTATAAAACCTTTATAGCCTTGCATATTCACAGTGCATTCTGAAGCAGACTGGGACCTCACAGCGCTATAATACAGTTGCCACTGTTTACCATTATGCCAACCAGTACTGTATTGTGTTTTTATCTGGTTAGACACAAAACGTTTGCAGCAATTGCATTAAAATTGAGCAGCACAATATCATATTTCATGGTTTACTGACAGCTTGGCTTTTGGACTCTGCTGCAGCTGGAAATCACCACACATCATTCACACACACACATAATATTAATTTTAACTGCGAAACGAGTTAACCCCTGACATTTTCGAAGAATAGCAGGCCTCTTGTTTAAACTAACTGGAGTAATTGCAGTGACCGAATACATAGCTGTCAAAGTTTGAGACTGCGTATGTGACATAGCCATATATTCAGTCTTCTTACGTGTGACATATAAATGTCTTATGTGTAGCACTTTTACTGATGCATGTGGGAGAAGCAAGTACTGAATAGAGATCCACAGTTATGCCTATTTAGTAAGACAAATGACCCCTTTTGTGGTATGAAACCTGCCTCAAAACTTCCCAATGCTCCTAAAGTATTACAAGATCACAGACCTACTTTCTTTTGATAACAGGGACACCTGGCAGATATATTTGGCATCGTAATAACCAATAAAAGACATGTTTTGGGAGCATGACTATAGTTTAATGAAGTTGAATGTTATGTCTTGTACACATTTCAATTAAAACTAATGGTTTGTTAAGCCAAACAGTTAATCAATGACAACGCCTAGTAATCTCAGAGATTCGCCACCAAAAACACTTGGAACTCCTGAGCCACTTTCATGAAAGCGACATCACCCATCACCACTGCTACATTGAACCAGGTTATAACGTAAGTATTTTAAAGTAATGATTCACATAAACAGCGATACTTGAGTTTCCTTTAAGAATACCTGCGTTTGTCAGTTGCAAGAGAAAACTATCAGACGGTGGCGCTTTGCAGAAGATTAGTGAGAGGTCATGTGTCGTGGCCTTGGCATTAGTAAAACAGTGTCAAGTCAACCTTTAAGCCAGTTAAGCCAAATCGTTGCATCAGCCGCCCCCCCCCCCCCCGCTCTGAGGAAACTGTTGTGCCGTGAATGTTGTGTGCAGATAAAGGAGGACTCGGGAGGCTCACTGAGGATGATGAGACAGAGCAGCCCTGCAGAATTGCGTGAAATAACTCATGTACTTAAACACACTAACAGAACATAGTTCAGAGACTCTTCCCGTCTGTGACCGGCCCGTCCGGCTGCTCACAGGGACACGACCTGCGGCCTGCAGCTCTGCATGATTCACTCTGCAGCAGCAGTCTTCTTTCTCCCAGACACTGCTGCTGGGATGCAACACTCTCGATGCGCCCCCCTCCTCTGATAGCAATGCGCGCCCCCGCGCCGATCACCGATGCAGCCTCTTGCGCGGCCATGAGAGCAGAGGACGACTTCGACTGACTCAGATTGAGTCCCCGCGATGGCACTGCACACATCCGGGTAATACCCCAGGCGCCCCCATGGTGTGCAGTGCCACTGACTGACAGCCAGGCAGTAGCATCGACTGAGAGGGCAGCCCCCGCGCCCCCATTTACATGATTGACAGCAGTGTCAAGTGAGAGGGTCATTAAAGCTGCAGTCTGGAGCCAGGCATGGTGAATTGACACAGCAGGGTGGGCAGTTAGATGCGTGACATTGTTTTTGTAACACTCTCTGACACTCCAGCTGAGAGCAGATCTGGATTCACTATTGATCAGCCCAGGCTGCGAGGCAGAAGCACGTCTCTCGGAGGCTGCAGCAGAGCCGGGCCGACTAGTGGCAAAATGCGTGACAATGCATTTCAGTGCGGTGATGCGGAGGGAGCACCGCAGTGAAATGCGTGAGTGTCACACCTGATGTGTGACACTTGGCAGGACTGTCAGCTGTGTCATTTTTTCTCTGGGGCTGACTTTTTGAAAGGAAGTTCCTTGAATCCTTGCAGTGCCTGATCTGCCTGTCCTGCAGAGTGTTGTTGTAGGGAGGGCTTGAGCTGTGGTGACCATGGCTGTAGGGAGGGCTTGAGCTGTGGTCACTATGGCTGTAGGGAGGGCTTGAGCTGTGGTCACTATGGCTGTAGGGAGGGCTTGAGCTGTGGTCACTATGGCTGTAGGGAGGGCTTGAGCTGCGGTCACTATGGCTGTAGGGAGGGCTTGAGCTGTGGTCACTATGGCTGTAGGGAGGGCTTGAGCTGCGGTCACTATGGCTGTAGGGAGGGCTTGAGCTGTGGTCACTATGGCTGTAGGGAGGGCTTGAGCTGTGGTCACTATGGCTGTAGGGAGGGCTTGAGCTGTGGTCACTATGGCTGTAGGGAGGGCTTGAGCTGTGGTCACTATGGCTGTAGGGAGGGCTAGGGAGGGCTTGAGCTGTAGTCACTATGGCTGTAGGGAGGGCTTGAGCTGTGGTCACTATGGCTGTAGGGAGGGCTTGAGCTGTGGTCACTATGGCTGTAGGGAGGGCTTGAGCTGTGGTCACTATGGCTGTAGGGAGGGCTTGAGCTGTGGTCACTATGGCTGTAGGGAGGGCTTGAGCTGTGGTCACTATGGCTGTAGGGAGGGTTGAGCTGTGGTCACTATGGCTGTAGGGAGGGCTTGAGCTGTGGCCACTGGGGCTTGAGCTGTGGTCACTATGGCTGTAGGGGGGGGTTGAGCTGTGGTCAATATGGCTGTAGGGAGGGCTTGAGCTGTGGTCAACATGGCTGTAGGGAGGGCTTGAGCTGCGGTCACTATGGCTGTAGGGAGGGCTTGAGCTGTGGTCACCATGGCTGTAGGGAGGGCTTGAGCTGTGGTCACTATGGCTGTAGGGAGGGCTTGAGCTGTGGTCACTATGGCTGTAGGGAGGGCTTGAGCTGTGGTCAGTATGGCTGTAGGGAGGGCTTGAGCTGCGGTCACTATGGCTGTAGGGAGGGCTTGAGCTGTGGTCACTATGGCTGTAGGGAGGGCTTGAGCTGTGGTCACTATGGCTGTAGGGAGGGCTTGAGCTGTGGTTACCATGGCTGTAGGGAGGGCTTGAGCTGTGGTCACTATGGCTGTAGGGAGGGCTTGAGCTGTGGTCACTATGGCTGTAGGGAGGGCTTGAGCTGTGGTTACCATGGCTGTAGGGAGGGCTTGAGCTGTGGTCACTATGGCTGTAGGGAGGGCTTGAGCTGTGGTCACTATGGCTACCACAGCTCTCCTGGGGCTGCTGGCCTGTCATTGGGAAGGGCTCCCTTTCCCCTGGCGCAGTAACCAGCTCTGGCCGCCGGGTGTCGCTGCAGTGCCATTGTTTGTCCCGTTGGCAGTGGTGGAGCCGGCATCACTCTCCAGGCGCGGGGCTGAGGCGGCTCCAGTCCTCGCTGGAGGCCCTCCATGCTCAGGGCCGCCTCACAGGATATTCACAGGTAACCGGCGTAGCTGCTGTTCCATTGGCGGCCATGCAGCCTGCCTCATAGTGCGGCCGTTTCTCTCTATCGCCCATATTTCATTCAGTGCCGGGCAGACAGGGCTGCTCCTGCCGGTCTTACTTGTGCTGTGTGAAAATGAATAGGGGCGCAGCGGCCCCTTCATAGCGGCGGGGACCAGTCACGCCGGCCCCGCGTCCTCGCTGGCGCTTTGATTCCAGGGTGCGTTGCCGGCCTGCGGCCGCTAGGTGGCGCTGCCCTCGGCTCTTCTGTCCAATGGCCGCGGCGCTCGCGCCTCGCCCCCGCGTGCCTGGACGGGTGGTGAGGGCGCGCGCTGCCTTCGGCTCTTCTGTCCAATGGCCGCGGCGCTCGCGCCTCGCCCCCGCGCGCCTGGACGGTTGTTGAAGGCGCGCGCTGCCCTCGGGTCTTCTGTCCAACAGCAGCGGCGCTCGCGCCTCACGGCCTCGCCCCCGCCCCCGCGCGCCCGGACGGTTGAGGGCGCGCCCTGCCCTCGGCTCTTCTGTCCAATGGCCGCGGCGCTCGCGCTTGGACGGTTGAGGGCGCGCGCTGCTGGACTTTCCTCGACGTCGGGGCTCGCGCCTCATCGCTGGGTCTTCCTGAGGAGTGACGCTCGTTCCCCTCGTGTTCCCCCTCTGATCTTTCATTTTTTTATGCGTTTTTATATAGCGCGGACTTCACCCGAAGGCGTCAGAGCGCTTCACAAAAGGAACAGAAATTTACAAGTGAACAAATTACAAAAGCAGACGATAAGTTACTTGAGGTAAAAGTGACAATTGTGAGCAAACAAAATACATGAGGAAGCAAACAGTGCATTACAGGAGGAAAGAGTGACAAGTGTGCAGGTTACAAGAGAAAACAAAGTACAAGTAGAGGTAAAATACTGCAATATATGCTAGACACAGGCACAAGAACAAACTTTGAATGTGTGAATCTTTTGATGTGGCGGAGGGGGGGGGGGTTCAGGGCCCACGTGGGTCTGTGGTGCTCAGGGCCCACGCTGGTCTGTGGTGCTCGGGGCCCACGCGGGTCTGTGGTGCTCGGGGCCCGCGCTGGTCTGTGGTGCTCGGGGCCCGCGCTGGTCTGTGGTGCTCAGGGCCGCGCTGGTCTGTGGTGCTTGGGGCCCGCGCTGGTCTGTGGTGCTCAGGGCCCGCGCTGATCTGTGGTGCTCGGGGCCCACGCGGGTCTGTGGTGCTCAGGGCCCACGCTGGTCTGTGGTGCTTGGGGCCCGCGCTGGTCTGTGGTGCTCAGGGCCCACGCTGGTCTGTGGTGCTCCTGCTCCTCTTCCTCACACGTGGAGCTGGGAGCTACCGGTCGTCGCTTCTTGTCCCGCCTCCCCACACGCCTCTTGTTATTTTGTCTAGTCCCAAGCGCCAAGATACCCTCATGGGTGATTCAGCGCTGTACAAGTCAATAAACATAAATACGCAATCTCGGCGGCACTCTCTGCACACCGCCATTTCCTCAGCTTTGTCCCTGCCGCAGGCCTTCATTGCACGGGCTGCGCAGGGGGGGGGGGTGCCGATTCACGGCAGGCTGCTTCTTCCTTGCTCCATACGTTCAAGGTCACTCCCTTGCAGGCCGATGCGGGTGGGCTCCGCTTAATGTGACCAGTGCCCAGCAGCTCTCCTCACACTGCGGGCACATTTACCTCGCCGCCGCGGTAGCTTCAGTCATACGCTGCACAGCGGGGGTCGGGGTCACTGCAGGCAGGCCGCAGGTGGGCTCCGCTGGCCTTGCTTTATTCGTGTGTCTATTGTCGGCCACATTACTTTATGTTTTTTTTTATTTAATGCTATTTTATATAGCGCGAACATTACCCGAAGGTGTCAGAGCGCTTTACATAAGAACCAGTTGCGATACATAAGGACTTAGGATTACATGCGTTACAAAAAGATACAATTAGAGAAAACAATTGCAAATGTACAAGTTCTAAAGTCACACAAGGAAAAGATACAAAAAACATTGCAAATGTAAAGGTAGTAAAGTCATTCAAGGAATGGATACGAGTGGAGAGAGTACAAAGGTCTCTGCATATACCAGTGATTAGAGTTATCTCTATATACATATGGAAGGGATATGAATGGATATACTCCAAGAGTCACATAGGAATGGTAGATAGTACAAAGGTCTACTGCATGTATTAGTGATTAGAGTTATCTCTATATACATATATATATACAAATAGTAGATTTTCTCAGGTCTAGACCCAAAAAAACAGGAGAGCAGAGTTCCATTAAGTGGGGTTGGAGGGGGACACAGTCACAACACCAAGGGAGGGTGGGAGGGATACAAGGGTATGGAGAAAAGGCAAATCAGAAAAAGGAAGAAACATTTAAGGATCGTCACGGGGGAAACTAGGGAAAAGGG
Organism: Lissotriton helveticus; assembly: GCF_964261635.1. NCBI lineage: Eukaryota > Metazoa > Chordata > Amphibia > Caudata > Salamandridae > Lissotriton > Lissotriton helveticus. The sequence goes on from NC_136062.1 coordinate 494,796,899, forward strand.
GAAATAACGAGGGAATGGACAAGATGGTGGGCAGGGCGCCATCTCGATGCGGGTGGGCTCCGCTTACGATACATTCAGGAGGGGAGGGGTCGCTCCAGTCTCGCGCTGCCCCTCAGGCCTCGCCAGCGCCCGGGATTACCTGCGGTCGACGGGCCTTCACCTTCCACGCGGGTGGGCTCTGCGGTGGTCGCCTCGCAGCTGGGGCCAGTCGCGGCCGACGCGGGTGGGCTCCGGTCGGTCCGCTTTATCAGCCCGGTGGCCCTGAGCAGCACTGGAGGAGCGGGGTGGGCTCCCGGTCACCTCCTCGCCAGCATCACGGCCCGGGGCTCAGCACACGCCCCGCGGGCCTCACGGGGGCCGGCGATCATGCCGGGGAGTGGGGGGGGGCGACGTCGCCCTGCAGCTCTCTCCCCTTTCCCGACGATTTCTTCAAGTAGCTGTGGCACGCTGGGCACATCCCACCCTCGTCACCAATGTAACATCGGGCGCTAGGCCCACATGCTGGTTAAGTAATTGCGACACGGACACAGTGAGGTACTGCGTGGAACTGGCCAGGAGCACGTGCACTCCGGCCCCTTTTATTAACAGGGTCACCTGACTGGTTACGCCTGTGGTGGGTGGGCGTACAGTGTGTGACATCACAAGCAGACCACTAGAATGTATCCAGCCGGATACTACAGGGGCTTCAATCCCCGCTCGGTGTCTGCAGTGGTGACTTTTAATGAGCTCTGTCCGCTCTTTCCTCACTTTACTTGATACACTGTCCGCCGCTGCTCTGTCTTCAGGGATGGGCTCTTTATAATCCATTCTGCTGTCATGTTCATAACTCATCAGGCAAAAACACTCATTCATTTCTGAATAATGTAAAAGCCTTCAGTTCACCATCTTGCTCCTGCTTATATTCCACCCGCTTTACTTCATCTCACCTTCACTACGAGTCTTTGCTTTTTCGAGGATGTTGTGACTCTTTTTTTTCAGGCTGCATATTACTCACTCTTGTCTGCTGCATCATTTGAATTGAGTCGCCTCCAGGTGTTTACAGCGGCACAATAGGGCTGCAGCTGAAGGCACTGCAAGATACTCTCAGTGACACAGTATGGTCTTCAGTAGGAGAAAGGATGTGGCACTGTGGCCAGAGCTGTGTAATTTGGAACTGAAAAATTATGGTTAAACCTTCATGACCAGACTAGTCTCCAGAGGGAGCACATTCCCATGCTAGACCTTAGAAAGCCCCACTAGACCTTACAAGCCCTGGTGTCTTAGCACCAGCAACTCGACCCTAGCAGTGCAAGTGTGGGTTCGCCTTCAAGGCCTGTCCACTACACGCCACACTGGAGTTCATCTCCACTCTTCTGGGTAATCGCAGAAGCAGCACTCCCTAGCGCAACAGTGACTGTCACCGAGGACCATTGAGGCCAGTCCGCCTCACCATTGGTACCTCCATTGGCCTTGTTTCAGCAGTAGCAGAGCAACTCACCAGGGTTTGGCAATGCAGGATTTGCACACGCACCAAACTAAGTTTCCAAGCTTCACGCTTCAGACACAAGCACTCTTAACTAATTGATAAAGCAGAGAAGCTAGGCAGAAATTCTAGGTTTTCTGATTTGACATTGCTCATTCAGCCTCTGGATGAGCATCTTGTGCTCTCTCATAGTTTACATCAAAGGTTAATGTTAATAATGTGTTACATTTGTGGTGCTTTAGTTTACAGCGTGGGCGACAAGCAGAAGCCACATGGAAGCTGGGAGTATTTGCTCTCAAGGGGACCTCGTGCATCACCAGAGCCAGGCATCTGGCTCGAGCCTCCAGTGGCTCGCACGCTTTTTAGTTTAATCTCACACCACTTGCACTCAGTGGGAATGTGGATACTGACAAAGAGGTGGTTGGCTTTGCTGCTTGTGATGAAATGGGGAAAAGTAGGTCAGGAAACCAGATTTTATAGGGAACACTCACCTGGAACAGTCTGGTGTGTACTGGCTGCAGTAAAACTGCAGATACTGGTCCTGCCACTGTGGGACAGATCACATAGACCCCCCTGTAGTTATGTGGTGTACTGATGTGATTAATTGCTTCACTACATTCTCGGTCCTTGCAATGTTTGTAGATTGTCCAGCATTTTAAGGCGTCTTGGTCTTTGCTCTAAATTCTCCACTTCTCCTTTTGATAGTTTAGGACTCCCAGCCATTGCCACCCCTGTTTATTTATCATCTGTCCTGTGCCTGACAAATGGGATATTTGGATGTTGTTGCCATGTTTAGTGCGCCTGTACCCAGGGGGTTGGGACACAGTGCGGGACCGTGGCCTGCTGGTAAACGGATGGTGCATGCATTCTTTTAAATGGAAAACTCTCAGGAATAGAGGCCTGGGGACGAGGGATGTGGCGTCTCTGCTATTGGATTGTTTTTCATTATTTTTTTCCATAGGCTGTTCAATACTTTAGTAATTCAGATGCACACAGAATTGTATTGAGCGTTTACTTGCATCAATGCACTTGTCTTTCTGTCTGTGCTTTAAAAAGCCTTGGAATGTGCCCATAATTGTTTCCTGAGGCAAGCATCTATTCCTGAATCAGACTGCATGACCCTGTGTGTAATAATTGTGTAGCTCTTCAATCCCTGGCGGCACAGCACCCAGGTTAATGTGCTTCATGACTGAACACTTATAAGGTCCCAAAAGCGAGACCTATTGGCTATGCTGATGCTTGTTCACTCCACTGCACTCCACAAAGAGCTGATCACCCACCTGATGGTCTTTGGTACAAATCCGTATTGAGGGTCCACCCTCTCTTGGGCTCCAAGTACATCACCAGGCCACACATTGGTGCCAACAACAGACATGTATAGTTTAGTTATAGTTGAGGGATGTCTGGCTGCCAAGAGGCTATCAATCACCTCTGGAGTAAGATCAAACGTGCTTAGCTGTCGCCACTCATTCTCCATGCATGGACATGGATTTTGTGAATGCCTGGGTTGAGTTCCCAGCCCTGCTACTGCAATAGCAGGTCTTTCCGTGGACGCAGCCTCATCAAAGGACAGATACTCAAGCCCAGGAATTACCATCCGTGCCCAATTCGGGTCCTCTTGGATAACTTGGATCCAGTTGGTCCTAATATTCTTGAGAACGTGTGACCGGAGTGGTATCGACAAGAAGGGTATACAGCCTTTACAACGAAACTTTTACAACGACATACCATTACAACGCAACTTTTACAACGCAAACTATTACAACGCATTGCTCTGGGGGGCGCTCTAGGATAGGGAATAGGTTAATTTACTATCCAATAACTTTCCCTACTATCCACGGGGACTGGAGTTGGAATAGTAAATTAAACTATTCACTACCCAGCGCCTTAAAGCAGTATGCGATGTAAAAGTATGCGTGGTAAAAACTGCGTTGTAAAGGCATGCGTTGTAAAAGCATGCGTTGTAACATCATACATCCGACAAGAAGGCATACAGGAGTCCCACATTCCACTTAAAGCGAAACACATGTCTGAGTGAGCGATGCCTTGGAAACACCAGTCTGCAGAAGTGCTGACAGTGGTGATGGTGGCCAACAGATAGAGCCAAGGTTCTCCCCATTAGTGGAAGAGAACCTGCCCTTCCTCCAGGTGTAATTGCCGCTATTGATCCACTAGGCGCTGACTGCTGAATTAATCTGCCTAGACCTCTGACCTTCTGGTCAGAATACTGCTCTTCCCCTCACGCAGCTCCACCGTAAAGTGACGGCCCCCAGCGCTGCAAGGTTGCTGTTTGAGGCTTCTCTGCCCTCTCCTGCTCGTCTCCGCTTCTGTGCCTGATTCGTTCCTCCTTATGCTTGCCTTTTAAGTTTTTGTTTTTTCCTTACCATTTCCTTGCCTTTTCCTGCTCCTTTTTAACTTTTTTCTGTTCCTTTCTTTTTTCTCTCCTCTTTCTCTTATTTTCGCCGCTGCTGCCCCATCGGCTCTTCCAACATGGTCCCACCCTCCCCTACTTAATAGCAGCCTCGCGCCAAAGGCAAGCCAGTCTATGCGCGTCCCAACTGCGGCCAGCGCCAAGGACCCAGGTCCTCTGGTCCGCCAGAGCAACAGCTCCTGGGCCATATGCGCACTCAATGCAGGCCAGGACAACAACTGCAAGGGCTCTTCATCTATTGACACCCACGGACCGTTTACCTGCTACCACTGTCGCCAAGCCTTCGCTGAGACCCAGAACCCTCCTCAACTTACTGCCACTATTCCACTGCACCCAAATCCTGCAATGCATCCTCCTCAATGTCCGTTCCCTCCACTGACACGTCGCGGAAATCTGGGACCTCCTCGACAGCACCTCCCCCGACGTCGCCTTCCTCACAGAAACCTGGATAAATGATGCCTCGGGAACTGGTGTCGCAATCGCCATCCCCAAAGGCTACAAGATTACTCGGAAGGACCGCCCCGGAGGAGGCATCGCCATCGCTCACAAATCCAACATCCGACGGAGTACCCACACAGACAGGCTCACAGACCTGATGGAGCACCTTCACTTCAACATGCAGACCAACCTGACCACCACCCTCCGAGGCACCCTCATCTAAAGACCCCATGGACCCTGCGCACCTTTCTCCGACTCCAACACCGTCATCCTCCCGCACACCATCAACTCCACGTATTACACCTTGCTGGGAGAACTCCACTTCCACCTCGACAACCTCCAACAAGACCCCAACTCCTCCTCCTGAACAACCTCCTCAACATCGGACTCAAATAGATCGTACCAGAACCCACGCACTCAACATGACACTCCCTTGACCCCCCCATCTTCACAGCAGAAAACTCCATCACTTTCAGCCACACCTCCACCCTCCCATGGACAGACCATCGTATCCTCCACTTCACCTTCAAAACCAACATCAACGCAAACGTCCACACCAGCTCCAACCCAAGAATTGAGACGAGCTTGCAGATTCCTCAAAAAGATATGGAGGAACCCCAAAACCACAGCAGAATTCGACAACTTTAGAGCAGCCACTGCCGCCCACCACAAGCTCATCAGATACACAAGGAAGAAAGCGATCCAGGACAGAATCTCCACCCACGCACACAACAGCAAGGAACTCTTCGGCATCATCAAAGAGTTCGCCCAACAAAAACAGTGAGACAACCCCCTCCAGGACCACTGTAACAGACTTGCGCCTTCTTCCACCACAAGATCAGGACCATCTATGACAACTAAGACCACCAAACACGGGACCTACATCCACCATTCCATACAAGACGCAGCCTTCACTCAACAGCTGGACTGTCCTCTCCATCAATGACACCCTGAAGACTATAAATTGGGGGTTCGAAACGCGTCGACCTGTTTTTTGGTGCCTAGTGTCAATCAGATTTGAAGAAAGGGTTTTGTGGTTTGGATAACAAGGCTTTGTCCCCAAGTGATTGTTCTAACTAAATAAGACTGTTTATGACAAAACAACAAAGTGCAATACCATCTACATGGACGTATAACCCTTTTTTTCGACATTAGGCTCAAAATAATGTTTTATATGTTTTTGTAGCTATGAGTGAGGTATGAATGGATGGTTAGAATGGATGGTGGATGTGCTGATAATTTGTAAATGTAATGTGTATTTAAATTATGTTGTATTGAAGTGTATTGTGTTATATTTGTTTGTACATGCATAAACAATGAGTGATATCTTTATGAAGTAATATGGTTTCACTATAAAAATGAATAAAACTAAGTGACGTAAATTCAAAAAAACGGACCGGTATGTTTCATTCATAAAGGTTAGTATAAATAGCAGAACGTGAAGTCCAGTATTGACAGTTGTGTTGTTCTTTTGTTATATTTGGCTTAGCCTTTCTGGGTCAGAGCCACGACCCTGTGTTGTTCTTTCTACTTCTAGTAGTTGGCATGTCTGGGTAATAAAGGTGATTTGACTGTCTGGCTTGTGATTGGCTAGAGCTGGCTGGTGTGCCTGGCTCCATGAGTCAGGATGGGTCTGCCCCGGTGGTGAATGGGGAGGTCTGCATGTTGATGGCAGGGAGGGGCTGCACCTGGGAACTGAATAGGGCTGGGCTGTCCCCTCACAATGCTGGCTCCGCCCCCTGTGGTGCGATTGATGACCCTAGCCTGTCCAGTGAATGGGAAGAGGGGCTGAGCACAACAGAGTGCTCCAAAACCAGCTGCGACTGGTTTTTCTGGGGGGGGCCTGCTGCTTCTGGGCGCCAGGAGGACCGCCACTGGGGACTGGCCTCCCTGCCTGGAGGGCCCTGTGAGCTGGCCCCTGGGCACAGCCTTTGCCCCCCTGCCTTCCTAAAGGACTTTTCCTGGACTCTGCCCTGTCGCGCCTGGGAGCGCTTTTGTGGTGCTGGGGAGCGCCTGGTTTTCCTGACCAGCGCTCCTCATTTTGACCAGCAGCCCGGAGCTGCGATTTCAGTCCTGAGGGATTCCCCCGGCGTGGGGATCCCCCTACACTTCGCTCCTCGGCACGAGTGCCCACCCCCCAATTTTGCTGGTTTATGTCCCTAGCGGGTGCCCATCCCGCCTGGGACCTTGTGCCAGGGTGTGTCCCTACATTTGTGGCCTAGCGGGTGCCCACCCCGCTTCATATTTAAATTAACGAGGGAGCCTACCCCTTGAAATCACCGCCAGCGGCCCGGGAGCTTTGGGAAGGCCTCCATCCACCCCCGTTGCCGGCGCCACGAGGACGCCGTGCTGGGATTGGTCCAGCTGCGCACATTGCCTCGCAACGAACCGGAAGTGGTAGGCGAAGGCGAAAGCTCGTTGTCTGGGCGCCCATACTGAGAGAGAGCCCGGCGCCACACCGGGAAAGAAGAGTGCTGTCGCGAGGGAGAGCACAGTGCTCAGCTTCCTAAGCCACCGCCAGACCAGAGTCCAGCGGAGACGGCAGTTCACACCCGACAGAGCCTGGTGAGTGTCGACGGGCCAGGGGGAAGCTCTGGGGGCTATTGTTGTCCGAGGGGGCGTCGGGGCACATTGCAGGTGCCCGCCCCCCCTCCTGCGGCTGCTAACTTAATTTTGGGGCAGCAATGTTCTTTAAAGGCCTTTTGGGGCCCGGGCTGATTCCTTGAGCGGGACCACTTGATAGCGAGCCGCTCCGACAAACGGGGGCATTTGTTTCATTCCTGAGAGAGGCACAGTAGCATTCAGAGCCCACAAGGGTTCGGGGGCCATTGTCTCGCGACAAACGCGCACGGGGGCATTTTGTACTTCGAGCCCACGAGGCTCCAACGTGTTGGGCATTTTCTGAGTAGAGCCCACATGGCTCCCAAATTTTGTTTGGCCGCATTGTTGTATTCACAGCCCCAGAGGAGAGCCAGGAGGCACGCTGGTGCCATGCTCAGATCTCCGCTTGCCCAGAACTTAGTGGGCAACTGCTAGGTTTAGGCCCTTGCGCATTCTTCTTTGGCTGCTTGTGCAGCCAGCCCAGACATTCTAGACATTGGGCCTGTGAGCCCCTGAAAAGTCAGTTCTGTGTACTTTTTGGTGCAAACGTGTTACTTGCCTATTGTGATATATGCATTACCTTTTTGCCTTTACCCCTAAATGTATTTTTATGCTTAGGAGGTTGTGTTTCCTATTATAATTATGCTAGTGAGTTCATGTTTCCCTGCGTGATATATGCCTAAAGTGTTTAGGATTGCATAGGGTGTACTTACCTCTTACCAGTGGTTACTGGTTGTGTGCTACATTTGCTATTTGGTGCTACAATTATTCTATGTTCAAAGTGCTAGTTCTACCAAGTGCTTATTCCTGACAATGGTCTATGTGGCCCTGTCCCATGTATATAATCCCCTGTAAATATTGCCCAGTGGCACAGTGTAAATTGTGTGTTCATTATCTAATGTGTTTGGTAGAAATCAAAGGCTATTTTTATATATAACCTTGTTTGGAGTTCCTTTTGTGGGGGGCCTGGGATGTTGTTGCTGGTGGGTGCGTGCACAAATACTTAACTTACAATGCCTCCGGGATAGGCCTTACTGCTCGTGTCACGTTACCTAGAGGGTGAGCAGGGGTTATCTTTGGCGTGTAACTCCCTTGCCCTGACTAGAGTGGTGGTTTCTGCCTGGCTTTGGCGCAAGCCTTAGCCAACTGGATATCCCATTTCTAACAGACCCCCACACAGACCCCCACACACCCCCTCACAGACCCTCATGCAAATGCCCTCATACACACATCCTCATACACACCCCCTCACACACTCCCTCACAGACCCTCACACACACCCTCACATACACCCTCACACAGACCCTCACACAGCCTCTCAGACCCTCACATAGACCCTCACAGACCCTCACACAGACCCTCACAGAGCCTCTCAGACCCTCACATAGACCCTCACACAGACCCTCACACAGACCCTCACACACTCCCTCACAGACCCCCACACAGACCCTCACACAGACCTTAACAGACCCCCTCACAGACCCTCAGACCCCCTCACACAGCCCCTCGCATAGCCTCTCAGACCCTCACACACACCCCCACAGACCCCCTCACACACACACCCTCACACAGCCCCTCACAGCCCCCCCTCACAGAGTCTCTCACAGACCCCCCTCACAGACCCCCCTCACAGACCCCCCTCACATACCCCCCTCACACACCCCCTCAAAGACCCTCACACACCCCCTCAAAGACCCTCACACACCCCCTAAAAGACCTCCTCACAGATCCCCGCACAGACCCAGCACAGACCCAGCACACACCCCCTCTCAGACCCTCACACTCCCTCACACAGACCCCCCTCACACAGACCCCCCTCACAGACCTCCCTCATACAGACCCCCTTCACAGACCCATCACACATCACCTCACACACACCATCATACAGACCTCCTCACACACACCCCCACACAGACCCCCCCAAACAGACCCTCACTCAGACCTTCACAGACACCCTCACACACCCCCTCACATAGCCTCTCAGACCCTCACAAAGACTCACACAGACACCCTCAAACACTCCCTCACATACCCCCTCACACAGCCCCTCAGATCCCCTCACACAGCCCCTCAGATCCCCTCACACAGCCCCTCAGATCCCCTCACACAGCCCCTCAGACCCCCTCACACAGCCCCTCACAGACCCCCCTCACAGCCCCCTCACAGACCCTCCTCACAGCCCCCCTCACACACTCCCTCGCAGACCTCCTCACAGACCCCCTCACATACCTTCACACACCCCCTCACATACCCTCACACAGACCACCTCACAAACCCTCACACCCCCTCACAGACCCTCTTAGATCCTCACCTCACAGACCCACCCCACACAGACCCCCCTCACAGACCCTCTCAAAGACCCCTCACACAGACCCTCAGACCCCCTCACAGACACCCCTCAAGACCCTCACACAGCCCCTCACAGAGCCTCTCAGTCCCTCACAGACCCTCACACAGACCCTCACACCCCCCTCACAGAGCCTCTCAATCCCTCACAGAACCTCACACTGAACCCCTCCACAGACCCCCTCACACAGACCCTCACACACACACCCTCACAGACCCCCTCACATACCTTCACACAGACACCCTCACACAGACCTTCACAGACACCCTCACAGACCCTCACACACCCCTCACAGAGCCTCTCAGACCCTCACACACCCTCACAGACACCCCCCACAGATCCCCTCACAGACCCTCACACAGACCCTCAGACCCCCTCACACAACCCCTCAGACACCCCTCAAGACCCTCAAACAGACCATCACACCCCCCCTCACAGAGCCTCTCATACCTCACACAGACCCTCACACACACACCCTCACAGAGCCCCTCACATACCTTCACACAGACACCCTCACACAGACCTTCACAGACACCCTCACAGACCCTCACACACCCCTCACAGAGCCTCTCAGACCCTCAGACACCCTCACAGACACCCCCCACAGATCCCCTCACAGACCCTCACACAGACCCTCAGACCCCCTCACACAACCCCTCAGACACCCCTCAAGACCCTCAAACAGACCATCACACCCCCCCTCACAGAGCCTCTCATACCTCACACAGACCCCCTCACACAGACCCCCTCACACAGACCCCCTCACACAGACCCCCTCACACTGCCCCCCTCACACTGCCCCTCACACACCCCCTCACAGACCCTCACACACAGACCCCCTCACAGACCCCCTCACATACCCTCACAGATCCTCACCCAGCCCTTCACACAGCCCCTCACAGACACCCCCTCACACAGACACCCGCACACAGACACCCCCTCACACCCACAGAGACCCCCGCTCACAGTCCCTCACACCATCCCTCACACACACCCTCACAGACCCTCACACCATCCCTCACACACACCCTCACAGACCCTCACATCCCCTCTCAGTCTCTCACACACTTTCTGCCTTCGTAGCAAGAGCCGGCTCAAAACACTGTACATCAGGGTAAAATCTCTCCTTTTTTGTTTTCCTTAAAAATGTGTTGCAAATGCGTTTTTGCCTTTTATGTTACCTTATTTCTTTTCAATCCAACAGATTAAAAAAAACCTTCTATCATCCTGTGGAGAGTGTGTTTTGCTGACACAGCGAAGGGCTGGGTCTATTCATCTCCGACCCTCAGATGTGGCTGCTGGGCCGGACTGCTTGGGCAAGGGGGCGCTCTGCTGAAGGTTAGTGTGACACTGTGAACACATCATGCTTGACAGCAATAAAAACAAGCATTTGCAATCCAATAGGTCTCACATTTACGCGAGTTTGAGCTATTGACATTGCAAATAACAATGCCTTCTATTTTTGTTTTTAAAAGATAAATAAAAGGCATTGTCATTTAGAATCCCAAAAGCGAGACCTATTGCATAGCAAATGCTTTTTGTTTTTGCTTCGCTGCCTGTACTATTATAGCTCCTAGTGCCTTTGTGTAAGCGCTGCTGTTTGTTCTGGTGTCCCCCCCACCATTCGCTGCTCAGTCTCCTTGGGAGTCTGGGGGGGGGGGGGGTCCTCTGGCTCATATTAATGAGCCACAGACAGGGACTGCAACAGAGGGAGAGCCCCCTAGGAAGGGGGGTGAGGTGGGCAGAGCCGAAGCATCCCTGGAATAGAAGCCATGCCAGCCCTTCTGGTCAGCGGCGGGCCATGCCAGGGTGAGTCTGGGGCAGTCGGCACCGGGCAGGCTTGGATCTGCCCTCTCCGGTCCGCCTCGCCTCCCTTTTAGGCCAGGCCCAGAGCTAGCTTGAGTTTATGGTGGCGCCATGCAATAAAAAAAAATACAAAAAATGTACAAACCTCAGTTGAGTGGAATGCGTTGGCCGCCGGCCTTCCTTCATTGGCGACCTTTGACCCCACCAGGTAGATCGCTACCCCTCTGCACAGCACCGCCTGTGTCTCCCTACCCCAGCTGCCGCTGCTGAGGACGTTAGAGGCCCTCCACCACCCGCAGGCTACCACCTGCGCCTCATCCCTGGTGGCCAGTGGTAGGCCGTAGGTATGTTTGTTCATCCTCCACATTATTGCTTTTATTGCATTGCCTGTATTTTCATTGTTGTGTCTGTGACTGCTGTTGCCTGTCTTCCCCCCGCTGCCGGTACGTGGTCCGTGCCCCTTTTTCTTCCCTCTGTTCCCCTCGCTGTCCCTGTGCTCTCTCTGCCCGGTCTTTCCAACTGTACCCCTGGCTGCCCCGGTGTCCCTGCCCGGTTTTCCCTTCTGTTCCCCTCGCTACCCCCGTGCCTCTGTGCCCGTTCTGCCTTCTGTTCTTAGCTGCCTCTGTATTTCTATATTCTGTATTTTTCCTCTGTGCCACTCGTTTTCTGGTATTTCTGTGCCCTTTTTGCCTTCTGTGCCACTCGTTTTTTGTGCCCTTCTGCCCTCTGTTCCACTCGTTTTTCCCTCGTTTTTATGCCCCTTTTGCCTTCTGTTGCACTTGTTTTTTTGTGCCTCTTTTGCCCTCTGTTCCAATTGTTTATTTGTACCCTTCTGCCCTCTGTGCCACTCGGTTTTCCCTCATTTTTGTGCCCCTTTTGCCTTCTGTTCCACTCGTTTTTTTGTGCTCTTCTGCCCTCTGTGCCACTTTTTAGGTCTCGAGCAGTGGAAGGAGGTGGAAGGAGGTCATTGACGCCATGCAACACCCAGAACGAGATTCAGTGTGAAAGACAGAGGTGAGATACGGACCGGTGGAGGCACACACTTGTAGTTGGGGTGACTGGCAGAAGGGAAGACCCTTGCTAACGATACAGAGAGTAGACTTTACGCTAATAGTGGATTCTAATACACTTTACAAATGTAAATTAATGTAAATGTCCAGTATTTGTAAAGCGCGAACAATTACCCGAAGGTGTCAAGGCGCTGGGGGCCCTCGGGAAGATAAAGCAAGCTATTGCCCAGAGTCACAGGGTGCTGGGCTGATCTGCCGCCGGGGCCGGGGATTGAACCGTGAGCCCCCGGGTTCCGGAGTCAGTTGCCCTGGCCGCTGCACCACACCTCTTCCACCCAAATGGAATGAGGTACGAGAGACACCTACCCCCCAGGCTCCCACACAAACATGATTATACTGGGGGAAGCCATATGACACGTATGTTTTAAGATGAGGTCCTAGACCCCTCTCACTCTACACACCGGCTCCACCTTGACCACTTATAGATCAGCAGTTTATTGTGGCCGCAATGCATTAGTTCTTTTGAAAGTTAAATTAGTTGAGACATATACTGTAAGCACCCCCTCAGATATACCCTTCTCAAATGAGGTTAGGTCTTCTTAAAAACGGTATGCAATGGCTGGATAACGCATTGCATTGGCACGCACCACAGTGGTAAACCCAAAGACGTCGAGCTGCATGATGTTTTACGCATTGTATCTATTATTCATGTCAGATAACTCGTATTAGATGGAACGGCTATACACCAGAAGCTTGATGACGTCTACTATTTGCTAAATATGTTTTGATTGGGGGGTGACCTATTCAATGCTGTAAATGCACCTATCTAACTGTTATTATCAATAAAAATATGTTTAAAAAAAAGTCTTTGTCGTTCAAGAAGCTAAAATTGCCACACTTGGACCATCATGAATCCAACGTGGCCTCGGCCCCATCGAAGGGTATCCCGTTGGAAGCTTTTAAAACCCACCATCCGCGGGATTTATATCAGATTTTATTCTAATGAAAAACCTAAACGCTCTGCGGATTTGGTTGAATTGGAAACTCACCAGAGGGCCTTAGAAGTGCTGTTTGTTCTTGATCCCAGCCCTTCCCTTCAACGTAATCTGCTTCAGACGCAGCAACACATACAACAACTCCTTATGGGTGAGGCCAAGGAAATCTGGATCGCGTTGCAGCACCGGATTTACCAGTGGGGGGACAAATCAAGCAAAATGCTCCCTAGGCTATGCCAGGCAGTGAGGTCCCCTGCGGGCGTCCCGTGGCTGAAAGGTGTAGTAGATAATATCCTGCGCTCGTCCCCCGGGGCGATGGTTGGAGAGTTTGCACATTATTTCTCCTCACTCTAGGCGCGCCAAGATCAGTTATCAGAGGCCTTAATAGCCGAATTCCTAAGAGAGATTACCCCAGAAAGCTCACAGATCTGGTGCAGGAAAACTTGATGCCCCCATCACAACAGATGAGCTCAGTGCAGTGCTGGCCGCTATGTGCCCAGGGTGGGCCCCCGGCCCCAATGGATTCCCCATGGAGTTCCTTGGACCACACATGAACACATTAGCTCCACACCTTTTAGATGCAATGCATGAAGCTCTTGATCAAGGCATGTTGGATTTTTGTTGTTTTGGTCTTGTTTAGTTTAGATAAAGATACTTTAATTTTCTAAACTGGTATGATGTCCTTTTGTGGTGTTTTCACTGTGTATTAGAAAAATAAGCATCAGTCACTTACACAGAGTACTTTTTCATTCCTTTCAGAGTTGACCCTGATGAAGGCACCGTTCGGGTGCCGAAATGCATTGGGCCAATCGACAAACGTTTGAAAAAAAGAATGTCATATTAATAAACTCAATGCAATATGGAAATTGTTATGAATAATGTTAATAACAAACGCCAAGAAGGTTCAAAAGTATAATTGAAAAGCTTTCAATAAATGTAAAAACAAGTGTAAAAACAAAGTGTAAAGAGTGGTGATAGATTTGAAGTTATTTAAGTGCGGAGCACTAAGTGAACAGTGCATGATTAGGTGAGTTAAAACCCACCATAACCATTGACTATAGTTTTCAGGAGTGACTCTCCTGATTAATCATAGCACCATTTGATAATCTTAAAGCATTTGGATATATTGGAGTGCTCCCCACAACCCCAATTATTATTACTTCTAGAAGTTAGCCTGTCTGTGCAGTGAATGTGCTGGCTTGTGATTGGCTGGGGCTGGCTGGTGTGCCAGGCTCCTGGAGTCAGGATGGGGCTGCCCCGGTGGAGAATGGGAGATCTGCATGTTGATGGCTGGGGAGGAGTGCACCTGGGACCTGAATAGAGCTGGGCTTTCCCCTCACAATGCTGGATCCACCCCCTGTGGTGTGTCTGATGTCCCAGACCGATCCTGTGAATAGGCAGAGGGGCTGAGCAAAACAAAGTGCTCAGGAACCAGTTGTATCTGGTCTGCCCCTTGTCTGCACCTTTAGACAAAGGAATTGTGTGTATAAAAAGAGGCTGTGACCTCTTGTAAAATGTTCTTGTTCCTGACTTGAATCTGCCAGGGGCGTGCTGTATCGTTTTTGGCCACTATAGGTGTGGCAGGGTATACTCAGACATGAGTCCCTTTCTCACTGCTCCATCAGGATTCAAGCAAGCCGGGCCGAAGAGGCTGAAATGCCAGAAACCGGTCCCCGGTAGCTTGTCTCCTTTCTGGTGAAGAATTGGCTTTGTAGTTTGGTCTGCCCTGTTCCCATGATGCACTGGGCCAGGGACAGACTAATTTGCACATAGCCAGGTTCTGAGCTGGGATGGGGCAGTGAGATAAATAACGGTGATGGATCAAGCCCTGATCTTTGGACTGGGTAAGAGTGGTCTGCTTAATTCAGACACTCTGTTCATCACCACCCCCTTTTCTGTATCGGAGCCCAGGGGAAGGCTTGCCTCCCTGGGCCCTGCCCAGCCCCTGGATACCCTGGATACCTGGAAAGATCTCTCCCTTCTGCTTGCCTCGGGGGACTATAGGACTTTTTCTTTACTAGGAGCTGCCTGCTCCATTTCCCTGCCCCAGGACCCCTTGGACTCCCCAGCGCCTTGAGAGCGCTTTCCTTTTCCTTTCCGGGCAGAGCGCTGTCGTTTTCCCTCAGAGGGAAGCGCTCCTGCCCTTTGTATACCCGCATTTGTATTTTTAAAACTCTGGTGCCTACCCCGATTATGGCCATAGTATATAGTTTCTACGGTTGTTTTGACTTTCGAGGGTGCCTACCCCTCTCTGTGCCCCGTTAAAACCACCGCCGCGGCCCTCGCGCCGCAAAAATAGGAAGTCAGGCCCCGAAGTGCCTGACTCCGGGTGAGACTTCCGGTTTTGCAAGGAAGTCCCGCCTGCCGCCCGCTGTGATTGGCTGGTGCCCGTCCGATTAGGGGACTGCTGCTCCGGAGCCACGAAGGCTCCACATCGAGTCCCGGTCCCGAGATGGGGGACCGGGTGAAGAGCGGGCGCATGGTGAAGGCGGGGCTCCAATGAGGAGAGAGAGCCCCGCCGAGCACTACCGCCGCCCCAGTAAGATGAATCCTGCCGAGCCCGGTAAGTGAGGGCTGGGCAGGGTAAGCACGGCCGCATGAGTTCTTGAGCGGCCCTCGCCTGAGAGGGGGCCGCTCCAATGATGTGCACAGTGGCAAGGGGCATTTAGGGCGGCCCCAGATGGCAGTGGGCCGCCCCAACATTCTATTATTTAAAAAGGCCCCCGCGGGGGTCCCCATATCTGTGGCCATTTTGGGGTGTTTTGTCGGCGCCCGGGCGGCCCCACTTGCGAGAGTGCCGCCCCAACGACCAGGGGCACATTTGTTTAAGGAGCCTAGGTGGCTCCCCCCACCCCCATGTGTTTAGAGGCCACGAGGCCCCCCCCAACAAAGGGGGACATTTCGGGAGGTAGAGCGGCCCCGGCTGGCAGCGGGCCGCTTCCCCCAGTTGACATGATTTGTTTAGAGCCTAGAGGGCTCCACCGTATTGCGCAATCTGTGTTTCTAGAGCTTGGAAGGCTCCCACGTGCGCAGTCTTTGTCCTGAGGGCTAGCGAGAGCCCCCTCAGTCGCAGTTTTGTCCTCAACTGCCCAGCAAGTAGTGGGCAGCTGCACCGTTTAGGTTTTGCTTCTTAGGGGACTTGTACTTTGGACTTAGGAGTGAGACGCACTCCTTCATCCGTACTTGGCCTTCCCCAGCTGCGCAGCACTTAGTGCCAGCTGCAGCGTTGAGGCCCCTTGCTATGGTCCCCAGCTGCCCAGCAAGTAGTGAGCAGCTGCTACGTTTAGGTTTTGGCGCAGTGGCGCAACCTGGACTTTGATGTGAGTTATGTGCTACATGTGATTTCTGCGCAGCCACCAGCCTCATCCCCAACCCAGCAGCCTATATGCACAGCACGTTACACCTCACAGACCTTACAAAACTCAGCCACCAGCTTCATCCTCAGCCCACCAGCCTGCATGCATAGCACGTACACCTCACAGACCTTAGAAAACTCAGCCACCAGTCTCATCCTCAACCTACCAGCCTGCATGCATAGCACGTTACACCTCACAGACCTTACAAAACCCAGCCACCAGCCTCTTCCTCAACCTACCAGCCTGCATGCATAGCACGTTACACCTCACAGACCTTAGAAAACTCAGCCACCAGCCTCTTCCACAAACCAACAGCCTGCATGCAAAGCACATTACACCTCACAGACCTTACAAAGACTAGCCACCAGTCTCATCCTCAACCCACCAGCCTGCATGCATAGCACGTTACACCTCACAGACCTTACAAAGACTAGCCACCAGCCTCATGCTCAACCCACCAGCCTGCATGCATAGCACGTTACACCTCACAGACCTTACACAACTCAGCCACCAGTCTCTTCCTCAACCTACCAGCCTGCATGCATAGCAGGTTACACCTCACAGACCGTACAAAACTCAGCCACCAGCCTCTTCCTCAACCCACCAGCCTGCATGCATAGCAGGTTACACCTCACAGACCTTACAAAACTCAGCCACCAGCCTCATCCATAACCCACCAGCCTGCATGCATAGCACGTTACACCTCCAGACCGTACAAAACTCAGCCACCAGCCTCTTCCTCAACCTACCAGCCTGCATGCATAGCACGTTACACCTCACAGACCTTAGAAAACTCAGCCACCAGCCTCATCCACAAACCAACAGCCTGCATGCAAAGCACATTACACCTCACAGACCTTACAAAGACTAGCCACCAGTCTCATCCTCAACCCACCAGCCTGCATGCCTAGCACGTTACACCTCACAGACCTTACAAAACCCAGCCACCAGCCTCATACTCAACCTACCAGCCTGCATGCATAGCAGGTTACACCTCACAGACCGTACAAAACTCAGCCACCAGCCTCTTCCTCAACCTACCAGCCTGCATGCATAGCACGTTACACCTCACAGACCTTAGAAAACTCAGCCACCAGCCTCATACTCAACCTACCAGCCTGCATGCATAGCAGGTTACACCTCACAGACCTTATAAAACCCATCCACCCACCTCTTCCTCAACCTACCAGCCTGCATGCATAGCAGGTTACACCTCACAGACCGTACAAAACTCAGCCACCAGCCTCATCCACAAACCAACAGCCTGCATGCAAAGCACATTACACCTCACAGACCTTACAAAGACTAGCCACCAGTCTCATCCTCAACCCACCAGCCTGCATGCATAGCACGTTACACCTCACAGACCTTACAAAGACTAGCCACCAGCCTCATGCTCAACCCACCAGCCTGCATGCATAGCACGTTACACCTCACAGACCTTACACAACTCAGCCACCAGTCTCTTCCTCAACCTACCAGCCTGCATGCATAGCAGGTTACACCTCACAGACCGTACAAAACTCAGCCACCAGCCTCTTCCTCAACCCACCAGCCTGCATGCATAGCACGTTACACCTCACAGACCTTACAAAACTCAGCCACCAGCCTCATCCACAACCCACCAGCCTGCATGCCTAGCACGTTACACCTCACAGACCTTACAAAACTCAGCCACCAGCCTCATCCACAGCCCACCAGCCTGCATGCCTAGCACGTTACACCTCACAGACCTTACAAAACTCATCCACCAGCCTCATCCACAAACCCCCAGCCTGCATGCATAGCACGTTACACCTCACAGACCTTACAAAACTCGGCCATCGGACTCGTCCTCAACATACCATCCTGCATGCATAGCATGTTACACTTCAGACCCATGCAGTCATGTGGGAAGGAAGGTGGTTAAGAGAAATTATTTATTCTCCCGAGAGGAAAATGATTAACACTGTCTGCAGCTCCCAGACAGCTACTGGCAAGCCCAGGCTCCTGCACCACTGGTGAAGCGGGGAGGTTGCCCACACAGAATTTCCTAGGTTTTACTCCCTCTCTAGAAGATAAGCTAGGGCGCCAGCTTCTAATTCTGATATTTACCCAGTCTACCAGCAAGTATCCTGTATTTGCAGACATTAAGGTCTTCAGCAGTTGTCACAACATCTCTGCACCGCCCCACAAGATAGTTGTTCAGCACTCAGTTCCAAAGTTGTTAAATGTATATAGTGAAACTTGAGTCTATTGTACACACTGTTTAACTTCAAGCAATGTCATCATCAAGTCTCAATAAACAGATGTGAAGATAATTTCTTTTTTCAGTAAATCTTTATTCTACATAGGTAGGTGACTAGCGGCTACCATACTTCTTCTTAAAATCTTTTTTCTTAAAATCACCTCAATCAAACAGTAGCCAACGCGTTTCGTCCACCAAGAACTTCATCAGGGCTCAGTACACATGTTGTCATCATTTATACTTCTTAGTTCAATGCGTTATGAAAGTTGGTTGTTTTATATAAACGTTTAGAATGCAATTGCTCCAGCTGTTTGCCAGTGTGGCGTCCGGTTCAAGTAAAGGACCAGGGAAATGAGGCATCGTTCTGGCATTGCATCCACGCTGTATTACAGATGCAGTAAAAGAGGCAAATACATAGTAATTGTGCACTGCGAGAAATCAGGGCCTGTTTGCAGTGTCCCCCCACTTTTAGACCCCATTTTGCCTACTAGGTGCTGGTTTTGTAACTGACGGCTCCATGACCCAGGACCTCAGCTCTGAATAAAAGTATATTGTAATTCCGTATAATTAGAATTGGCAATGAGAGACCCCTGTAAGTCCCTAGGATATAATACGGTAAGGGGGATTCAAACTATCTATAAGTCCCTAGTCACTAGTCTATAATGGAGCAGGGAGTTTAGAGGCCCAGTAGATTTCCTGCACTGGAGTGTGATTTCCTAATTGCTACAAATAGCACCTCGCAATTAGGAAATCGCTATTCAGAATGCAGAGTAGTAGTTGTATCAGCAATTTGAGAATCAGTATTTGTTTGGTGGGCTACTTAGGTCATCGTATCCTGCAACTTCATAAATTGTGAATTCTGTCAGAATTAGCGGCCATCATATTTTGTCATACCCTTATGACCTCACAACGAAAAAATGCTGCTCAATTGGAAACAGCAGAGTGTGCATGTTGGAGATTGCGGACAGTATCCAAACAACATCGACCAGTGTGTGTGGAATCCACCCATAAAGACATCAAAGGTCAAGAAAGGGCCCAGAGAAGGAGGCTTGGGCCTCGAAACACAAAATAAAATATTCAAGACAAGAACTGGAAATATTGACAGAGCAGTATACTGGGCACCATGACAAACCTTTTGGGAATTCATCCCTCACAGTGCCTTTATCACAAAAGAATTAAATATGGAAAGCAATACAGAAAAAATCAACTCTGTTGGTGTGATGCAGAGATCCATTGAAGGAAATCAGAAAACGATGGCAAGATCTCAGATCATGGACAAACGGGAAGGTTGCAAACTGTCTAATTGAGGTTAGAGCTACTGGAGGAGGTCCGCCTCTGCCCAAACCAACTGCGATAGACGGACTGATAAAAACTACTCTGAGATCAGAATCAGTCAATGGATTCAGTAAAATTGATGCACCTGACATTCCAGGAGCCTCTCTAGGGAAGTATAAGATAGCTTTGTTGCACACAAACATATATGTGGTTAGGCAGCATCAAAACACTTATACATTATACAACCTTTTTAATTCTTATGTATATATAAATAAGGAATGTAATCCACATAATAGTGTACATTAAAAAAGCAGTGATTGTTCATAGTGTATCATGGTAGATGTAGTGAAACCACATTAACACATTAGCTTGAGTACAACAAATGTATTAATCATAATTACATTTTCTAACTTATATCCAAGCTCATGGAAGTGATGTGTCAGAAGCCGGGGAACTTGTGAAATCTCACGGACCAATTAATCTTCATAGCCAGGGCTCAGCACTCTAAGCGGAATATATAAATGACAGAGTCACAGAGCATACACATTTAGTGCAAGAAGTGTGTGGAAGAGACACACAGCGCGTCGCCCAGGAAACTGTAGGGAGGCTAAGACAAATCCGGTCGATGTGGAGCTCGCAGTCGCCATGTTGCCAATACTCAATCCTAACAAATTCTGGGAACTGCTCATAGTCATTAAAATGTGCAACTCTTTGGAGGTTTGAAGGCGTCAATGCTTAAGGTTCAGTACCTGGAATGAAAAGACAAAGATGAAGAAAATCATTACATTTGGTTTTAAAAAAATTCAACGTCCTCATGCTTGAACCCAGATTTCCATGAAGAAAAAGCTAGACATTTTATTTGTCATTTGTTATTTTTGGTGTGTTTAGGGTAACAACACACATGGTATACCTTTCATTTTATATTATTATAAGGCACACGTATACCTTTTGTACCTTATCATTTACATTTTGTGTCATAGAGTAATGTTACATTACTTTGCTTACATACGATACCATATCTGAAAGTAAAGCGAGACTATGGTTTACCAACTACGAAGCATTTGTATTATTATGCTAAAATGATTTAGTTAATTTATAACTTACCCTTAGCGAGGCGTCCGCAGCCTTGGGCTGTCCTTGAGTCATCATCTTGTCGACGTGCTGATGGCTCTTTGCCGTCTTAATCAGACTCTGACTCAGACATCCAAACTTCCAATTCTTTCTGAGTCACTGTATTGTGAAGAATTGCACATGTTGACACCATTTTACGACTGATTTCTGGAGAATATTGTAAGACATCACCACACCAATGGAGACATCAGACTTTGCTTTTTAAAAGTCCAAAGCTCCTCTTGTACTTCTACGTGCAACATTGTGCCGACGCTCAATCCGTGTAGAAGAGTTCATAATATCAGTCGTTATCCATGGGCAGAAGGCATGACTGCTATTGTATTGTCGTTCTAATAGAATAGCAAAACTCCCAAGCTCTGGGTTACAGCTGCTGGACTTGCTGAAAGGTTGTTGATTTTTCTTCCAATTTACCTCTTGGCTTCTGCTGGGCGTGAGTGTTCACACAGATTGTTTCCCTGACTTGTGCTGTCGGTAGGCTAATCTTGCCGGTGGTTTGGGATACTCCTTCCTCAAAGAGCTTGGAGACTTGCGCAAGTTAGGGCTATCGATGTGTGGGGGATGAAGAGAGGGCTCTTCCCCAGATGTAGCTACCATTATTTGATGTCCTTGTGAGGATTGAGGACAGTGCTAGCATAGTTTGATGAAGGTTTCTCACTCTAATTTCTTTAGTTTTTTTGTGCTTTATGATAGGGATTCCCTGCAGATTCTCATAGTTTGCGATGGGCATAGTTACAGGAGGCCCACTTGGCTCTTTTTTTTAAAGTTCAGCTTTCTCTTCCTTCCTATTTGGGGTCTTGTTGCTTGTTGCTCAGATGTAAAATTTTCTTTTAATGTCAATACTTTTTAATTTTTTTAAATCATCCTGTAGTTGCTATTGGAATTTGGATGAGGAATGTATCCGTTCAATATCATGCTCTTCTGAAGTTGTTAGATCACAGCTTTCATTGTGATTAGAACATGAAGGCGGTTGTGGCTCAGAAACTAATGTTTCATTTCCTATGAAAGGGAGGGAAAACATTTCGTTTTTGGGTTAAAGTTGGGTGCAGTTTGATTGCATATCAAACTTGTATTTCTTTGCTTTTGAGTCATTTGTCTCTTATGTTGTTCTTTTTTTAAATACAAGGCTTAAGTTCTTCTTTTAATGCATCATTGTGCGGCAGGTTTCCTTGATTTTGTGCTGCAGCTATATCCTCGTATTCTTGTGTCTGTGTATATTTGCTTTTTTGTTGTTGTGTTTGCAGATTCCTTTGCCAAAGGCCAGTCAGTCAGTCAAAGAAACTTTATTCGGTTAATTAAAACCATAAAAGCAAAACATCGTACATGATACCAAGTTAAAATACAGTTAAACATGTAAAAAAAAGGATTGCAACACCTTCATAAGAACACAGTAAAGGTATGTTGTTAAAAATTTACCAAGTTTAAAAAGGGAAAATAGGTGTAGTAAGTGTCCATTCAGCAAATATCAGTTTAGGTGATTCATAGTGGCTGCAGATCTTAATTTATTTTGTCTGGCAGCTGCTGCCAGAAAACAGGCAACCCCATATGTGACCTGTACCGAGCTCAGCATCTGTAAATATAGTAGAGCTGGCCGAACCTGGACAAAGTTCAGATCTTTCAGGATAGGGACCAGGAATTTTTTTCGAGCCACCCGGTAGTGTTCGCAGAACATAACTAAGTGAAGGGTGTCCTGTATAGAAAAACAATCACAGGAACAGGGGGGTAAGTTTTCTGGTGAACCCCACTTTGACTGTGAGCCAAGAACAAGGTGTATTAGGTTGAACCTGAACCTTATAAGTAAAAAGCGATGATAGGGCTTGGTGACATATTTCAGATAAGGTTCCATGGCTGTAGTTGAAGAAAGTTGAAAGAGTGAACGTACCATCGGTTTCCCAAGTTCAACCATTTCCCTTTCACCCTCCAACAAATTTTGGAAATGCAGTTTGACCCATTTTATGTCCTCTTTTTTTAAATTATGTGGCAGAGAGTACATTTCTGGACGTCCTAGCCTCACGCATGCCGCTCTAACATACGCCAGCCACGGGATATTATCTGCTTTGTCCAGAGACATACAGTCTTTCAGAATACGATGGTTTAGGCTGATTTCCTCATTTGTCCAGGTTTTAACCCAGCATAACACTGGGGACATTTTTAGGAGGTCAGTGACATGTCCCAGACCTATTTCATTGTGGATTGTATGTATAGGGCATGATTTTGGGAGAGAAAGCAAGGCTCGTATGAAGTTGTTTTCTGCGATTTGAATGCCTGGGCTTGGAACATAGCCCCATATGGCGGCTCCATAGGAAGCAATTGCCAGACATTTAGCTTTGTAGATACGCGTCATGGCTTCCATGGGTCTTGAGCCCAATCTTTTGGCGAAATGCAGAAGGGCTGTGGTGGATCTGGTAACTCCGTTCTGTTTTAGCCTCATTTGTGCGCCCCACGTTCCTTTCTCGTCAAAAGTGACGCCCAAGTAGCAAAAGAAAGGTACCCTGGAGATTGATGAGCTGTTACAGCTAAAGGACCTGATCTTCGTGCGTTTCTTTCGCAAACCAGTAACCATGAAGTGAGATTTGGCAGTGTTGATCTTAAGATCCAGTGCTTCCATAAAGAGGCCAAAATGATCTAGTAGTTTTTGGAGACCTATGCCAGTCCGGGCTAAGAGGACAGCGTCGTCCGCGTAGAGGAGGACCGGGATAGGTACCCCCCCCATACGTGGAATATCCGGGGTGACTGAATTCAATGATTTCCCCAGGGAGTTGATGTACAGTGTGAAAAGGAGAGGTGCCAGGATACAACCTTGTCTAACACCTCTCCCGGACTTAAACTTCGCTGTGCACCTCCCATCCCTGTTCACCCTAACAGAAGCAAACAAATTTAAATGAAGATCGTGTAAAAAATTGACCAGAGTTGTGTCCAAGCCCATATTACGCAAAATAATCCACAATTTCGAACGGTTGACCAAATCAAAGGCGGATGATAGATCCATGAAACCTAATTAAAGAAGCCCCCCCTTCACCACAGTGTATTTACTAATAATAATGTGAAGGTTAAGACACTGGTCCATAGTCCCTCTATGTGCCCTGAAGCCATATTGTAGGTCCGACAGGATCCCGCTCTCCTCAAGCCAATCCCCAAGCCTTTGTAAGATGACTCTGCCCAAGATCTTAACGGCAGAGTCCAGCAAGGAGATTGGCCTGTAGCAGGCCGGATCCCCCCTGTTCCCCTTCTTGAATATAGGCACGATGATGGAGGTGAACCAAGTGGAAGGGAAGCCACCTGTGGGTATAGCGTTAAAAACGTTCGTTAATATTTTAGACCAAAATTGGGGGTATTGGATGTAGAGATCTGCAGGGACCCCGTCAGGGCCCGGGGCTTTATGTTTACTTGTGTCTTTAATCGCCCTTTCGACCTCCAAGGTACTGAATTCCATTACCAAGTTGGGAGAGTCATGGGCGCTATCAGGTGAACCGGATGCTGTGGATTTATAAATATTTTCGAAGTGGCCTAACCATCTGCCATCTTCTATCACACAATCCAGATCAGTTTTTCCATCTTCGGAAAAAAAAGGCTGGTTAACAGTGGCCCAGAACTTTTTGCTATCTCGCAAAACATCCAAAGATAGTAGGTTTTCCCACGCTTCCTCCTTAATATGAGATTTACGGTTGAGGACTGCTTTTTTATAATCCTTCCTTAGATTAGCCACTAAAAGCCTATCCCTAGGTTTTTGTTTAAGGGCTTTCAGCAGGGCGGTGTGTTTCTGCGAGCATTCTTTATTAAACCATTTATAAGTTTTCTTGTTCCTTTGCCCAGCAGACCTTAACTCCAAGTTCTTGGAGATCCTTGCACAAATCTCCTCATAGGCAGCCACGACCTCAGATCCCCGGGCAGTTGGATCCAGACACACTGCCATATTGGCTTCGGACTCTTGGGCGAGTAACTGGAAGAATTGTTCGGGAACTACTTGCTCCCATTTTAGTCGCCTTCCCTGGTCTTTAGTCTTCAAGTCCTTTGGGGCTACCACGTCTATCGATGTACGGGGCCGAAAGCAATCAAGATCCAGCAACAAGAGAACAGGATTGTGATCACTGAAACTAGCGGTGACCACCATGTACTCGCGTGCCTTTGCCAAAACCCCAGAAGAAACAAAAATAAAATCTATGATGGTGTTGGCATCTTTGCCCACAAAAGTTGGGGCTCTGGGATCATTCTTACTTTTATCAAGTTCAAATAAGTTTAAATTCGCTAAGAGAGACTCGAGACACTCACCCTCTGTTGTGTGCGCGAAATGGGGAATGGCTTCTGTTGGTAGGCCCCCATATCTATCATTAAGACAATCTCCCTCGCAGGGGTGTATGTTAAAATCACCCAGGATTATCATCTCTGGGGCAGGGGTGCAATCATATCTATAGGCTGACAGAAAATTTAATAACAAAGTCAGATGTTCATTCACACAGGAGGACTCCTTTGAGTTATAAAAATTAACCAATAAAAAAGTTTGGGAATCAGGTAGGGTCCACTCCACGACTAGTATGTTTGCGGATGCGGTATCAATTTGTCTGAATGCTCCTACCAGATCCAAGGAACACAGTGTTAATAGACCGCCTTTTGCTCTTCCTCTTGCACCAGAAACTGCGGGAATGAAAAAACTGCAAAAGCCATCCAGTGCAAAGTTTGTTGTGGTATCCCATGTTTCTTGAAATCCCATGATGTCATATTGTTTTACAAACCCTTGCCATATAGGGTCTAGAGCCTTAGAATTTAAACCTGCCACATTCCAGGTGAGAATTTTACAAGGCGCCATAGGATCAGTGGGGGGAATAGGTATACTCTGGCTCTCAAGCTCCGCCGGACTCTTATCAAGGGTAAAAGGAAGATTACCTATGGACGGATCTATTGTTGTCACTACCTTACAGGGGGAAGTTAAGATGGTCTGAGGTCCCCTTCCCTTTGGGGAGCCCTGTATATGTCAGTCAACCCAGTCTGTGTTTGAGAGACATTCAAAGCGATTCGCCATGGGGAGAAACAAGGGATTAACAGGACCATTTAGCTGTTGGGGGTAATGATAGGGTTGAATGAAATGTGGGCCAAAGAAAGGTCCACCTTGCGGTGGTCTGCTTCCTCTGTTCCTGACCAAATTCCATCCCCCGTCCCAACCCTCCTCTCGACCAGGAGTTTGTAACTCCCAGGGGAAGTTGGATTTCTGTCTAGGTTTACGGCCATTAGGTCCCTTAAACCAGCTCCATCGATTGTCAACTTGAGTTTGTGGGAGATAGAAATAAGAAAGTGGTCTAGCAGTCACCGTGCTCGCCTGATATCTCGGAGCCCTACTACTACAAATAAAGTCTACGACCTCGGTGTTCTCGAAGGTAACCACTACACAATCCCCTGGGAGATTTTTCCTATTATCTCCTACCCATGGGGCTCTCTCTATCATCAGGATGTTACAAGGAATGTTTGGCGGAAGGGGATAGTTATTGGCTAACCAATGGCATACTTTATTTTTTAAAGACTGATACGACTCGTGTTCTGTTGCAGGGATTTCAGTGACCCCAGTGAGAATCACCACATAGGGAGAAGCATCAGGAGGAAGGTGAATATTTTTCCGAGCCCTACATTTCACTTTATCAGGTGCATCATGGTTAACTGGCTGGGATAGGCCATCCCTAAGTGCAACCTGGAGAGTTAGGTTATTATTGGAGGGTATTTGGACGGGAACAGTTTTCTTAGTTTGCTTAGTTCTCTCTGTTACAGGAGGCTTAATATTAGGGACAGTCTGATTTGAAGAATTACAGCGATTCTTCGTCACTTTGTTGGTTTCCAAAGTATTATTAACGGTCACCTGGGGTTTAGATGATTTAGTCTGATTAGTGGCCTGGGCAGTTTTGTGATTTAAAGTAAAACTGGGTGCACTTATGTCCTTGTGTATATTTTTTAGGACAGTTTCCAGGCAACGTAATCTAGCCTCTATAGGTTCTAACATTCTTTTAAGCATGTTAAAGATCGCGGAGTTACTAATGATTGCGCCAACCTCCTCCTGTGGAGGCACTGTGGGAGGATTTCCAACATCAACACTAAGCTGTAAAATTTCCTCCAGACTTTGGTCAATGAAGGTGTCATCAAGAAGATTCAAGGGTAGACTGATCTTGTTTGGAAGTGACCCTCCTGAAAGGCGGGATAAAGCATCTGGGAGCTTATCTCCGATAGGGAGGTTGGGGGGAGTCTGGCCCTTCTTTCGTTTGGAAGTAATTTGTTTATAGCCCTTATGATTTTGCTTAAGGACAGCCCCTTCGATCCTGCCCCTCTCATTAATAGCGGCAGTAGTATCACTAGTATTTGACACCAGAGATTGTGTTCCGCTCTCTATTAGGAGGTTTAGATTGGGTGAAGCCTCCAGGTCCAGGACAGTATTTGTGGCATCCATGTCCCCGTTTTCCCCATGACTATGTACTAGGGCCTGAATTTGTGGCCGAGAGTCAGTGCTGGGTGTCTGAGCCTGTGCTATCAGGCCCAGTGATGAGCGCTTGGCCATGGCCAGGTCTTGTGAAACTCTCCTGTCCATGAGTTTGATTCCCTCGTCAATTAATACATGCGTACGGGTAATAAAGTCGTCCAAGGTCCCGGTCAGTTTTTTGGCGCCGGCAACAGCCACAGCCATGCTTCTAGTTTTACGAGTGGACATGACCCGTATACCCAGGGAATCTAGGCAGAGATGGAAAAGTAGTACTCGACCAGAGTCTGTGGCCCAGCCTGGCCTCTTCTGGCCTCTGAGGGCCACAGAGGGCCCGCCCTTTGCCCGGGCTTAGCCCCGGGCACTCCCGCGCGCTCCCGCGCAGCGGTGTTCGTCGCTTTTAATAGGCGTCAATGGAGATGATGGTATTGCAGGGCGGGGCGGTCAGGGAGAGCGGGCCAGGTGACTTGGCCTCTGGGTTGCCGGGACTCCTGGGAGAGTGAGTCCCGGTCCCACGCTCGCAGCCCTGTCGCTCGCGCACTCACCCTGCAGGGGCCAAGCTTTGAATGGGCAGAGGACAGAGAAGCGGGACCCGCGAAGCGGGTACCGCGAGGTGCTGGTTGTCAGTCCTTGCCTTAAGCAGCAGCAGCCGTTCCCTCCTTCTGGTAGCGCGGTGAAAGTCTGTGATGGTGTGATGGCCAAAGGCAATAAGTCCATTGTTGAGGTGGGTGATGAATCTTCCCCTAAAAGCCAGAGATGTTCATAGAGTTTCGATCATTTTTGGGGGTTACACTGTAGGCATGTTGTTGGAGAGTGACCAGGCTCCAGGTGTGAAATTAGAATGCCCCACTTGGTAAATGTTGGTTTTTGTGTCGTAATGCAGTCAAACACATTCTTGTATTTTTTTCCCATTGTTATGGTTTTTCTTCTTTCTCCTTTCAATGCAGAAAGAAATGCAATTTTTTTATTGATTCTTAAGAAAAAATTGGGACATTCTGGAGATACGACAGGAGTTTGAAAATGTTGCCTTGTTCAAGGAATCATGTTCCCTCTAAAGTTGTATTGCGGTTCTAATGGAATAAAAAAAGACTCAAGGTCTGGGTTACAGCCGGTGGACTTGCTGAAAGGGTGTTGACCTTTCTCCTGTTTCACCTACTGGGTGTTCCTTGGCCTGAGTGCTGGCACAGATACCTTCTCTCTCATGTGCTGTCAGTGTGATAATCTTGCTGGTGGTTTGGGATACTCCCTATCTCAAAAGCTCGGAGACATGTACAAGTCAGGCGCATCCATGTACAAGTCAGGCGCATCCATGTGCGGGGATGAAGAGAGGGCTCTCCCCCAGATTTAGCTAGTGTTATTTGATGGACTGGTGAGGATTGAGGACAGGGCTGGCATAGTTTGTTGAGGTTTTATCATTATGTTAAATGACCCTGAACACGATGTGGACTATCAGTTAGATATCTGCATCTCCTCCGTTGGGTGAAATGATGGAGGGGCAAATGGTGGCTGCAGGGAATGTGGGGAGCGAGGACAAAGCTGATAAGGTTCCAGTACAGCTTCCAAGGTCAGAGAGGGCACAACAGGCGAGTTGGGGAGGCCAATCAGTTTTAAACCCAGACAGCAAGGTAGCAGGGAGCGACAAGGAGATGGAGAGGTTCAAAGGGGAGTTATTCACACAGCTGTTGCCATTGGTCTCAGCGGACAGCGTCCACTCCAGGGTCTCAGAGACTCCCGGGGACATGGGAAGCCAGACAACTGGGCAGATCAAGAGGAAAGCAAAGCGTTGCACTATGTATCTACAAAAAGCATGCAGCGGAGGGGGCAAATTCACAGCTTTGACCTGGAATATAAATGGACGTGGGAACAAAACAAAGAGATGCAAAGAGGTTCACAAGTGACATGAAGGGGCAATGTTACAAGAAACACACCAGAAGGGAAACAACAGCGAGGCACTGAAAAAAGGGATATAAAGTGCTGGCACATTTGGCACACACATCTGACTCAAAGGGAGTAGGACTGCTAAATAAGAAGTCAACACTAATCATACGTGTGTCGACGTGCAAGGGTGATAAGTTGAAGAGTCGGGCTGCCCACCTAAACTCCTTGCATAGACCTTGAAGACGCTGGGCAGCCTCCTATTGCGCCTACCTGACTGGGTACTCATTTTAGGCAACTTCAATCTGGTGGTGAGTGATGGGGAGGATAGATACCCACAATGACAGGGACGGGCAAGGGAGATTTCTTTGGTGGGATTCCTGTGGGCCAAAGGTCTATCTAACATCTAGAAAACCAGCACGCCAGGGCATGACAAAAGACTTTCCACTCGAGCATGCAACAGTTTATCAAATATCGATCATTATATTGGGAAAATCACTACACTAGGCTGATTGCAAACGGGATCTCAAATCACTCACATATGTGGGAAAAGCTGCAGGACTCATGTGTGGATAGAGACAGGGCCGGGACTCAATAACTATGGTACCTCAAAGATAGAAGCATTGCTCAGGAGTTGAGAAAAGGCACTGTCCACTGCTTTGAAGAAAACGTGGGTACAGGAACCTCAGAGCTCATTACATGGGAAGCCTACATGGTATTCCTGAGGGGCTTCAAAAGTATGTAAATAAGAAAGTAAGCCATTACCGAGGGTACGAGAGCAAGAGTAAGGGGACCCGGCTGATAATAAAGAGAGAACCACCACCTTGACCTCACAGTATTGACAAAACGAGGTAGGCAATAGATCAGGGAGGTTCCTGTATGGCTGAGCAAAAAAGGGATAGAAACTTGGTATAGGAAATACAGAGGGAGAAGGAGCCGCTCGTCAAGAGGCAAACAGAAATAGTGGCAGAAATCGCAAGTTACTATCAAGACCTACATCGGTCAATCACGAGCAAGTTACAAAGTGACACAGGAGGCCTCCGCAAACATATACGCCTCCTGGTCTCGAAGCCAGAGGAAACAAATTAACTAGATGGAGACATAGTATAAAGTGAGACAGTTAGGACCATCAAAGACATTCACCTGGGAAAGCTCCGGGGTGAAGAAATTTCCAATAGAACTAATAAAAGTATGGCTTAGCGCCGCACAAGAAGAAATTTCCAATAGAACTAATAAAAGTATGGCTTAGCGCCGCACAAGAGTCAGATGTTCCCCGAAACCAATGAAATAAGCCAGATACCCTATGACCAGCAGTTGACTATGGTAGCGGCAGTCCTGAAAGACAGGAAACCAGCAGATAGTTGTGCCTTTCTATAGGACTATATCACTGCTTAATACTAGCGAAAGTACTGGGCACTCGACTAAGGCAGTTCATCTTGAAACTGGTGCACCTGGACCAGGTGGACTTCAAGCCTTACTAGGCTTAATCTCAAACACCTATATGGCAACCTTACTAGATTTAGAGATCACCTAGTACTGGGCCAGAAGGAATGCAAAGAGCGGGTCAGAGGTCAAGGTCTGCAATACTCCAGCAAGTTCATACCTACTGGACGCATGGGAAAGAGGGAGTGAAAGGTCAAGGTGTTTAACATTCCGGCGAATATATACCTACCTGACCCGTGGGTAGTAGGGGCAAAGGTCAAGGTTTTCGACAGTCCAGCGAGGACATATCTACCGGACGCAAAGGGAAAAAGGGGGTGAAAGGTCAAAGTCTGTGTTAGACGGGGACCCAGAGGGTCGGCCGAATACTGGGGGAGAGGCCTCCGATGAGGGCCGTCTCCGGCGATCGTACAGACAGGTCACTTCCCTCCCCACAGATAGACACCACACAAGGATGAGATCAACACTCTTTATATATAGGTCTTGCGGTAAGGTTATCAGCGGTACAGGAGATTCAGGACTCGAGGGTCCTCTCAATTCTAGTCTCTGTAGGGAAAGGGGGTAGCGGGACAGTCTTGGTACCGGATCGGTACAGGGGTAGCCAGAGGGAAGCTCACAATCCTCGAGCTTAAGAGTCTGCAAGGTCGGGCCGCGGCAGCGCCAGCTGGCTAGGATGAAGTCTACAACGAAGGGGCCGCGGCAGCGCCAGCAGGCCAAGACGATGGTTCAAGCTGCAGAAGACCGCGGCAGCGCCAGCAGGCCAAGATGATGGTTTCACGAGGCCGAGGGCCGCGGCAGCGCCAGCAGGCCAAGACGATGGTTTAACGAGGCAGAGGGTCGCGGCAGCACCAGCAGGCCAAGATGATGGTTTCACGAGGCGGAGGGCCGCGGCAGCGCCAGCAGGCCAAGACGAAGGGTTCCCAGGGCAGGGCTGCAGCAGCGCCAGCAGTCCGTCAAGGATGAGTTGTTCTCGGTGTCTCTCGACTCCAGGATACAACTGCCTTCCTGGTCTTGCGCTGCCCCAGTTATAGGTCTGGTCCCCTTTGATGTCCGGACCCTCGCGCCTGGAGGTCGGGAGGTCAGGGATGAGGGAGTCCAGACACCCAGCAGGGGGGTGGAGCCAGCGCCCAGGGCGGCCGGGGGTGATCGACACCTGGCGGAGGAGAGCCGTTGACGACTCCTTCTTCCATTGACCTGCCAAGTGGTCTCTCTACCTCCTGGGTGGAGGTTGGTGCCTCGATGTCGGGCCCGGGCCAGGCCCAGGGTTAGGGTCGAGTTGAGGCCACGCGGCCTCGTGCTGTAGTATCCAAAGATGGCGGCTGGGCCGGGGCCATGGTGCGGATGGGGACCAGGGCCAGCCGGTACGGGAGGGTTCAGGAGCTGGAGTCTCGTTGTGGACGGGTTGTGGACTACTTCGGGGGGTCGCCGGGGAGGCTCTTGCCGGGGATTCAGGGAGAGCCGGGGTCCGGGCCCCGTTGTGCGGAGGGGGGACGGCCCGACCACGAGGCCTGTCCAACAGTCTGCAATACTCCGGCAAGTTCATACCTACCGGACTCATGGGAAAGAGGGGGTCAAAGGTCAAGGTGTTTAACATTCCGGCGAATATATACCTACCTGACGCGTGGGAAAGAGGGGCCAAAGGTCAAGGTCTTAAACACTCCGGCAAGGACATACCTACCTGACGCATGGGAAAGAGGGGTCAAAGGTGAAGCCCTTCAACACTCCGGCGAGGAAATACCTACCTGACGCGTGGGAAAGAGGGGGTCAGAGGTCAAGGTCTTCAACACTCCGGCGAGGAAATACCTACCTGACGTTGGGGAAAGAGGGGGTCAAAGGTCAAGGTCTTCAATACTCCGGCAAGGACATACCTACAAGATGCGTGGGAAAGAGGGGTCATAGGTCAAGGTCTTCAACACTCAGGCAAGGACATACCTACCTGACGCGTGGGAAAGAGGGGTCAAAGGTCAAGGTCTTCAACACTCCGGCAAGGACATACTTACCTGACGCATGTGAAAGAGTGGATCAAAGGTCAAGGTCTGCAATACTCCGGCGAGGACATACCTACCAGATGCTTGGGAGAGAGGGGGTCAAAGGTCAAGGTCTGCAATACTCCGGCAAGTTCATACCTACCTGACGCAAGGGAAAAAGGTTCTTTATTAATAACAAGGGGGTACCCGGTAAACCAAACGGCCTCTGGGTAAAATTAGAAAATTACGAAAAGGCGATGCCAAGGTGTTTTCTTCAAGAAACTTAATTATGAGGACAAAAACTATTAATTATCTGTCTCGTCACACCATAAATTGTATGATATATATCAAGTCAAGTCAAGTCAATAGCACTTTATTTCGATTAGTAAAAATCATAAAAGCAGTCACAAAAATGCATCATACAGAAATATTAAAAACTTTAAAATATTATCAAGATTGATACATAGTGTTATACAAGAAACGTATATAAATACACATAAAAGCAAATATTGTCAATGGGCATATCACAAAGTTAAAAAACATCAAAATTCATTAGCAGAGGGATAAAATCAATTCTCCAAGGCTCTAAAAGCCAGTCTCTTATTCGTATTGCGTACAGCAGCCACCAGAAAGCTTGCAACCCCAAACATCACTTTCGGAGTGCTTAACAATTGTAAAAACATCAGTGCTGGTTTAGCTTGTAAGAGACCCGCTTCTCTTAATAAAGGCACTAAATGTTGCTTCCTGATATCACAAAAGTGCTGACAAAACAGAACGAAATGCAAAAGGGTTTGGGGAGAGGCATTATCACAGCTACAGGGAGGTGTAAAGTCTGGTTTCCCCCACACACATGAGGTGCCCAAAGTATACTGAACAATATTTAATCTGAATCTTATTAAAAGATGTCGGTGATATGGTATTGAAACCATTCTGAGGTATGGTTCTAAATGTGGAGTGGTCTTTAAAACATAGTTAGATCTAACAAGAGGTTTGTTCATTTCCACATATTCCCGCTCTTGCTCAACCATCCTCTTAAAATTCATCTTTATCCAGTACAGATCACTTTTTTGTAACAAATGCGGGGAATGATAAAGCTCTGGACGCCCCAGTTTAGCCAAGACATCTCTAATATAAGATATATATATATCATCTATTTAACATTCATCCAATGGTTATTACCAGCAATTGCAAAAATATATATATATTTTAAATAAGGAAAAAACACAACAAAACAAAAATTCGATTTGTCAATTATTTTTTTACAAAACGTTCCGTTTTCATTTTATGCATTATTAATACAAATCAGCCAACCAAACAATATTCAATCTTGTGAGGAATGACGTATTCGAATCCAAAAACCAAATATTTTATTCTAGATCCAGGAGGTCCAAATGTCCTATTGTTGTGGACCCTTAATCCAAGGGTTGTGTGAGAAGCCCAATGTTATTTTTTACAAGGAAAAATGGCAATGTCTTTTCTTAGCCTGATTTCCTTTTCGAACACCAAAAAAGCAAGGAGCACAAGAAGCTCAACAAGTTTTTTGTGGCTTCAAAACCAACTGATGCTCCTGGGGAATATATCCACACAATCTCCAAACCAAAGCAGGTGTCGAAATTAATGATAACTGTCTGGGAAAAAGGGGTCAACGGTCAAGGTCTGCTACTCCGGCGAGGACATATCTACCTGACATGTGGGAAAGAGGGGGGTCAGAGGTCAAGGTCTTCAACACTCCGGCAAAGACATACCTACCTGACGTTGGGGAAAGATCGGGTCAAAGGTCAAGGTCTTCAACACTCCGGCAAGGACATACCTACAAGACGCCTGGGAAAGAGGGGTCATAGGTCAAGGTCTTCAACACTCCGGCGAGGACATAACAACCTGACGCGTGGGACAGAGGGGGTCATAGGTCCTCAACACTCCGGCGAGGACATACCTACCTGACGTGTGGGAAAGAGGGTGTCAAAGGTCAAGGTCTTCAACACTTCGGCAAGGACATACCTACAAGACGCGTGGGAAAGCGGGGTCATAGGTCAAGGTCTTCAACACTCCGGCAAGGACATACCTACCTGACGCGTGGGAAAGAGGGGGTCAGAGGTCAAGGTCTTCAACACTCCGGCGAGGACATACCTACCTGACGTTGGGGAAAGAGGGGGTCAAAGGTCAAGGTCTTCGACACTCCGGTGCGGACATAGCTACCAGACGCATCGGAAAGGGGGGTCAAAGGTCAAGGTCTTCTACAGTCTGGCGAGGATATACCTACCTGACACGTGGGAAAGAGGGGGTCAAAGGTCAAGGTCTTCTACACTCTGGCGAGGACATACCTACCTGACACTTGGGAAAGAGGGGGTCAAAGGTCAAGGTCTTCTATACTCTGGCGAGGACATACCGGAAAGTGCTGGAAAAACTGGGTTAAATACCTACCTGACGCATGGGAAAGAGGGGATCAAAGGTCAAGGTGTTTAACATTCCAGCGGGTATATGCACCAAACGCCAAGGGTTGATGCGTGGAAGCACCCTCTCTCCACCCATGGAACGCCTCTCTGGGGCAGAGCAATGCACCAAACTCCAAGGGTGGATGCAAGGAAGCACCCCCGCTCCACCCATGGAACGCCTCTCTGGGGCAGAGCAATGCACCAAACTCCAAGGGTGGATGCGTGGAAGCACCCCCGCTCCACCCATGGAACGCCCCTCTGGGGCAGAGCAATGCACCAAACTCCAAGGGTGGATGCATGGAAGCACCCCCTCTACACCCAGGGAACGCCTCTCAGGAGCAGAGCAATGCACCAAACTCCAAGGGTGGATGCGTGGAAGCACCCCCTCTCCACCCATGGAACGCCTCTCTAGGGCAGAGCAATGCACCAAACTCCAAGGGTGGATGCAAGGAAGCACCCCCACTCCACCTATGGAACGCCTCTCTGGGGCAGAGCAATGCACCAAATTACAAGGGTGGATGCGTGGAAGCACCCCCTCTCCACCCAAGGAACGCCTCTCTGGGGCAGAGCAATGCACCAAACTCCAAGGGTGGATGCGTTGGAAGCACCCCCTCTCCACCCATGGAACGACTCTCTGGGGCAGAGCAATGCACCAAACTCCAAGGGTGGATGCGTGGAAGCACCCCCTCTCCACCCATGGAACGCCTCTCTGGGGTAGAGCAATGCACCAAACTCCAAGGGTGGATGCAAGGAAGCACCCCCTCTCCACCCATGGAACGCCTCTCTGGGACAGAGCAATGTACCAAACTAACAGGGTGGATGCGTGGAAGCACCCCTGCTCCACCCATGGAACGCCTCTCTGGGGCAGAGTAATGCACCAAACTCCAAGGGTGGATGCGTCGAAGCACCCCCTCTCCACCGATGGAACGCCTCTCTGGGGAGGAGCAATGCACCAAACTCCAAGGGTGGATGCGTGGAAACACCCCCTCTCCACCCATGGAACGCTTCTCTGGGGCAGAGCAATGCACCAAACTCCAAGGGTGGATGCGTGGAAGCACCCCCGCTCCACCCATGGAACCCCACTCTGGGCAGAGCAATGCACCAAACTCCAAGGGTGGATGCGTGGAAGCACCCCTGCTGCACCCATGGAACGCCTCTCTGGGGCAGAGCAATGCAACAAACTCCAAGGGTGGATGTGTGGAAACACCCCCTCTCCACCCATGGAACGCCTCTCTGGGGCAGAACAATGCACCAAACTCCAAGGGTGGATGCGTGGAAGCACCCCCTCTCCACCCATGGAACCCCTCTCTGAGGCAGAGCAATGCACCAAACTCCAAGGGTGGATGCGTGTAAGCACCCCCTCTCCACCCATAGAACGCCTCTCTGGGGCAGAGCAATGCACCAAACTCCAAGGGTGGATGCGTGGAAACACCCGCACTCCACCCATGGAATGCCTCTCTGGGGCAGAGCAATGCACCAAACTCCAAGGGTGGATGCGTGGAAACACCCGCACTCCACCCATGGAATGCCTCTCTGGGGCAGAGCAATGCACCAAACTCCAAGGGTGGATGCGTGGAAACACCCGCACTCCACCCATGGAATGCCTCTCTGGGGCAGAGCAATGCACCAAACTCCAAGGGTGGATGCGTGGAAGCACCCCCTCTCCACCCATGGAACCCCTCTCTGGGGCAGAGCAATGCACCAAACTCCAAGGGTGGATGCGTGGAAGCACCCCCTCTCCACCCATGGGCCCCTCTCTGGGGCAGAGTAATGCAGCAAACTCCAAGGGTGGATGTGTGGAAGCAACCCCTCTCCACCCATGGAACGCCTCTCTGGGGCAGAGCAATGCACCAAACTCCAAGGGTGGATGCGTGGAAGCACCCCTGCTCCACCCATGGAACGCCTCTCTGGGGCAGAGCAATGCACCAAACTCCAAGGGTGGATGCGTGGAAGCACCCCCTCTCCACCCATGGAACGCCTCTCTGCGGCAGAGCAATCCACCAAACTCCAAGGGTGGATGCGTGGAAGCACCCCCTCTCCACCCATGGAACCCCTCTCTGGGGCAGAGCAAGGCACCAAAGACCAAGGGTGGATGCGTGGAAGCACCCCCTCTCCACCCATGGAACGTCTCTCTGGGGCAGAGCAATGCACCAAACTCCAAGGGTGGATGCGTGGAAGCACCCCCGCTCCACCCATGGAACGCCTCTCTGGGGCAGAGCAATGCACCAAACTCCAAGTGTGGATGCGTGGAAGCACCCCCTCTCCACCCATGGAACGCCTCTCTGGGGCAGAGCAATGCACCAAACTACAAGTGTGGATGCGTGGAAACACCCCCTCTCCACCCATGGAACGCCTCTCTGGGGAGGAGCAATGCACCAAACTCCAAGGGTGGATGCGTGGAAGCACCCCCTCTCCACCCATGGAACGCCTCTCTGGGGCAGAGCAATGCACCAAACTCCAACGGTGGATGCGTGGAAGCACCCCCTCTCCACCCATGGAACGCCTCTCTGGGGAGGAGCAATGCACCAAACTCCAAGGGTGGATGCGTGGAAGCACCCCCTCTCCACCCATGGAACGCCTCTCTGGGGCTGAGCAATGCACCAAACTCCAACGGTGGATGCGTGGAAGCACCCCCTCTCCACCCATGGAACGCGTCTCTGGGGCAGAGCAATGCACCAAACTCCAAGGGTGGATGCGTGGAAGCACCCCCTCTCCACCCATGGAACGCCTCTCTGGGGCAGAGCAATGCACCAAACTCCAAGGGTGGATGCGTGGAAGCACCCCCGCTCCACCCATGGAACGCCTCTCTGGGGCAGAGCAAAGCACCAAACTACAAGTGTGGATGCGTGGAAGCACCCCCTCTCCACCCATGGAACGCCTCTCTGGGGAGGAGCAATGCACCAAACTCCAAGGGTGGATGCGTGGAAGCACCCCCTCTCCACCCATGGAACGCCTCTCTGGGGCTGAGCAATGCACCAAACTCCAACGGTGGATGCGTGGAAGCACCCCCTCTCCACCCATGGAACGCGACTCTGGGGCAGAGCAATGCACCAAACTCCAAGGGTGGATGCGTGGAAGCACCCCCTCTCCACCCATGGAACGCCTCTCTGGGGCAGAGCAATGCACCAAACTCCAAGGGTGGATGCGTGGAAGCACCCCCGCTCCACCCATGGAACGCCTCTCTGGGGTAGAGCAATGCACCAAACTCCAAAGGTGGATGCGTGGAAGCACCCCCGTTCACCCATGGAACGCCTCTCTGGGGCAGAGCAATGCACCAAACTCCAAGGGTGGATGCGTGGAAGCACCCCCTCTACACCCATGGAACCCCTCTCTGGGGCAGAGCAATGCACCAAACTCCAAGGGTGGATGCGTGGAAGCACCCCCTCTACACCCATGGAACCCCTCTCTGGGGCAGAGCAATGCACCAAACTCCAAGGGTGGATGCGTGGAAGCACCCCCTCTACACCCATGGAACCCCTCTCTGGGGCAGAGCAATGCACCAAACTCCAAGGGTGGATGCACCCCCTCTCCACCCATGGAACGCCTCTCTGGGGCAGAGCAAAGCACCAAACTCCAAGGGTGGATGCGTGGAAGCACCCCCTCTCCTCCCTTGGAATGCCTCTCTGGGGCAGAGCAATGCACCAAACTCCAAGGATGGATGCGTGGAAGCACCCCCTCTCCACCCATGGAACGCCTCTCTGGGGCAGAGCAATGCAACAAACTCCAAGGGTGGATGCGTGGAAGCATCCACTCTCCACCCATGGAACGCCTCTCTGGGGCAGAGCAATGTACCAAACTCCAAGGGTGGATGCGTGGAAGCACCCCCTCTCCACCCATAGAACGCCTCTCTGGGGCAGAGCAATGCATCAAACTCCAAGGGTGGATGCGTGGAAGCACCCCCGCTCCACCCATGGAACGCCTCTCTGGGACAGAGCAATGCACCAAACTCCAAGGGTGGATGCGTGGAAGCACCCCCTCTCCTCCCATGGAACGCCTCTCTGGGGCAGAGCAATGCACCAAACTCCAAGGATGGATGCGTGGAAGCACCCCCTCTCCACCCATGGAACGCCTCTCTGGGGCAGAGCAATGCACCAAACTCCAAGGGTGGATGCGTGGAAGCATCCACTCTCCACCCATGGAACGCCTCTCTGGGTCAGAGCAATGTACCAAACTCCAAGGGTGGATGCGTGGAAGCACCCCCTCTCCACCCATGGAACGCATCTCTGGGGCAGAGCAATGCATCAAACTCCAAGGGTGGATGCGTGGAAGCACCCCCGCTCCACCCATGGAACGCCTCTCTGGGGCAGAGCAATGCACCAAACTCCAAGGGTGGATGCGTGGAAGCACCCCCTCTCCTCCCATGGAACGCCTCTCTGGGGCAGAGCAATGCACCAAACGCCAAGGGTGGATGCGTGGAAGCACCCCCTCTCCACCCATGGAACGCCTCTCTGGGGTAGAGCAATGCCCCAAACTCCAAGGGTGGATGCGGTGAAGCGCCCCTGCTCCACCCATGGAACGCCTCTCTGGGGCAGAGCAATGCACCAAACTCCAAGGGTGGATGCATGGAAGCACCCCCTCTCCAGCCATGGAACGCCTCTCTGGGGCAGAGCAATGCACCAAACTCCAAGGGTGGATGTGTGGAAGCACCCCCTCTCCACCCATGGAACGCCTCTCTGGGGCAGAGCAATGCATCAAACTCCAAGGGTGGATGCGTGGAAGCACCCCCTCTCCACCCATGGAACGCCTCTCTGGGGCAGAGCAATGCATCAAACTCCAAGGGTGGATGCGTGGAAGCACCCCCTCTCCACCCATGGAACCCCTCTCTGGGGCACAGTAATGCACCAAACTCCAAGGGTGGATGCGTGGAAGCACCCCCTGTCCACCCATGGAACGCCTCTCTGGGGCAGAGCAATGTACCAAACTCCGAGGGTGGATGCGTGGAAGCACCCCCTCTCCACCCATGGAACCCCTCTCTGAGGCAGAGCAACGCACCAAACTCCAAGGGTGGATGCGTGGAAGCACCCCCTCTCCACCCATGGAACGCCACTCTGGGGCAGAGCAATGCAACAAACTCCAAGGGTGGATGCGTGGAAGCACCCCCTCTCCACCCATGGAACGCCTCTCTGAGGCAGAGCAATGCACTAAACTCCAAGGGTGGATGCGTGGAAACACCCCCTCTACACCCATGGAACGCCTCTCTGGGGCAGAGCAATGCACCAAACTCCAAGGGTGGATGTGTGGAAGCACCCCCTCTCCACCCATGGAACGCCTCCCTGGGGCAGAGCAATGCACCAAACTCCAAGGGTGGATGCGTGGAAGCACCCCCTCTCCACCCATGGAACGCCTCTATGGGGCAGAGCAATGCACCAAACTCCAAGGGTGGATGCGTGGAAGCACCCCTGCTCCACCGATGGAACGCCTCTCTGGGGCAGAGCAATGCACCAAACTCCAAGGGTGGATGCGTGGAAGCACCCCCTCTCTACCCCTGGAACCCCTCTCTGGGGCAGAGCAATGCACCAAACTCCAAGGGTGGATGCATGGAAGCACCCCCTCTCCACCCATGGAACGCCTCTCTGGGACAGAGCAATGCACCAAACTCCAAGGGTGGATGTGTGGAAGCACCCCCTCTCCACCGATGGAACGCCTCTCTGGGGCAGAGCAATGCACCAAACTCCAAGGGTGGATGCGTGGAAGCACCCCCTCTCTACCCATGGAACCCCTCTCTGGGGCAGAGCAATGCACCAAACTCCAAGGGTGGATGCATGGAAGCACCCCCTCTCCACCCATGGAACGCCTCTCTGGGACAGAGCAATGCACCAAACTCCAAGGGTGGATGTGTGGAAGCACCCCCTCTCCACCCATGGAACGCCTCTCTGGGGCAGAGCAATGCACCAAACTCCAAGGGTGGATGCGTGGAAGCACCCCCTCTCTACCCATGGAACGCCTCTCTGGGGCAGAGCAATGCACCAAACTCCAAGGGTGGATGCGTGGAAGCACCCCCTGTCCACCCATGGAACGCCTCTCTGTGGCAGAGTAATGCACCAAACTCCAAGGGTGGATGCGTGGAAGCACCCCCTCTCCACCCATGGAACGCCTCTCTGTGGCTTTTCACATAGGGGACATATTTTGCGTCCAACCAGTATAGTCCCGTTAGATCTAGTGTCTTAAATTCCCTGTTTGTTTCTGAAAACATAAAATAAGAATCAGTGGTCAATACCTGCTATGAACCCCAGAACTGACCATTGATTCAGAGACACTTCCCCCGGGTCGCAGATCCAGATGCTCTGGCACCAGATGTCACCTTAAATGAAGTAGCAGCTAGAC
This sequence comes from Lissotriton helveticus, assembly GCF_964261635.1. Lineage (NCBI taxonomy): Eukaryota > Metazoa > Chordata > Amphibia > Caudata > Salamandridae > Lissotriton > Lissotriton helveticus. Next base: position 494,838,464 of record NC_136062.1, read on the forward strand.
CCCCCCAGACTTGGGCTGCACCGAGACCCCTCCAGACTCGGGCTGCAATGAGACCCCTTCCAGACTCGGGCTGCACTGAGACCCCCCCCCCCCAGACTCGGTGTTGGACCCGACCTCATGGCGTGGTCCTATCCCTCCCGCATGGCGGGCCCAGAACGATATCGGCCTTCCATCGAGCCACGGTCGCCCCCTTGGCACGACCCTACACGAACTACCGACGAGAGCAACCACCCTGGAATACTACGGCTCTCCCCCCTGGAACACGGCGAACCCTGCACGCCCCAACACTGCCGGTTCGGCTACCACTCCGGACCATCCCTACAGGCCCGACTCCATCTTGGGCCCATCACGTTCCGAGCACGAGGCCTTGCCCGACTCCATCTTGGGCCCATCACGTCCCGAGCACGTGGCCTCGGCCCCGGCCAAAGCCCCAGCGAAGCCCCGACATCGAGGCACCAAGATTCCCCCCGGTGGTAGAGTGGCCACTCAACGGATCCAAGAGGAGGGGAGTTTCGATGGCCCTCCAGCCGTCCCCGGACGCCTGGTATCGATCGCCCTCCGGCCTCCCTGGGCGCTGGCAACACCCCCCTGCTGGGTGTCTGGACATCACCATCCCGGGCCCTCTGACCCCCAGGCGCGGGGTCCGGACATCAAGGGACTCCAGTCCTATATTTGGGCCAGCCCTGGAGTAGGACGCCAGTTGTATCCTGGAGTCAAGAGCCCTGCTGACACTGTCGCGGCTGACCCAGAGAAGAACTCATTACCCATAAACCTGAAACTACCTTTGGAGCCTGCTGGCGCTGCCGTGGTCCATCTTCGCTGAACCATCTTTGGAGCCTGCTGACGCTGGCGCGGTCCATCTTCGCTGAACCATCTTTGGAGCCTGCTGGCGCTGCCGCGGTCCATCTTCGCTGAACCATCTTTGGAGCCTGCTGGCGCTGCCGCGGTCCATCTTCGCTGAACAATCATTGGAGCCTGCTGGCGCTGCCACGGTCCATCATCGCTGAACCCTCTTTGGAGCCTGCTGGCGCTGCCGCGGCCCATCTTCGCCGGAACCACCTCGAGGCCTGCTGGCGCTGCCGCGGCCCCCTCTCCGTTAAATACCACTTGTCGAGTCCTGCTGGCGCTGCCACGGCTCGACCTCTCGGAACCCCCCGGCTCGAGGATTGAGAGCTGTGCGCACGGTATCCATTCCTTCACCAGTACTGAGACTGTCCCGCTACCCTGTCCCTTATTTACGAGACTTTTCAGATCCCTTGATCTGCCTGTACATATCGCTGAAGACAAGCAACCTTTATTCTTGATAAAGCCTAAGAACTTATCCTCTTGTGTGGTGTCCATTTGTAGTGGTGTGGTTACTCTGCTGTACGATCCTAGGAGAGGACCCTCACCCAGGAGGCCTCTCGATAACGCTCGGCTACTTCTAAACGGAGGGGTGGACCTAGGGGTGGTCAGTCCGACATCTTCTGCCTCCCCCGGGACCGCCTTTCTAACACTCGGGCTGCAGCGAGACCCTCCCCAGACTCGGGCTGCAGTGAGACCCCTCCCAGACTCGGGCTGCACCGAGACCCCTCCAGACTCGGGCTGCAACAAGACCCCCCCCAGACTCGGGCTGCACCGAGACCCCTCCAGACTCGGGCTAAACCGAGACCCCTCCAGACTCGGGCTAAACCGAGACCCCTCCAGACTCGGGCTGCAGCGAGACCCCCCAGACTCGACTGCAGCGAGACCCCTCCAGACTCGAGACACCCCCAGACTCAGGCTGCACCGAGACCCCTCCAGACTCGGGCTGCACCGAGACCCCTCCCAGACTCGGGCTGCAACGAGACCCCTACAGACTCGGGCTAAACCGAGACCCCCCCAGACTCGGGCTGCAGCGAGACCCCTCCAGACTCAGGCTAAACCGAGACCCCCCCAGACTCAGGCTGCACCGAGGCCCCTCCCAGACTCGGGCTGCAGCAAGACCCCCCCAGACTCGGGCTGCAGCAAGACCCCTCCCAGACTCGGGCTGCACCGAGACCCCTCCAGACTCGAGCTGCACCGAGACCCCCCCCGACTCAGGCTGCAGCGAGACCCCCCCCCCCAGACTCGGGTTGCACCGAGACCCCTCCAGACTCGGGCTGCACCGAGACCCCTCCAGACTCGAGCTGCACCGAGACCCCCCCAGACTCGGGCTGCACCGAGACCCCTCCAGACTCGGGCTTCACCGAGACCACTCAAGACTCGGGCTGCAGCGAGACCCCTCCAGACTCGGGCTGCAGCGAGAACCCCCCAGACTCGGGCTGCACTGAGACCCCCCCAGACTCAGGCTGCACTGAGACCCCTCCCAGACTCGGGCTTCACCGAGACCCCTCCCAGACTCGGGCTGCACCGAGACCCCTCAAGACTCGGGCTGCACCGAGACCCCCCCAGACTTGGGCTGCACCGAGACCCCTCCAGACTCGGGCTGCACCGAGACCCCCCCAGACTCGGGCTGCACTGAGACCCCTCCAGACTCGGGCTGCACCGAGACCCCTCCAGACTCGGGCTGCACTGAGACCCCCACAGACTCGGGCTGCAGCGAGACCCCCTCCCAGACTCGGGCTGCACCGAGACCCCCTCACACTCGGGCTGCACCGAGACCCCTCCAGACTCGGGCTACACCGAGACCCCCCCAGACTCAGGCTAAACTGAGACACCCCCAGACTCGGGCTGCAGCGAGACCCCCTCCCAGACTCGGGCTGCACCGAGACCCCCCCAGACTCGGGCTGCACTGAGACCCCCCCCAGACTCGGGCTGCACCGAGACCCCCTCCCAGACATGGGCTGCACCGAGACCCCTCCAGATTCGGGCTGCACCGAGACCCCCCCTAGACTCGGGCTGCACCGAGACCCCCCCAGATTCGGGCTGCACTGAGACCCCCCCAGACTCGGGCTGCACCGAGACCCCTCCAGACTCGGGCTGCCGCGAGACCCCTCCCAGACATGGGCTGCACTGAGACCCCCCCCAGACTCGGGCTGCACCGAGACCCCTCCAGACTCGGGCTGCATCGAGACCCCTACCAGACTTGGGCTGCAGCGAGACCCCCCCCAGACTCGAGCTGCAGCGAGACCCCCCCAGACTCGGGCTGCAGCGAGACCCCCCCAGACTCGGGCTGCATCGAGACCCCTACCAGACTCGGGCTGCAGCGAGACTCCCCCAGACTCGGGCTGCATCGAGACCCCCCCCAGACTCGAGCTGCAGCGAGACCCCTCCAGACTCGGGCTGCACTGAGACCCCCCCCGGACTCGGGCTGCACCGAGACCCCTCCAGACTCGGGCTGCAGCGAGACCCCCCCCAGACTCGAGCTGCAGCGAGACCCCTCCAGACTCGGGCTGCACTGAGACCCCCTCCAGACTCAGGCTGCACCGAGACCCCTCACAGACTCGGGCTGCACGAGACCCCTCCAGACTCGGGCTGCACTGAGACCCCCCCGGACTCGGGCGGCACCGAGACCCCTCCAGACTCAGGCTGCAGCGAGACCCCCCTCCAGACTCAGGCTGCACCGAGACCCCCCCAGACTCGGGCTGCACCGAGACCCCCCCAGACTCGGGCTGCACCGAGACCCCCCCCAGACTCGGGCTGCACTGAGACCCCCCCAGACTCGGGCTGCACCGAGACCCCCCCCAGACTCGGGCTGCACCGAGACCCCCCCCAGACTCGGGCTGCACTGAGACCCCCCCAGACTCAGGCTGCACCGAGACCCCCCCCAGACTCGGGCTGCACCGAGACCCCTCCAGACTCGAGCTGCACCGAGACCCCTCCAGACTCGTGCTGCACCGAGACCCCTCCAGACTCGGGCTGCACCGAGACCCCTCCAGACTCGGGCTGCACCGAGACCCCCCCAGACTCGGGCTGCACCGAGACCCCTCCAGACTCGCGCTGCACTGAGACCCCCCCAGACTCGGGCTGCACCGAGACCCCTCCAGACTCGGGCTGCAGCGAGACCCCTCCAGACTCGGGCTGCACCGAGACCCCCCCAGACTCGGGCTGCACCGAGACCCCCCCAGACTCGGGCTGCACCGAGACCCCTCCAGACTCGGGCTGCACCGAGACCCCCGCAGACTCAGGCAGCACCAAGACCCCCCTAGACTCGGGCTGTACTGAGACCCCCCCCAGACTCAGGCAGCACCGAGACCCCCCAGACTCGGGCTGCACCGAGACCCCCCTAGACTCGGGCTGCACTGAGACCCCCCCAGACTCAGGCAGCACCGAGACCCCCCAGACTCGGGCTGCACCGAGACCCCCCTAGACTCGGGCTGCACTGAGACCCCCCTCAGACTCGAGCTGCAGCGAGACCCCCCCAGACTCGGGCTGCACTGAGACCCCCCCAGACTCGGGCTGCAGCGAGACCCCCAGACTCGGGCTGCACCGAGACCCCCCCAGACTCGAGCTGCAGCGAGACCCCCCAGACTCGGGCTGCACTGAGACCCCCTCCAGACTCGGGCTGCAGCGAGACCCCCCAGACTCGGGCTGCACTGAGACCCCCTCCAGACTCGGGCTGCACCGAGACCCCTCCAGACTCGGGCTTCACCGAGACCACCCCAGACTCGAGCTGCACCAAGACCCCTTCAGACTCGGGCTGCAGCGAGACCCCCCCAGACTCGGGCTGCAGCGAGACCCCCCCAGACTCGGGCGGCACCGAGACCCCCCCAGACTCGCGCTGCACTGAGACCCCCCAGACTCGGGCTACACCGAGACCCCTCCAGACTCGGGCTTCACCGAGACCCCTCCAGACTCGGGCTGCAGCAAGACCCCTCCAGACTCGGGCTGCAGCAAGACCCCCCCAGACTCGGGCTGCACTGAGACCCCCCCCAGACTCAGGCTGCAGCGAGACCCCCCCAGACTCGGGCTGCAGTGAGACCCCTCCAGACTCGGGCTTCACCGAGACCCCTCCAGACTCGGGCTGCACCGAGACCCCTCCAGACTCGGGCTGCACTGAGACCCCCCCAGACTCGGGCTGCAGCGAGACCCCTCCAGACTCAGGCTGCACCGAGACCCCCCCAGACTCGGGCTGCAGCGAGACCCCCCCAGACTCGGGCTGCACCGAGAACCCTCCAGACTCGGGCTGCAGCGAGACCCCTCCAGACTTGGGCTGCACCGAGACCCCCGCAGACTCAGGCAGCACCAAGACCCCCCTAGACTCGGGCTGCACTGAGACCCCCCCAGACTCAGGCAGCACCGAGACCCCCCAGACTCGGGCTGCACCGAGACCCCCCTAGACTCGGGCTGCACTGAGACCCCCCCCAGACTCGGGCTGCACTCAGACCCCCCCAGACTCAGGCAGCACCGAGACCCCCCTAGACTCGGGCTGCACTGAGACCCCCCCCAGACTCGGGCTGCACTGAGACCCCTCCAGACTCGGGCTGCACCGAGACCCCTCCAGACTCGAGCTGCACCGAGACCCCTCCAGACTCGTGCTGCACCGAGACCCATCCAGACTCGGGCTGCATCGAGACCCCTACCAGACTTGGGCTGCAGCGAGACCCCCCCCAGACTCGAGCTGCAGCGAGACCCCCCCCAGACTCGGGCTGCAGCGAGACCCCCCCAGACTCGGGCTGCATCGAGACCCCTACCAGACTCGGGCTGCAGCGAGACCCCCCCAGACTCAGGCAGCACCGAGACCCCCCAGACTCGGGCTGCACCGAGACCCCCCTAGACTCGGGCTGCACTGAGACCCCCCCCAGACTCGGGCTGTACTCAGACCCCCCCCAGACTCAGGCAGCACCGAGACCCCCCAGACTCGGGCTGCACCGAGACCCCCCTAGACTCGGGCTGCACTGAGACCCCCCCCCCAGACTCGGGCTGCAGCGAGACCCCCCTCAGACTCGAGCTGCAGCGAGACCCCCCCAGACTCGGGCTGCACCGAGACCCCCCCAAACTCGGGCTGCAGCGAGACCCCTCCAGACTCAGGCTGCACCGAGACCCCTCCAGACTCGGGCTGCACCGAGACCCCTCCAGACTCGGGCTTCACCGAGACCCCCCAGACTCGAGCTGCACCAAGACCCCTTCAGACTCGGGCTGCACCGAGACCCCCCCAGACTCGAGCTGCACCGAGACCCCTCCAGACTCAGGCTGCACCAAGACCCCCCCAGACTCAGGCTGCACCGAGACCCCCCCAGACTCGAGCTGCACCGAGACGCCTCCAGACTCAGGCTGCACCGAGACCCCCCCAGACTCGGGCTGGACCGAGACACCTCCAGACTCGGGCTGCAGCGAGACCCCCCCAGACTCGGGCTGCAGCAAGACCCCTCCAGACTCGGGCTGCAGCAAGACCCCTCCAGACTCGGGCTGCAGCAAGACCCCTCCAGACTCGGGCTGCAGCAAGACCCCTCCAGACTCGGGCTACAGCAAGACCCCTCCCAGACTCGGGCGGCACCGAGACCCCCCCAGACTCGGGCTGCAGCGAGACCCCCCCCAGACTCGGGCTGCAGTGAGACCCCTCCAGACTCGGGCTTCACCGAGACCCCTCCAGACTCGGGCTGCACCGAGACCCCTCCAGACTCGGGCTGCACGAGACCCCTCCAGACTCGGGCTGCAGCGAGACCCCCCCAGGCTCGGGCTGCACTGAGACCCCCCTCCAGACTCGGGCTGCAGCGAGACCCCCCCAGACTCGGGCTGCACTGAGACCCCCCTAGACTCGGGCTGCACTGAGACCCCTCCCCCAGACTTGGGCTACAGCGAGACCCCCCCAGACTCGGGCTGCACTGAGACCCCCCAGACTCGGGCTGCACCGAGACCCCCCCAGACTCGGGCTGCACCGAGACCCCTCACAGACTCGGGCTGCAGCGAGTCCCCCCCAGACTCGGGCTGCAGCGAGACCCCCCCAGACTCGGGCTGCACCGAGACCCCTCACAGACTCGGGCTGCAGCGAGACCCCTCCAGACTCGGGCTGCACCGAGACCCCTCCAGACTCGGGCTGCACCGAGACCCCTCACAGACTCGGGCTGCAGCGAGTCCCCTCCAGACTCGGGCTGCAGCGAGACCCACCAGACTCGGGCGGCACCGAGACCCCCCCCCAGACTCGAGCTGCACTGAGTCCCCTCCAGACTCGGGCTGCACTGAGTCCCCTCCAGACTCGGGCTGCACCGAGACCCCTCCAGACTCGCTGCACCGAGACCCCCCCGCCCAGACTCGGACTGCAGCGAGACCCCCCCAGACTCGGGCTGAATGGCGCCAGGGCAATGCTTGTCCCCAAACAAGCACAATGTCTTTGCCCTTGAAACAGCTGGCAAGCGTTTCCAGACAGACAAAAACCTTGTTGTCCAAGGTCTGCGCACCACCACAAAACCTTGAGAATTAGGTAGATTATTTATTGATTTTTCTAGACACCCGCATAGCGCCTAGAGATAGCACAGAGGGAGTTGGCGCTATAAATTGTGATAATGATGTTAAAGGTTTTCACGGTTGTTTTCACTGCTCTGGAAATGCTTAGCTGCGTCTCATTTTTAGCTCCTGTGATGTTACCATACAACATTGTGAGCACCAGATTTAGAAATGTTAATATAACTATTTTAAAATAAATGTCACAATGCATACCCTGTTCTGATGACCCTTGAAAGTGTCCCTGAACCCATTAGGGGATTGTTAATAACCCAGAGAGCGCGAGTCCCACACCGGCAGGAGTGCTCAGTGGGTTGTGCGGGCTACATTTAACCATAACTCAGTAATGGTGCACCCAACTAATTCCTTCAACCTGTGGGTTAGTAATCTAAACTCTGTAGACCTGGCCGCTAGATCCCAAAATAGGGTAAGGATCAAACTAAACACAGCGTGGAAGCCCCCGCCACACAAGGTTTCATTTCACTTCTTGTGCCCTTAATTCCTGTTCGGCGTGAGGATCAGACTCGACACATCATTTGTCCCTTTAAAGTGACAATACTACTTATAGCTCCCTTTACTCCAATATGTAGTGAGGATCAGACTAGATACAACTCGTACTCCCTCTTAACGTGGCGATACCCTTCTTGTGCCCTTTACTCCTGTATGAAGTGAGGGTGAGACTAGCACAACTTGGTCCCCTCTTAAGGTGGCAATACTCTTGTGCCATTTACTCCTACACAGTGCTACCCAAAGATGCGCCACAAACAGTCGTCACTGCATTAATAATGTCCAGATTAGACTACTGCAATAGTCTATGTCTCAAAATCCAGGAAGGATCTTTAAACAAACTTCAAATACTGCAGAACGCAGCAGCCAGACTCCTTACAGGCACGCCAAAGTTCGACTCAATCTCAGCCAAAATTAAAAAACTTCACTGGCCGCCGGTTAGGAAGCGCACTCAATTTAAGTCCCTCTGTCTGGTGTTTAAAGCCCTTCAGGGAAGCGGAACAGAATTTTTAAAACAACGATTTCGCTGGTATACGCCTCATAGAACACTGCGGTCTTCAGAGGCAAGACTCATAACTGTCCGGAGGGTAAAAAAAGCCACTTGGGGAGGAAGAAGCTTCACTGTCCTCTGTTTCACTCGTTTTCCCCTTTTTGTGTGCCCTTCTGCCCTGTTTCACTCGTTTTCCCCTTCTTTTTTGTGTCCTTCTGCCCTGTTTCACTCGTTTTCCCCTTCTTTTTGTGCCCTTCTGCCCTCTGTTTCACTCGTTTTCCCCTTCTTTTGTGCCCTTCTGCCCTCTGTTTCACTCGTTTTCCCCTTCTTTTTGTGCCCTTCTGCACTATGTTTCACTTGTTTTGCCCTTTTTTTGTGCCCTTCTTCCCTCTGTTTCACTTGTTTTCCCCTTCTTTTTTGTGCCCTTCTGCCCGGTTTCACTTGTTTTCCCTTTTTTGTGCCTTTCTGCCCTGTTTCACTCGTTTTCCCCTTTTTTGTGCCCTTCTGCCCTCTGTTTCACTCATTTTCCCCTTCTTTTTTGTGCCCTTCTGCCCTCTGTTCCACTCGTTTTCCCCTTTTTTTGTGCTCTTCTGCCCTCTGTTTCACTCGTTTTCCCCTTCTTTTTGTTTGTGAATTGCTGTTAATCAGACCCCCTTCAAGGGCTCTTATTAACAGCAATACTTAAACAAAAGGCCAGAGTCTGCCCCGCGCTTTACTAACAAAAGCATAGACAGTTTCCAAACACAGCGCATACTTTAACACATGCTGTGTTTGGAAACTGTCTACGCTTTTGTTAGTAAAGCGCGGGGCAGAATCTGGCCTTTTGTTTAAGTATTGCTGTTAATCAGAGCCCCCGCCTCCTTACCTGCACCCCTCACGACCGCTCCGCTGCATTCGCGCTGCTCGCTTCTTCCATAGCAGCCGGCAGCACGACGTCCTGACTGTGTGCGCGCTCCACGCGAGGTGGTGCGCACTGAGGTCAGGAGCGGTGCGCGCGCGCCCTAGAGGGAACGGTGATTGCAACTATTAAAAAATACTTTCAATTAATTCTATACATGATTTTTTAAGGATGTACCCCGCCGAATAGAGGTGAATAAGGCAAATCAGTAATTCGGATTACATAATAAGAAAATCAGATGATTGTAGCTTGTTGGGATTTTTGGAACAGATCTGTAAGAAAACTTTTTTTTACATTTAAAATCAATTAAATCTCCAAGTAAACTGTGAGTTATTATTGTAGCATTTTTTAATTTGTTCTATATTTAAAGTTTATAACATTTACATTTGTAGTGTAATAAACAATTTAAATATTCTTTATATTTTTTACACAGGGAACACTCCACCCAAGTAGAATATATAGAAGATATATTTGTATTAAGGTTTAATTAAAGATGTCCCACCTAAATTAACATTTATAATATGTATTAATAATTTTTAAATGTATTGTATTGTAATTGCATGTATATAGTGCTTATTACCCCTCACGAGGCATCAAAGCGCTTTTTCGGAGAGTAACACACTACTACGGAACCCATTAAAGGATTAGTGGTGAATTAGTATAGTGAAAATTGAAATTAATTTGAGTGGTGGACATGTTAGTCTGTTATTTGGATTGAAAATATGAAAATCTCTGCAACGTGGTGTCACCTGATTGCCTGAAATAACCTGAAATTTGCTTTTGGGCATTAAATATAACATATGTAATTATACTTAACTAAAAATAAATGTTATATTAGTGTTCAACAAATTTTATTAAAACATTGTAAAATAATTAAACGTTTTTCTTTTTAGATATTTTTTGCCTTGAATGACATTTGTTTAGATTTTTAATTATTTTAAAATATTTAATTTAATGCCGTTTTAATATATGTCCGTACCTCCATTATTATTAATGGGAGTGTGTTGCAGTTCCAGTGGATCACCATGTGTGATGTTGGTCTCTAAGCTCGGGTATATTTACAACTGTTTTAGGTACATCATGGCTGTTGTGACTTTAGAGGTGTGGTTTGTAAATAGCAATGGGTTTACTCCTTTGCAGGTGAGTGCTTGTCCATCCCTACACCCCCCTCCTTACTCCTCCCTTAGCCCCTCCCCTTTATTCATAAATATTTCCCATTTTACACCCACTCCCACTCTGTCCCTCTCGCATTTACTACAAAAAGTATATAAACATGTGCGGAAACTCTGCAGTCGAGGCAGGCAACTCCACAAAGAAAAGGATAGGAGAGGCAGACCGACAGCACATACTTTGTGAATCGCATTTTGTTGTACTTTAGTCGTCCTATAGTAGTTTACGAATAGGCCTGATTATCTGTGAGACTCTCTTGGGTGTATCTGATGAGATTGTAAAGCTGGTGAAACTGTCCTCAGCAGATGGGAAGCAGGTTCCATTTGTAGCAAAAAGGACATAGAAAGAGGTCTCTCAAGTGGATCTTTGTAATGCAAGGCCATGTCCCCTTGGAACAGAGGTCATTCGGACTCTTTACAGTGGAGCCAGGAACGGTTTGCATATGGCTGGCCTCGTCTGTAGTTGCACAAAGACCAGAGAATGATGTGGTGGGGTGTTGCTGAGATTAACCAGCAGTCCTTCCATCGTCTTTAGTTTTTTTCAGTGATCAGCCCTACGTGGCACAGAACAGATGTTGGTCCCATAGAGACCTACGACCCAGGGACTCCTGCTGCAGCCCCCTGGTGAGGCTCATTAACGCTTGAAACCGTTTGAAGTTACGTGCATTCCTGAATCTAGCAGTATAGCCTCAAAGTTCAGTATCGAATAGCCTTTGAGGGTCAGAGCCATTTTAAACTCTCAGGGACCAAGACACACTGAATGGAATGAGGCCACAAATAGTTACAAAGGAATGAGTTTAATTGAAGCGTTTCAATCCCTCGCTGTTTGCTGTTCTCAGTAGAGTTTGTAGAACAATCAATGGAGTGGAGTCTTTGTGGTTGCTTCATGTAAAGGTTTTGCGATGCTGAAAGCTCCTCCTCAGGGTTGACAGTGAGCACCTTTTATTCTCCCACATTGTCTCTCTTACGTAGAAAGGTTACATTTACAACTGAAGTTTTTTTCACATTGAGAGCACGGATCATTTTCTTTCTCGTTGTGGGTTCCCTCATGTTGAATGAAATCTCCAGCAGACCCTTCCCAGGCATTTAGAGCTATGATGAGGTTTTTTCCAGGTAAATTCTCGCAGGTTGAGTGAGACCAGATTTCCGACTTTTTCAGCATTCAGAGAGCTAATCAGGTTTTTTCCCAGTGTGAGTTCCCTCATGGTGAGTGAAAGTTATTTTACGACTGAAGCTTTTCTGGAATCCAGAACACTGATAGGGTCTCTGCCCAGTGTGCGTTCTCTCGTGTTTAGTAAGGCTGGATTTCTGCCTGAAGCTTTTACAGCATTCAGAGCACTGATACGGTTTGAGGCCAGTATGGATTCTCTGATGTACAGTTAAACTGGATTTGGAATAGAAACTGTTTTGGCATTCAGAGCACTGATACGGTTTATACCCAGTGTGGGCTCTTTCATGAATAGTGAGATTAGATTTGATACTGAAGCTTTTCCAGCATTCCGGGCACTGATACGGTTTTTGCCCAGTGTGAGTTCGCTGATGTTGAATCAGACTGCCACTAAAACTGAAGCTTTTATGGCATGAGGAGCACGGATACGGTTTTTGTCCAGTGTGGTTTCTCTCGTGTGCAGTAAGGTTGGATTTGGTACTGAAGCTTTTACAGCATTCAGAGCACTGATACGGTTTTTGTCCAGTGTGGGTTCTCTCGTGTTTTGTAAGGTTGGATTTGGTACTGAAGCTTTTACAGCATTCAGAGCACTGATACGGTTTTTGCCCAGTGTGAGTTCGCTGATGTTGAATCAGACTGCCACTAAAACTGAAGCTTTTATGGCATGAGGAGCACTGATACGGTTTTTGTCCAGTGTGGGTTCTCTCGTGTTCAGTAAGGTTGGATTTGGTTCTGAAGCTTTTACAGCATTCAGAGCACTGATACGGTTTTTGTCCAGTGTGGGTTCTCTCGTGTGCAGTAAGGTTGGATTTGAGACTGAAGCTTTTACAGCATTCAGAGCACTGATACGGTTTTTGCCCAGTGTGAGTTCGCTCATGTTTTGTAAGGTTGAATTTCTGGCTGAAGCTTTTCGAGCATTCAGAGCACTGATACGGTTTTTGCCCAGTGTGAGTTCTCTCGTGTATTGTAAGGCTGGATTTCCGACTGAAGCTTTTACAGCATTCAGAGCACTGATACGGTTTTTGCCCAGTGTGAGTTCGCTCATGTGCAGTAAGGGTGGATTTCTGACTGAAGCTTTTCGAGCATTCAGAGCACTGATACGGTTTTTGTCCAGTGTGGGCTCTTTCATAGTCAGATTGGCTTTGCTACTGAAGCTTTTCGAGCATTCAGAGCACTGATAAGGCTTTTGTCCAGTGTGAGTTCGCTGATGTTGAATCAAACTGTCACTAAAACTGAAGCTTTTTTGGCACGTGGAGCACTGATACGGTTTTTGTCCAGTGTGAGTTCTTTCATGTAAAGTGAGCTTGGATTTGGTGCTGAAGCTTTTACAGCCTTCCGAGCACTGATACGGTTTAAGCCCAGTGTGAGTTCTCCCATGTACAGTGAGATTGGATTTGGTACTGAAGCTTTTACAGCCTTCCGAGCACTGATAAGGTTTAAGCCCAGTGTGGGTTCTTTCATGTACCATAAGGCTGGATTTGCGACTGAAGCCTTTCTGGCATTCACGACACTGATAGGGTTTTCGTCCAGCGCTACTTTTCTCATGTTTAGTGAGGTGAGATTGATAACTAAAGCTGTTCTCACAGTCATTGATCCTATTAGGGTTGTTTGTTTCCCCTCCAAGTTGGGTTTGTTCCTGGATACCTGTCATCTTAAGACTGAATTTGATTTATGATCATGTACTTGTTTGTCACAACTCAGCATGACCTTCTAAAATACATTTCAGATGCTCTTCTTAACATATGTATTTAACTAATTATAATTTTTACCTGGAGATAATTTTCCTATCTTTAAAGGCACCTACCTAACTTTTCTTATTAACTTTCACCAACGAGCCCCTTGTATTTATTAAGATGCCCTCGTGGATTCATTTTCTCCAAGTTATGCCCGGGTGAATTCTCTCAAGTTTAATTAGTCTCATTTAGTGATTCTAGTTTATCACATTTGATTTAGGAGTTCTAAAAGCACTGATTAGGTCTTTGGGCTTTAGTGTTTGCCTGGTAGGTATGTTTGTTCATACAAGTAATGGACAGATGATTAGGGCATGCCAGGGTGGTTTATGAATTATCAATAGCGTAACACTGGCCCCTTTTATACTTTCTGAGCCAGTATATGGTTTTTTGTTCAGTGGCTAAGACAGGCACATGATCGACTTTGTAAGTTACAGAACACTTTGAAACTACTCGGATCAACCCAAGAGACAGAGTCGGTGGGGGAAAATCTTCCTATATTGGAAATGATAATCCAGCATCTTTGCCGAAACGACATCTGAGAAAGAGTATTTACAATTTGTTTCTTTTAAACAGTCTTTTCACTCCTCTGAATCACAGGAGACACAGTCAAAAGCTTGCACTTGTAAACCGGGGATATTAGTCTTTTTGACGGTTCTGTCGCATCACAACACGTCCACGGATGCTGATCTGTTGGGGAGGGGCTGGGTCTCCAAAGCCTTTCTCATAAACCATCAAACAGAATTTACAACACTGAGTTTTCTCAAGTGCACTGCGTGGGAATCAATTGTGGCCAATGTTCTCCTCAATCTCAGTTACTGACACTTGGTAAACATTTATGATCATTTTCCTTTAGGATTTGACAACTTTCACATACACCAGTTTCTTCCGCTCCAACATCCTCACCATTCCTGGCACATAGAATGTGTTTCTTCTCTAGAGCTCGAGAAGGTTTTAACATTCCTTGAAATAATCCTTTTTGTTGTGTTTCACTAAATTTAAACCTTCTTTTTTCTGTTCATGCTTCTGTCACCTGTAGAAATGGAGTCAAAAATTGTAAATGAACACAAAGTCAAAATATTTGTGACTTTATACTTTGCACAAAGAAAGCATTAACAAAAACAAGAAAGGAAATCAGTTTGAGTTGCATTTCTGATAGTGGTGAAACAGTGTAGATCGGGAGCTTGGGATCACTGGAAATCAAGGATGTGAGAGCAAAAGAAGTAAACATTTAAGAAAGAAACACAGATTCTCAGAAGCAGCCACCACTTTCAAATTGCAATTTCAGTGGCAACGGCTGGCGTCATAGTGAGATATTTGTAATTCTTGTAATAAATTACTAGATGTTATTTACTCCCCTGCCCACCTAGACTGTTAATCTATTCCTTTTTCCAGAGATCTAGGAAGGGACAATTTATTGAACAGCACAACAGTAAAGGAAACCAAAAAGGGTAAAGAAAAGAAAAACACAAAACAGAGGAAAGAGAAAAAAGGTTATCTTCCACTCTCACCACAGGGGTCCAGCACAGGAAACTCTGCAGTAGGCCTGGGTGGTAAATTCCATTCTGATCGTGCAATTTGGGTAATTTCGCGTTCTGTGGAGAACACGGAATTGCCAAAAATTCTGCGATCCGCGTTTTTGCGGAATTTTTTGCTTGTTCGCGCTTTCAAAATGCGTGTTTGCAAGATATTTCTCCCCGAGCACGCAAACAGCATTCGCGAACAGGAACAAATAAACGCGAACAGGCGGAACAAGCAATTCTGCGTGTTCGCTGAACTTTTGTGTGCTCGTGGACATTTTTTACCGTTTCATGAAGTTTTGCGTAGTGCAACTACTCGAATTCCGCCCACCCCTAATCTTCAGCAGATGCTTGTGAACCCATAAGTTACTTCTAAATACAGTGCGCTCAAGGTCAGCACCAGGTGCAGTTCCACAGGTCGCACCACCCTAAAGCAAGCCATGTGTGCATGTGTGTCCACACACATGTACTGTGTCTTTTGCTTGTAGTAGACAGGACAAAAAAGGGCAGGATGGGAGGACGCAAAGAGATGGAAGTCAGATCCAGAGAGAAAAGATGCCGAAAGACAGACAGAGAGAGGATGGTCTCATGTGGTCTGGAAGAGGTGACAAATGTGCCAATTGTTAAGGAACTGCTGGGCAAAACTGACCTAAAAAGAATTGGACCCGCACTACACTCCCAACTTGTACCAGGAGGAATGTGGATCCAAGCGGTGATTATCAGAAGTTTGAATAGTGGATAGAGGGAGTCAAATATTGAAGCTGAAGAGACCAAAAAAAAACAGAGATCAAGAAAGGGAATAGAGAAAGAAGAAACAGGGGAAAAGGAAACTTAGAGTTATAGGAATCCTTACCTGACAGTTATATTATATTTAGTTCTTCCGAGGGTGGCAGCCACACTGCACTGCCTGGTCATCCCAGAAAATCTTGAAAGGAAGTAAAGAAATGGTTTTGCTTCAGACGACTATCACACTTCATCACATTTTACCAATAACCATCCTGAACTTACAAAACAAAAGAATCCCTTGTTCTCTAGATGCCATTGTGAAGCAACTCTGGTTATGAATAAATATATTTCTTTTGGTTCAAGAGCCATGATCCTTTGCTGGAAAAGGTCTCTGTGAATATAGAGTGCACCCACAGTCTCAGAGAACAAACCCCAACAACCCAGTCCATGTCTTCATAACCCCCATCTTTCAATTTACAGATCCTGAAACTTGCAAATCAAAACATTCTGGTTTGCAAAGGTATGTTAATGTCCTTGTACATAATTCTGTCCAAACCATGCTCTCTGAGCAACAGCAATTCAAGTTCAAGCTGATGCAGAGTTCGAATGCTGAGCAATGGAAGCAGCAAAGCATCAATGTGTTGGTTCTTTTTATCTATAATTTATCTGAAGGGATGATGCGGAGGGTCAGTATCAATAAACCCTTCACAAGACAAAGCTGGAACACTGAAATGTTTAGACCTCCATTGGAGACAATGGAGCAGCAGCAGACTATACAACCTGATATAGGCCCGCTGCTCTCAACATTACAATGTCCTAATACACAGCCTCTGCCTCTCGGAAATATATGGATTGGGCAAGAGAAGGCAGAAGATGGAGCCTGCAGCAGGGCACACAGGAGCCTCCCCCTTCCTCCTGCCGTAGCTCGCAGGAAGAGGGGAGTTCTGCTCATCTCCTGCATCTCCCCGGCTCAACTGAATGATGAAAAGCAGTTTAGCCGAGCCCAGGCAGAACCAGGTCTGACTTCAGCCTCCTTTCACAGCTATTGCTGTGACTGTTCAACGATTAACCCCTGTGGGCCTGCATGCGACTGTTAACTGTTTAACATTCACAGCAACAACTGTGAAACAAAGAGGTGTTTCAACCCCCTCGGTCTCTGGGACACCTTTGTTTTATTAATTAACACATTCTGCCCTCATGGGGCAAACAGTGTAGTCACCTTATAGTCAGCCGTAGCAGGCAATACTGCCTTTAAAGGACCGTTCCCTTGATAAAGGCACTTGCATTTAGCTTTGGAATTACAGCAAGCTATAAGATCATATCAAAGATTTAAAATAATGGTTACTTAGTCAGAGAAATAATCATCATAATATTCGCATAAGGATCTCATACAGTTAACCTCTAAATTATATCAAAAGCCAGACTCAGATATAACTCCAGCTGTAAAGTCAATAGACAGACCACCACAACAAATGTGTGCTGAGAAATAAGAAAACCTTTTTCTATAATATCAAATAGCAAACTGACATAGAATCTGCTTAGTTCAAAATCAAGGAAAAGTTCTGACGTACAAAATCAGTAAGACAAGTGGCATGTAGTCTGCATTTTGGAAAAGGGTAAAATAAAACAATTGCAGCAAATATCCTAAACCAGTACATTTGATAAGTTTTTAGACAGAGAGAAGACATTATTGACATGGTTCATGATGAGGTAAAAAGGACAACAATCAGTGAATGTTCATGAAAACATAGCACAACTAAATGTAATTTTATAAAACACACCTACAAAATGAATAATTAATTATGACTCTTCACCTTAAAGCAGGAGATTGGCATTGGATCTTGCATGTTCTACCAACCAATACAGCAACATGGGACAACAATAGTATGAATTCTTCTCAGGTCCTTTACTGTCCTCCTTTTTCTACCTGTTTATTTTATTCCCGTGATAGTAGAGTTACATGGGCTCCATATCTCTTCTTTTAGAATGCCTTGCTTAAAATGTTATCAATGACAGGTATATGCCTTCCTCTGCTTCACGTGTATGGTTGTACTGAGGAGTGTGTGTGTTAGAAATGGGGTTGCCAATTCTACGAGGGTAGCATGGAGCAGAGCGGGCAGGCCAAACTCCTGGGAACATGTGTGAAGCATCCACGCAGTACGCACAGACGACACCCTAGGCACACCACAAAAGAGACACCACACCGGTTGGGATGTAAAAGAATAACTCATGTAATGTCTCCAACCAGCAAAAGTAAGACACAGTAATCACGATGGGGCGCCAACGGGCGCCAGGGCCAAGTATACCAGGGGGATTATTTACAGGGAAAATGTGAAAAGCAAGAAAAAGGTAAGTCCGTTAGTTTCCAGGGCTGAAATAAAGACAAGGCGTTATCACATGACATGAAATATCAGCGATATCAATGTGAGGGAAAGAAACACTAGGCGTGAAAGCAGGAAATAAAACATTAGGCGTGAAAGCACATTATGCATAAAAGGTAACATGGGAACCCTAGGCAGGGACATCTGCAATCAAACCTGTTGACAGGACATTCACCATAGGCCAGGGAAACATTAGGCACATTGAAATAGGCAGAACACAGATCTCTCTTTAGCACCCACAGCCTAGCTGCACAAACCCATTAGCCCTGGGCATAAGCCATGACAAGCCCTTGCTGGTGAACAGGGTTCCTCAAAACAACTCAACAGGGCCTCAATAACAACATGGGGCCTAAGCAGTATCTATAAAACAACACTTCCCTGGACCACCTCCGATATAAATCATTCCTTGCACCAGGGGAACTTTGCGACAATTCAGCAGAGGCACAGGAACATAAATTTAGGTCACTACAGGCACCGGTTCTCTAAAGATAGCAGTGTTGATAACCCTGAACAATGTCAGCGACAACCAGGGTGGTTCAGGAGCCTAGTTCCTAAGGCCCCTAATTAGTCCCAGCACCACTCTATGCCTTCGAGGCACACCGGGCCACCACAGGGCGAACTAGGGACTACCGGGCCCAACTGCAGTCACCTGGAGGGGAGGGGCGGTCGCAGGGCTGCCTCTCTAATTCTCCGAGGCTCCTCTGCAGCCCCCGCTGACCCAGTAGCCTCTCACCCTCCCCCGAGGGGGTTACCTTCGCTGGGGTCCTCCCTGAGGCCTTCACTCTGCAGGCCTGATTGGGGCAGTGTGGGGGGGCTCTCCCGCTCCTGGGAGTCCCCTCTCCGATGGTCATTGACAGTCCCAGGCCCCTCGATGTCCTTCCCGGCCCAGGAACCAATCAGTGTACAGCGGGGCAGAGGCGCACCCGCAACCGCCAATTGCAGCAAGGCTCGCGGGGGCATTGTAGCCTCCACCAATGGCTGCACGGCAGCAGGGGGGGGCGTGGACAATGACGCAGGTCCGTCATTCACACGCTCCTCTTCTCTGGCGCCCGGGGCAGCGGCGATGCCTGAACCCTTCCCAGCGGACTCTCCTTGATGCCACGGCGGCCCTCTCCTGGCTCCGGGGCCACGGCGGGAGATGCAGGCCACAGTGCTTCACCTGTGCCCGGCGCCCCCATGCAGAGACCCGCCCGGCGGCGGTGAGTTCTGCGGCAGCGCGTCTTCACGCGGGGTAGGCACCCGCTTAGTTTCCAATCTTGCAGAAGTGCAGCCTCGCCTCCTCCTTGCTCCCGGGATGTGGTGGTGATTGCAGGCAGTACCCGAGGTGGCGCTAACGCGGGGTAGGCACCCGCTTCTTCTAGGCACCGTAGTGGCAGAATCCAGGGCTGTAGTGCTTGTAAATAGCACAGTACAGGCTATACATACAGTGCTTTGATGGCCCTGGTGCAGGGCACAGCAGGCTACAAAAGTCCTAGACCAAGGTAGCGCTTTGCAGGCACACAGCGCTCCTTCTAGGCACAGCGCTTTAGGATTGTGGCACTTAGGGGGCAGACAGTCCCAGCAGCAAGCCCCAGGGGCCCCAGGGTAACGCTTCTCACCTCCTGGGGGTCCAGTCCAAGGTGCTCCTTCCTTTCCAGGCGCTTTTAGGCACAGGGCTTGCGTGGCGCCAGGTCACAGTGGCTTCAGGGACCGAGGCTGGCCCTCCTTACTTCTCAAGGGGCCAAGGGACAGAGCAGCAGTTAGTGGGGACTCATCAAAACAGGGCGGTAGGCTTTCACCATCCTCCACTGCAGCGTGGCCCTCCTCCTCCTTCACGGCAGCCTGAACTCCTGCAGTGGGGCTTCCACTAGCCCTGGGGACAGTAGAGGGGTTCTAGATGGGAGCAGGGTCCAGCACACAGGCCCAAGTGGCGGTATCCCCTGGCAGCAGGTCCCCTCACTTTCCTGTCCCAGCTCTATCTCAGCACATGGTGGCACAGCCCCCTTATTTATATGCCCCTCACCCCACCTACCAGTCAGTGCCAGAAGCTACTGGAATTCTCAGGGGAACTAGTCCTAACTGGCTCAGGGGGAGGAGTAGAGCACCCTGCGGGCCAGGCTTTCCCTCCAAAAGCAGGGGTGGCTGGGTACCAAACAACTAGACCGCTAACCTACTGCAGTCAGGTGGCACAACACATAGCCATGGCATCCATTTTAAATACAGCATGTTACCAGGGTACATTTACACAATGGGGGGGGGGGTTAATAAGTGCACACACCATTGTGTGACATTTTCACATTAAACAGGGCATCTCAAACCACACATGGCCTATACAGTGTTCTTTACCATGGGGGAGACATCCTAAACTGGGGGTGAAAAGCAAAGATTTTTTTGGGGGGAAATGGGCCAAGTCCACCACGATCCCCCCCCCAGCCAAAAGCTAGGGTAGACCAATCATTGCCTTGATGGGCTTTCCTGCTTGGGGCGGAAAAAGGTGGATGCAGGCCCGCAACTACAGGAGCACCTGCAGTTTCTTCTCCACTCTGGAACCCGATGGTTCCCTCGCTCAACCCTCCCTTCACCAACCAAACCACCCCACTGAAGCTCTCTAGTGGGATGTGGCCAGGACCGGCCACTAGGCCATCCAGATGTCTCTGGCCCTTGCTTTCTTACAGAGTGGGAGGCTTTAGCCCCAGGCCCGTAGTAACCTTTTACCACTCTCCTCTAACCAAACTGCCACTGGTCCTCCCACCTGGGGTCCGAACCCTCAGGCTGACCAGCACTCAGGGGCGAGGCTCTCCTCCCCCTACCTCTCTTTCTGGGGTTCCGCCCTCTCCTGCTACGAGGGACACCCTCAGACAACCACTCACTCCCCAACCTAGAGTCGAAACCCTCAGGTTGAACCGGTGACAGGGATGAGTCCTTCCTCCCCATGCACCCTCTCCCAGAGTTCCGCACCCTCCTACCTGGAGTAGTACCCCTGGAAGTCAATTCTGGGGGGACCCTGGTTACAGACGTCCCACCCGCCAAGTCAGGCAACCCCTGACCCTGGCCTCCCAACCCAGGATCTATGCCCTGTGGCTGAGCAGGTGCCAGAGGAGAGACCTTCCTCTCTCTGCACCCCCTCCCAGAGTTCCGCACCCTCCTAAGAGGAGAAGTACCCCTGAGAGTCAAACCCGGGGGGACACTGTTTACAGACGTCCCACCCTCCAGGTCAGGCAACCCCTGAACCTGGAACCCCAGCCCAGGATCTAAACCCTGCGACTGAGCAGACCCCCGAACCTCTGGAGCTCCGATTACAGATGCTCCGTGTTCTCCTGACACGAGGGGATCCCTGTCACTGGAAGGCACATCAGGACAGCATAGGCTCCCAACCTGGGGTTCCCTTCTGAACCTTTCCAGGCCCTGTGACTGCGGTTGGGGCACCTCGGGACACCTCCCCGTCTCACTCCTTCCTGTAGATAGGATGTGAGGCCCTACAAACCTCTCACCTCCCTGGGACCTAGCTGGGCCATTCCTCACCTCTCCTGCCTCGCTGGGCCGGAAGATCCCTGCACCATTCCCTTCAGGAACACTCCCCAATGTCCTCTCAGACTCTCTGGCACTTACCCAAAGGTCTGCCTCCCGTGCAAGTTCCCTGGGGTCTGAGAACCCACACTGCAACAGGTGGTGACGCAGACTTCGGAAACAATTCCTTAGCATGTGCTCCTTGATAACTACATGGCACAGCCCTTTCCAATCCTCGACTGCTCTACTCACCACCCAATCCTCCAATGCAGTCCAACATTCCTCCTCAAACTCCCCCCAGGACTGGTGGGACAGCTTTCCCCTCCCCCTGAACTCCAACCCGTCCCCCTCTTCCTGGGAATCAGGCACCATCTCCTGGGCTCTGGGAGTGGGACTCCCTGCACTGGAACTACTCTCGCTGCCACCACTGGATCCCACCCTCACTGGTGAATCCAGACTCCTAAAACCACTCTCAGGGGACAACCTACCCACCTGAGCTAGACTCTCCTGGCAAAGGCCCTCTCCGCGTCCGCCATCCTTTCCTGCGCTAGGACATTTTCCGTCTCTAGCCTTTTCTCTTCCACCCTCAGCTGTGCTAACTCCTTGGCATTCCTGCGGTTCTCCAGCGCCAGCTGATGCTCCCTTTCTTCCCTCCTATCTACTCACACTTCTGAGGACAGGGAAAGGGTTGGGGCAGTGCCCCCGGGACTAGACCTAGTGCGGGACTCCATATCTATAGTGTCCTCATCAGCTACTGGCGTCTCTGCCCTATTTACTTCTTCCTACTCTTCATCAGAGTAACCACCCTTCAGGGTTTTGGACTGGGGTCTCTACCAAATCCACCCTTCAAATACACGGAGGGGTAATCAGACAGGTCCCCCCAGGGCTCTAAGGGTTCCCCACTCTTGAGGGCCTCATAGAGAAACAGCTTCCTTTTAATGTTGCCTACTGGGGGTATCCCTCTCTACTTCCAGAAACACAAAACTTCCTGCTCGGTGTAATCCATGAGTTCGGCCTCATTATAAACCAACCCCATCCTGGCAAGGTACACCCGGGACACACCACCCACAGTGCAACAAGGGGACACAATTCAAAACACCTTCAGGAGGAAATACAATAATCAGGAAAACAACAATCAGCAAAGAAAACACAATAATCCCCAAAAACCTGTGATTACTTTTCAGGGCTCTATTTGCAGTGTAACCCGTGGCCGCTGTGGTACTGCGCAAACACAAGTCCTATCCCACCGCTCACCAACAATGTTAGAAATGGGGTTGCCAATTCTACGAGATTAGCATGGAGCAGAGCGGGCAGGCCAAACTCCTGAGGACATGTGTGAAGCATCCACGTAGTACCCACAGACAACACACCAGGCACAGCACAAAAAGAGACACAACACAGGTTTGGATGAAAAAGAATAACTCATGTATTGTCTCCAACCTGCAAAAGTAAGACACAGTAATCACAGGGGGGCGTCAACGGGCGCCAGGGCAATGTATACCAGGGGGATTTTTTACTGGGGTAATCAGAAAAAGAATAAAAAGGTAAGTCCGTTAGTTTCCAGGGCTGAAATAAAGACAAGACGTTATCACATGACTCGAAATATCAGCAATATCAATGTGAGGGAAAGAAACACTAGGCATGAAAGCTCATTATGCATAAACTACTTAGGCCAGCAACCCTGTGCGCATAAACATGGCATCAACAACATTAGCAACAGGAGGTACACCTAAAACATGTCAGGCATAAATCACACTTACCATGGGGGCATAAGCATTAGCACCGGACACAAGCCTGTGGAAATCTATCGCCTTAGTTTAGGCATAACCTGAGCATGATCACCTTAGCAGGGGGCATCCGACAAAGGGTGCGGGGCATCAGGCATTACCTCAGGGCGCACCTTGGGGGAAACATACATTTATATAACTCCAGCGGGTCCTCCCTAGGTACTACACAACCAGCTATAAGCCGCTCTTCAGCCCAGTTCAGGAGCCTCGGTTCCTTTCTAGACGAGCAGTCTTGGGCCCAACGTTGCAGGTGCCCGCTGACAGACGGGGCACCTAGAGAGCAATACTGTTCCTGGGGGCGGGCGCCGACCCTGTGCCCCGACACACCCACCAACTCCCACTCAGCTGAGCCCCACTCACTGGGCTCCGATGTAGTAGGGGGGGGGGGGCTGGCACCGAGAATGTGCCTCGAGGCCCCCCTCTGTTTCCTCCAGACAGGCGCTTCCTCGGCCTCGGGCGTTCAGGGGCCCAGGAACAAATCCAAAGGCTCGCTGCTGGTGGGCACGCCCGCAGCCGCCAATGGCAGTGTGGCCTGCGGGGGTGCAGTTACAGTGCCCAATCGGAGCGCGGCAGGCAGGGGGCACGGCTGGTGATATCGCTGGCTCCCCTACCCATGTGACGACTCCCTTGCCAGCTTCTAAAGCCTAGCGCGGCCTTTCCCGAGATCGCGTGGGTCCTCCCCAGGATCCGGGGGACCCCACAGGAACTCCTTACGCCAGGCGCCGGGCAGCGGCAGTGATTTCGTCCCACAGGCGCTCTCCAGGCCAGCGCCTCGGTGGGATTTGGGACGCCGGGTCCGTGGCAGTGTTTCGGGCAGTGACAAGGGTCAGGCTCCCTCCGTCAGGGGCCACGCTACGCGAGGTAGGCACTCGCTCTGTTAGCAGGCATATGCTGGGTGAGCACCCGGTGTGGCTGTGGAGAAGTGTGGCTCAATGGTTAGAGCGGCAGACCCTGATGCAGAGGTCTAGCCCGGGACCAGGGTTCAATTCCCCGCCTCGGCGGGTCTTGGGCTCTAAAAATTCCACGGACCTGATCATTCTCGCCTTCGTGCCTACTCTAATCATGGGTCCCACTCTGCAACTCTGGGCAATAGCTTGCTTAATCTCCACAACGGCCCCCACAACGCTAAGGATGCCTGGCCTCCACCTTGGGGGTGCCCAGGAGTGGAAACCTCACAGGGAAAGCCAGGATGGGTTCCACAGCGGTATTCGTACATGCGCCTTGAGACACTTGCGGGCCAGTAGTGCGCTATACAAGTATCAATTTACATTTACATTTTCAGCCTGAACTCCTGCAGTGGGGCTTCCACTAGCCCTGGGGGCAGCAGAGTGGTTCTAGATAGGTGCAGGGTCCAGCACACAGGTCTAAGTGGCGGTATCCCCTGGCAGCTGGTCCCCTCACATTCGTGTCCCAGCTCTGTCGCAGCACATGGTGGCACAGCCCCCTTATTTATATGCCCCTCAACCCACCTACCAGTCAATGGCAGAAGCTTCTAGAATTCTCAGGCAAAATAGTTCTAACTGGCTCAGAGGGAGGAGTAGAGCACCCTGGGTGCCATGCTTCCCCCCCAAATGCTGGGATTGCTGGGTACCGAACATCTAGACCGCTAACCTACTGCAGTCAGGTAGCACAACACATAGCCATGGCATCCATTTTAAATGCAGCATTCCATCAGGGTACATTTTCTTGATGAGGGATTAATAACTGCACACCGTTGCGTCACATTTTCATGTTAAACAGGGCATCTTATACCATACATGGCCTATACAGTTTTACTACCATGGGGAAGACATCCTAAACAGGGGGGTGAAAAGCGAAAGATTTTGGGGGAAATGGGCCAAGTCCAACGCCTGGCATCTGCTTTTATGGCCGTGTATGCCACAACCACCGGAGCGCTAACCGCGCTTCCGCCGGAAGTGATGTCAGAGGCTTTCTCCGCTCAACCAGCACAAGCTGTGGCGGACCGGAAAGCAAAAGGCTACAGGATCCCAGTGCGGGGGAGACAAGGTGCACAAAGGCGTTTGTTCGTGATTTTAAGTGAGCAACATTAAAAACAGTGTGCTAAAAAATATGCCAACTTGCCCTTTTCTAAAGTATATGCAGTGCGTTATGCCCGTTATGCACTGGTGAATCAGTGTTTAAAATTACAGAAATACAAAGCTGCTTCCAAAGCGAACAAATCATGCCTAGATCTGGCTAAGATGGCCACCAAGTCGGGATTCAGGCCCCACCACAGCAGGGAAACAGCACTCACGCACCCACCTATGCAATACACATGATCATAGCCGGAGAAGGGAGTGGGGTCTTAATCCTATTGGACCTCTTGGCAGAATTTCACATGGTATCACACCTCAACCTCACGGACACCTTCACGAGATGGGACTCAAGGACCTGCCTATGATAGATCTGCTCCTTCCTGACAAAAAGAACTCAGACAGTCAACCGGATATCATAGTCCTTGGAAACCGGAAATCTCATCTGCGGAGCACCTCAAGGTTCATCTCTAAGCCGGACCCTCTTCAAAACTTACATAACCCCACTGGCCAACGTCATCCATGCCTACTACATCACCATCCTCTTCTACACCGACGACATGCAACTAATACTGTCCCTCTCTGAATAAAACCACCAACACAAGGAACAAGCTTACCGCCTGCATGACATGGATGAAATCCAACTGTCTCAAACTCAACACTGACACGACAGATGTGTTGATCTTTGGAAACAACACCTGCCCACAGGACTCCACCTGATGGCCATCCACCATAGGACCTACTCCCACCCCAGATTGCACACACGTGATGTAGGGATCATGATCGCCCATGCCAACGTCGTCACAGCTTTCACACACTGAAAATGCTGAAGAAAATCTTCAAATGACTCAAAAGCAACACCAGAAGCCTGTCATCCATGCACTCATCACCAGTCAATCAATCAATCAATCAATCATGGCATTTGTATCGCGCGCTACTCACCCGGAAGGATCTCAAGGCGCTGGTGGGAGGGGGTTGCTACTGCTCGAACAGCCAGGTCTTGAGTTGTTTTGTGGTAAATAAATAATTAATTACCGGTACTATTTTTGAATGCAGTGAATAAACAGATAGCTCAATAAATAAGAGACAGGATTCGAGGTATCAGAGTCTTACAGGCTTTAATCAGGCATAAGGGAAGGGACGGGATAGCCTGCACGGAAATAGAATGAAGGCAGCTGCCAGGGAATGGGAATGGCATGGGGGTAAGGGATAAGGGATCCCTTTCAGTAACAGTACACAGTATATATACTAAAACAATTACATTACATCCAATACAGTAGGCGTAGCAGTAGGCGTAACTCGTAGCAGTCGCGAAAGATAAAGACAAAATGGGTGCAACAAGAATGCGTGTACAGGGCGTATACATAGACATGTGATGTGAAACGTCACAGAAGTGTCATAAATGGGGCGGAAACATGGAGGGGGCTACCTTAGCAGCTGGGACCTTTAACCTAGTGGTGCGCGCAAACGGGCAATGACGTGTTACCAGGAGGAACTGGGGGCTATGACTTCTGCGCTAGAAGAGGAGACTAAAGTCTGCGGTGTCAGGGCAACATGTACCTATATCATATCTGGTATCTGGTGTTTGGAGTACATGTTGATAGAATCCAAAAGTTATCAGGGCAGAGGCTACTTGACACTAAGACTGGTGCATGCATAATTCTACATGTATTGCGTGTGCTAGGAATATTCTATGAATATTAATACAGTATTTCTCTTACATGGAGACAGAAAGGCTAGACCATGGCTGAAACTGTTGATGCGATTCAGTAGCTTAGGAATGCAGAGAAGGAGGGCTGGACTAATAACTAGAAGCATAACATATTCTTGGCAGACAGGCAGACAGAGCCAGGCCGAGCCGGGCACTGGGAGGCAGGAAGTAAGTGAAGGGTCAGGGATGCAGGTGGGGGCTGTATCGCTCCTCGGAGTGGGTTCAGGAGACTGGAGCTTGAATCTGATGTCCGGGCCCTTTTGAGGCCTAGGAACGGGGACATTTCAATGAATTAACGTGCACACTGTAAAATGTGGCAACATAGGCCTAATACTCGTTGCTTTCACGAGAACTGGAAACTGGCGTACTAGAGATGGACACAACTATAATTGCGTCTTTAATCGATCATAGGGGGATACATGCATATCGATCATGCACATATAGCATAAGATAGGGAACACGTAGGCACATATAACATGGCAAAATTTACTTTTCCACATTCCCTCCTTGTGCCCTACGTTTCCATCAGGAAACATCAATATTCATGATACCATCTATCTGTTCATATAGCATCATTTGCTCGTCTCGAATTGTCTTGGAACGGGATTTAGGACTAGGAATACAAGAGGTAGCACACATGCCGCAAATCGCAGGGCCACATTGTAAACAGAGGCAGCAACTGAATATGATCATTACTGCGATACCTAGGAATGACAATACTTTCCATCCCCAGGCAGATATAATACTCCAGAGCCAACCGGACCATGTCCAGGTGCCTGGATTCTGGTGTAACTGATGGGCAATTTTATGAAGTCTGGTTATAGCTGAATAAACAGACGGCGCGTTATTAGGAATGAAAATGCAGCAACTAGATCCGATGACTCTACAAGCTCCTCCTCTATCGGCCAGTAAGACGTCAAGAACGAGACGATTCTGGAGCACAACAAATCTCATAGCAGATTGCTCTTCAGTTAAGTTACCTAGAGCGGAAGTACTCTCATTCACTACTGCTTCAAGGGTTCTGGTTAACCTACGTATTAACTTACTATTCTGGACAGGACCTATAAAGAAAAAGAAACCTCTATTAAAGTCTTGATATTGTTCTAGAGCAGTTTCAGTTTGATCGACAATTGGGGACTCGATCTCCCTTCTATGTCTAACGTGTACTAGATGTGTGTTTCTGTGATAATCGGATGGGGCTAGAAAAACTGGTGGCAGTAGGAAGGCAATGTAACATGTTCCATCCCAATCGAGGGGCAGACGGACATATGCGGTCTGACCACAAACAAAATAAGAATGACGTGAGGCTTTGAAAATAGATTTCCCACTGTCACTATACTCGACAATAGTAGTACAATCACTATGTCCTACATGTGCGGAACCATTCTTTCTGACACATAATTCGCCTTTAACTGGTAGTACTGAAATAGCAGGCAAATCTGGAGTAGTATCGGACTGAACATTCAGGACCATGAAATTCGAGGAATAATTACCTAAATCATATACTTCATTTTCTAGATCTAACCCTGTTCTATGGGAAAGAGCTTGCTTGTCTGGGAAACATGTTCGATTCAGAAGGGACATATCATTTGAAGATGATGTCAACGTGGACCATGCTCCACACGAACCATTATGTGAAAACGGATAGGGAAAGAGTGGCAGAACTCCCTTTGGTGTCTGGAAAGGGGGGAGTCGACCACACACCCAACAATTAGTGGCATTGCTGGTCTGGTGTGAATAGTGCAACATTCGGATGAATGTGTTGTTACGCATAGCAAGACGATAGGATAGCTCGTGAGGAGGCAGATCACTAAATGTGTGCTCTACTGTAACATTAGAAAGCATATGTACATGTGAAATTGGAAAACATAAATGTAAAGCATAACTTATGCATGTAATCATAAGACTCAAAAATAATAAAAAGAATAGAACGATAATACATCTTTTAGAGTTTTGACTAACTCTCTCACTATGTGGGTCTGTCTCATACATGTCAGGAACCTGTCTAACCGTTTCACCCGAGAGGGACTTAGACAATTAAACTGGCTGACTTATTTTACTAGACCGGAGTTTAGCTTTATACTCCTGCTGCGGAGTTTTCTCTAACAGGGGTAGTTTGAATTCAGAGTCTGTCTTTGGGCAGTCCTTAAGAATAGGGCAGTCTTTAATAAATGTCTTTTGTCGCAATCCATGGAATTTCTTAATATGACTGGTATGCACCCAGCCCTTGCGACCCTCTAGCTTGACGGCAGTCCTTGTTGTCAATAACACCAGCTGGGGCTCCTTCCAACGGGGCTCCAACGGACTTGAACGATCAAAATTGCGCACCAGGACAAATTCTCCCGGAACAACTTCATGCGGTTTCACCTCAGTGTTGTCTGGAAATGCAGCGACAACCTGTGAACGACAAGAGTGTAGGGCAGACATCAAGGAAGCTAGGTAATCTGTCAGCATATTACTGGAAACATCTGTAATACTACGGGGTCTAGGTGTACCCCACATGTTTGGAGGGCGGCCGAATACGACCTCATACGGGGACAGACCTGATCTGGAATGTGCAACCATTCTCATATAAAAAAGAGCGACTGGCAGAGCTACTAACCAATCTACACCTTTCTCTGTACACACTTTAGCGATGCGGATTTTCAAAGTCTGGTTATGTCTCTCTACGAGACCGGCTGCTTCAGGATGGCGTACACAATGGAACTTCCACTGGTACCCTAACAGAAGGGAAACTTGTTTCATGAGCTCGGATGAGAATGGCTGGCCGTTATCTGAATACACGACCCTAGGAAGTCCATAGCGGGGAAAGAACTCACGAACCAACTGCCTGGCAGTGGTCGCAGCTGTGTAATCTGGAACTGGATATGCTTCTGTCCACCTGGACAAAGCGCATACGACTACGAGGACATACTTGAAACCTCGACATCGCTCCATCTGAATATAATCCATCTGGAGGACTTCAAAAGGGTGGTCAGGAGGTTGGAATCCACCTTGTTCCACCGGGACACTTTTACCTGGATTGAACTGACAACATATCATACAGGTACGTACTTTCTGCTTGGCTGCAGCTCGTAAATGCTTGTTGAACCAAAGGTTCTGAATACTGTCTAACATAGCTTTTTCTCCTAGATGTGCTGGACTATGTGCGGTATTAATAATGACTTGAACCATAGAGTCGGGGAGAAACCATGTGGCTTTTACCTTCGTCAACCATCCTTGATCTGTCTGGACCCCTCCTTGTTCGGACCATTTCTTGATTTCTTCGGGAGTAGCATGTAACTGTATGTCTATGACATCTTGTGTAGGGTCCTTAACTGTCATACAAGTAGTCTGATCTGGAGTGAGTGTCTGTGTCGTGTTAACTGGAATGTCTGGAGTCTGAGCTGTGAGCTTGGCTGTTCGATCTGCTAGATCATTACCTTGGGAAATGATGTCAGTGACTTTCGTATGTGCCTTGCAATTCATGATAGCAATAGCTGTCGGTAAATGTATTGCATCTAACAGAGCTTGGATGAGGAGACCATGCTGGATCTTAGTTCCATGAGAAGTCATGAAACCTCGTTCTTGCCAGAGCACTCCAAAGTCGTGTACAACTCCGAATGCATAACGTGAATCTGTGTATATGTTCACTTTCAGGTTCTTGGCACGTATGCAGGCTTGGGTCAGAGCGACTAGCTCTGCTGCTTGAGCAGACAGGGTATCAATACGATGTGTTTCTATAACTTCGGTGTCAGTAGTTACTGCATACGCGGCTACTAGTTCTCCTGTACTTGTTCTCATACATGAACCATCCACATAAAGTGTCAGGTCGGGATCGGGTAATGCAATATCTGTCAGGTCTTGTCTTGGCTTTGTCATAGTGTTAACAACTTCCACACAGTCATGTGTGGCAGGATTTGAAGTAACTGACGGTAACAGTGTAGCAGGATTTAGAATGTTGCAGCGTCTGATTTCTATGTGTGGCTGAAACAGTGTCAGTTCATAACCTGTTAAACGTGCAATTGTCAAGTGCTGAGTCTGTCTTCGGTTTAAAAGAACTTCCACGGAGTGTGGAACTTGTACTGTCAGGGAGTGTCCTAACACTATGGAATCACTTTGTCTGATTGCTAGAGCTGTGGCTGCAACTGACTTGAGGCACGCAGGCAGAGCCTGGGCCACTGGATCTAATGTGCTCGAAAAATAAGCACAGGGCTTGTATTGTCCTGCTTGATCTTGTGTGAGAACAGATAATGCAGTACCATCACGTTCTGTGACAAAAAGTGTAAAAGGCTTACTGTAGTTCGGTATTGCTAGAACAGGTGCTTGACATAAGGCTTTCTTTAACTCATTAAAAACAAGTGTATGTTCCTGGGTCCAAGGGAGGACAGTCGATGTGGCTGCCTCCTGTGTCGTTAACTGTATCAGTGGCTTGGCTAGAAATGCATACTGAGGAATCCATTGTCTGCAGTAAGAAGTGAGGCCGATAAAAGCTCGTACCTCCTTCTGTGTCTTGGGCTGTGGAAGACGTGCTATTAACTGGATACGGTCAGGTGTCAACTGCCTACCCCACTTGGACAGTAAGTGTCCCAAGTAAACCACTTGCTGGACACAGAATTGTAATTTGGAAGGGGACACCTTGTGCCCCATCTCGGCCAGAAAATACAGAACTGTAAGTGACGCTCGCTCGCAGTCACGTTCAGAACGGGCTGTGATCAGTAGATCATCGACATACTGGAGCAGGGCAGTGTCAGTTGGCATGTGAATATTGTCTAGTTGTCTCTTAAGTGCTTGACTATAAATACTAGGGCTTTCTGTAAAACCTTGAGGAGCTCGTGTGAATTTATAGCTTCTTCCATTTAAACAGAAACCGAAAAGGAACTGGCTGTCTGGATGAATAGGGACACTGAAAAATGCGTTCTTGAGATCGATAACTGTGAAGAACGTAGCTTCAGAATCAATGGCTGTCAAGAGGGATGAAATATCTGGGACTACTGGGTACTGGGGTATGATACATTTATTAAGTTCTCGAAGGTCAATCACTAATCGATAAACTGGAGGTGCATTTGGATCAGTACGTTTCAGGACTGGAATGATAGGAGAATTACATACATTGGAGTCAGTTTCTACAACCACTCCTTGGGCAATCAGTTCGTCAATAATTTTGGATAAGGCTGCTACAGCCTCAGGTGGCAATTTGTACTGTCTGATTCGTGGTAAAACCACACCTTGCTTTAGAGTCACACGATGGGGTGTGATATGCATACAACCTACATCAGTTGGACCTTGCGCCCATAAATGCTGTGGTACATTCAATAATCTTGGATCAAAATCTCGTAATACATAATGACCTTTGAAGTCGCGCAAGAATAAGCGGACCCCTTCTGGGGAACAACAAATTACTGCTCCTAATTCTTTCAATGTCTTAATGCCTAACAAATTTTCGGGACAAGATTTCGTCAATAACAAATCAGTAGTTCGGGACAATTGATCAACTTCTAGAGTAACTGGTTTCGATATTTCATTAACAATAGGCTTTCCTGAAAATCCAAGGGAAACATTTCTAGAGCCTGAGAGCAGAGCCCCTGGAACCTCGTCATGACTGATGGTAGTCCTACTTGCCCCTGTATCAATCAGAAACTTTCTGTCATTCCCTAATACTTGACTGTGTACATAGGGACCCTCTTGATCTACAGGTATCTCGATGAGAGGCAAGCCTACCTCCCTCTCTAGGCTGTTTCATGAATACGGCTGATAATCTGGATACTCTGTCTGGGCATACTGGTACATCTGCTGTGTAACATGCTGTGTTGCAGCGATAGGCTGCGGTGCTGTAACTGTCTGTTGTGCATTCTGTGGTGGCTGAGAAGTCTGTGAAACTTGTTCTTGTCTAGGCGGACGTGGTCTTTCTTTAGTTTTACCAGTAGCTATGTTATGTTTCAGAACTGCACACTCGTTTATAAAATGACCTGGCTGTTTACAGTAATTGCAGGTCCCTTTAACGGGAGCTGCAGGATGACTGGCTTGATTCGGACCCCTCTTCTGACTGTCTTGTGGAACAGATTGTGCAACTAATACTTTCATTTTCGTGTCTTTCATACGTCTCCTTTCGTGTTCCTGCTCTTCCCTGATTCTGTTCTGGTGATACTGAAGCATTTGAAGCATCTGTGACGGAGTATTAGCTTGCCAGGTACTTTCGACTTTCAATACTCGATTTTTAACTTGTGGACTTGAATTCTCGACTAGTTTGGTAACAAAAAGATGAGGGTACGATTCACTACTTGTTTTCAGACCACTGTTAATAATAAAACATTTTTCAAATCTAGAATAAAAATCACTAGTGTCTTCATCTTGTTTCTGTTTGCAAGCTGAGATGGCATCCCAATCTTCCTTTTTCGTGGCTAGTAATCTCGGCAAAACTTGTATCAATAACTCGGGCAAATCTTTAGCTTTCTCCCCCAGACCGGTACCTGGTACTCGTGTATTATCTTCAGCTTCTAGAGCTGTCCAATCTATCTTTTTCTCTCCCACCTCCCATTCTTTTTCCTTGAGTTTTTCATATACACCCGCGGGCAACAGGACCTTTAACATTTTAATGATATCCGGATACTTGTATTCTCCCATACGGAGCATGTCTTTTAATTCACGGTGGAACCCTGCTGGATCTTTATCGTGACAGGGAATTAGCTTTTTCATCTCTAAGAGTTCCATTTTTGTGATGGGGGTGTAAACAAATACTCGTTCTAGATCACCACCCGTTGTCCTAACTGGGTGTACTTCACGTAACGGATTCTGTCTATCTATGTAAAATGATTTACTTTCTGGAGGTGAGACGTGAACAAAATGTGGATTCAGAAACGTTCGATATTTGTGGCGCTGTTCTAGAATGACACTAATTAAATCAGTACCTAGACCTCTCCATCTGTACTGGAGTAACTCGTTCAAGACATCATGTAGTGGACCTGGATCCGAATGCTGTCCCTCATACAGTGTAATGAGGTGCTGGATCATATACATACCCACCAGTCGCTGCTCGGCTGGGGGCAGTTTCAGAAACATTTGTGCCACTATTTCGTCTGGAAAAGTGGTAGAATCAGTAGTCCACCGGACTGCTGATCGGGCTAGTTCTTGTTCATGTATTGTACTGAGCTCACTATAACCTATTCGCGATTTCAGAATGTGATCGGTAGCTTGGAATACTTGCTCAAGAGAACCCTGTTCTGGTGCTGGAGGAGGGAAAACTTTCTGGTGATCTAGGCGTGAATGTCGGTCGGAAAGTCTAGTTCTACCTACATCTGCTATTCTGGAGGGATTCTCGTCGTCTACCTCTTCATTAGAAGAGTTGTCTTCTTTCTCGGTTGCTTGTGTTGCTTCTCGTTTCTCGTGTAACTTTATTATTTCCCTACGAATTTTCTTGTACATACTCTCTATACAGTTCTGTGTCTTGTGTCTTCCCTCGGCTATATGGTCACTCCACCTGGTCAGGACTTTCATTTCTTCTTGATCTTTTTCCGGATAATCTTGTTCTCTTATTAAACAGTTAATTAAAAACTTTAAAAGCATGAGCTGAGTCTCGACTTTTCTTTGAGCCATGGCGTCGCGAATACTTTCTGGATTCACTCCTGTACGGATAAAACGATATATTCTGTCTAGATGTTCTCTCATATCGGGCAGGGTGTCCAAATAGTCGGTCACCCGTCTTAAACGTAATGAATATATGACCATAGTACCATCGCCTGGAACTGGATCATAACGACATTCGGTAAGTGCTCGCTTGATATCTGTGAATGTATTAACTTTTGGCGTACGCTGTAACGCTAGTTCATGTAGCGTCATACGTCTGTGTTGAGGCGGGGTACCAGGAGGATCTCCCCCCGTGGCTCCTAAACTAGAATCGTCGGTGTGTACTGTACGTGCTGGGAGAGTGACTGATGTGGCGGGTACATGTACTGTGGGTTGGGCCGGGGGTGCTGTAACAGATGCTGTAACGGGTGCGGTAACGTGAGCTGTACCCACGGCCCCGGTGGCTGGAGGAACAGGAATTACATTATTTACGGGAACAGGCGGACCAGGATTTGCATATTCTGGGACTGTATCGTCCAAATAGGACGAGAGAAAAATATCAGCTGCGGTCGGTTTGTGACGTAGCTTAATCGGGACCAATGGCGGCGGAAAATTACCTGGTGCTTCCGGGGTTGCTTTTGGCAAGCCCTCGGCAAGAAGAGGATACATACCCTTAATAAGGGCATTTCTCTGTCTGTCGGACTGTTCTGCTTTAATGCGTTCACCTACTTCGATTAATTCCCTTTCTTGGGCTCTTTCTGAGGATTCCCTACTTAATTCTGTTTTTCTGATTTCTTTTTCGGTTCTTTTATGAGATTCTTTGCGCCATAACTCGATGGCATCTTTCTGGGACTGTCTGGCTTTCTTTTTCCATAATGCTTCTTCTACTCGCATGATGCACTCGGCATCCCATGTACCTGATATGGGCCATCTATATTTCTCTTCTAACTCCTTGGTATAGTCCACCCATAAGTCTAGATATAATATGGCACCTAAGCCATGCTTATGATACATAAAATGTCCTGGACTGTCCCTAGGCGGGACAGGAACTGCTTCCTCGAGTAACCCTTTTCTGGTCTTTAACTGACGTAACTTGGAAAACAGAGGCATTCTAGCCTTGAATCCGAACACAATACAATACACGATAAACACAGTAAAAACAAATCACTCATACCACGACATTGAAAACACATTAAATAACATTTAGAATAACAGTTCGAACAGAATATTACCTGGTATACTGAAAACAGAACACATGAATTTCTCGAGAACGAAACTTACTAGAATTACTAGATGCACTGCTAAAACAGTACGAAACATACCGGTCCCATAAAGAGACACGTCAAGACCCGTGTCCACCTAGGTGAACACTTCGGACTGGATCTGCGTACCCAAACCCACTGGACCAGAGACAAATTAATTGACCCTGTCTAGATACTACCCCAGCAACGGTACTCACCGGGCAGCAAGAACGGAAGGCCTCGGACTGGACTGGACTGCTACGACGTCGGACTACGAACTTCGGACTTCAGTTACAGGTGGGCCTCCGGATACCTCGGACCTTGTACTCTTGGCTTGGGCTCTGGTCGGGACTCGCCGCGTTCCTCACCGCCTCGTCTGGATGCTGGACCGCAACCTCCGTCTCCTCCGTGTGCCTGAGGGATACTTGAAGCAGAAATATCTGCACGTGCACGGTATGGTTCCGTCACGGCTGCAGAGGGTCAGGGGGCCTGCGTGGCTTCGCCGGCGCGAGGGGAAAGGGCAAGTTCCTGTTCGGGCGCCATTATGTGGTAAATAAATAATTAATTACCGGTACTATTTTTGAATACAGTGAATAAAACAGATAGCTCAATAAATAAGAGACAGGATTCGAGGTATCAGAGTCTTACAGGCTTTAATCAGGCATAAGGGAAGGGACGGGATAGCCTGCACGGAAATAGAATGAAGGCAGCTGCCAGGGAATGGGAATGGCATGGGGGTAAGGGATAAGGGATCCCTTTCAGTAACAGTACACAGTATATATACTAAAACAATTACATTACATCCAATACAGTAGGCGTAGCAGTAGGCGTAACTCGTAGCAGTCGCGAAAGATAAAGACAAAATGGGTGTAACAAGAAGGCGTGTACAGGGCGTATACATAGACATGTGATGTGAAACGTCACAGAAGTGTCATAAATGGGGCGGAAACATGGAGGGGGCTACCTTAGCAGCTGGGACCTTTAACCTAGTGGTGCGCGCAAACGGGCAATGACGTGTTACCAGGAGGAACTGGGGGCTATGACTTCTGCGCTAGAAGAGGAGACTAAAGTCTGCGGTGTCAGGGCAACATGTACCTATATCATATCTGGTATCTGGTGTTTGGAGTACATGTTGATAGAATCCAAAAGTTATCAGGGCAGAGGCTACTTGACACTAAGACTGGTGCATGCATAATTCTACATGTATTGCGTGTGCTAGGAATATTCTATGAATATTAATACAGTATTTCTCTTACATGGAGACAGAAAGGCTAGACCATGGCTGAAACTGTTGATGCGATTCAGTAGCTTAGGAATGCAGAGAAGGAGGGCTGGACTGATAACTAGAAGCATAACATATTCTTGGCAGACAGGCAGACAGAGCCAGGCCGAGCCGGGCACTGCGAGGCAGGAAGTAAGTGAAGGGTCAGGGATGCAGGTGGGGGCTGTATCGCTCCTCGGAGTGGGTTCAGGAGACTGGAGCTTGAATCTGATGTCCGGGCCCTTTTGAGGCCTAGGAACGGGGACATTTCAATGAATTAACGTGCACACTGTAAAATGTGGCAACATAGGCCTAATACTCGTTGCTTTCACGAGAACTGGAAACTGGCGTACTAGAGATGGACACAACTATAATTGCGTCTTTAATCGATCATAGGGGGATACATGCATATCGATCATGCACATATAGCATAAGATGGGGAACACGTAGGCACATATAACATGGCAAAATTTACTTTTCCACAGTTTCCTGAAGGCGAGGTGGTCCTGTGTCAGCCGGAGGTGGATGGGGAGGGAGTTCCATGTCTTGGCTGCCAGGTAGGAGAAGGATCTTCCTCCAGCGGTGGCTCTTCGGATGCGTGGTACGGCGGCAAGGGCGAGGCTTGTAGAGCGTAGCTGGCGGGTGGGTGTGTAGAAGGTCAGGCGGTCGTTGAGGTACTTGGGGCCCAGGTCGTGGAGAGACTTGTGTGCGTGGGTGAGATGCCTGAACGTGATCCTTTTGCTGACGGGGAGCCAGTGCAGGTCCCTCAGGTGTCCGGAGATGTGGCTGCGTCGGGGGATGTCCAGGATGAGTCGGGCAGAGGCGTTCTGTATGCGCTGGAGTTTTTTCTGTAGTTTGGCTGTGGTTCACGCGTAGAGGGTGTTCCCGTAGTCCAGTCGGCTGGTGACGAGTGCCTGGGTGACAGTCTTCCTGGTCTCGGTGGGGATCCATCGGAAGATCTTTAGGAGCATACGCAGGGTGTTCAAGCACGATGAGGAGACGGCGTTGACTTGTCTGGTCATCGAGAGTGAGGAGTCCAGGATGAAGCCCAGGTTGCGTGCGTGGTCTGTTGGCTTGGGAGCGGTGCCCAGGGCGGGAGGCCACCAGGACTCATCCCAGGTGGAGGGCGATGGTCCCAGGATGAGGACTTCCGTCTTGTCTGAGTTCAGTTTCAGGCGGCTGTTCTTCATCCATTCGGTGACGTCTTTCATCCCTTCGTGTAGGCTCCTTCTGGCGGTGTCGGGGTCTCGGGTGAGAGAGAGGATCAGCTGTGTGTCATCGGCGTAGGAGATGATGTTGAGGTTGTGTTGGCGTGCGATGGTTGCAAGAGGTCTCATGTAGACGTTGAAGAGGGTTGGGCTGAGCGAAGATCCTTGGGGTACGCCGCAGATGACTTCGGTGGCCTCAGATCGGAACGGGGGGAAGTGGACTCTTTGTGTTCTACCGGCGAGGAATGAGATGATCCACTCCAGTGCCTTTTCTTGGATCCCGATGTTGCTGAGGCGTTGTACTAGGGTGCAGTGGCAGACGGTGTCGAACGCTGCAGAGAGGTCCAGGAGGATGAGGGCCGCTGTTTCCCCGTTGTCGAGCAGGGCTCGGATGTCGTCGGTGGCTGTGATGAGGGCGGTCTCGGTGCTGTGGTTGGCTCGGAACCCGGACTGCGAGGGGTCGAGGGATCCGTTCGTCTCGAGGAAGGCTGCAAGCTGTCTGTTGACGGTCTTCTCGATGACTTTGGCAGGAAAAGGGAGAAGCGAGATGGGGCGGAAGTTCTTGAGGTCGGTGGGGTCCGCTGTTTGTTTCTCCAGTAGGGCGCTGAGCTCGGCATGCTTCCAGCTCTCCGGGAAGGTGGCGGTGTTGAAGGATGAGTTGATGACGTCCCGGAGTTGGGGTGCGATGATGGAGTCGGCCTTGTTGAAGACGTGGTGGGGGCAGGGGTCGGTTGGGGATCCGGAGTGGATGGTGTTCATCGTACGGGCTGTGTCTACGGTGGTCACCGTGGTCCAGGTGCGGAGGGTGGCGGGCGTTGGTTCGATGATTGGGTGCGTGGAAGGTGCGCCGAAGCTGTTGTGGATGTCGGCAATCTTGCGGTGGTAGTACGAGGAGAGAGAGTCGCAGAGATCTTGTGAAGGAGTGAT
Organism: Lissotriton helveticus; assembly: GCF_964261635.1. NCBI lineage: Eukaryota > Metazoa > Chordata > Amphibia > Caudata > Salamandridae > Lissotriton > Lissotriton helveticus. The sequence goes on from NC_136062.1 coordinate 494,877,590, forward strand.
GTCGTTGTTGCTGGTGCTGGGATTGGAGAACTCCTTGACGATGTTGAAGAGTTCCTTGCTGTCGTGGGTGTTGTTGTCCAGTCGTTCCTTCAGTGATTTCTTCTTGGTGGTGCGGATGAGTTGGTGGTGCTTGCGGGTGGCGTCTTTGAGGGCGGTCCGGTTGTCTGTGGTCTGGTTGCGGAGCCAGGCTTTCTCGAGGGTGCGGCAGTTCTTCTTGGAATTCTTGAGTTCGCCGGTGAACCAGGAGGCCTACTTGCTTCTGGGTCTGCTGGGCGGGTTCTTAAGTGGCATGAGGTAGTCGGCGCAGGCGGTCAGCCATTGTGTGAAGTTGCGGGCTGCTTCGTTGGGGTCCGTTGTGCTGGCGGGTGGGTTCTGGCTGAGGGAGGTGGTGAGCTGCTCGGCGGTGATCTTGTTCCAGCTCCTGCGAGGAACCTGTTGCGGGTGGTGGTGGGTCGTGGTTCTTCTGAAGCTGAAGTGGATGCAGCTGTGGTCGGTCCAGTGAAGTCCGGTGGAGTGGCTGAAGGTGATGTGCTTGCTGGCTGAGAAGACGGGATCAAGCGTGTGGCCGGCGTAGTGGGTGGGGGTGTTGACCAGTTGCTTGAGTCCGAGGTTGGCGAGGTTTTCCAGCAGGGCGGTGGTGTTGCGGTCCTTGTTGTTCTTCAGGTGGAAGTTGAGGTCCCCTAGGAGGATGTAGTCAGCGGAGCGGAGGGCGTGCAGGCTGATGAAGTCCGTGATGTCTACGCTGAATTGTGTACGTGATCCCGGGGGTCTGTAGACGTGGGTTCCTCTGAGGGTCGTCTTTGGGTCAGTGTGTATCTGGAAGTGGAGGTACTCGGCGGTGGTGAAGGTGTCGTTGGAGTCGGTCGTGATGCGGATGGTGTTCCTGTGTACGATGGCGATGCCTCCTCCAGTCTGGTTGGCACGGTCTCTCCGGATGATCTTGTATCCGTCTGGGATGGCGATGGCGATGTCGGGTGCTGAGGAGGCGTTCATCCAGGTTTCCATGAGGAAGGCGACGTCTGGTGAGGTTGTGTCGAGCAGGTTCCAAAGTTCGATGGCGTGTCTGTGGACGGAGCGGCTGTTGAGCAGGATGCACTTGAGGTGGTTGCTGCTGGTGCTTGGCTTGGCGGGTGCGGTGCAGGTCCGGAGGCAGGTGAACTTGCAGGCCTGACAGGTGAAGGGTCCGTGGGTGCGTCTCGAGGTGGCTCGGTGGCAGGCTCTCGGTGGGTTGGGTTTGAGTGCGATGAGGGTGGCGTCGTCGTAGGTCCGTTGGGGGCCAGGGGTCCTGGCACTGGGCGCGGTCCTGGCGCGGACGGCCGCAGACGGGCTTGCCTTTGGCGCACCTTCGGCGCACAATCGGCGCGCCAACCGCTGCGCGAGCGTGGAGGCGACATAAGAAGGGAGCCGGGAGGGAGGGTCCGCTGGGTGGCGGGAGCGTGGGGGCCAATTGGTTGGCGGGGGGCGGGGCCGCAGGGAGGCAGAGACGGGAAAAGGCGAGTGGCAGCAAAAACAGCAACAGGAAAACAGCAAAACAGAAGCAGGAGGAGCGTGGGGGCGACCCGGCCTGGCAAGGCACAGTGGTCGCCCTATCTGTACAACGGGAACTCTCTCTGTGCAGAAATCATCAAACAGCTCACCAGAGGGCTGCAAACCACCGAGAACGCAGCTGCCAGACTCATCCTCAACCTCTCACTCAGAACACATATCACAAAACATGTGAGAGAGCTCCATTGGCTCCAGATACATAAGAACCCACAGTTCAAACTACTCACCCACACATTCAAGGCACTACACAAAAAAGGCCCGCTCTACAAATACACTTAACATAACATTATCCATGAGTCTATGCCCGGACACACTCCCGGGTGAAAGTACGCTCTACAACTACACTTAACATAACATTATCCATGTGTCTATGCCAGGACACCCTCCCGGGTGATAGAGAGCTCTACAAATACACTTAACATAACATTATCCATGTGCAGGGCTCAACAAATCCGAAAAATGGTACTAGTCCTGCAGGTCTAGTACCATGGAAAATCCCCTCGACCTGACTCCAGCCCACTTGACCTCCGTCTCTGAAAACGGAGCAAAAGTGACAAGATAACAAGATTTAAAGGCATTTTTATTGCTCATTTCCTTTATGAGCAATAAAAATGCCTTTAAATCATGTTATCTTGTCACTTTTGCTCTGTTTTTAAAGACAGAGGACAAAAGTTAGTTTGAATTCCTACTCGCCAGAAAGGGCGAGTAGGACCTAAAAATAGCTCGCCCTCATCCATTCTCCCTCGCAAATGCGAGCGGGCGAGTGGATTTGTCGAGCCCTGATGTGTCTATGCCAGGACACCCTCCCGGGTGATAGTGCGCTCTACAAATACACTTAACATAACATTATCCATGTGTCTATGCCCGGACACCCTCCCGGGTGATAGTGCGCTCTACAAATACACTTAACATAACGTTATCCATGTGTCTATGCCAGGACACCCTCCCGGGTGATAGTGCGCTCTACAAATACACTTAACATAACATTATCCATGTGTCTATGCCAGGACACCTTCCCGGGTGATAGTGCGCTCTGCAAATACACTTAACATAACATTATCCATGTGTCTATGCCCGGACACCCTCCCGGGTGATAGAGTGCTCTACAAATACACTTACATAACATTATCCATGTGTCTATGCCCGGACACCCTCCCTGGTGATAGAGCGCTCTACAAATACACTTACATAACATTATCCATGTGTCTATGCCCGGACACCTTCCCGGGTGATAGAGTGCTCTACAAATACACTTAACATATACTATCCATGTGTCTATGCCCGGACACCTTCCCGGGTGATAGAGTGCTCTACAAATACACTTAACATAACATTATACATGTGTCTATGCCCGGACACCCTCCCGGGTGATAGAGTGCTCTACAAATACACTTACATTACATTATCCATGTGTCTATGCCCGGACACCTTCCCGGGTGATAGAGTGCTCTACAAATACACTTAACATACCATTATCCATGTGTCTATGCCCGGACACCCTCTCGGGTGATAGAGTGCTCTACAAATACACTTAACATAATATTATCCATGGGTCTATGCCCGGACACCCTCCCGGGTGATAGAGCGCTCTACAAATACACTTACATAACATTATCCATGTGTCTATGCCCGGACACCCTCCCTGGTGATAGAGCGCTCTACAAATACACTTACATAACATTATCCATGTGTCTATGCCCGGACACCTTCCCGGGTGATAGAGTGCTCTAAAAATACACTTAACATACATTATCCATGTGTCTATGCCCGGACACCTTCCCGGGTGATAGAGTGCTCTACAAATACACTTAACATAACATTATACATGTGTCTATGCCCGGACACCCTCCCGGGTGATAGAGTGCTCTACAAATACACTTACATAACATTATCCATGTGTCTATGCCCGGACACCTTCCCGGGTGATAGAGTGCTCTACAAATACACTTAACATACCATTATCCATGTGTCTTTGCCCGGACACCCTCCCGGGTGATAGAGTGCTCTACAAATACACTTACATAACATTATCCATGTGTCTATGCCCGGACACCTTCCCGGGTGATAGAGTGCTCTACAAATACACTTAACATATATTATCCATGTGTCTATGCCCGGACACCCTCCCGGGTGATAGTGCGCTCTACAAATACACTTAACATACCATTATCCATGTGTCTATGCCCGGACACCCTCCCGGGTGATAGAGTGCTCTACAAATACACTTAACATAACATTATCCATGTGTCTATGCCTGGACACCCTCCCGGGTGATAGAGTATTCTACAAATACACTTAACATAACATTATCCATGTGTCTATGCCCGGACACCCTCCCGGGTGATAGAGTAGTCTACAAATACAACTAACATAACATAACATTATCGATGTGTCTATGCCAGGACACCCTCCCGTGTGATAGTGCGCTCTACAAATACACTTAACATAACATTATACATGTGTCTGTGCCCGGACACCCTCCCGGGTGATAGTGCGCTCTACAAATACACATAACATAACATTATCCATGTGTCTATGCCCGGACACCCACCCGGGTGATAGTGCGCTCTACGAATACACTTAACATAACATTATCCATGTGTCTATGCCCGGACACCCTCCCGGGTGATAGTGCGCTCTACAAATAAACTTAACATAACATTATCCATGTGTCTATGCCAGGACACCTTCCCGGGTGATAGTGCGCTCTACAAATACACTTAACATAACATTATCCATGTGTCTATGCCAGGACACCTTCCCGGGTGATAGTGCGCTCTACAAATACACTTAACATAACATTATCCATGTGTCTATGCCAGGACACCCTCCCGGGTGATAGAGCGCTCTGCAAATACACATAACATAACATTATCCATGTGTCTATGCCCGGACACCCTCCCGGGTGATAGTGCGCTCTACAAATACACTTAACATAACATTATCCATGTGTCTATGCCCGGACACCCTCCCGGGTGATAGTGCGCTCTACAAATAAACTTAACATAACATTATCCATGTGTCTATGCCAGGACACCTTCCCGGGTGATAGTGCGCTCTGCAAATACACTTAACATAACATTATCCATGTGTCTATGCCAGGACACCTTCCCGGGTGATAGTGCGCTCTACAAATACACTTAACATAACATTATCCATGTGTCTATGCCAGGACACCCTCCCGGGTGATAGAGCGCTCTGCAAATACACTTAACATAACATTATCCATGTGTCTATGCCCGGACACCCTCCCGGGTGATAGTGCGCTCTGCAAATATACTTAACATAACATTATCCATGTGTCTATGCCAGGACACCCTCCCGGGTGGTAGTGCGCTCTACAAATACACTTAACATAACATTATCCATGTGTCTATGCCTGGACACCCTCCCAGGTGATAGTGCGCTCTACAAATACACTTAACATAACATACCATTATCCATGTGTCTATGCCCGGACACCCTCCCGGGTGATAGAGTGCTCTACAAATACACTTAACATAACATTATCCATGTGTCTATGCCAGGACACCCTCCCTGGTGATAGAGCGCTCTACAAATACACTTACATAACATTATCCATGTGTCTATGTCAGGACACCCTCCCGGGATATAGAGCGCTCTACAAATACACTTACATAACATTATCCATGTGTCTATGCCAGGACACCCTCCCTGGTGATAGAGCGCTCTACAAATACACTTACATAACATTATCCATGTGTCTATGTCAGGACACCCTCCCGGGATATAGAGCGCTCTACAAATACACTTACATAACATTATCCATGTGTCTATGCCCGGACACCTTCCCAGGTGAGAGTGCGCTCTACAAATACACTTAACATAACATTATCCATGTGTCTATGCCCGGACACCCTCCCGGGTGATAGTGCGCTCTACAAATACACTTAACATAACATTATCCATGTGTCTATGCCAGGACACCCTCCCGGGTGATAGTGCGCTCTACAAATACACTTAACATAACATTATCCATGTGTCTATGCCCGGACACCCTCCCGGGTGATAGTGCGCTCTACAAATACACTTAACATAACATTATCCATGTGTCTATGCCAGGACACCCTCCCGGGTGATAGTGCGCTCTATAAATACACTTAACATAACATTATCCATGTGTCTATGCCAGGACACCCTCCCGGGTGATAGAGTGCTCTACAAATACACTTAACATACATTATGTTATGTTATGTTATGTTATAAGGCATTTATTAAGCGCACTGTCACCATGAGTTTCCTGGCGCTGATAGGATCCTGAGATTAGACAGAAGGAATTTAGTGGCGATGGGAGAAGAGCAATGTTTTTAAGGATTTCCTGAAAGAGAGGAGGGAACAGGAGGTCTTGAGTGAGAGTGGGAGAGAGTTCCACAGCTTAGGGGCCAGATGAGAGAAACTGCGACCACCAGCTCTAGTAAGTTTAAAGCGGGGAACGACTAGAAGCTGGAGGTGGGTGGACCTCAGGGTGCGAGAGGGACAGTAAGGAGTAATCAAGGACTTCAGGAAGGCAGGGGAGGGACCAGTGAGAGCCTTGAAGACCAGGCAGTGGACCTTAAAAGCTATTCTTTCACTGACTGGTAGCCAGTGGAGTTGATGTAATAAAGGTTGGGCCGACTGCCATCTGGGAATTTTGAATGCAAGTCTAGCAGCCTGGTTCTGAACAGTCTGTAGCCTGGACAGCTGGGATTTGGGAAGGCCGTGGTATATCGAATTAGAGAAGTCCAGACGGGACATCACCAAGGCTATTAAGACTTGTAGCAAGGCTTCGGGAGTCAGGAGGTGGGCAACTTTCCGTATCCTGTATAGCTAGAACATACAGGAGGATGTTACAGCGCTCACCTGGGCCTTGAGAGTGAGCCCAGAGTCAATAATGACCCCGAGGCTCTTTACGCAGCCAGCAGGAGAGGGAGGTGTACCAAGTTCAATGGGCCAGTACTGGGGGCCCCAATAAGGGGCACTTCTCCCAGGAAGGAGAAGCTCAGTCTTGCTTTAATTGATTTTGGTTCATCCAGTGCTGGATGTGTGTCATGGCCGTCTGAAAGTTAGTGACAGCGTCAGGGGAGGTGAGGGGGAAAATAATTTGCAAATCATCCGCGTAATTGAACACGGTGACGTCCCACCTACCTAGAGAGTGAAGGAGGGGTTGAAGATACAAATTAAAAAGAAGGGGGGACAAGGAAGATCCCTGAGGGACCCCGCAAGATGACGAAACGCTGGTGGCGCTGAAAGGACCCAAACTGACTGCCTGAGATCTCCCCTCTAAATAAGATTTGACCCAGGACAAAGCAGGCCCACAGACTCCGGCGGACTCGACACGGTGGAGTAAGATGTTATGGTCCACCGTGTCGAATGCCGCCGATAAGTCAAGTAGGACTAATGCCTGGGGTAGTCCTCTGTCGGCGTTGCTTCTGAGGTTGTCCAACACGGCAAGAATCACAGCCTCTGTAGAGTGGGCTGGTCTAAAACCGGCCTGGTTGATTGCCAGGAAGTTGGACTCCTCGATGAATTGCGAGAGGCAAGTAGTGACATGTGCCTCCAGGATTTTAGACAGGAAGGGCAAAAGGGAGATGGGCCGATAGTTAGCGAGGACCGCTGGGTCCGCGCCGGGTTTCTTTAACAGGGGCACCAGTACGGCCTCCTTAAATGACCTGGGAACTATGCCAGAGTTGAGGGAGGCATTAAGTAAGGGAAGGATGCATTGTGGAAGGGTGTGACAGATATCGCGGAGCACAGAGGGGGGGCAGCAGTCCTTGGGGGAACCAGATTTCACACGGGTAGACAGCTTGGCGAGGGATTCCGGGTCAAGTGTAGGAAACCGGGACAGGGTAGAGGAATTGACGGGGGGGGGATACTGCTGTGGCGAGGGGGAGGGAATGGGGAATAGAATTTTTAATTGTGGTGATCTTATCGATAAAAAAGGAATTTAAAGCATTGCATGACTCTGCAGAGGGAGGCAAATTCGGGAGTGTCCTGGCGTCCGATGTTAATTCGCCAAGGGCCTTGAAAATCTCTTTGGATTTGTTGGGAGCTGTTAAAATTCTCTCGGAGATGAAAGCAGACTTGGTTGTGATAATGGCTTTTTTATAAGCTTTCCGTGCGGACACATACGCTTCCCTGTCGGAGCTAAGATAATTACGCCTCCATCTACGCTCCAGTTGGCGCAGCTCAAGATGTTGTTGTTTCAGGGCAGAGTTGTACCATTTATGAGAGTTATTGAGGCGTGTTCGAGGGAAGCAGGACAAGGGTGCAAATAGGTCGCTAGCCGTCGTGAGCCAATGGGAGATATTAACGTCCATGATGTTAACATCTGGGGTGTCAGTAGTTGGAGGCTGGGTCTCAGCGAGAGAGGAAAGGAAGGCAGATGAATCAAGGGTCTTCCATTTCCGAGCGGCCCCTTCATCCAAAGAAGGAGGCCTAACCAGACCCTTTACAAGGATGGAAGACTCGATCAATGAATGATCGGACCAGACACAGGGGGAGATAATCGGGCCAGAAAACGACACCCCCTGTGTCCAGATGTGGTCCAGGACATGACCCCCGACATGAGTAGGGGAGGTGACGTGCTGAGTCAGATTGAGGCTAAGAAGCGCCTCGAACAATTCGATGGCATGGGGGCCAGCGTCGGCGTGATTGAACCAATAGTTGAAATCTCCAAACATGGCGAAGCGGGCTGAAGAAGTCATCAGGGCAGAGAGCTGCTCGCAGAGAGCGGCGGGGAACAGGGGCATAGGGGTGGGGGGACGGTATAGGACAATGAGGGTCAGGGCACCAGCTTCAGTTGCCAGGCTGATGGCGAGATTCTCGACATCAGGGAGACATAGTGAGGAGGACGTGATGAAAGGCAAATCTTTGCGTATGACTGCCGCCACCCCACCGCCACGACGGCCGTTAGGCCGATTGACGTTCAGCATGTAGTAGTTAGGGGGTAGGGCAGCCAGGGTGTCAGGGAGGGAAGGATCAGACAACCAGGTCTCAGTGAGCAGCAGGATATCAGGATTCTCAGCCCTCAACAAAAGAAAGATATCGGCATGATGTTGAGGAAGAGACCGTGTATTAAGATAAAATATACGAATGCAGGTCTCAGGCGGGGTGGGGACAGACACGGATGCCCGGATGAGTCTAGGAGAAGGCAGGTCGGCCGGGATGCCGAGAGACACCAGACGATCCCAAGTTGTGGATGATAGGGCACAAGAGGGACACTGGAGGCTTCTGAGCGAAGCGGGGGAGTAAGTGATGGAAAGGGCAGCATCTCGGGGCCCTGGGCCCGTCTGGCCGCGGACGGGCGCAGACGGGCTTGCCTTGGGCGCGCCTTTGGCGCGCAAACGGAGCGCCCGCTGCGCCCGTCCGCTGCGCGAACGGGGGAAGCACATGATATATAGGGCCGTTCAGGGCGTGGCGAGATGAGAGTGGGCGTGGCTCGGGGGCGGCTCGCTGATGGCGGCGAGCGAGAGAGGCTGACCCCGCTGCAGCGTCTACCTCGGCTGCGCGGGGGAAAACGAGGCAAGGAGAGGTCCCTGCGAGGGTAGGTAAGTTTTTAATTAAAATGATAGGACACAAAGTTAAGCACAAAAAATCTTTAAAATCATCAGGGCTTAGATGAGAGCTCCCGCGGAAGGCAGGGGAGGATCCAGTGGGCGAGCTAGTAGTCAGCTCCTACCTTTAACCCCAAAGTGGGCGTGGCCAGATGAGAGTGGGCGTGGCTCGGGGGGCGGCTCGCTGATGGCGGCGAGCGAGAGAGGCTGACCTCGCTGCAGCGTCTACCTCGGCTGCGCGGGGGAAAACGAGGCAAGGAGAGGTCCCTGCGAGGGTAGGTACGTTTTTAATTAAAATGATAGGACACAAAGTTTAGCCCAAAAAATCTTTAAAATCATCAGGGCTTAGATGAGAGCTCCCGCGGAAGGCAGGGGAGGATCCAGTGGGCAAGCTAGTAGTCAGCTCCTACCTTTAACCCCAAAGTGGGCGTGGCCAGATGAGAGTGGGCGTGGCTCGGGGGGCGGCTCGCTGATGGCGGCGAGCGAGAGAGGCTGACCTCGCTGCAGCGTCTACCTCGGCTGCGCGGGGGAAAACGAGGCAAGGAGAGGTCTCGGCGAGGGTAGGTAAGTTTTTAATTAAAATGATAGGACACAAAGTTAAGCACAAAAAATCTTTAAAATCATCAGGGCTTAGATGAGAGCTCCCGCGGAAGGCCAGGATCCATGTGTCTATGCCCGGACAACCTCCCGGGTGATAGTGCGCTCTACAAATACACTTAACATACCATTATCCATGTGTCTATGCCCGGACACCCTCCCGGGTGATAGTGCGCTCTACAAATACACTTAACATAACATTATCCATGTGTCTATGCCCGGACACCTTCCCGGGTGATAGTGCGCTCTACAAATACACTTAACATAACATTATCCATGTGTCTATACCCGGACATCCTCCCGGGTAATAGTGCGCTCTACAAATACACTTAACATAACATTATCCATGTGTCTATACCCGGACATCCTCCCGGGTGATAGTGCGCTCTACAAATACACTTAACATAACATTATCCATGTGTCTATACCCGGACACCTTCCCAGGTGATAGTGCGCTCTACAAATACACTTAACATAACATTATCCATGTGTCTATGCCCGGACACCTTCCCGGGTGATAGTGCGCTCTACAAATACACTTAACATAACATTATCCATGTGTCTATGCCCGGACACCCTCCCGGGTGATAGTGCGCTCTACAAATACACTTAACATAACATTATCCATGTGTCTATACCCGGACACCTTCCCAGGTGATAGTGCGCTCTATAAATACACTTAACATAACATAACATTATCCATGTGTCTATGCCCGGACACCCTCCCGGGTGATAGAGCGCTCTACAAATACACTTAACATAACATTATCCATGTGTCTATGCCCGGACACCTTCCCGGGTGATAGTGCGCTCTACAAATACACTAACATAACATAACATTATCCATGTGTCTATGCCCGGACACCCTCCCGGGTGATAGTGCGCTCTACAAATACACTTAACATAACATTATCCATGTGTCTATGCCCGGACACCCTCCCGGGTGATAGTGCGCTCTACAAATACACTTAACATAACATTATCCATGTGTCTATGCCCGGACACCTTCCCGTGTGATAGTGCGCTCTACAAATACACTAACATAACATAACATTATCCATGTGTCTATGCCCGGACACCCTCCCGGGTGATAGTGCGCTCTACAAATACACTTAACATAACATTATCCATGTGTCTATGCCAGGACACCCTCCCGGGTGATAGTGCGCTCTACAAATACACTTAACATAACATTATCCATGTGTCTGTGCCCGGACACCTTCCCGGGTGATAGTGCGCTCTACAAATACACCTAACATAACATTATCCATGTGTCTATGCCCGGACACCCTCCCGGGTGATAGTGCGCTCTACAAATACACTTAACATAACATTATCCATGTGTCTTTGCCCAGACACCTTCCCTGGTGATAGTGCGCTCTACAAATACACTTAACATAACATTATCCATGTGTCTATGCTCGGACACCTTCCCGGGTGATAGTGCGCTCTACAAATACACTTAACATAACATTGCCATGTGTCTATGCCCGGACACCCTCCCGGCTGATAGTGCGCTCTACAAATACACTTAACATAACATTATCCATGTGTCTATGCCCGGACACCCTCCGTGGTGATAGAGTGCTCTACAAATACCCTTAACATAACATTATCCATGTGTCTATGCCAGGACACCCTCCCGGGTGATAGTGCGCTCTACAAATACACTTAACATAACATTATCCATGTGTCTATGCCAGGACACCCTCCCGGGTGATAGAGTGCTCTACAAATACACTTAACATACATTATGTTATGTTATGTTATGTTATAAGGCATTTATTAAGCGCACTGTCACCATGAGTTTCCTGGCGCTGATAGGATCCTGAGATTAGACAGAAGGAATTTAGTGGCGATGGGAGAAGAGCAATGTTTTTAAGGATTTCCTGAAAGAGAGGAGGGAACAGGAGGTCTTGAGTGAGAGTGGGAGAGAGTTCCACAGCTTAGGGGCCAGATGAGAGAAACTGCGACCACCAGCTCTAGTAAGTTTAAAGCGGGGAACGACTAGAAGCTGGAGGTGGGTGGACCTCAGGGTGCGAGAGGGACAGTAAGGAGTAATTAGGGACTTCAGGAAGGCAGGGGAGGGACCAGTGAGAGCCTTGAAGACCAGGCAGTGGACCTTAAAAGCTATTCTTTCACTGACTGGTAGCCAGTGGAGTTGATGTAATAAAGGTTGGGCCGACTGCCATCTGGGAATTTTGAATGCAAGTCTAGCAGCCTGGTTCTGAACAGTCTGTAGCCTGGACAGCTGGGATTTGGGAAGGCCGTGGTATATCGAATTAGAGAAGTCCAGACGGGACATCACCAAGGCTATTAAGACTTGTAGCAAGGCTTCGGGAGTCAGGAGGTGGGCAACTTTCCGTATCCTGTATAGCTGGAACATACAGGAGGATGTTACAGCGCTCACCTGGGCCTTGAGAGTGAGCCCAGAGTCAATAATGACCCCGAGGCTCTTTACGCAGCCAGCAGGAGAAGGAGGTGTACCAAGTTCAATGGGCCAGTACTGGGGGCCCCAATAAGGGGCACTTCTCCCAGGAAGGAGAAGCTCAGTCTTGCCCGGGTTGAGCTTTAATTGATTTTGGTTCATCCAGTGCTGGATGTGTGTCATGGCCGTCTGAAAGTTGGTGACAGCGTCAGGGGAGGTGAGGGGGAAAATAATTTGCAAATCATCCGCGTAATTGAACACGGTGTCGTCCCACCTACCTAGAGAGTGAAGGAGGGGTTGAAGATACAAATTAAAAAGAAGGGGGGACAAGGAAGATCCCTGAGGGACCCCGCAAGATGACGAAACGCTGGTGGCGCTGAAAGGACCCAAACTGACTGCCTGAGATCTCCCCTCTAAAAAAGATTTGACCCAGGACAAAGCAGGCCCACAGACTCCGGCGGACTCGACACGGTGGAGTAAGAAGTTATGGTCCACCGTGTCGAATGCCGCCGATAAGTCAAGTAGGACTAATGCCTGGGGTAGTCCTCTGTCGGCGTTGCTTCTGAGGTTGTCCAACACGGCAAGAATCACAGCCTCTGTAGAGTGGGCTGGTCTAAAACCGGCCTGGTTGATTGCCAGGAAGTTGGACTCCTCGATGAATTGCGAGAGGCAAGTAGTGACATGTGCCTCCAGGATTTTAGACAGGAAGGGCAAAAGGGAGATGGGCCGATAGTTAGCGAGGACCGCTGGGTCCGCGCCGGGTTTCTTTAACAGGGGCACCAGTACGGCCTCCTTAAATGACCTGGGAACTATGCCAGAGTTGAGGGAGGCATTAAGTAAGGGAAGGATGCATTGTGGAAGGGTGTGACAGATATCGCGGAGCACAGAGGGGGGGCAGCAGTCCTTGGGGGAACCAGATTTCACACGGGTAGACAGCTTGGCGAGGGATTCCGGGTCAAGTGTAGGAAACCGGGACAGGGTAGAGGTATTGACGGGGGGGATACTGCTGTGGCGAGGGGGAGGGAATGGGGAATAGAATTTTTAATTGTGGTGATCTTATCGATAAAAAAGGAATTTAAAGCATTGCATGACTCTGCAGAGGGAGGCAAAATCGGGAGTGTCCTGGCGTCCGATGTTAATTCGCCAAGGGCCTTGAAAATCTCTTTGGATTTGTTGGGAGCTGTTAAAATTCTCTCGGAGATGAAAGCAGACTTGGTTGTGATAATGGCTTTTTTATAAGCTTTTCGTGCGGACACATACGCTTCCCTGTCGGAGCTAAGATAATTACGCCTCCATCTACGCTCCAGTTGGCGCAGCTCAAGAATTTGTTGTTTCAGGGCAGAGTTGTACCATTTATGAGAGTTATTGAGGCGTGTTCGAGGGAAGCAGGACAAGGGTGCAAATAGGTCGCTAGCCGTCATGAGCCAATGGGAGATATTAACGTCCATGATGTTAACATCTGGGGTGTCAGTAGTTGGAGGCTGGGTCTCAGCGAGAGAGGAAAGGAAGGCAGATGAATCAAGGGTCTTCCATTTCCGAGCGGCCCCTCCATCCAAAGAAGGAGGCCTAACCAGACCCTTTACAAGGATGGAAGACTCGATCAATGAATGATCGGACCAGACACAGGGGAAGATAATTGGGCCAGAAAACGACACCCCCTGTGTCCAGATGTGGTCCAGGACATGACCCCCGACATGAGTAGGGGAGGTGACGTGCTGAGTCAGATTGAGGCTAAGACGCGCCTCGAACAATTCGATGGCATGGGGGCCAGCGTCGGCGTGATTGAACCAATAGTTGAAATCTCCAAACATGGCGAAGCGGGCTGAAGAAGTCATCAGGGCAGAGAGCTGCTCGCAGAGAGCGGCGGGGAACAGGGGCATAGGGGTGGGGGGACGGTATAGGACAATGAGGGTCAGGGCACCAGCTTCAGTTGCCAGGCTGATGGCGAGATTCTCGACATCAGGGAGACATAGTGAGGAGGACGTGATGAAAGGCAAATCTTTGCGTATGACTGCCGCCACCCCACCGCCACGACGGCCGTTAGGCCGATTGACGTTCAGCATGTAGTAGTTAGGGGATAGGGCAGCCAGGGTGTCAGGGAGGGAAGGATCAGACAACCAAGTCTCAGTGAGCAGCAGGATATCAGGATTCTCAGCCGTCAACAAAAGAAAGATATCGGCATGATGTTGAGGAAGAGACCGTGTATTAAGATAAAATATACGAATGCAGGTCTCGGGCGGGGTGGGGACAGACACGGATGCCCGGATGAGTCTAGGAGAAGGCAGGTCGGCCGGGATGCCGAGAGACACCAGACGATCCCAAGTTGTGGATGATAGGGCACAAGAGGGACACTGGAGGCTTCTGAGCGAAGCGGGGGAGTAAGTGATGGAAAGGGCAGCATCTCGGGGCCCTGGGCCCGTCTGGCCGCGGACGGGCGCAGACGGGCTTGCCTTAGGCGCGCCTTTGGCGCGCAAACGGCACGCCCGCTGCGCCCGTCCGCTGCGCGAACGGGGGAAGCACATGATATATAGGGCCGTTCAGGGCGTGGCGAGATGAGAGTGGGCGTGGCTCGGGGGCGGCTCGCTGATGGCGGCGAGCGAGAGAGGCTGACCCCGCTGCAGCGTCTACCTCGGCTGCGCGGGGGAAAACAAGGCAAGGAGAGGTCCCTGCGAGGGTAGGTAAGTTTTTAATTAAAATGATAGGACACAAAGTTAAGCACAAAAAATCTTTAAAATCATCAGGGCTTAGATGAGAGCTCCCGCGGAAGGCAGGGGAGGATCCAGTGGGCGAGCTAGTAGTCAGCTCCTACCTTTAACCCCAAAGTGGGCGTGGCCAGATGAGAGTGGACGTGGCTCGGGGGGCGGCTCGCTGATGGCGGCGAGCGAGAGAGGCTCCCCCCGCTGCAGCGTCTACCTCGGCTGCGCGGGGGAAAACGAGGAAAGGAGAGGTCCCTGCGAGGGTAGGTAAGTTTTTAATTAAAATGATAGGACACAAAGTTAAGCACAAAAAATCTTTAAAATCATCAGGGCTTAGATGAGATCTCCCGCGGAAGGCAGGGGAGGATCCAGTGGGCGAGCTAGTAGTCAGCTCCTACCTTTAACCCCAAAGTGGGCGTGGCCAGATGAGAGTGGGCGTGGCTCGGGGGGCGGCTCGCTGATGGCGGCGAGCGAGAGAGGCTGACCTCGCTGCAGCGTCTACCTCGGCTGCGCGGGGGAAAACGAGGCAAGGAGAGGTCCTGGCGAGGGTAGGTAAGTTTTTAATTAAAATGATAGGACACAAAGTTAAGCACAAAAAATCTTTAAAATCATCAGGGCTTAGATGAGAGCTCCCGCGGAAGGCCAGGATCCATGTGTCTATGCCCGGACACCCTCCCGGGTGATAGTGCGCTCTACAAATACACTTAACATACCATTATCCATGTGTCTATGCCCGGACACCCTCCCGGGTGATAGTGCGCTCTACAAATACACTTAACATAACATTATCCATGTGTCTATGCCCAGACACCCTCCCGGGTGATAGTGCGCTCTACAAATACACCTAACATAACATTATCCATGTGTCTATGCCCAGACACCTTCCCTGGTGATAGTGCGCTCTACAAATACACTTAACATAACATTATCCATGTGTCTATGCCCGGACACCTTCCCGGGTAATAGAGTGCTCTACAAATACACTTAACATAACATTATCCATGTGTCTATGCCCGGACACCTTCCCTGGTGATAGTGCGCTCTACAAATACACTTAACATAACATTATCCATGTGTCTATGCCTGGACACCTTCCCGGGTGATAGTGCGCTCTACAAATACACTTAACATAACATTGCCATGTGTCTATGCCCGGACACCCTCCCGGGTGATAGTGCGCTCTACAAATACACTTAACATAACATTGCCATGTGTCTATGCCCGGACACCTTCCCAGGTGATAGTGCGCTCTACAAATACACTTAACATAACATTATCCTTGTGTCTATGCCCAGACACCCTCCCTGGTGATAGTTAAGCATGGGCGGATTTTGCGGATCCACGATTCGCGGATTTAGCGGATCCACGGATCGTGGATCCGCAAAATCCGCGGATTTAGCGGATTTGCGGATTGGGGGGCGGGGCTTCATCGAGTGTGTGGGCGGGGCCAAACGGACGGGGCTTCCACGCGAGCGCACATGCCTCTTGTGTGTCTAAAAGGTCAGAGACCGATCAGAGCAGCATCACAGCGGATTTTCGATGGTATATTTGGGAAGAAGGCACATCTGCCCAGCCTCCCAACGCTCACGATTTTTTTTGGGCTGATGAATGAGTCACTGCATTTGCGCTTCAACTAGTTCCAGCGGCCAAGTGTGTGTTACTATGCAATCGCGCCGAAGTGCGCAGGGGTCCCTTGAGTGAAATGTCCGTCATAGTGGGTAAATGGCGGGAAGACGGTGCACACCTCGAGTGTGTGGGCGGGGCCAAACGGACGGGGCGTCCATGCGAGCATGCCTCTTGTGTGTATAAAAGGGCAGAGACCGATCAGAACAGCAGATTAATTTTTGGGCTGATGAATGAGTCACTGAATTTAAGCTTCAACTAGGGCACATGCTTTATTGATATCTGCAAGTGTTTCCTGTTGAGGTTTATTTTTTTGTGCCAGGACCGTCGTGCCCGAATGAACCCTGCCCTTCATATTTATTCAAAAGACACCACCGTTGAAATAATTTACGATGGCGCCGGCAAGCTGCCAGCGCCATCCTGCAATAGTTACTTAATTAGCTTCAACAGGAAGCTCCAACTGTTAAAATAAAGCAGGCGCTCGAGCCCCTGCTGTATCTTATCTATTAGAGCTTCCTGTTGAAGCTAATTAAGTAACTATTGCAGGATGGCGCTGGCAGCTTGCCGGCGCCATCGTTAATTAGGCTCGCTTGAACTTTTGACCGCAAAATCCGCTCCGATCGCGGATTGCGGATTTTCGGCAAATTCGCGAGAGTTCGCGGATCGCGGATTTGCCGAAAATCCGCAAAATCCGCGATCGGAGCGGATTTTGCGCTCATGCTTAGTGATAGTGCGCTCTACAAATACACTTAACATAACATTATCCATGTGTCTATGCCAGGACACCCTCCCTGGTGATAGTGCGCTCTACAAATACACTTAACAGAACATTATCCATGTGTCTATGCCCGGACTCCCTCCCGGGTGATAGTGCGCTCTACCCTGGGGGAGGCAGAAGATGTCTGACTGGCCACCCCTAGGTCCACCTCTCCGTCGAGAAGTAGCCGCGCGGTTACCGAGAGGCCTCCTGAGTGAGGGTCCTCTCCTAGGATCATACAGTAGAGTAATCACAACACTACAGATGGACACCATTCGAGAGGTCAAGTTCTTAAGCTTTTATAGCTAGTAAAAGGTTGCGGGTTCTTGGTAGTATGTACAAGCAGATCGAGAGATCTGTAAAGTCTCGTAAAAGGGGGTAAGGTAGCGGGACAGTCTTACTCTGGGCGGAGGACGGGATACCCTACGCACAGCTCTCAATCCTCGAGCCGGGGGGTTCCGAGAGGTCGAGCCGCGGCAGCGCCAGCAGGCTTGCAGGATGGTTTCAGCGAGGTAGGCCGCGGCAGCGCCAGCAGGTTTGCAGGATGGTTTCAGCGAGGTAGGCCGCGGCAGCGCCAGCAGGCTTTCAGATGTTTCAGCAAGGTAGGCCGCGGCAGCGCCAGCAGGCTCTCGGTAGGTTCAGCAAGGTAGGCCGCGGCAGCGCCAGCAGGCTCTCAAGATGGTTTCAGCAAGGTAGGCCGCGGCAGCGCCAGCAGGCTCTCGGTAGGTTCAGCAAGGTAGGCCGCGGCAGTGCCAGCAGGCCCTCAAGAGGTCGTCGGGTTACGGATGAGTTCGTCTGGTGTCGGCCGTGACAGCGTCAACAGGGCTTCCAGTCCAGGATACAACTGGCGTCCTACTCCGGGGCGGGCCCAGATATAGGACGGAGGTCCTTTGATGTCCGGACCCTCGCGCCTGGGGGCCAGAGGGGCCGAGATGATGGTGTCCAGACACCCAGCAGGGGGGTGGAGCCAGCGCCCAGGGAGGCCAGAGGGCGATCGATACCAGGCGTCCGGGGACGGCTGGAGGGCCATCGAAACTCCTCTCCCTCCGGGATCTGTTGAGTGGCCACTCGACCACCTGGGTGGATCTTGGTGCCTCGATGTCTGGGCTTCGCTGGGGCCGAGGCTGGGGCCGAGGCCACGCGGTCGTGACGTGGTGGGCCCAAGATGGAGTCGGGCCCGGCCTCGTGCTTAGGTCGTGAGGGGCCTACGCTGGGGCCAGGCCGATGATGGGGATCCGGGATGGTAGCCGGATCTGTGGTGTTGGGGCGTGCAGGGTCGGGCAGAAGGGGCCGCCCGGGGTCCGGAGGAGGGCTGATGTCGTCCTGGGCCCGCCATGCGGGAGGGGTAGGACCACGCCATGAGGCCGGGTCCAACAGGCGTGGCTCGGGGGGCGGCTCGCTGATGGCGGCGAGCGAGAGAGGCTGACCTCGCTGCAGCGTCTACCTCGGCTGCGCGGGGGAAAACGAGGCAAGGAGAGGTCCCGGCGAGGGTAGGTAAGTTTTTAATTAAAATGATAGGACACAAAGTTAAGCACAAAAAATCTTTAAAATCATCAGGGCTTAGATGAGAGCTCCCGCGGAAGGCCAGGATCCATGTGTCTATGCCCGGACACCCTCCCGGGTGATAGTGCGCTCTACAAATAAACTTAACATACCATTATCCATGTGTCTATGCCCGGACACCCTCCCGGGTGATAGAGTGCTCTACAAATACACTTAACATAACATTATCCATGTGTCTATGCCCGGACACCCTCCCGGGTGATAGTGCGCTCTACAAATACACTTAACATAACATTATCCATGTGTCTATGCCCGGACACCCTCCCGGGTGATAGTGCGCTCTACAAATACACTTAACATAACATTATCCATGTGTCTATGCCCAGACACCCTCCCGGGTGATAGTGCGCTCTACAAATACACTTAACATAACATTATCCATGTGTCTATGCCCGGACACCTTCCGGGTAATAGAGTGCTCTACAAATACACTTAACATAACATTATCCATGTGTCTATGCCCGGACACCTTCCCTGGTGATAGTGCGCTCTACAAATACACTTAACATAACATTATCCATGTGTCTATGCCTGGACACCTTCCCGGGTGATAGTGCGCTCTACAAATACACTTAACATAACATTGCCATGTGTCTATGCCCGGACACCCTCCCGGGTGATAGTGCGCTCTACAAATACACTTAACATAACATTGCCATGTGTCTATGCCCGGACACCTTCCCAGGTGATAGTGCGCTCTACAAATACACTTAACATAACATTATCCTTGTGTCTATGCCCAGACACCCTCCCTGGTGATAGTGCGCTCTACAAATACACTTAACATAACATTATCCATGTGTCTATGCCAGGACACCCTCCCTGGTGATAGTGTGCTCTACAAATACACTTAACAGAACATTATCCATGTGTCTATGCCCGGACACCCTCCCGGGTGATAGTGCGCTCTACAAATACACTTAACATAACATTATCCATGTGTCTATGCCCGGACACCTTCCCGGGTGATAGTGCGCTCTACAAATACACTTAACATAACATTATCCATGTGTCTATGCCCGGACACCTTCCCGGGTGATAGTGCGCTCTACAAATACACTTAACATAACATTATCCATGTGTCTATGCCCGGACACCTTCCCGGGTGATAGTGCGCTCTACAAATAAACTTAACATAACATTATCCATGTGTCTATGCCCGGACACCCTCCCGGGTGATAGTGCGCTCTACAAATACACTTAACATAACATTATCCATGTGTCTATGCCCGGACACCCTCCCGGGTGATAATGCGCTCTACAAATACACTTAACATAACATTATCCATGTGTCTATGCCCGGACACCCTCCCGGGTGATAGTGCGCTCTACAAATCCACTTAACATAACATTATCCATGTGTCTATGCCAGGACACCTTCCGGGGTGATAGTGCGCTCTACAAATACACTTAACATAACATTATCCATGTGTCTATGCCAGGACACCCTCCCGGGGGATAGTGCGCTCTGCAAATACACTTAACATAACATTATCCATGTGTCTATGCCCGGACACCCTCCCGGGTGGTAGTGCGCTCTACAAATACACTTAACATAACATTATCCATGTGTCTATGCCAGGACACCCTCCCTGGTGATAGTGCGCTCTACAAAAACACTTAACATAACATAACATTATCCATGTGTCTATGCCCGGACACCCTCCCAGGTGATAGTGCGCTCTACAAATACACTTAACATAACATACCATTATCCATGTGTCTATGCCCGGACACCCTCCCGGGTGATAGAGTACTCTACAAATACACTTAAAATAACATTATCAATGTGTCTATGCCAGGACACCCTCCCTGGTGATAGAGCGCTCTACTAATACACTTACATAACATTATCCATGTGTCTATGCCAGGACACCCTCCCGGGTGATAGTGCGCTCTACAAATACACTTACATAACATTATCCATGTGTCTATGCCAGGACACCTTCCCAGGTGAGAGTGCGCTCTACAAATACACTTACATAACATTATCCATGTGTCTATGTCAGGACACCCTCCCGGGTGATAGTGCGCTCTACAAATACACTTACATAACATTATCCATGTGTCTATGCCAGGACACCTTCCCAGGTGAGAGTGCGCTCTACAAATACACTTAACATAACATTATCCATGTGTCTATGCCAGGACACCTTCCCGGGTGATAGTGCGCTCTACAAATACACTTACATAACATTATCCATGTGTCTATGCCAGGACACCCTCCCGGGTGATAGTGCGCTCTACAAATGCACTTGCATAACATTATCCCTGTGTCTATGCCCGGACACCCTCCCGGGTGATAGTGCGCTCTACAAATACACTTAACATAACATTATCCATGTGTCTATGCCCGGACACCCTCCCGGGTGATAGAGCGCTCTACAAAGACACTCACATAACATTATCCATGTGTCTATGCCCGGACACCCTCCCTGGTGATAGAGCGCTCTACAAATACACTTACATAACATTATCCATGTGTCTATGCCCGGACACCTTCCCGGGTGATAGAGTGCTCTACAAATACACTTAACATAACATTATACATGTGTCTATGCCCGGACACCCTCCCGGGTGATAGAGTGCTCTACAAATACACTTACATAACATTATCCATGTGTCTATGCCCGGACACCTTCCCGGGTGATAGAGTGCTCTACAAATACACTTAACATACCATTATCCATGTGTCTATGCCCGGACACCCTCCCGAGTGATAGAGTGCTCTACAAATACACTTAACATACATTATCCATGTGTCTATGCCCGGACACCCTCCCGGGTGATAGTGCGCTCTACAAATACACTTAACATACCATTATCCATGTGTCTATGCCCGGACACCCTCCCGGGTGATAGTGCGCTCTACAAATACACTTAACATACCATTATCCATGTGTCTATGCCCGGACACCCTCCCGGGTGATAGAGTGCTCTACAAATACACTTAACATACCATTATCCATGTGTCTATGCCCGGACACCCTCCCGGGTGATAGTGCGCTCTACAAATACACTTAACATAACATCATCCATGAGTCTATGCCCGGACACCTTCCCGGGTGATAGTGCGCTCTACAAATACACTTAACATAACATTGCCATGTGTCTATGCCCGGACACTCTCCCGGGTGATAGTGCGCTCTACAAATACACTTAACATAACATTATACATGTGTCTATGCCCGGACACCCTCCCGGGTGATAGAGTGCTCTACAAATACACTTAACATAACATTATACATGTGTCTATGCCCGGACACCCTCCCGGGTGATAGAGTGCTCTACAAATACACTTACATAACATTATCCATGTGTCTATGCCCGGACACCTTCCCGGGTGATAGAGTGCTCTACAAATACACTTAACATACCATTATCCATGTGTCTATGCCCGGACACCCTCCCGAGTGATAGAGTGCTCTACAAATACACTTAACATACATTATCCATGTGTCTATGCCCGGACACCCTCCCGGGTGATAGTGCGCTCTACAAATACACTTAACATACCATTATCCATGTGTCTATGCCCGGACACCCTCCCGGGTGATAGTGCGCTCTACAAATACACTTAACATACCATTATCCATGTGTCTATGCCCGGACACCCTCCCGGGTGATAGAGTGCTCTACAAATACACTTAACATACCATTATCCATGTGTCTATGCCCGGACACCCTCCCGGGTGATAGTGCGCTCTACAAATACACTTAACATAACATCATCCATGAGTCTATGCCCGGACACCTTCCCGGGTGATAGTGCGCTCTACAAATACACTTAACATAACATTATCCATGTGTCTATGCCAGGACACCCTCCCGGGTGATAGAGTGCTCTACAAATACACTTAACATACATTATCCATGTGTCTATGCCCGGACACCCTCCCGGGTGATAGTGCGCTCTACAAATACACTTAACATACCATTATCCATGTGTCTATGCCCGGACACCCTCCCGGGTGATAGAGTGCTCTACAAATACACTTAACATACCATTATCCATGTGTCTATGCCCGGACACCCTCCCGGGTGATAGTGCGCTCTGCAAATACACTTAACATAACATTATCCATGTGTCTATGCCCGGACACCCTCCCGGGTGATAGTGCGCTCTACAAATACACTTAACATAACATTATCCATGTGTCTATGCCCAGACACCTTCCCTGGTGATAGTGCGCTCTACAAATACACTTAACATAACATCATCCATGAGTCTATGCCCGGACACCTTCCCGGGTGATAGTGCGCTCTACAAATACACTTAACATAACATTGCCATGTGTCTATGCCCGGACACTCTCCCGGGTGATAGTGCGCTCTACAAATACACTTAACATAACATTGCCATGTGTCTATGCCCGGACACCTTCCCAGGTGATAGTGCGCTCTAGAAACACACTTAACATAACATTATCCATGTGTCTATGCCCGGACACCCTCCCGGGTGATAGTGCGCTCTACAAATACACTTAACATAACATTATCCATGTGTCTATGCCCGGACACCTTCCCGGGTGATAGTGCGCTCTACAAATACACTTAACATAACATTATCCATGTGTCTATGCCCGGACACCTTCCCAGGTGATAGTGCGCTCTACAAATACACTTAACATAACAATATCCATGTGTCTATGCCAGGACACCCTCCCGGGTGATAGTGCGCTCTACAAATACACTTAACATAACATTATCCATGTGTCTATGCCCGGACACCTTCCCAGGTGATAGTGCGCTCTACAAATACACTTAACATAACATTATCCATGTGTCTATGCCCGGACACCTTCCCGGGTGATAGTGCGCTCTACAAATACACTTAACATAACATTATCCATGTGTCTATGCCCGGACACCTTCCCGGGTGATAGTGCGCTCTACAAATACACTTAACATAACATTATCCATGTGTCTATGCCCGGACACCCTCCCGGGTGATAGTGCGCTCTACAAATACACTTAACATAACATTGCCATGTGTCTATGCCCGGACACCTTCCCAGGTGATAGTGCGCTCTATAAATACACTTAACATAACATAACATTATCCATGTGTCTATGCCCGGACACCCTCCCAGGTGATAGTGCGCTCTACAAATACACTTAACATAACATACCATTATCCATGTGTCTATGCCCGGACACCCTCCCGGGTGATAGAGTACTCTACAAATACACTTAAAATAACATTATCAATGTGTCTATGCCAGGACACCCTCCCTGGTGATAGAGCGCTCTACTAATACACTTACATACCATTATCCATGTGCCTATGCCAGGACACCCTCCCGGGTGATAGTGCGCTCTACAAATACACTTACATAACATTATCCATGTGTCTATGCCAGGACACCCTCCCGGGTGATAGTGCGCTCTACAAATACACTTACATAACATTATCCATGTGTCTATGCCAGGACACCTTCCCAGGTGAGAGTGCGCTCTACAAATACACTTAACATAACATTATACATGTGTCTATGCCAGGACACCTTCCCAGGTGAGAGTGCGCTCTACAAATACACTTACATAACATTATCCATGTGTCTATGCCAGGACACCCTCCCGGGTGATAGTGCGCTCTACAAATACACTTGCATAACATTATCCCTGTGTCTATGCCCGGACACCCTCCCGGGTGATAGTGCGCTCTACAAATACACTTAACATAACATTATCCATGTGTCTATGCCCGGACACCCTCCCGGGTGATAGAGCGCTCTACAAATACACTTACATAACATTATCCATGTGTCTATGCCCGGACACCTTCCCGGGTGATAGAGTGCTCTACAAATACACTTAACATAACATTATACATGTGTCTATGCCCGGACACCCTCCCGGGTGATAGAGTGCTCTACAAATACACTTACATAACATTATCCATGTGTCTATGCCCGGACACCTTCCCGGGTGATAGAGTGCTCTACAAATACACTTAACATACCATTATCCATGTGTCTATGCCCGGACACCCTCCCGAGTGATAGAGTGCTCTACAAATACACTTAACATACATTATCCATGTGTCTATGCCCGGACACCCTCCCGGGTGATAGTGCGCTCTACAAATACACTTAACATACCATTATCCATGTGTCTATGCCCGGACACCCTCCCGGGTGATAGAGTGCTCTACAAATACACTTAACATAACATTATCTATGTGTCTATGCCAGGACACCCTCCCGGGTGAATGAGTGCTCTACAAATATACTTAACATACATTATCCATGTGTCTATGCCCGGACACCCTCCCGGGTGATAGTGCGCTCTACAAATACACTTAACATACCATTATCCATGTGTCTATGCCCGGACACCCTCCCGGGTGATAGAGTGCTCTACAAATACACTTAACATACCATTATCCATGTGTCTATGCCCGGACACCCTCCCGGGTGATAGTGCGCTCTGCAAATACACTTAACATAACATTATCTATGTGTCTATGCCCGGACACCCTCCCGGGTGATAGTGCGCTCTACAAATACACTTAATATAACATTATCCATGTGTCTATGCCCAGACACCTTCCCTGGTGATAGTGCGCTCTACAAATACACTTAACATAACATTATCCATGAGTCTATGCCCGGACACCTTCCCGGGTGATAGTGCGCTCTACAAATACACTTAACATAACATTGCCATGTGTCTATGCCCGGACACCTTCCCAGGTGATAGTGCACTCTAGAAACACACTTAACATAACATTATCCATGTGTCTATGCCCCGACACCCTCCCGGGTGATAGTGCGCTCTACAAATACACTTAACATAACATTATCCATGTGTCTATGCCCGGACACCTTCCCGGGTGATAGTGCGCTCTACAAATACACTTAACATAACATTATCCATGTGTCTATGCCCGGACACCTTCCCAGGTGATAGTGCGCTCTACAAATACACTTAACATAACATTATCCATGTGTCTATGCCCGGACACCTTCCCGGGTGATAGTGCGCTCTACAAATACACTTAACATAACATTATCCATGTGTCTATGCCCGGACACCTTCCCGGGTGATAGTGCGCTCTACAAATACACTTAACATAACATTATCCATGTGTCTATGCCCGGAAACCCTCCCGGGTGATAGTGCGCTCTACAAATACACTTAACATAACATTGCCATGTGTCTATGCCCGGACACCTTCCCAGGTGATAGTGCGCTCTATAAATACACTTAACATAACATAACATTATCCATGTGTCTATGCCCGGACACCCTCCCGGGTGATAGTGCGCTCTACAAATACACTTAACATAACATTATTCATGTGTCTATGCCCGGACACCCTCCCGGGTGATAGTGCGATCTACAAATACACTTAACATAACATTATCCATGTGTCTATGCCCGGACACCTTCCCGGGTGATAGTGCGCTCTACAAATACACTAACATAACAGAACATTATCCATGTGTCTATGCCTGGACACCCTCCCGGGTGATAGTGCGCTCTACAAATACACTTAACATAACAATATCCATGTGTCTATGCCAGGACACCCTCCCGGGTGATAGTGCGCTCTACAAATACACTTAACATAACATTATCCATGTGTCTATGCCCGGACACCTTCCCGGGTGATAGTGCGCTCTACAAATACACTTAACATAACATTATCCATGTGTCTATGCCCGGACACCCTCCCAGGTGATAGTGCGCTCTACAAATACACTTAACATAACATTATCCATGTGTCTATGCCCAGACACCTTCCCTGGTGATAGTGCGCTCTACAAATACACTTAACATAACATTATCCATGTGTCTATGCCCGGACACCCTCCCGGGTGAGAGTGCGCTCTACAAATACACTTAACAT
The DNA here is from genome assembly GCF_964261635.1 of Lissotriton helveticus. Lineage (NCBI taxonomy): Eukaryota > Metazoa > Chordata > Amphibia > Caudata > Salamandridae > Lissotriton > Lissotriton helveticus. The sequence continues at coordinate 494,904,210 of NC_136062.1, forward strand.
AACATTATCCATGTGTCTATGCCCAGACACCCTCCCGGTTGATAGTGCGCTCTACAAATACACTTAACATAACATTATCCATGTGTCTATGCCCGGACACCTTCCCGGGTAATAGAGTGCTCTACAAATACACTTAACATAACATTATCCATGTGTCTATACCCGGACACCTTCCCTGGTGATAGTGCGCTCTACAAATACACTTAACATAAAATTATCCATGTGTCTATGCCTGGACACCTTCCCGGGTGATAGTGCGCTCTACAAATACACTTAACATGACATTGCCATGTGTCAATGCCCGGACACCCTCCCGGGTGATAGTGCGCTCTACAAATACACTTAACATAACATTGCCATGTGTCTATGCCCGGACACCTTCCCAGGTGATAGTGCGCTCTACAAATACACTTAACATAACATTATCCTTGTGTCTATGCCCAGACACCCTCCCTGGTGATAGTGCGCTCTACAAATACACTTAACATAACATTATCCATGTGTCTATGCCAGGACACCCTCCCTGGTGATAGTGCGCTCTACAAATACACTTAACAGAACATTATCCATGTGTCTATGCCCGGACACCCTCCCCTGTGATAGTGCGCTCTACAAATACACTTAACAGAACATTATCCATGTGTCTATACCCGGACACCTTCCCGGGTGATAGTGCGCTCCACAAATACACTTAACATAACATTATCCATGTGTCTATGCCCGGACACCCTCCCGGGTGATAGTGCGCTCTACAAATACACTTTACATAACATTATCCATGTGTCTATGCCCGGACACCCTCCCGGGTGATAATGCGCTCTACAAATACACTTAACATAACATTATCCATGTGTCTATGCCCGGACACCCTCCCGGGTGATAGTGCGCTCTACAAATACACTTAACATAACATTATCCATGTGTCTATGCCAGGACACCTTCCCGGGTGATAGTGCGCTCTACAAATACACTTAACATAACATTATCCTTGTGTCTATGCCAGGACACCCTCCCGGGTGATAGTGCGCTCTGCAAATACACTTAACATAACATTATCCATGTGTCTATGCCCGGACACCCTCCCGGGTGGTAGTGCGCTCTACAAATACACTTAACATAACATTATCCATGTGTCTATGCCAGGACACCCTCCCTGGTGATAGTGCGCTCTACAAAAACACTTAACATAACATAACATTATCCATGTGTCTATGCCAGGACATCCTCCCAGGTGATAGTGCGCTCTACAAATACACTTAACATAACATACCATTATCTATGTGTCTATGCCCGGACACCCTCCCGGGTGATAGAGTACTCTACAAATACACTTAAAATAACATTATCAATGTGTCTATGCCAGGACACCCTCCCTGGTGATAGAGCGCTCTACAAATACACTTACATAACATTATCCATGTGCCTATGCCAGGACACCCTCCCGGGTGATAGTGCGCTCTACAAATACACTTACATAACATTATCCATGTGTCTATGCCAGGACACCCTCCCGGGTGATAGTGCGCTCTACAAATACACTTACATAACATTATCCATGTGTCTATGCCAGGACACCTTCCCAGGTAAGAGTGCGCTCTACAAATACACTTACATAACATTATCCATGTGTCTATGCCAAGACACCCTGCCGGGTGATAGTGCGCTCTACAAATACACTTACATAACATTATCCATGTGTCTATGCCAGGACACCCTCCCGGGTGATAGTGCGCTCTACAAATACACTTACATAACATTATCCATGTGTCTATGCCAGGACACCTTCCCAGGTGAGAGTGCGCTCTACAAATACACTTAACATAACATTATCCATGTGTCTATGCCAGGACACCCTCCCGGGTGATAGTGCGCTCTACAAATACACTTAACATAACATTATCCATGTGTCTATGCCAGGACACCTTCCCAGGTGAGAGTGCGCTCTACAAATACACTTACATAACATTATCCATGTGTCTATGCCAGGACACCCTGCCGGGTGATAGTGCGCTCTACAAATACACTTACATAACATTATCCATGTGTCTATGCCAGGACATCCTCCCGGGTGATAGTGCGCTCTACAAATACACTTACATAACATTATCCCTGTGTCTATGCCCGGACACCCTCCCGGGTGATAGTGCGCTCTACAAATACACTTAACGTAACATTATCCATGTGTCTATGCCCGGACACCCTCCCGGGTGATAGAGCGCTCTACAAATACACTTTGTAGGAAGGGGGAGTCTCTAGTTGGCGCAGTGCAGCACTGGCGACAACCAGGGCTTCTCTCTTCCCCGTCAGGGCTGAGGGTTACCTCTAAGAACAACCTCTGCTTACCCTCTAGGTAGTGTGGCGCAAGCAGTCTAGGCTAATCTCTGGGGCACATAGGGTTAAACATTTGCAATATCATACCATCACAACCAACCCACCACACAATGACACCAAACTGTTTTGTAGTAAAAAATATATTCTCTTTATATATTTTTAAAATCAGGCTTGTAAATACAGTTTGTTACTTTAAAGGATTGCGAGGTTCCAGTTACTGTTATTTAAGTGGCCACAGTTCTTTTTTCGTAATGTTCAAGTCTTTATATGCCCTTCTGAATGCTTTCTGAATGCTTTCTCACTTCCTTTCAGGTCTGTGCGCTCGGTAGCGCTCCTGGTACGTTGTGTACGGCTCTTGGGACAAGCCCTCCTAAACCTCACGCTTCTCGCGTGAGCTGGCGTACGTCGAGAGTGCTGTGAAGGGCAGATACGAGACGTACCATCCACCGGGTTGACAGCGCACTGTTCTCGGCAAAATAGGAGCGTACTCAATGCACAATAGCAGCGCACCACTGGCGTACAGTTCTGTTTTCAACTCAGACGCAGACAGTCAGAGCTGGCAGTGCGGGGCGTACAAGCAGGGTACGGTGCGCACAAGCTCTAAGAGAACAGCACACTCTCAGCGCACATCACGGGCTCAGTTCACTTTGTTATCAGGATGCGCCCGGTGTAGTGTCAAACGTAGAAGCGGACAGTCAGGCTGGGCATACAATTGAGAGCACACAGCGCGGGCTAATATGCTGCTCGCTTAGCACACAATACCTTCGTGTCCTTTAAGCTTCGGTGCGGCCGATGCCAGGCAGACGTCCCTGTTGCGGTGCCTTCCAGGAGGGTGACGCGGCACAGAGACCACAGGAGCACTAACCTCGAGGTTGGCGGTGTTCAGGGGACACAGGCTTACAGGCAGGGGCTGCGTCTTGGGTTCGCCTGGAGAGGGGTGCAGCGGTTTGCGAGGGTCTCTGCAGGGCTCTTTCCTCCCGATGGGCACACGTACTGAAGTCCGTCTTCTCTTTACTTTCCACGGCGCGGGGGCAGCAGAAGGTGGTGATCGGACCGGACAGGTCCTCTGCTTTGCGTTGTCTCTTCCGGTCGGGGAGCCAGTCACGGGGCTGGGGTCAGACAGGGCTGACCTTTGCGGTGCGAGCTGCGACGGCAGGAATTTACGGTGCTTGGCAGGACAGGGGTTAGCACAGGTCCTTTAGGGCGGTGATGCAGAGTCGACAATACACAGCAGCTGTTCCTCTTCCAGACGGGGGTAGCGCCCACTGTTCCTGGGGCGCTGGTCAGGGGGCAAGTTCACAGGCAAGCCCTTGGAGATCTTTCAGCAGAGTTTGGCACAAAGTTTAAAATAAAAAGCAAAAGTCTCTTGTAGTCTCTTCTTCTTCCTCTCCTTTGGCAGCAAGGCACCAGACACGGGCCAGAGTCAGCACTCCTCCTTGTAGTCCTTCCAGGTCCTTCTCTTCGGGCAGAGTTTCTTCTGTAGCGCAAACAGGATCTAATTTACAAGGAGCAGGGCTCCTTCTTTTATACCCAGTTTCTTTTGTTCTAGCAAGCCAGGGGGGCCTCTGCATAACTTCTCCAGTCTCTGAGCACTTGTTGTGGGTACTTCTGGCTTCTGCATTCAGTGTGAGGGCAGGCACATCAGCCGCTCCCCAGGGGGGCGGAGCCGGCATTGTGAAGACAGGGGCAGCTTGAGCACTTTGTTGACAAGCTTCGGGCCTTCCTGGGCCAGGTGCAGGCTGAGTCATCAGTCGCTCCCCAGGAGGGCGGAGCCAGCATTGTGGAGGCAGGGGCACAGCCTGATGCATCATTCAGGGGAAACTCCCACCACCCACTAAGGGGTCATCCTGCTAATCACTACCTGTCAACTCCCAGCCCTGTCACTCACACACACCAGACAGTCAGATCCACATCCAAGCAGAGGCGGGCTGAAATGGTTAGGCCAGCAAATGCTAACTTTCTAAAAGTAGCATTTGCAAACCCAGGATATTAAAATAAACTTTACTAAAAGAAGTATTTTATTATTCTGAGTTCAGGCATACTAAACATGAATTTCTACCATGTTCCCTGAGCCTGCTGGGATTATAGAGTGTAATAATTCCAGCAGCCCATCTGGCCTAGAAGGGAACTGGTAGCCTTACAATAGTGAAAAACGAATTTGGCAGTAATTCACTATTAGAACATGCCACACACATCAGGGCATGTTCTACCTTACACTTACAATGCACCCTGCCCTCAGGCCTACCATAGGGGTGACTAATATGAAGTTAAGGGAAGGTTTGGGGGCTGGCAAGTGTGTGCACTTGCCCAGCCAGCATGACAGTACCAGACTGCACGCAGGTTCTGCAATGGCAGACCCTAGACACATTTTAAGGCTGCTTCTGTGGGTGGCGCAACCAGCGCTGCAGGCCCACTAGCAGTGTTGGCATTCACAAGCCCTGGCACTCCTGGTGCACTTTACTAGGGACTAACAGTAAATCCAATGAACCAATCATGGACATCAATCACATGTACACTTTACAGTAGGGAGCACTTGCACTGCGGCACGGGTTGGCCGTGGCGCAGTGCCCTGAGTAGCAGACACCAGCAAAACATTTGAGGCACAACAGCAAAAAGTGGAAGGGAAACTCACGCCAAGGTGCCAGGTCTAACACACTTACATAACATTATCCATGTGTCTATGCCCGGACACCCTCCCTGGTGATAGAGCGCTCTACAAATACACTTACATAACATTATCCATGTGTCTATGCCGGGACACCTTCCCGGGTGATAGAGTGCTCTACAAATACACTTAACATACATTATCCATGTGTCTATGCCCTGACACCTTCCCGGGTAATAGAGTGCTCTACAAATACACTTAACATACATTATCCATGTGTCTATGCCCGGACACCTTCCCGGGTGATAGAGTGCTCTACAAATACACTTAACATAACATTATACATGTGTCTATGCCCGGACACCCTCCCGGGTGATAGAGTGCTCTACAAATACACTTACATAACATTATCCATGTGTCTATGCCCGGACACCTTCCCGGGTGATAGAGTGCTCTACAAATACACTTAACATACCATTATCCATGTGTCTATGCCCGGACACCCTCCCGAGTGATAGAGTGCTCTACAAATACACTTAACATACATTATCCATGTGTCTATGCCCGGACACCCTCCCGGGTGATAGTGCGCTCTACAAATACACTTAACATACCATTATCCATGTGTCTATGCCCGGACACCCTCCCGGGTGATAGAGTGCTCTACAAATACACTTAACATAACATTATCCATGTGTCTATGCCCGGACACCCTCCCGGGTGATAGAGTGCTCTACAAATACACTTAACATACATTATCCATGTGTCTATGCCCGGACACCCTCCCGGGTGATAGTGCGCTCTACAAATACACTTAACATACCATTATCCATGTGTCTATGCCCGGACACCCTCCCGGGTGATAGAGTGCTCTACAAATACACTTAACATACCATTATCCATGTGTCTATGCCCGGACACCCTCCCGGGTGATAGTGCGCTCTGCAAATACACTTAACATAACATTATCCATGTGTCGATGCCCGGACACCCTCCCGGGTGATAGTGCGCTCTACAAATACACTTAACATAACATTATCCATGTGTCTATGCCCAGACACCTTCCCTGGTGATAGTGCGCTCTACAAATACACTTAACATAACATTATCCATGAGTCTATGCCCGGACACCTTCCCGGGTGATATTGCGCTCTACAAATACACTTAACATAACATTGCCATGTGTCTATGCCCGGACACCTTCCCGGGTGATATTGCGCTCTACAAATACACTTAACATAACATTGCCATGAGTCTATGCCCGGACACCTTCCCGGGTGATATTGCGCTCTACAAATACACTTAACATAACATTATCCATGTGTCTATGCCCGGACACTCTCCCGGGTGATAGTGCGCTCTACAAATACACTTAACATAACATTGCCATGTGTCTATGCCCGGACACCTTCCCAGGTGACAGTGCGCTCTACAAACACACTTAACATAACATTATCCATGTGTCTATGCCCGGACACCCTCCCAGGTGATAGTGCGCTCTACAAATACACTTAACATAACATTATCCATGTGTCTATGCCCGGACACCTTCCCGGGTGATAGTGCGCTCTACAAATACACTTAACATAACATTATCCATGTGTCTATGCCCGGACACCTTTCCAGGTGATAGTGCGCTCTACAAATACACTTAACATAACATTATCCATGTGTCTATGCCCGGACACCTTCCTGGGTGATAGTGCGCTCTACAAATACACTTAACATAACATTATCCATGTGTCTATGCCCGGACACCTTCCCGGGTGATAGTGCGCTCTACAAATACACTTAACATAACATTGCCATGTGTCTATGCCCGGACACCTTCCCAGGTGATAGTGCGCTCTATAAATACACTTAACATAACATAACATTATCCATGTGTCTATGCCCGGACACCCTCCCGGGTGATAGTGCGCTCTACAAATACACTTAACATAACAATATCCATGTGTCTATGCCAGGACACCCTCCCGGGTGATAGTGCGCTCTACAAATACACTTAACATAACATTATCCATGTGTCTATGCCCGGACACCTTCCCGGGTGATAGTGCGCTCTACAAATACACTTAACATAACATTATCCATGTGTCTATGCCCGGACACCCTCCCGGGTGATAGTGCGCTCTACAAATACACTTAACATAACATTATCCATGTGTCTATGCCCAGACACCTTCCCTGGTGATAGTGCGCTCTACAAATATACTTAACATAACATTATCCATGTGTCTATGCCCGGACACCTTCCCGGGTGATAGTGCGCTCTACAAATACACTTAACATAACATTGTCATGTGTCTATGCCCGGACACCCTCCCGGGTGATAGTGCGCTCTACAAATACACTTAACATAACATTGCCATGTGTCTATGCCCGGACACCTTCCCAGGTGATAGTGCGCTCTACAAATACACTTAAGATAACATTATCCATGTGTCTATGCCCGGACACCCTCCCGGCTGATAGTGCGCTCTACAAATACACTTAACATAACATTATCCATGTGTCTATGCCCGGACACCCTCACGGGTGATAGAGCGCTCTACAAATACACTTAACATAACATTATCCATGTGTCTATGCCCGGACACCCTCACGGGTGATAGTGCGCTCTACAAATACACTTAACATAACATTATCCATGTGTCTATGCCCGGACACCTTCCCGGGTGATAGTGCACTCTACAAATACACTTAACATAACATTATCCATGTGTCTATGCCCGGACACCCTCCTGGGTGATAGTGCGCTCTACAAATACACTTAACATAACATTATCCATGTGTCTATGCCTGGACACCCTCCCGGGTGATAGTGCGCTCTACAAATACACTTAACATAACAAACATTATCCATGTCTAGGGAGAGGTGTGGTGCCGCGGCCAGGGCAACTGACGCTGGAATCTCGGGATCAGGGTTCAATCCCCGGCTCCGGCGGCAGGTTAGCCCAGCACCATGCGACTCTGGGCAATAGCTTGCTTAATCTTCCCGACGGCCCCCAGCGCCTAGAGACCCTAACCGGTGATTGTGCGCTATACAAATGTGGATTATTATTATATTATGTGTCTATGCCAGGACACCCACCCGGGTGATAGAGTGCTCTACAAATACACTTAACATAACATTATCCATGTGTCTATGCCCGGACACCCACCCGGGTGATAGAGCGCTCTACAAATACACTTAACATATCATTATCCATGTGTCTATACCTAGACACCCTCCCGGGTGATAGAGCGCTCTACAAATACACTTAACATAAGATTATCCATGTGTCTATGCCCGGACACCTTCCCAGGTGATAGAGTGCTCTACAAATACACTTAACATAACATTATCCATGTGCCTATGCCCGGACACCCTCCCGGGTGATAGAGTGCTCTACAAATACACCTAACATAACATTATCCATGTGTCTATGCCAGGACACCCTCCCGGGTGATAGTGCGCTCTACAAATACACTTAACATAACATAACAATATCCATGTGTGTATGCCCGGACACCCTCCCGGGTGATAGAGTGCTCTAAAAATACACTTAACATAACATAACATTATCCATGTGTCTATGCCCGGACACCCTCCCGAGTGATAGTGCGCTCTACAAATACACTTAACATAACATACTTATTCATGTGTCTATGCCCGTACACCCTCCCGAGTGATAGTGCGCTCTACAAATACACTTAACATAACATTATCCATGTGTCTATGCCAGGACATCCTCCCGGGTGATAGTGCGCTCTACAAATACACTTAACATAACATAACATTATCCATGTGTCTATGCCCGGACACCCTCCCGAGTAATAGTGCGCTCTACAAATACACTTAACATAACATTATCCATGTGTCTATGCCCGGACACCCTCCCGAGTGATAGTGCGCTCTACAAATACACTTAACATAACATTATCCATGTGTCTATGCCAGGACACCCTCTCAGGTGATAGTGCGCTCTACAAATACACTTAACATAACAAACATTATCCATGTGTCTATGCCCGGCCACCCTCCCGGGTGATAGTGCGCTCTACAAATACACTTAACATAACATTATCCATGTGTCTATGCCAGGACACCCTCCTGGGTGATAGTGCGCTCTAGAAATACACTTAACATAACATTATCCATGTGTCTATGCCAGGACACCCTCCTGGGTGATAGTGCGCTCTACAAATACACTTAACATAACATTATCCATGTGTCTATGCCAGGACACCCTCCCGGGTGATAGTGCGCTCTAGAAATACACTTAACATAACATTATCCATGTGTCTACGCCCGGACACCCTTCCGGGTGAAAGAGTGCTCTACAAATACACTTAACATAACTTACATTATCCATGTGTCTATGCCCGGACACCCTCCCGGGTGATAGTGCGCTCTACAAATACACTTAACATAACATTATCCATGTGTCTATGTCAGGACACCCTCCCGGGTGATAGAGTGCTCTACAAATACACTTAACATAACATTATCCATGTGTCTATGCCCGGACACCCTCCCGGGTGATAGAGTGCTCTACAAATACACTTAACATAACATTATCCATGTGTCTATGCCCGGACACCCTCCCGGGTGATAGTGCGCTCTATAAATACACTTAACATAACATTATCCATGTGTCTATGCCAGGACATCCTCCCGGGTGATAGTGCGCTCTACAAATACGCTTAACATAACATTATCCATGTGTCTATGCCCGGACACCCTCCCGGGTGATAGTGCGCTCTACAAATACACTTAACATAACATTATCCATGTGTCTATGTCAGGACACCCTCCCGGGTGATAGAGTGCTCTACAAATACACTTAACATAACATTATCCATGTGTCTATGCCCGGACACCCTCCCGGGTGATAGAGTGCTCTACAAATACACTTAACATAACATTATCCATGTGTCTATGCCCGGACACCCTCCCGGGTGATAGTGCGCTCTATAAATACACTTAACATAACATTATCCATGTGTCTATGCCCGGACACCCTCCCGGGTGATAGTGCGCTCTATAAATACACTTAACATAACATTATCCATGTGTCTATGCCAGGACATCCTCCCGGGTGATAGTGCGCTCTACAAATACACTTAACATAACATAACATTATCCATGTGTCTATGCCCGGACACCCTCCCGGGTAATAGTGCGCTCTACAAATACACTTAACATAACATTATCCATGTGTCTATGCCCGGACACCCTCCCGAGTGATAGTGCGCTCTACAAATACACATAACATAACATTATCCATGTGTCTATGCCCGGACACCCTCCCGCGTGATAGTGCGCTCTTCAAATACACTTAACATAACATTATCCATGTGTCTATGCCAGGACACCCTCCCGGGTGATAGTGTGCTCTACAAATACACTTAACATAACATTATCCATGTGTCTATGCCAGGACACCCTGCCGGGTGATAGAGAGATCTACAAATACACTTAACATAACATTATCCATGTGTCTATGCCCGGCCACCCTCCCGGGTGATAGTGCGCTCTACAAATACACTTAACATAACATTATCCATGTGTCTATGCCCGGACACCCTCCCTGGTGATAGTGCGCTCTACAAATACACTTAACATAACAAACATTATCCATGTGTCTATGCCCGGCCACCCTCCCGGGTGATAGTGCGCTCTACAAATACACTTAACATAACATTATCCATGTGTCTATGCCAGGACACCCTCCTGGGTGATAGTGCGCTCTAGAAATACACTTAACATAACATTATCCATGTGTCTATGCCAGGACACCCTCCTGGGTGATAGTGCGCTCTACAAATACACTTAACATAACATTATCCATGTGTCTATGCCAGGACACCCTCCCGGGTGATAGTGCGCTCTAGAAATACACTTAACATAACATTATCCATGTGTCTACGCCCGGACACCCTTCCGGGTGAAAGAGTGCTCTACAAATACACTTAACATAACTTACATTATCCATGTGTCTATGCCCGGACACCCTCCCGGGTGATAGTGCGCTCTACAAATACACTTAACATAACATTATCCATGTGTCTATGCCAGGACACCCTCCCGGGTGATAGAGTGCTCTACAAATACACTTAACATAACATTATCCATGTGTCTATGCCCGGACACCCTCCCGGGTGATAGAGTGCTCTACAAATACACTTAACATAACATTATCCATGTGTCTATGCCCGGACACCCTCCCGGGTGATAGTGCGCTCTATAAATACACTTAACATAACATTATCCATGTGTCTATGCCCGGACACCCTCCCGGGTGATAGTGTGCTCTATAAATACACTTAACATAACATTATCCATGTGTCTATGCCCGGACACCTTCCCGGGTGATAGTGCGCTCTATAAATACCCCAAGCATAGCTTAACATTATCCATAGCCTACTTGTTTTCCCCCGGTAAAAATCAGTGCCAGGTGCACAGAATAAGTCTGCAGTGAAGTAAAAACGAATGCAGTCTAGAGGTTTCCTCGTCTGCTAGCGCTGCCTTTAGATTTCCTAAACTCTAAACGCCCTCTTACTGGGAATGATAATCAGTGCACCATACATATCTGTAAATACCCCTTATGGGGGTGTGGAATAATTTTTCAAATCTGCTTGTTTTAAGGGCAGATTAATACAGGAATCAGCTTGCCCTTTAAATAATCTACTATTCCAACCTACTACCTAAATATTATCTGGACATGAGACACATTTATAGCTCTTTTTAATAGTACAAACATGTCCGGAGTTGGGACAGCTGGAGAGGGTCCTGGGTGCAAAACTGGTTGAGTACTTTTTATTGTAATTTTTATTAGGAATGTATTAGTATTGGTACTTGTGATGCAAAGGTGATAGATCTCTGCAGTATGAGCATTAACTCACGTGTACAGGAGTTGGAACCTGGGACACCTTAGCTATCTCACTAGAGTTGAAATTTGTACCCGCAGGAAATAAATACATGGATCCCTCCAGATGGGGCATTTACACTGTTTGGTGACTGGGATTAAATCTCAGATTAATAGCACTAAATGTGGTTCAAGTATTGGTACCAATCAACAGCAAATGACACCTATAACTCTTGAAGAATCACATTTACATGGCACTTAAATCTCATTTTTAGCTCACAACATATATTTAAACCTATTACAATGTATAAATAATGTTAATTCCATTTCTTTTTCTGCTCTTCTTTTTTAACTCTTGTTTCCTCCCCTTCAGACTTATTTCGTTCATATTTTTGCTGATATCTATTATTTACTTTACTCTACCCTTTGTGTTCTGTGAGGGACTGAAGATGGAGTTAACTGCTCACCAGACAGGGCTCCTTCCTCCTCTGCAGCAGGCTGCACACACCAGGAGAGGCTGTGGTAAATAAATAATTAATTACCGGTACTATTTTTGAATACATTAATAATAACAGATAGCTCAATAAATAAGAGGCAGGATCCGGGGAATCTGAGTCTAACAGGCTTTAATCAGGCACAAGGGAAGGGACAGGATCGGAACAGCCTGAAATAGAATGGCATAGAAGGCAGCTGCAACGTCTCATTAACAGTACAAGGTATATATAGTAAAACATCACAATTACATTACATACAGTAGGCGTAACAAGTGACAAGCGTAAGATAAGAACACATGGGCGTGAAAAGAAGGCGTGCACAGGGCGTGCACGTAGACATGTGATGAGAACGTCACAGAAGTGTCATAAATGGGTGGATACATGGAGGGGGCTACCTGAGCAGCTGGAACCTTTAACCTAGTGGTGCGCGCAAACGGACAATGACGTGTAACTGGGAGAGCTGGGGGCTATGACTTCTGCACTAGAGGAGGAGACTAAAGTCTGTGGTGTCAGGACGACATGTACCTATAGCATATCTGGTATCTGGTGTTTGGAGTACATGTTGATAGAATCTAAAAGTTATCAGGGCAAAGGCTACTTGACACTAAGGCTGGTGCATGCATATATTCTACAAGTATTGCGTGTGCTATGAATCTTCATGAATATTAATACAGTAATTCTCTTGCATGGAGACAGAAAGACTAGACTATAGCTGAAGCTGTTTATGCGGTTCGCTAGCTTAGGAATGTGAAGACGGAGAGCTGAACTGATAACTAGAGGCATAACATATTCTTGGCAGACAGGCAGGCAGAGCCAGGCCGGGCACCGCGCTGCGCGGCAGGAAGTAAGTGAAGGGTCAGGGATGCAGGTGGGGGCTGCATCGCTCCTCGGAGTGGGTTCAGGAGACTGGAGCTTGAATTTGGTGTTCAGGCCCTTTTTGAGGCCTAGAAACGGGGACAATTCAATGAATTAACGTGCACACTATAAAACGTGGCAACATAGGCCTAATACTCGTTGCTTTCACGAGAACTGGAAACTGGCATACTAGAGTTGGACACAACTATAATTGCGTCTTTAATCGATCATAGGGGGATATATGCATATCGATCATGCACATATAACATAGGATGGGGAACACGTAGGCACATATGACAAGGCAAAATTCAATTTTCCTCATTCCCTCCTTGTGCCCTACGTTTCCATCAGGAAACATCAATATTCATGATACCATCTATCTGTTCATATAGCATCATTTGCTCGTCTCGAATCGTCTTGGAACGGGACTTAGGACTAGGAATACAAGAGGTAGCACACAAGCCGCAAATCGCAGGGCCACATTGTAAACAGAGACAGCAACTGAATGTAATCATTACTGCTATACCTAGGAATGACAATACTTTCCATCCCCAGGCAGATATTATACTCCAGAGCCAACCGGACCATGTCCAGGTGCCTGGATTCTGGTGTAACTGATGGGCAATTTTATGAAGTCTGGTTATAGCTGAATAAACAGACGGTGCGTTATTAGGAATGAAAATGCAGCAACTAGATCCGATGACTCTACAAGCTCCTCCCCTATCGGCCAGTATGACGTCAAGGACGAGACGATTTTGGAGCACAACAAATCTCATAGCAGATTGCTCTTCAGTTAGGTTACCTAAAGCGGAAGTAGTCTCATTCACTACTGCTTCAAGAGTTCTGGTTAGCCTACGTATTAACTTACTATTCTGAACAGGACCTATGAAGAAAAAGAAACCTTTATTGAAATCTTGATATTGTTCTAAGGCAGTTTCAGTCTGATCGACAATTGGGGACTCAGTCTCCCTTCTATGTCTGACGTGTACTAGATGTGTGTTTCTGTGATAATCGGATGGGGCTAGGAAAACTGGTGGCAGTAGGAAGGCAATGTAACATGTTCCATCCCAATCTAGGGGCAGACGAACATATGCGGTCTGACCACACACAAAATAAGAATGACGTGAAGCTTTGAAAATAGATTTCCCACTGTCACTATACTCGACCACAGTGGTACAATCACTATGACCTACATGTGCGGAACCATTCTTTCTGACACATAATTCGCCTTTCACGGGTAGAACTGAAATAGCAGGCAAATCTGGAGTAGTCTCGGACTGAACATTCAAAACCATGAAATTCGAGGAATAATTACCTAGATCATATACTTCATTTTCTAGATCTAACCCTGTTCTATGGGAAAGACCTTCCTTGTCTGGGAAACATGTTCTATTCAAAAGGGACATATCATTTGAGGATGACGTTAACGTGGACCATGCCCCACACGAACCATTATGTGAAAACGGATAGGGAAAGAGTGGCAGAACTCCCTTCGGTGTCTGGAAAGGGGGGAGTCGACCACACACCCAACAATTAGTGGCATTGCTGGTCTGATGTGAATAGTGTAACATTCGAATAAACGTATTATTGCGCATGGCAAGACGATAGGATAACTCGTGAGGAGGCAGGTCACTAAAAGTGTGCTCTACTGTAACATTAGAGGAAAAATGTACATGTGAATTAATAGGAAAACATAAATGTAAGGCATAACTTATGCAGGTAACCATAAGACTCAGAAATATCATGAATAATAAAGTAATAATGCATCTACTTCGAAGATTCTTACAATAACGTATTCTCTTAGAGTTTTGACTAACTCTCTCACTGTGTGGGTCTATCTCATACATGTCAGGAACCTGTCTAACCGTTTCACCCGAGAGGGACTTAGACAATTAAACTGGCTGACTTACTAGACCGTAATTTTTCTTTATACTCCTGCTGCGGAGTTTTCTCTAACAGGGGAAGCTTAGAGTCAGTATCTGGGCAGTCCTTGAGAAAAGTTTTTGGCCGAAGTCCATGGAATCGCTTTACATGACTGGAGTGCAACCACCCCTTCCGACCTTCAACCTTGATGGCCGTCCTTGTTGTTAGCAATACAAGTCTTGGTTCCATCCAGCGGGGATCTAGCGGACTTGAACGATCAAAATTCCTCACGAGGACTAGGTCGCCTGGTATGACCTCGAGCGGTTTCACTTGAGTGTTGTCTGGGAAAGCAGCGGCAACCTGTGAACGACAAGAGAGTAGTGCAGACATCAAGGAAGCCAGTGAATCTGTCAGCATATTACTGTCAACATCTGTAATTGTACGTGGTTTAGGTGTACCCCACATGTTTGGGGGACGGCCGAACACTACCTCATAAGGGGACAGACCTGAACGGGAGTGAGCGACCATTCTCATATAGAAAAGGCCGATTGGCAGTGCTACTATCCAATCTACGCCTTTCTCTGCGCATACTTTGGCAATGCGGATTTTCAGAGTCTGATTATGTCTCTCTACGAGACCGGCTGCTTCGGGATGTCGTACACAGTGGAACTTCCACTGGTACCCTAACAGAAGAGATACTTGTTTCATGAGTTCGGATGAGAATGGCTGGCCGTTATCTGAATACACGACCCTAGGTAAACCATAGCGGGAGAAAAACTCACGAACCAACTGCCTGGCAGTGGTCGCAGCAGTGTAATCTGGAACTGGATATGCTTCTGTCCACCTGGACAAAGCGCATACAACTACGAGGACATACTTGAAACCTCGACATCGCTCCATCTGAATATAATCCATCTGGAGGACTTCAAAAGGGTGGTCAGGAGGATGGAATCCACCTTGTTCCACCGGGACACCTTTACCTGGATTGAACTGACAACAAATCATGCAGGTACGCACTTTCTGCTTGGCTGCTGCTCGTAAATGCTTGTTGAACCAGAGGTTCTGAATACTGTCTAGCATGGCTTTTTCTCCTAAGTGTGCTGGACTATGTGCGGTGTTAATAATGACTTGAACCATAGAGTCGGGGAGAAACCATGTGGCTTTTCCCTTCGTCAACCATCCTTGATCTGTCTGGACCCCTCCTTGTTCGGACCATTTCTTGATTTCATCAGGAGTAGCATGTGACTGTATATCTAGTACGTCTTGTATAGGGTCCTTAACTGTCATACAAGTAGTCTGATCTGGAATGTCTGTCTGTGTCGTGTTAACTGGAATGTCTGGAGTCTGAGCTGTAAGCTTGGCTGTTCGATCTGCTAGATCGTTACCCTGGGAAATGATGTCAGTGACTTTTGTATGTGCCTTGCACTTCATGATAGCGATAGCTGTCGGTAAATGTATTGCATCTAACAGAGCTTGAATGAGGGGGCCATGCTGAATCTTGGTTCCATGAGAAGTCATAAAACCTCTTTCTTGCCAGAGCACTCCAAAGTCGTGTACGACTCCGAATGCATAACGTGAATCTGTGTATATGTTTACTTTCAGGTTCTTAGCTCGTATGCAGGCTTGAGTCAGAGCGACGAGCTCTGCTGCTTGAGCAGACAGGGTGTCAATACGCTGTGTTTCTATAACTTCAGTTTCAGTAGTCACTGCATACATGGCTACTAGTTCTCCTGTACTTGTTCTCATACATGAACCATCCACATAAAGTGTCAGGTCGGGATCAGGTAATGCAATGTCTGTCAAGTCTTGTCTTGGCTTTGTCATGGTGTTAACAACTTCCACACAGTCATGTGTGGCAGGATTTGAGGTAACTGAGGGTAACAGTGTAGCAGGATTTAAAATGTTGCAGCGTCTGATTTCTATGTGTGGCTGGAACAGTGTCAGTTCATAACCTGTTAAACGTGCAATTGTCAAGTGCTGAGTCTGTGTTCGGTTTAAAAGTACTTCCACGGAGTGTGGAACTTGTACTGTCAGGGAGTGTCCTAACACTATGGAATCACTTTGTCTGATAGCTAGAGCTGTGGCTGCAACGGACGTCAGGCACGCAGGCAGAGCCTGGGCCACTGGATCTAATGTGCTAGAGAAATAAGCACAGGGCTTGTATTGTCCTGCTTGATCTTGTGTGAGAACAGATAATGCAGTACCATCACGTTCAGTGACAAAAAGTGTAAAAGGCTTACTGTAGTTCGGTGTCGCTAGAACAGGTGCTTGGCATAAAGCTTTCTTTAACTCATTGAAAACAAGTGTATGTTCCTGGGTCCAAGGGAGGACAGTCGATACGGCTGCCTCCTGTGTCGTTAACTGTATCAGTGGCTTGGCTAGATATGCGTACTGAGGAATCCATTGTCTGCAGTAAGAAGTGAGGCCGATAAAAGCTCGTACCTCCTTCTGAGTCTTGGGCTGTGGAAGATGTGCTATTAACTGGATACGGTCAGGTGTCAACTGCCTACCCCTCTTGGACAGTAAGTGTCCAAGGTAGACTACTTGCTGGACACAGAATTGCAATTTAGAAGGGGACACCTTGTGCCCCATCTCGGCCAGGAAATACAAAACTGTAAGTGACGCACGTTCGCAGTCACGTTCAGAACGGGCTGTGATCAATAGATTATCAACATACTGGAGCAGAGCAGTGTCAGTTGGCATGTGAATATTGTCTAGTTGTCTTTTAAGTGCTTGACTATAAATGCTAGGGCTTTCTGTGAAACCTTGAGGAGCTCGTGTGAATTTATAGCTTCTTCCATTTAAACAGAATCCGAAAAGGAATTGGCTGTCTGGATGAATGGGGACACTAAAGAATGCGTTCTTGAGATCGATAACAGTAAAGAACGTAGCTTCAGAATCAATGGCAGTCAATAGGGAAGAAATATCTGGAACCACTGGGTACTGGGGTATGATACATTTATTAAGTTCTCGAAGGTCAATCACTAATCGATAAACTGGAGGTGCATTTGGATCAGTACGTTTCAGAATCGGAATGATAGGAGAATTACATACATTGGAGTCAGTTTCTACAACCACTCCTTGAGCAATGAGCTTGTCAATAATTTTCGATAAGGCTGCTACAGCCTCAGGTGGCAATTTGTACTGTCGGATTCGTGGTAATACAACACCTTTCTTCAGAGTGACACGATGGGGTGTGATGTGCATACAACCTACATCAGTTGGACCTTGCGCCCATAAATGCTGTTGTACATTCAATAATCTTGGATCAAAATCACGTAATACATAATGACCTTTAAAATCTCGCAAAAACAATCGCACCCCTTCTGGGAACAGCATATAACTGCTCCTAATTCTTTCAGGGTCTTAATGCCTAGTAAGTTTTCTGGACATGATTTCGTGAGTAACAAGTCTGTAGTTCGGGATAATGGACCAACTTCTAGAGTAACTGGTTTCGATATTTCATTAACAATAGGCTTTCCTGAAAATCCAAGGGAAACATTTCTAGAGCCTGAGAGTGGAGCCCCTGGAACCTCGTCATGACTGATGGTAGTCCTACTTGCCCCTGTATCAATCAGAAACTTTACTGTGTACATAGGGACCCTCTTGATCTACAGGAATCTCGATGAGAGGCAAGCCAACCTCCCTCTCTAGGCTGTTTCATGAATACGGCTGATAATCTGGATACTCCGACTGTGCGTACTGGTACATCTGCTGTGTAACGTGTTGTGTTGCAGCTATAGGCTGCCGTACTGTAACTGTCTGTGGTGCATTCTGCGGTGGCTGGGAAGTCTGTGAAACTTGTTCTGGTCTAGGCGGACGTGGTCTCTCTTTTGTCTTACCAGTAGCTATGTTGTGTTTCAGAACTGCACATTCGTTTATATAATGGCCTGGCTGTTTACAGTAATTGCATGTCCCTTTAACGGGAGCTGCAGGATGACTGGCTTGACTCGGACCCCTCTTCTGACTGTCTTGCGGAACAGACTGTGCAACTAGTACTTTCATTTTCGTGTCTTTCATACGTCTCCTTTCATGTTCCTGCTCCTCCCTAATTCTGTTCTGGTGGTACTGTAGCATCTGGAGCATTTGTGACGGAGTATTAGCTTGCCAGGTACTTTCGACTTTCAGTACTCGATTTTTAACTTGTGGACTTGAATTCTCAACTAGCTTGGTAACAAAAAGATGTGGATACGATTCACTACTTGTTTTCAGACCACTATTAATAATGAAACATTTCTCAAATCTAGAATAAAAATCACTAGTATCTTCGTCTTGTTTCTGTTTACAGGCTGAGATGGCATCCCAGTCTTCCTTTTTCATGGCTAGTAATCTTGGCAAAACTTGGATTAATAACTCGGGCAATGCTTTAGCTTTATCCCCAAGACCGGTACCTGGAACTCGGGTGTTATCTTCAGTTTCTAATGCGGTCCAATCTATCTTTTTCTCCTCCCACCTCCCATTCTTTTTCTTTGAGTTTTTCATATGTGCCCGCAGGCAACAGGACCTTTAACATTTTAATGATATCAGGATACGTGTATTCTCCCATACGGAGCATGTCCTTTAATTCACGGTGGAACCCTGCTGGATCTTTATCGTGACAGGGTATTAACTTTTTCATTTCCAGAAGTTCTATTTTCGTGATAGGGGTGTAAACAAATACTCGTTCTAGATCACCCCCCTCTCCCTTATCTGGATGTACTTCTCGTAACGGATTCTGTCTGTCTATGTAGAATGATTTTCTTTCTGGGGGTGGAACGGGAACAAAATGTGGATTCAGGAACGTTCTGTATTTGTGGCGCTGTTCTAATATGACACTAATTAAATCGGTACCTAGACCTTTCCATCTGTTTAGGAGTAACTCGTTCAGTACATCATGTAAAGGACCTGGATCAGAATGCTGATCCTCATACAGTGTCATGAGGTGCTGGATCATATACGTACCCACCAGACGCTGCTCGGCTGGGGGCAGTTTCAGAAACGTTTGGGCCACTATTTCATCTGGAAACGTGGTAGAATCACTAGTCCATCGGACTGCTGATCGGGCTAGTTCTTGTTCATGCATTGTACTAAGCTCGCTATAACCTATTCGTGATTTCAGAATTTGATCGGTGGCCTGGAATACTTGTTCAAGAGAACACTGTTCTGGTACTGGAGGAGGAAAAACTTTCTTGTAATCTAGGCGTGAATGTCTGTCGGAAAATCTAGTTCTACCTACATACGCTATTCTGGAGGGATTCTCGCTGTCTACCTCTTCACTAGAAGAGTCATTCTCTTTCTCGGTTCCTCTTTTTGCTTCCTCCTTCTGGTGTATACTTATAATTTCCTTACGAATTTTCTTGTACATACTTTCTACACTACCTTGTGTCTTGTGTTTTCCCTCGGCTATATTGTCACTCCACCTGGTCAGGCCTTTCATCTCGTCTTTGTCTTTATCAGGATAATCTTGCTCTCTTATTAAACAGTTAATCAAGAACTGTAAAATCATATGTTGAATCTCGGCTTTCCTGTGTGCCATAGCTTCGTGAATACTTCCTGGATTCTCCCCTGTACGGACAAAACAATATATTCTGTCTAGATGTTCCTTCATGTCGGGCAGGGTGACCAAAAAGTTGGCAACCCGTCTTAAACGTACTGAATATAATACCATGTGATCTTCGCCTGGAACTGGATCATATATACAGTCAGTAAGAAGTCGCTTGAGGTCTGTATATGTAGCCACTTTTGGCGTACGCTGTAACGCTGCTTCTCGCGGCGTCAGTCGTCTTACTTGAGGCGGGGTGATAGGAGCACCTCCCCCCGCTGCTCCTGAACTAGAATCGTCAGTTAATACTGTACGTGCTGGTAAAGTGACTGGCAAACCGGGTACATTTAATGTGGGCTGGTCCGGGGGTACTGGCACATTAACTTGGTCCCCGGGACCAGTGGCTGGAGGAACAGGAATTACATTATTTACAGGATGCTGAGGGTGAGCGGGCGGGATACGATTTGCATATGCTGGGACTGTGTCGTCCAAGTAGGACGAAAGAAAAATTTCAGCTGCGGTCGGTTTATGACGTAGCTTAATCGGGACCAATGGTGGCGGTAAATTACAGGGTGCTTCCGGGGTTGCCTTTGGCAAGCCCTCGGCAAGAAGAGGATACATACCTTTAATAAGGGCATTTCTCTGTCTGTCTGACTGTTCTGCTCTAACTCGTTCACCTTCTTCGATTAATTCCCTTTCTTGGGCTTTCTCTGAGGATTCCCTACTTGATTCTGTTTTTCTGAATTCTTTTTCGGTTCTTCTATGAGATTCTTTGCGCCATAACTCGATTGCATCTTTCTGGGACTGTCTGGCTTTCTTTTTCCATAATGCTTCTTCTACTCGCATGATGCACTCGGCATCCCATGTACCTGATACAGGCCATCTATATTTCTCTTCAAGATCCTTCGTATAATCCACCCATAAGTCTAGATATAATATGGCATCTAAGCCATGCTTGTGATACATAAAGTGTCCAGGACTGTCCCTAGGAGGGACAGGAACTGCTTCTTCGAGTAACCCTTTTCTAGTTTTTATCTGACGTAACTTCGAAAACAGAGGCATGTCTGAGTTGTACTTGCGAACACAATACACAATAATCACAGTAATGAAATGGCAAACAAATCACTCATACCACGACATAGCAATACATTAATAACAGTTCGAACAGAATACTACCTGATACACTAAAAACATAACACTTGAATTTCTCGAGAACGGACTTACTAGAATTACTGGATGCACTGCTAAAACAGTACAGAACATACCGGTCTCGTAAAGAGACACGTCATACCGTATCCACCTAGGTGAATACTTCGGACTGGATCTGTGTACCCAAACCCATCGGACCAGGAACAAACTAATGAACCTGTCTAGATACTTCCCCCGCAACGGTACTCACCGGGAAGCAGAAACTGAAGACCTCGAACTGGACTGGACTGCTACGACGTCGGACTACGAACTTCGGACTTCAGAAACAGGTGGGCCTCCGGATACCTCGGACCTTGCTCTCTCGGCTTGGGCTCTGGTCGGGACGAACCGCATTCCTCACCGCCTCGTCTGGATGCCGGACCGCAGTTTCCGTCTCCTCCGTGGGCCTGAGGGAGACTTGAAGCAGAAATATCTGCACGTGCACGGTAGAGTTCCGTCACGGCTGTAGAAGGGTCAGGGGGCCTGCGTTACATCGCCGGCGCGTGGGGAAGGGGCTCGTCCCTGTTCGGGCGCCATTTATGTGGTAAATAAATAATTAATTACCGGTACTATTTTTGAATACATTAATAATAACAGATAGCTCAATAAATAAGAGGCAGGATCCGGGGAATCTGAGTCTAACAGGCTTTAATCAGGCACAAGGGAAGGGACAGGATCGGAACAGCCTGAAATAGAATGGCATAGAAGGCAGCTGCAACGTCTCATTAACAGTACAAGGTATATATAGTAAAACATCACAATTACATTACATACAGTAGGCGTAACAAGTGACAAGCGTAAGATAAGAACACATGGGCGTGAAAAGAAGGCGTGCACAGGGCGTGCACGTAGACATGGGATGAGAACGTCACAGAAGTGTCATAAATGGGTGGATACATGGAGGGGGCTACCTGAGCAGCTGGAACCTTTAACCTAGTGGTGCGCGCAAACGGACAATGACGTGTAACTGGGAGAGCTGGGGGCTATGACTTCTGCACTAGAGGAGGAGACTAAAGTCTGCGGTGTCAGGACGACATGTACCTATAGCATATCTGGTATCTGGTGTTTGGAGTACATGTTGATAGAATCTAAAAGTTATCAGGGAAAAGGCTACTTGACACTAAGGCTGGTGCATGCATATATTCTACATGTATTGCGTGTGCTATGAATCTTCATGAATATTAATACAGTAATTCTCTTGCATGGAGACAGAAAGACTAGACTATAGCTGAAGCTGTTTATGCGGTTCGCTAGCTTAGGAATGTGAAGACGGAGAGCTGAACTGATAACTAGAGGCATAACATATTCTTGGCAGACAGGCAGGCCGAGCCAGGCCGGGCACCGCGCTGCGCGGCAGGAAGTAAGTGAAGGGTCAGGGATACAGGTGGGGGCTGCATCGCTCCTCGGAGTGGGTTCAGGAGACTGGAGCTTGAATCTGGTGTTCAGGCCCTTTTTGAGGCCTAGAAACGGGGACAATTCAATGAATTAACGTGCACACTATAAAATGTGGCAACATAGGCCTAATACTCGTTGCTTTCACGAGAACTGGAAACTGGCATACTAGAGTTGGACACAACTATAATTGCGTCTTTAATCGATCATAGGGGGATATATGCATATCGATCATGCACATATAACATAGGATGGGGAACACGTAGGCACATATGACAAGGCAAAATTCAATTTTCCTCAAGGCAGGAAGTGATGTCACTGCCACTGCTGGTGCTGTCTCTGCCGCCGCTGACCCAGAAGAGGAAACCCTTCTCCCTTTCATCCCACGTGCAGCTCATTGGGTTTCATCAGCAGGCGAGGAGCGCCATCTGGTGGCCGCTGATGGAACCACCGCCTCCAGGCTCCAGCAGTGAATACATTTCACATAAACAAGCACTTATACCTGTAAAGACCTGGGATTCCAGATGTCACAGACGTGAATGTTTTTAAGGGAAAGACAGTACAAGTACAGGGCCTCACACTTGGTTGCTATTGTGGAAAAGTATTTATAGCTTCACTCCAGATGAGCATCTTCCAAACACTGATGTAAAGGACGTAGGAGTTATTTTTTATTTATTTATTTTAAAAGTTGTATATAGCGCTAGCTTGATCCATAGGTATCAGAGCGCTTTACATACACACAGTAAACAGCAGAAAGGATATTACATTACATAGTAGGCCGGCAGTAAGGAAGCAAAGCAAAGAAAAAAAATACAGCATGGGAAATAAATATGCAGTGCAGCGGAGGGGGAGCGAGCAAGAAAAAGAAAAAGAAAAACCAGTGCGAATGACATAGTCCGGTCTCCCACTATCCTTGAATGTTCAGAGAGAAATTTATTTTATTTATTTATTTATGAAGGATTTGTAGAGTGCATCGTTGCCTCAGCGGCGAGCCGTCCGAGCGCAACCAGAAACCAGAGGAGGAACAGAGAGACCACAAGCGCCTGAACCGCAGATAGTGGGAAACAGCCAAGATTTTATAGTCTTATGAAACATCAAGAGATTAGGGATGTCTCGAATGTACGCTGGGAGAGAGTTCCAGAGTTTGGCCGCCAAGAGGCTGAATGAACGGACCCCAGCCCTCGCTCTCCAGACTCGAGGGACACAGACAAGTCCATGGTCGGAGGATCTCAAAGCACGCCTGGGCATATAGGGCTTCAATAGACCAGATAACCCAATGTGGGCTTGGTGCATCAGGATTTTATAAGAGATGCACAGCACCTTGAACTGAATACGTTCTTCGATGGGCAGCCAATGCAGCTTGGGAAGCGCACATGCGACACCGACTGGGATCTTGGTAGAGCCACTAGCATACGTGCTGCTGCGTTCTGAACCCGCTGCAGGCGTTTTATGCTAGCTTTGTTGGCACCCAGATATAAAGAGAGAGGAGACAACTCGGATTTAGAAGTCTATGTAAGTTGATGTTGGTCATGAAAGTATTTGTTTAAGAGATGGAGTTTCAGGTCCCTTTTGAAACAGGAGAAGGAGGGGTTGCATCTGAGGACTCCAGGGAGAGCATTCCATATCCTGGGAGCGTTGCCATGAAACAATCGGTATTGGGTGGTTTTCTTTTTCAGTTTTGAAGGAATAAGAAGGAGTGAGTAGGAGCTTCTCAGCGTTCTGTATTGCCCTGCTCTTATCAGTTTGTTATTTAGGTAGTTGGGGGCAGGAGAGTGAAGGGTTTTGTGTGTGATGCAGGCCAGTTTATAGATACATCTCCCTTGCATGGGAAGCCAATTGAGGCAGTTGAGAGCTGGAGTGATGTGTTCAAATCTTTTAACTCCAGATATGAGTCGAACAGACATGTTCAGCACTGCCTTTAGAGGGGCAGGTGAGCTTTTGGAGTCCCGGTAAAGATGGTTTTCCCGTAGTCAATTTTAGAGAGAACTAGGGATTGGACTACTGTCTTGAGGTCATCGTGTTGTAGAAAAGGTTTCAATTGTTTGGGGTTTTTCAGAGAGAAAAGAGCACTTTTTTCAGAGTTTTTGATGTGGGCCTCCATTGATAAGTTCTTGTCAAGGGTGATGCCTAGAGACTTAACTGAGTCGGATAGGACGAGGGGGCAGTTTAGGGCAATCAGATTCTTTAGCCACTCTTGGATTGGGCGATGGTTACTTTTTGGAGAGAATAGGATTAGTTCCGTTTTGTCCGGGTTGAGCTTTAAGTGGTTAACGTAGAACCAAGTTTGGATCTCGGTTAGGGTAGTATTGAGGAGTTGGATTTCGCTGGGAGACTTGATCCTGAAATACATTTCGGTGTCATCCACGTAAAGGTGGTAATTCACTCCAGCTTTTTTAAATATGCTTGTGAGGGGCTTCATGAAGAGATTGAAGAGGGACGGTGAGAGGATCGAGCCTTGCGGGAACCCAAGTGTGACTTTAGTTGGCTTTGAGACACAGGAGTTAATTTTAATTTGTTGCGAGCGGTGTTGAAGGAAGGAGGTGAACCATTTTAGAACTGTGCCATTTATGCCGGAACGTTTTGCCAGGGTCGCCAGAAGGGCTGGATGGTTTACTGTGTCGAATGCAGCAGATAGGTCAATAAGGATGAGTAGGCAGGCATCACCTCGTCTAGGGCCTTGTGAATGTCGTCGGAGACGTTGAGCATAGCTGTTTCCGTGCTACAGACTTTTCTGAAACCAGATTGAAAGGGGTTGAGGAGGCTGAACTCATAAGTGTGTTTATTGAGTTGGAGGAGAACACATTTCTCCAATGTTTTTGCACGGAATGGGAGGTTAGAGATAGGTCTAAAGTCGTTAAGATCATTAGGGTCACCCCCAGGTTTCTTGAGAATGGGTGTTATTTGTCCTAGTTGAAGGGAGTCAGGGACACAGCCTGAGGTGGGAGAGGCGTTGATGATTTTTGTCCATAAAGGGGAAATAGTGTGGTTGAGTTCTTTTATAATTGTGGAAGGGAGGGGGTCCATAGTGTGGGAGGAAGGTTTTAGATTAGAAATTATCTTGAAGACCTCACTTACCGACATTAGCTCAAAGTCGGACCAATGCGCATTGTTTTTTAGCTTGAGGTAGGTCTGATTGTCCTTGTTAAGAGCTCTTTCCGAGTGGTCAAGGGAGGTTGAAGGGGGGCAGGTTAAGGGGGAAGGAGGGTTAGCAGATTGTAAGAAGGATTGATCAATTTTAGAGACTTTATTAGTGAAGAGGGTGGCAATTTCTTCACATCGCTGGTTGGTGGCTTCAATTTCTTGAGAGGGAGTGCAGTTAGATTGGCTTTTAACAATGTTGAAGAGTTCTCTTGGTCTGTTTTTCGCAAGAGCTAGTTGGCTGTGGAAAAAAGATGCCTTTTCCCTGAAGATGTGTTTTTTGTATGAGCGCCGAGCAGATCTAAGATGTGCTGGGTGCAGGACGAGGGGTTTTGTCTCCAAGACCTTTCCATTTGTCTAAGTTGACTCTGTTCATCATTCAGCTCTACGTTAAACCAGGGTTTGATTTGGTTCTCCACAGTTGTTTGAGTTTGAGGGGAGCAACTTGGTCTAAAACCTCTGTCATTCTTGAGTTAAAGTGTGAAGTAAGGTTATCAGCCGTCCATGATGAGGGATGGAGTTGAAGAAGGGGATGAATCTTGGCTTCAAGTTCGGAAAGAGGTATTTCTTTGATGTTTCTGGTCAAGAGTTTAGGTTTGACAACACAAATAGGTTGGAGGCTGGCAAGTGTGTCGATCCTGAACAGAATGAGGTGGTGGTCGGACCAGTAAATGGGAGTCATCTCTCTCAGGGAGATCAGATCGTTGTTGGTTATGATCGCATCTAGTGTTGCACCTAGAGTCGGTTTATTGCAGAGTTGCTTGAGGTTATATATTTCCAGAAGGTTGGAAAGGTTCAGGACAGTGCAGTTTTCTGGGTCGTTTCAGTGGATATTGAGGTCACCCAAGAACACGTCTTTAGTGTCTGTCAAGGAGAATCGTGTTATTAGGTCTATTAGTTATTCGAGGAAAAGGGTACGCTTTCCAGGAGGATGGTAGATGGTGTGGAATTTGATGGGTGGTGTGCCCTTGGTAGTGAGTTTGACGCCTCGGTATTCAAACGATAGGTATTCTGCAGGTTTGAGTTTGGTAATCTGTATTCCATCTCTATGAATGATGGCTAGTCCCCCCCCCCCCCAGTTTTGATCGGCCTGTCTTGTCTGATGATATTGTACCCTGGAGGGGTGAGAATGTCAAGAATGGGGGTGGAGTGGTGAGGTGCGGGTCAGTGGCCTGTATGAGAATGGTTCCAGTTCTGTAGATGGAAATGGTGAGATCCCCTTTGAAGGTCGGGGATATGGTAGTGGAGATTTTTTCACCCTAGGGAATTGTTACTGACTTCGCGACTTGAAGGTGAAGAGAGAAGGTTTTTTCCATTGAGCCGGGCGATTAGTGTAGAAAATGAAGTTTGTTTTCGTGCTGCCGTTAGTCGCTCAGTGATAGTTATCTACAATGAGTGTTTCCGGGTGTTGTTTTAGAGTGCTGTGCTTGAAGTTCTTTTTTGCATTACTGGTAATTTTGTTAGGGTCATTAAAGTACCAGGAGTTGGGTCCGTAATGCACGAGATTAGAGTTCCGGGTGTGGTTAGATGGGCGCATGATTGAATGTTAAGAATGTCGAGACGTAAATAAACTAAAATCACTTCAAATAGAAATCATGCCATCTAATTGTACAGTGGGGATTATCGGGTCTCCTTCAGCTGAATAGTTTGAGAGGTTTGTTGGTCAATTGCCCATGCCAAGATACCCACTGCTGAGGTTCGGTCATTCCTCTTTTTATTACTATGAGGCTCTTTGATCAGTCCTTTTTCAGTTTCTGTGTGGAAGGGCTTGTGAAGACATCTTCTGTCTCTCAAGATTTTTTTATTTTTTTTCTTCAGTGCCAGTAGATATAACTATGATTAAGCAGGGACAGACAAAGGAAAATGCGGCACAAAAGGGGGTGGTGTTGGACGGAGCATCTGTATCAATCAAACACTCACACCCAGTCAAAAGATCTGGGTTTAATCCATCACCGTTCTTTAGCCCACTCTGCCACCCCAGTTCAGACATGGCTATATGCAAATCAGTCTGACCCTGTGCCTCATGGGAACATACCCTGCCACACTTAAGGCGGCCAAAAGCGGTACAAAAGGGGGTGGTGACGAACGGAGCATCTGTATCAATCAAACACTCACACCCAGTCAAAAGATCTGGGTTTAATCCATCACCGTTCTTTAGCCCACTCTGCCACCCCAGTTCAGACATGGCTATACGCAAATCAGTCTGACCCTGTGCCTCATGGGTACAGTCCAGCCCGAACTGCCAAGCCATGTCTTCCCTGGACCGGAAACAAGCTTCCGAGGACCGGTTTCTGGCATTCCAGCCGTCTTCAGCCCGGCTTGCTTGAATCCAGTGGCAAAGTGAGCAAGGGACTCACATCTGAGCATACCCTGTCACGATGGATTTAGGCCCAGATCTTTGTACTGGAATGAATGTATGACATTGTTCTACATTCTGTCCATCAACTGTGTTTTTTGCAATTTTCACCCCGAGTGGGCTGGGTATGCTCAGACGTGAGTCTCATGCTCTGCACACCACTGGAGTCAAGCTATCCAGGCTGATGAAGGCTGATAGCCAGAAACCGGTCCTTGGATGCTTGATTCCGGTCTGGGAAAGACATGGCTTGGTAGTTCGGACTGTACTGTTCCCACGAGGCACAGGGTCAGAGCTGATTTGCATATAGCCAGTGTCTAACCCAGGGTGGTGTGGAGTGCAACAAAACGATGGATTTAGGCACAGATCTTTGTACTGGGATGAATGTATGACATTGTTCGACATTCTGTCCATCAACTGTGATTTTTGCAATTTTCACCCCGAGTGGGCTGGGTATGCTCAGACGTGAGTCCCATGCTCTCCACACCACTGGAGTCAAGCTATCCAGGCTGATGAAGGCTGACAGCCAGAAACCGGTCCTTGGATGCTTGATTCCGGTCTGGGAAAGACATGGCTTGGTAGTTCGGACTGGACTGTTCCCATGAGGCACAGGGTCAGAGCTGATTTGCATATAGCCAGTGTCTAACCCAGGGTGGTGTGGAGAGCAAAAAAACGATGGATTTAGGCCCAGATCTTTGTACTGGGATGAATGTATGACACTGTTCTACATTCTGTCCATCATCTGTGTTTTTTGCAATTTTCACCCCCGAGTGGGCTGGGTATGCTCAGACGTGAGTCCCATGCTCTCCACACCACTGGAGTCAAGCTATCCAGGCTGATGAAGGCTGATAGCCAGAAACCGGTCCTTGGATGCTTGATTCCGGTCTGGTAAAGACATGGCTTGGTAGTTCGGACTGGACTGTTCCCATGAGGCACAGGGTCAGAGCTGATTTGCATATAGCCAGTGTCTAACCCAGGGTGGTGTGGAGTGCGAAAAAATGATGGATTTAGGCCCAGATCTTTGTACTGGGATGAATGTATGACATTGTTCTACATTCTGTCCATCAACTGTGTTTTTTGCAATTTTCACCCCGAGTGGGCTGGGTATGCTCAGACGTGAGTCCCATGCTCTCCACACCACTGGAGTCAAGCTATCCAGGCTGATGAAGGCTGATAGCCAGAAACCGGTCCTTGGATGCTTGATTCCGGTCCGGGAAAGACATGGCTTGGTAGTTCGGACTGGACCCATGAGGCACAGGGTCAGAGCTGATTTGCATATAGCCAGTGTCTAACCCAGAGTGGTGTGGAGTGCAAAAAAACGATGGATTTAGGCCCAGATCTTTGTACTGGGATGAATGTATGACATTGTTCTACATTCTGTCCATCAACTGTGTTTTTTGCAATTTTCACCCCGAGTGGGCTGGGTATGCTCAGACATGAGTCCCATGCTCTCCACACCACGGGAGTAAAGCTATCCAGGCTGATGAAGGCTGATAGCCAGCCAGAAACCGGTCCTTGGATGCTTGATTCCGGTCTGGGAAAGACGTGGCTTGGTAGTTCGGACTGGAATGTTCCCATGAGGCACAGGGTCAGAGCTGATTTGCATATAGCCAGTGTCTAACCCAGGGTGGTGTGGAGTGCAAAAAAAAGATGGATTTAGGCCCAGACCTTTGTACTGGGATGAATGTATGACATTGTTCTACATTCTGTCCATCAACTGTGTTTTTTGCAATTTTCAACTCGAGTGGGAGGGTATGCTCAGACGTGAGTCCCATGCTCTCCACACCACTGGAGTCAAGCTATCCAGGCTGAAGAAGGCTGATAGCCAGAAACCTGTCCTTGGATGCTTGATTCCGGTCTGGGAAAGACATGGCTTGGTAGTTCGGACTGGACTGTTCCCATGAGGCACAGGGTCAGAGCTGATTTGCATATAGCCAGTGTCTAACCCAGGGTGGTGTGGAGTGCGAAAAAATGATGGATTTAGGCCCAGATCATTGTACTGGGATGAATGTATGACATTGTTCTACATTCTGTCCATCAACTGTGTTTTTTGCAATTTTCACCCCGAGTGGGCTGGGTATGCTCAGACGTGAGTCCCATGCTCTCCACACCACTGGAGTCAAGCTATCCAGGCTGATGAAGGCTGATAGCCAGAAACCGGTCCTTGGATGCTTGATTCCGGTCTGGGAAAGACATAGCTTGGTAGTTCGGACTGGACCCATGAGGCACAGGGTCAGAGCTGATTTGCATATAGCCAGTGTCTAACCCAGAGTGGTGTGGAGTGCAAAAAAACGATGGATTTAGGCCCAGATCTTTGTACTGGGATGAATGTATGACATTGTTCTACATTCTGTCCATCAACTGAGTTTTTTGCAATTTTCACCCCGAGTGGGCTGGGTATGCTCAGACATGAGTCCCATGCTCTCCACACCACGGGAGTAAAGCTATCCAGGCTGATGAAGGCTGATAGCCAGAAACCGGTCCTTGGATGCTTGATTCCGGTCTGGGAAAGACATGGCTTGGTAGTTCGGACTGGAATGTTCCCATGAGGCACAGGGTCAGAGCTGATTTGCATATAGCCAGTGTCTAACCCAGGGTGGTGTGGAGTGCAAAAAAATGATGGATTTAGGCCCAGATCCTTGTACTGGGGTGAATGTATGACATTGTTCTACATTCTGTCCATCAACTGTGTTTTTTGCAATTTTCACCCCGAGTGGGCTGGGTATGCTCAGACATGAGTCCCATGCTCTCCACACCACTGGAGTCAAGCTATCCAGGCTGATGAAGGCTGATATCCAGAAACCGGTCCTTGGATGCTTGATTCCGGTCTGGGAAAGACATGGCTTGGTAGTTCGGACTGGACTGTTCCCAAGAGGCACAGGGGCAGAGCTGATTTGCATATAGCCAGTGTCTAACCGAGGGTGGTGTGGAGAGCAAAAAACGATGGATTTAGGCCCAGATCTTTGTACTGGGATGAATGTATGACACTGTTCTACATTCTGTCCATCATCTGTGTTTTTTGCAATTTTCACCCCCGAGTGGGCTGGGTATGCTCAGACGTGAGTCCCATGCTCTCCACACCACTGGAGTCAAGCTATCCAGGCTGATGAAGGCTGATAGCCAGAAACCGGTCCTTGGATGCTTGATTCCGGTCTGGTAAAGACATGGCTTGGTAGTTCGGACTGGACTGTTCCCATGAGGCACAGGGTCAGAGCTGATTTGCATATAGCCAGTGTCTAACCCAGGGTGGGGCGGAGTGCAAAAAAACGATGGATTTAGGCCCAGATCTTTGTACTGGGATGAATGTATGACATTGTTCTACATTCTGTCCATCAACTGTGTTTTTTGCAATTTTCAGCCCGAGTGGGCTGGGTATGCTCAGACGTGAGTCCCATGCTCTCCACACCACTGGAGTCAAGCTATCCAGGCTGATGAAGGCTGATAGCCAGAAACCGGTCCTTGGGTGCTTGATTCCGGTCTGGGAAAGACATGGCTTGGTAGTTCGGACTGGACTGTTCCCATGAGGCACAGGGTCAGAGCTGATTTGCATATAGCCAGTGTCTAACCCAGGGTCGTGTGGAGTGCAAAAAAACGATGGATTTAGGCCCAGATCTTTGTACTGGGATGAATGTATGACATTGTTCTACATTCTGTCCATCAACTGTGTTTTTTGCAATTTTCACCCGAGTGGGCTGGGTATGCTCAGACATGAGTCCCATGCTCTCCACACCACGGGAGTAAAGCTATCCAGGCTGATGAAGGCTGATAGCCAGAAACCGGTCCTTGGATGCTTGATTCCGGTCTGGGAAAGACATGGCTTGGTAGTTCGGACTGGACTGTTCCCATGAGGCACAGGGTCAGAGCTGATTTGCATATAGCCAGTGTCTAACCCAAGGTGGTGTGGAGTGCAAAAAAAAAGATGGATTTAGGCCCAGGCCTTTGTACTGGGATGAATGTATGACATTGTTCTACATTCTGTCCATCACCTGTGTTTTTTGCAATTTTCACCCCGAGTGGGAGGGTATGCTCAGACGTGACTCCCATGCTCTCCACACCACTGGAGTCAAGCTATCCAGGCTGATGAAGGCTAATAGCCAGAAACCGGTCCTTGGATGCTTGATTCCGGTCTGGGAAAGACATGGCTTGGTAGTTCGGACCGGACTGTTCCCATGAGGACACAGTGTCAGAGCTGATTTGCATATAGCCAGTGTCTAACCCAGGGTGGTGTGGAGTGCAAAAAATGATGGATTTAGGCCCAGATGTTTGTACTGGGATGAATGTATGACATTGTTCTACATTCTGTCCATCAACTGTGTGTTTTGCAATTTTCACCCCGAGTGGGCTGGGTATGCTCAGACATGAGTCCCATGCTCTCCACACCACTGGAGTCAAGCTATCCAGGCTGATGAAGGCTGATAGCCAGAAACCGGTCCTTGGATGCTTGATTCCGGTCTGGGAAAGACATGGCTTGGTAGTTCGGACTGGACTGTTCCCATGAGGACACAGGGTCAGAGATGATTTGCATATAGCCAGTGTCTAACCCAGGGTGGTGTGGAGTGCAAAAAAATGATGGATTTAGGCCTAGATCTTTGTACTGGGATGAATGTATGACATTGTTCAACATTCTGTCCATCAACTGTGTTTTTTGCAATTTTTACCCCGAGTGGGCTGGGTATGCTCAGACATGAGTCCCATGCTCTCCACACCACTGGAGTCAAGCTATCCAGGCTGATGAAGGCTGATAGCCAGAAACCGGTCCTTGGATGCTTGATTCCGGTCTGGGAAAGACATGGCTTGGTAGTTCGGACTGGACTGTTCCCAAGAGGCACCGGGGAAGAGCTGATTTGCATATAGCCAGTGTCTAACCCAGGGTGGTGTGGAGTGCAAAAAAAACAATGGATTTAGGCCCAGATCCTTGTACTGGGGTGAATGTATGACATTGTTCTACATTCTGTCCATCAACTGTGTTTTTAGCAATTTTCACCCTGAGTGGGCTGGGTATGCTCAGACGTGAGTCCCATGCTCTCCACACCGCTGGAGTCAAGCTATCCAGGCTGATGAAGGCTGATAGCCAGAAACCGGTCCGTGGATGCTTGATTCCGGTCTGGAAAAGACATGGCTTGGTAGTTCGGACTGCACTGTTCCCATGAGGCACAGGGTCAGAGCTGATTTGCATATAGCCAGTGTCTAACCCAGGGTGGTGTGGAGTGCAAAAAAACGATGGTTTTAGGCCCAGACCTTTGTACTGGGATGAATGTATGACATTGTTCTACATTCTGTCCATCAACTGTGTTTTTTGCAATTTTCACCCCAAAGGGCTGGGTATGCTCAGACGTGAGTCCCATGCTCTCCACACCACTGGAGTCAAGCTATCCAGGCTGATGAAGGCTGATAGCCAGAAACCGGTCCTTGGATGTTTGGTTCCGGTCTGGTAAAGACACGGCTTGGTAGTTCGGACTGGACTGTTCCCATGAGGCACAGGGTCAGAGCTGATTTTCATATAGCCAGTGTCTAACCCAGGGTGGTGTGGAGTACAAAAAAACGATGGATTTAGGCCCAGACCTTTGTACTGGGATGAATGTATGACATTGTTCTACATTCTGTCCATCAACTGTGTTTTTTGCAATTTTCACCCCCGAGTGGGAGGGTATGCTCTGACGTGAGTCCCATGCTCTCCACACCACTGGAGTCAAGCTATCCAGGCTGATGAAGGCTGATAGCCAGAAACCGGTCCTTGGATGTTTAATTCCGGTCTGGGAAAGACATGGCTTGGTAGTACGGACTGGACTGTTCCCATGAGGCACAGGGTCAGAGCTGATTTGCTTATAGCCAGTGTCTAACCCAGGGTGGTGTGGAGTGCAAAAAAACGATGGATTAAGGCCCAGATCTTTGTACTGGGATGAATGTATGACATTGTTCTACATTCTGTCCATCAACTGTGTCTTTAGCAATTTTCACCCCAAGTGGGCTGGGTATGCTCAGACGTGAATCCCATGCTCTCCACACCACTGGAATCAAGCTATCCAGGCTGATGAAGGCTGATAGCCAGAAACCGGTCCGTGGATGCTTGATTCCGGTCTGGGAAAAACATGGCTTGGTAGTTCGGACTGGACTGTTCCCATGAGGCAGAGGGTCAGAGCTGATTTGCATATAGCCAGTGTCTAACCCAGGGTGGTGTGGAGTGCAAAAAAATGATGGATTTAGGCCCAGACCTTTGTACTGGGATGAATGTATGACATTGTTCTACATTCTGTCCATCAACTGTGTTTTTTGCAATTTTCACCCCGAGTGGGCTGGGTATGCTCAGACGTGAGTCCCATGCTCTCCACACCACTGGAGTCAAGCTATCCAGGCTGATGAAGGCTGATAGCCAGAAACCGGTCCTTGGATGCTTGATTCCAGTCTGGGAAAGACATGGCTTGGTAGTTCGGACTGGACTGTTCCCATGAGGCACAGGGTCAGAGCTGATTTGCATATAGCCAGTGTCTAACCCAGGGTGGTGTGGAGTGCAAAAAAACGATGGATTTAGGCCCAGATCTTTGTACTGGGATGAATGTATGACACTGTTCTACATTCTGTCCATCATCTGTGTTTTTTGCAATTTTCACCCCGAGTGGGCTGGGTATGCTCAGACGTAAGTCCCATGCTCTCTACACCACTGGAGTCAAGCTATCCAGGCTGATGAAGGCTGATAGCCAGAAACCGGTCCTTGGATGCTTGATTCCGGTCTGGTAAAGACATGGCTTGGTAGTTCGGACTGGACTGTTCCCATGAGGCACAGGGTCAGAGCTGATGTGCATATAGCCAGTGTCTAACCCAGGGTGGTGTGGAGTGCAAAAAAAAGATGGATTTAAGCCCAGATCTTTGTACTGGGATGAATGTATGACATTGTTCTACATTCTGTCCATCAACTGTGTTTTTTGCAATTTTCACCCCGAGTGGGATGGGTATGCTCAGACGTGAGTCCCATGCTCTCCACACCACTGGAGTCAAGCTATCCAGGCTGATGAAGGCTGATAGCCAGAAACCGGTCCTTGGATGCTTGATTCTGGTCTGGTAAAGACACGGCTTGGTAGTTCGGACTGGACTGTTCCCATGAGGCACAGGGTCAGAGCTGATTTGCATATAGCCAGTGTCTAACCCAGGGTGGTGTGGAGTGCAAACAAGACGATGGATTTAGGCCCAGACCTTTGTACTGGGATGAATGTATGACATTGTTCTACATTCTGTCCATCAACTGTGGTTTTTGCAATTTTCACCCAGAGTGGGCTGGGTATGCTCAGACGTGAGTCCCATGCTCTCCACACCACTGGAGTCAAGCTATCCAGGCTGATGAAGGCTGATAGCCAGAAACCGGTCCTTGGATGCTTGATTCCGGTCTGGGAAAAACATGGCTTGGTAGTTCGGACTGGACTGTTCCCATGAGGCACAGGGTCAGAGCTGCTTTGCATATAGCCAGTGTCTAACCCAGGGTGGGGCGGAGTGCAAAAAAACGATGGATTTAGGCCCAGATCTTTGTACTGGGATGAATGTATGACATTGTTCTACATTCTGTCCATCAACTGTGTTTTTTGCAATTTTCACCCCAAGTGGGCTGGGTATGCTCAGACGTGAGTCCCATGCTCTCCACACCACTGGAGTCAAGCTATCCAGGCTGATGAAGGCTGATAGCCAGAAACCGGTCCTTGGATGCTTGATTCCGGTCTGGGAAAGACATGGCTTGGTAGTTCGGACTGGACTGTTCCCATGAGGCACAGGGTCAGAGCTGATTTGCATATAGCCAGTGTCTAACCCAGGGTGGTGTGGAGTGCAAAAAAACGATTGATTTAGGCCCAGATCTTTGTACTGGGATGAATGTATGACATTGTTCTACATTCTGTCCATCAACTGTGTTTTTTGCAATTTTTACCGCGAGTGGGCTGGGTATGCTCAGACATGAGTCCCATGCTCTCCACACCACGGGAGTAAAGCTATCCAGGCTGATGAAGGCTGATAGCCAGAAACCGGTCCTTGGATTCTTGATTCCGGTCTGGGAAAGACATGGCTTGGTAGTTCGGACTGGAATGTTCCCATGAGGCACAGGGTCAGAGCAGATTTGCATATAGCCAGTGTCTAACCCAAGGTGGTGTGGAGTGCAAAAAAAAAGATGGATTCAGGCCCAGACCTTTGTACTGGGATGAATGTATGACATTGTTCTACATTCTGTCCATCAACTGTGTTTTTTGCAATTTTCACCCCGAGTGGGAGGGTATTCTCAGACGTGAGTCCCATGCTCTCCACACCACTGGAGTCAAGCTATCCAGGCTGATGAAGGCTAATAGCCAGAAACCGGTCCTTGGATGCTTGATTCCGGTCTGGGAAAGACATGGCTTGGTAGTTCGGACCGGACTGTTCCCATGAGGACACAGGGTCAGAGCTGATTTGCATATAGCCAGTGTCTAACCCAGGGTGGTGTGGAGTGCAAAAAAATGATGGATTTAGGCCCAGATTTTTGTACTGGGATGAATGTATGACTTTGTTCTACATTCTGTCCATCAACTGTTTTTTGCAATTTTCACCCCGAGTGGGCTGGGTATGCTCAGACATGAGTCCCATGCTCTCCACACCACTGGAGTCAAGCTATCCAGGCTGATGAAGGCTGATAGCCAGAAACCGGTCCTTGGATGCTTGATTCCGGTCTGGGAAAGACATGGCTTGGTAGTTCGGACTGGACTGTTCCCATGAGGACACAGGGTCAGAGCTGATTTGCATATAGCCAGTGTCTAACCCAGGGTGGTGTGGAGTGCAAAAAAATGATGGATTTAGGCCCAGATCTTTGTACTGGGATGAATGTATGACATTGTTCTACATTCTGTCCATCAACTGTGTTTTTTGCAATTTTTACCCTGAGTGGGCTGGGTATGCTCAGACATGAGTCCCATGCTCTCCACACCACTGGAGTCAAGCTATCCAGGCTGA
Source organism: Lissotriton helveticus (assembly GCF_964261635.1). NCBI lineage: Eukaryota > Metazoa > Chordata > Amphibia > Caudata > Salamandridae > Lissotriton > Lissotriton helveticus. The sequence continues at coordinate 494,941,762 of NC_136062.1, forward strand.
TGAAGGCTGATAGCCAGAAACCGGTCCTTGGATGCTTGATTCCGGTCTGGGAAAGACATGGCTTGGTAGTTCGGACTGGACTGTTCCCAAGAGGCACAGGGGAAGAGCTGATTTGCATATAGCCAGTGTCTAACCCAGGGTGGTGTGGAGTGCAAAAAAAACAATGGATTTAGGCCCAGACCTTTGTACTGGGATGAATGTATGACATTGTTCTACATTCTGTCCATCAACTGTGTTTTTTGCAATTTTCACCCCGAGTGGGCTGGGTATGCTCAGACGTGAGTCCCATGCTCTCCACACCACTGGAGTCAAGCTATCCAGGCTGATGAAGGCTGATAGCCAGAAACCGGTCCTTGGATGTTTGGTTCCGGTCTGGTAAAGACACGGCTTGGTAGTTCGGACTGGACTGTTCCCATGAGGCACAGGGTCAGAGCTGATTTTCATATAGCCAGTGTCTAACCCAGGGTGGTGTGGAGTGCAAAAAAACGATGGATTTAGGCCCAGACCTTTGTACTGGGATGAATGTATGACATTGTTCTACATTCTGTCCATCAACTGTGTTTTTTGCAATTTTCACCCCCGAGTGGGAGGGTATGCTCTGACGTGAGTCCCATGCTCTCCACACCACTGGAGTCAAGCTATCCAGGCTGATGAAGGCTGATAGCCAGAAACCGGTCCTTGGATGTTTGATTCCGGTCTGGGAAAGACATGGCTTGGTAGTTCGGACCGGACTGTTCCCATGAGGACACAGGGTCAGAGCTGATTTGCATATAGCCAGTGTCTAACCCAGGGTGGTGTGGAGTGCAAAAAAATGATGGATTTAGGCCCAGATTTTTGTACTGGGATGAATGTATGACTTTGTTCTACATTCTGTCCATCAACTGTTTTTTGCAATTTTCACCCCGAGTGGGCTGGGTATGCTCAGACATGAGTCCCATGCTCTCCACACCACTGGAGTCAAGCTATCCAGGCTGATGAAGGCTGATAGCCAGAAACCGGTCCTTGGATGCTTGATTCCGGTCTGGGAAAGACATGGCTTGGTAGTTCGGACTGGACTGTTCCCATGAGGACACAGGGTCAGAGCTGATTTGCATATAGCCAGTGTCTAACCCAGGGTGGTGTGGAGTGCAAAAAAATGATGGATTTAGGCCCAGATCTTTGTACTGGGATGAATGTATGACATTGTTCTACATTCTGTCCATCAACTGTGTTTTTTGCAATTTTTACCCTGAGTGGGCTGGGTATGCTCAGACATGAGTCCCATGCTCTCCACACCACTGGAGTCAAGCTATCCAGGCTGATGAAGGCTGATAGCCAGAAACCGGTCCTTGGATGCTTGATTCCGGTCTGGGAAAGACATGGCTTGGTAGTTCGGACTGGACTGTTCCCAAGAGGCACAGGGGAAGAGCTGATTTGCATATAGCCAGTGTCTAACCCAGGGTGGTGTGGAGTGCAAAAAAAACAATGGATTTAGGCCCAGACCTTTGTACTGGGATGAATGTATGACATTGTTCTACATTCTGTCCATCAACTGTGTTTTTTGCAATTTTCACCCCGAGTGGGCTGGGTATGCTCAGACGTGAGTCCCATGCTCTCCACACCACTGGAGTCAAGCTATCCAGGCTGATGAAGGCTGATAGCCAGAAACCGGTCCTTGGATGTTTGGTTCCGGTCTGGTAAAGACACGGCTTGGTAGTTCGGACTGGACTGTTCCCATGAGGCACAGGGTCAGAGCTGATTTTCATATAGCCAGTGTCTAACCCAGGGTGGTGTGGAGTGCAAAAAAACGATGGATTTAGGCCCAGACCTTTGTACTGGGATGAATGTATGACATTGTTCTACATTCTGTCCATCAACTGTGTTTTTTGCAATTTTCACCCCCGAGTGGGAGGGTATGCTCTGACGTGAGTCCCATGCTCTCCACACCACTGGAGTCAAGCTATCCAGGCTGATGAAGGCTGATAGCCAGAAACCGGTCCTTGGATGTTTGATTCCGGTCTGGGAAAGACATGGCTTGGTAGTTCGGACTGGACTGTTCCCATGAGGCACAGGGTCAGAGCTGATTTGCTTATAGCCAGTGTCTAACCCAGGGTGGTGTGGAGTGCAAAAAAACGATGGGTTTAGGCCCAGATCTTTGTACTGGGATGAATGTATGACATTGTTCTACATTCTGTCCATCAACTGTGTTTTTAGCAATTTTCACCCCGAGTGGGCTGGGTATGCTCAGACGTGAGTCCCATGCTCTCCACACCACTGGAGTCAAGCTATCCAGGCTGATGAAGGCTGATAGCCAGAAACCTGTCCGTGGATGCTTGATTCCGGTCTGGGAAAAACATGGCTTGGTAGTTCGGACTGGACTGTTCCCATGAGGCACAGGGTCAGAGCTGATTTGCATATAGCCAGTGTCTAACCCAGGGTGGTGTGGAGTGCAAAAAAACGATGGATTTATGCCCAGATCTCTGTACTGGGATGAATGTATGACATTGTTCTACATTCTGTCCATCAACTGTATTTTTTGCAATTTTCACCCCGAGTGGGCTGGGTATGCTCAGACGTGAGTCCCATGCTCTCCACACCACTGGAGTCAAGCTATCTAGGCTGATGAAGGCTGATAGCCAGAAACCGGTCCTTGGATGCTTGATTCCAGTCTGGGAAAGACATGGCTTGGTAGTTCGGACTGGACTGTTCCCAAGAGGCACAGGGGAAGAGCTGATTTGCATATAGCCAGTGTCTAACCCAGGGTGGTGTGGAGTGCAAAAAAAACAATGGATTTAGGCCCAGACCTTTGTACTGGGATGAATGTATGACATTGTTCTACATTCTGTCCATCAACTGTGTTTTTTGCAATTTTCACCCCGAGTGGGCTGGGTATGCTCAGACGTGAGTCCCATGCTCTCCACACCACTGGAGTCAAGCTATCCAGGCTGATGAAGGCTGATAGCCAGAAACCGGTCCTTGGATGTTTGGTTCCGGTCTGGTAAAGACACGGCTTGGTAGTTCGGACTGGACTGTTCCCATGAGGCACAGGGTCAGAGCTGATTTTCATATAGCCAGTGTCTAACCCAGGGTGGTGTGGAGTGCAAAAAAACGATGGATTTAGGCCCAGACCTTTGTACTGGGATGAATGTATGACATTGTTCTACATTCTGTCCATCAACTGTGTTTTTTGCAATTTTCACCCCCGAGTGGGAGGGTATGCTCTGACGTGAGTCCCATGCTCTCCACACCACTGGAGTCAAGCTATCCAGGCTGATGAAGGCTGATAGCCAGAAACCGGTCCTTGGATGTTTGATTCCGGTCTGGGAAAGACATGGCTTGGTAGTTCGGACTGGACTGTTCCCATGAGGCACAGGGTCAGAGCTGATTTGCTTATAGCCAGTGTCTAACCCAGGGTGGTGTGGAGTGCAAAAAAACGATGGGTTTAGGCCCAGATCTTTGTACTGGGATGAATGTATGACATTGTTCTACATTCTGTCCATCAACTGTGTTTTTAGCAATTTTCACCCCGAGTGGGCTGGGTATGCTCAGACGTGAGTCCCATGCTCTCCACACCACTGGAGTCAAGCTATCCAGGCTGATGAAGGCTGATAGCCAGAAACCTGTCCGTGGATGCTTGATTCCGGTCTGGGAAAAACATGGCTTGGTAGTTCGGACTGGACTGTTCCCATGAGGCACAGGGTCAGAGCTGATTTGCATATAGCCAGTGTCTAACCCAGGGTGGTGTGGAGTGCAAAAAAACGATGGATTTATGCCCAGATCTCTGTACTGGGATGAATGTATGACATTGTTCTACATTCTGTCCATCAACTGTATTTTTTGCAATTTTCACCCCGAGTGGGCTGGGTATGCTCAGACGTGAGTCCCATGCTCTCCACACCACTGGAGTCAAGCTATCTAGGCTGATGAAGGCTGATAGCCAGAAACCGGTCCTTGGATGCTTGATTCCAGTCTGGGAAAGACATGGCTTGGTAGTTCGGACTGGACTGTTCCCATGAGGACACAGGGTCAGAGCTGATTTGCATATAGCCAGTGTCTAACCCAGGGTGGTGTGGAGTGCACAAAAACGATGGATTTAGGCCCAGATCTTTGTACTGGGATGAATGTATGACATTGTTCTACATTCTGTCCATCAACTGTGTTTTTTGCAATTTTCACCCCGAGTGGGCTGGGTATGCTCAGACGTGAGTCCCATGCTCTCCACACCACTGGAGTCAAGCTATCCAGGCTGATGAAGGCTGATAGCCAGAAACCGATCCTTGGATGCTTGATTCCGGTCTGGGAAAGACATGGCTTGGTAGTTCGGACTGGACTGTTCCCATGAGGCACAGGGTCAGAGCTGATTTTCATATAGCCAGTGTCTAACCCAGGGTGGTGTGGAGTGCAAAAAAACGATGGATTTAGGCCCAGATCTTTGTACTGGGATGAATGTATGACATTGTTCTTCATTCTGTCCATCAACTGTGTTTTTTGCAATTTTCACCCCGAGTGGGCTGGGTATGCTCAGACGTGAGTCCCATGCTCTCCACACCACTGGAGTCAAGCTATCCAGGCTGAATGATGGCTGATAGCCAGAAACTGGTCCTTGGATGCTTGATTCCGGTCTGGGAAAGACATGGCTTGGTAGTTCGGACTGGACTGTTCCCATGAGGCACAGGGCCAGAGCTGATTTGCATATAGCCAGTGTCTAACCCAGGGTGGTGTGGAGTGCAAACAAACGATGGATTTAGGCCCAAATCTTTGTACTGGGATAAATGTATGACATTGTTCTACATTCTGTCCATCAACTGTATTTTTTAGACAAAGGAAAATGGGCACCTATTTCGACAGTTCTATCTCACATCCATTTATCTGCCTCAAAGAAAGTTCAGCCACACAAATTGCACAGTGTTCAATGAGGTGTTCAACAAGGAGTCAGGCCAAAGCCCTCGGACCAGACTGCTAGCAGATTAGACGTCCGATGGGGCAGGGACTGCAGGTGATACACGACCAAACATCGTTCGCTAACAAGCAGTGTGGGCATAAAAATGAGGCGTTGCACCAATTGTCATTCGGCTCACGATAGACGCCCTGTGGTGCGCACTGCGGGCGCTCTCTATCTGATCGTAACAACAATAAAAATAAAAAAGAAGAAAAAGGAGTGAGACTGGGGTGATTGGCAAGTCACTTACCCATCCCTCTGTGTCTCATAGCGCCATCGACGGGAGCCTTTTTGTCATGGAGGACAGCTGCGTCCATTGGAAGTGAGCAAATTATTGCCAGAGGGAGTCTCATTGGGAAAGGCTTTTGCATCCGGAACTAACGATAGGACCTGTGTAACTAGGCCTCTGAGGCTCTCGTATCTCACCACTGGCCCCAGTACGTCTCGCTTCCTATCTGGAGGGAAGGACTCATTGCCTGTTAGCAGGGGGCCCTCGACCCGAGGCTCTCCTCTTTCTCGGCAACCACTGTTCTCTGACTCGTCTCCTCGAGGGGGCAACGGCTCCAGCCCCAGCTAGCAGGGGGGCCTCGCCTGCTGTCAGACTGCATCGGACCAGTCAAAACAAATCAAACTCCTCTGGGTAGACGATGGCAGGCAGAGGCTCTCGACTGCCCCACAGCCTCAGGGGCAAGAGAATCCATCATCGGCATACACTGATCCTCGTCTCAATGAGCTCTCCAGAGCCCAGCCCAGGTCATCCATCCACTTGCTATGAGGCCCCTACTCAGCCCACCCAGGTCGAGCTGCCATGTTTGCTCCGTCCAGGCTGCAGCAGCGGGCTTGTCAACGAAGTCGGACCTCAAGCTATGTCGCCCGGTCCTCGAGGGAAAGGTATTTCAGGCTTGTTGAAGTTGCGGCAAAGTTGAGTGATTACAGAAAGGTGACAACTGGAAGTGGCAGTCTGTATTTCAAAGAATATATCTGTATTTCAATGAATATATGAGCATTTAAACTGGGCAGCTTATTTATTTTTAAAATAATTTATTTGCAGGTTTTTAAAATCCACAGCGTGGTACATAGGAAAGAAAACAGAGGAAAATACCAGTGAGTTTTAAACACCAGATCCAATCAAATGTAGCATAGGTCCAGCCCTGCCAAGTGTCACACATCAGGCGTTAGACTAACGCATTTTAGTGCGGGGATCCGCATCACTGCACTAAAATGCAAAGTCACGCATCATAGCGCTGCCGCTTCTTCCTCATGATCACCGGGCTATAGTACATTATGTTAAAGTAGCAGTCATTTGAGCAAGCAGCGGGAGTGCAGGCCACGAGCTGGCCAGGGTGGCGCATCTGTGGCACAGCTGGCTCAAATAAAGCACTGGACAGACATGTGCTGAACTGTACCACTCTACACACTGCGCAGAAGTCATGATGCGCTGCCGAGTGTTAGAAGGCTGTTGGATTCACTACTGCGGCGGCTGCGTTTACGTGACATGGCGTAAGGACTGCAACAGTGTGTCTATCTCTTGAGGGGGAGGCAGGAAGTTAAGTTACGCCCTTCCCAATGACAGGCCAGCAGCCCCAGGAGAGCTGTGGTAGCCATAGTGACCACAGCTCAAGCCCTCCCTACAGCCATAGTGACCACAGCTCAAGCCCTCCCTACAGCCATAGTGACCACAGCTCAAGCCCTCCCTACAGCCATAGTGACCACAGCTCAAGCCCTCCCTACAGCCATAGTGACCACAGCTCAAGCCCTCCCTACAGCCATAGTGACCACAGCTCAAGCCCTCCCTACAGCCATAGTGACTACAGCTCAAGCCCTCCCTACAGCCATAGTGACCACAGCTCAAGCCCTCCCTACAGCCATAGTGACCACACCTCAAGCCCTCCCTACAGCCATGGTGACCACAGCTCAAGCCCTCCCTACAGCCATAGTGACCACAGCTCAAGCCCTCCCTACCGCCATAGTGACCACAGCTCAAGCCCTCCCTACCGCCATAGTGACCACAGCTCAAGCCCTCCCTACAGCCATAGTGACCACAGCTCAAGCCCTCCCTACAGCCATAGTGACCACAGCTCAAGCCCTCCCTACAGCCATAGTGACCACAGCTCAAGCCCTCCCTACAGCCATAGTGACCACAGCTCAACCCTCCCTACAGCCATAGTGACCACAGCTCAAGCCCTCCCTACAGCCATAGTGACCACAGCTCAAGCCCTCCCTACAGCCATAGTGACTACAGCTCAAGCCCTCCCTACAGCCATAGTGACTACAGCTCAAGCCCTCCCTACAACAACACTCTGCAGGACAGGCAAGTCAGGCCCTGCAAGGATTAAAGAAACTTCCTTTCAAAAAGTCAGCCCCAGAGGAAAAATTACACAGCAGCTGCTGCAGCTGCTGTGCAGTCCTGCCAAGTGTCACACATCAGGTGTGACACTCACGCATTTCACTGCGGTGCTCCCTCCGCATCACCGCGCTGAAATGCATTGTCACGCATTTTGCCACTAGTCGGCCCCGGCTCTGCTGCAGCCTCCGAGAGACGTGCTTCTGCCTCGCAGCCTGGGCTGATCAATAGTGAATCCAGATCTGCTCTCAGCTGGAGTGTCAGAGAGTGTTACAAAAACAATGACACGCATCTGACTGCCCACCCTGCTGTGTCAATTCACCATGCCTGGCTCCAGACTGCAGCTTTAATGACCCTTTCACTTGACACTGCTGTCAATCATGTAAATGGGGGCGCGGGGGCTGCCCTCTCAGTCAATGCTACTGCCTGGCTGACAGTCAGTGGCACTGCACACCATGGGGGCGCCTGGGGTATTACCCGGATGTGTGCAGTGCCATCACGTTCGGAAGAAGAAGATTCACATTTATTGAGGCATTAGCGCGGGGGACTCAATCTGAGTGAGTCGAAGTCGTCCTCTGCTCTCATGGCCGCGCAAGAGGCGGCATCGTGATCGGCGCGGGGGCGCGCATTGCTATCAGAGCAGGGGGGCGACTCGAGAGAGTTACATCCCAGCAGCAGTGTCTGGGAGAAAGAAGACTGCTGCTGCAGAGTGAATCATGCAGTGCTGCAGGCCGCAGGTCGGGTCCCTGTGAGCAGCCGGACGGGACGGTCACAGACGGGAAGAGTCTCTGAACTAACAGCCTGATTCATGAAGCGAAATAGCGCCCGCAATGGCTGCGAAAATGGAATTGCGGGTGCAAAATACGGGATTGGCATTCAAGAACAAAATAGCGATTTCGCAAACACAGAATAGCGATTACAATAGCGATTACGCAATAATAGTCGCAGATTCCCGGTAGTCGAGCATTAGCGATACGGAAATAGCGACCAACCACGGAATCTGCGAAAATAATAGCGAAACGCAATATTGTCTCTATCGGCATTCATGAAAAAAATACAATAGCGAAAAACCCCAAAATCGCACGTTTGCGCGGCGCAATTTAAGGACAACTCAAAGCAGGTGGTAACCATAAAAGCCATGATTAAGTAAAATTTGAAAAACAGTTGGCCAATCACCAACAGGTCCAGGCCTGACCAATCACACATAAGGACATTCAGCAGCAGCATTAGGCGTTCCACAATGCCAGGAATGTACATGGTGGTGAGGAGGCGAAGGCTACAGCGAGCAGCACGGAGGAGACGCATGAGGCAGGAAAGGATTTACCGGCAGCGGGTCACCTTGCTGGGCCAAACCAGAGAACAGATTTATGCCAAATACAGGCTGAATGGGGAAATGATCACCTGGCTGATACAAGAACTTGACCCCCTCATGCAGCACCCAACAAGGCGAAACAATTCTGTGCCTACACATGTGCAGGTATTGTGCAGCCTGCACCTCCTGGCCTCCGGCAGTTTCCAGGGCATAGTAGCGGCTGCTGGGGGGATATCCCAGCCCACCATGTCACGCTGCCTCCACACTTTCGTTGACGCCATGCTCACCCAGCTCCACCGCCACATCACATTTCCCACGAGCCAACAGGAATTGGACCTGACAAAACTACAATTTTACAATGTAGCCCATTTTCCCCATGTCCTCGGCTGCATCGACTGTACCCACGTCGCCATCTGCCCACCAGCTGCCACGGAGTATATGTACCGCAACCGGAAGTCCTACCACTCCCTCAACATACAGATGGTCTGCAATGCCAAGACCATCATCACTGACATTGTCGCACAGTACCCAGGGAGTACCCATGATTCCTTTATCTTCGGGCACAGTGGACTCCACACACGACTGCTCAGAGGAGAGTTTGGGGAAGGACACCTACTTGGTAAGTACACTTTGTCGACAATGTCACATTGCAATGAAGTCACTGCGCTGCACAGGCAATCAACATCTGCTCCTCTCATTCAGGTGACAGTGGCTACGCCCTACGGGAATACCTCCTGACCCCTTACCTCAACCCTGCCACACCTCAGCAACGGCGCTACAATGTTGCGCACATCCGGACAAGGAACTGTATAGAAAGGACATTTGGCCTGCTCAAGAGCAGGTTCCCTATACTGCACAAGACAGGTGGGGCCATGTATTACAGTCCTGCTGCGTGCTGCCGCATTGTGGCTGTCTGTGCAATGCTCCATAACATTGCAACCAAGCGCCGGATACCTGTTGACATCTCAGGCAGTGAATCTGAAGGGGACGACCGGCCACCAGCACATGTGCACCATGCACGCGGGGAGAACCCAGCTGAAGGCCACAGACGTCGCAACCACATCACAGTGAACAATTTCTAGCCCACCCTCTTCCCCCACACCACATATCACAATTGCATGCAAAATGTAATGATTACACAAGGCTAATGTGTGCAGCAAAATAAATATATTTGTTTCATTCACAAGAAAAAGGTAATAAGTCCAACTATTTACAAATAACAGTATTCCTTCACACTGCAGTGTGCATGTACATGGCAGGCTTAGCGTCAGCCTGTGCCAGTGTAATGCAGACAGTGTCAATGGCGCCTCCTGCGCGTAATGCCCAAGCGCCTCTGAGGCTCTTCCTCTTCCTGGGCACCTGTACCAGGCGTTGCCCTGGTGCTGCGCCTAGGTGGCGGGACCAGTGTGGCCGATTGGCCACTCACGCTGGAGGCACCCTCACTGGCATCGTCGCCCCCTACAGTGGCCGGTAGCGCAGGTGTGTGTAGTGCCGTTACCGCGGTGGTTAGGTGCTCCAGGACCCTGGTGATGTCCTTACAGCACTGCACTAGTTGGTGCTGCTGTGTGAGTGAGCGCCGCGACAACTGGGTGGTGGCATTTGCTGCCACATAATTCGACCTGCTATAGGCGGACAGCCGGCTCATCAGCTGGTGGTGGCGCCGGCTCGCTACACTGCGGTGCTTGATCAGCGCAGAAGTGTTCTCCTCCATGGCTGCAGTCATGCGGCCCATGGCCGCCGTCATGCGGTCCATGCGGTCTCCAACTCCCGCCACATTGCCCCCAATTTTGTGCAGCTGGAGCTGGATGGCACCTTGGTGCTGTGACTGGCGCTGGTGGATCCGGAGCATGCGTCTCTCTACGCTCATACAGGCATAGCGATGTCCATTGCCCCTCCTGCTGATTGGCCGCTGTGTTGCCGCTGTCGCAGGCCCAGATCTCGTAGCACCAGCTGCAGGTGGTGTTGCAGCAGGCGTTGCTGGTGCGGCAGGGACTGGAGGCACATTAGTGGGGTGCCTGGCTCTGGCTGCGCGGGGGACGGCAGATCCAGATGCAGCAACGGTGGGGGGCCTGGCCTTGGCTGCGGGTGGGACGGCAGATCCAGATGCAGCAACGGTGGGGGGCCTGGCCTTGGCTGCGTGTGGGACGGCAGATCCAGATGCAGCAACGGTGGGGGGCCTGGCCTTGGCTGCGGGTGGGACGGCAGATGCAGATGCCGCAATGGTGGGGGGCCTGGCTGCTGCTGTTGTTGCAGCGGCAGGGGCTGGTGCCTGGGTTTCCGGTTGAGATTCCTCATCCTGGGCCTCCTCATCTATCTGCAGCCTCTCGCTGTCACTGCTTTCTGCACCACCTGTGAGGGTAAGTGGATACTCATTAGTTGCATGTGACTGTCAGACGTGCTGATGTTACATGCATGCTGGGTGACATTCCCTGGATGGCTGTGGATTTGCGTACTTTGGGACCTGTCTGGCTGCATTGTGGTACTACTACATTGTGGACATACTACATCTCCCACAATGCTTCAGGGCATTCCCTGATGCGCAACAAAGGCATGACTAAGGGCCAATAAGTGAGCCTATTTGGTCAGGGACGGTCATAGGGGACAGGGTCGCAGTCGCATGCCACTTACCTTGGGTGTCTTGGGTGGGGCGGGAGGAGTCCAGAGGGGTGACGCCAACGCACGCCTCCCTCTCAAGGGTGTTCTCGACCTGGTCCTCCAAGGGTGTGTTGGGTGGGACTGTCGGTCCGCCACCTCCAGTGCCCGATGCCTCTCCAAGGCGCTCCGCCACCCTCTCCTTGGCACGACCTCGGAGGTCATACCAGCGCTTCTTCAGCTCCTCCAATGACCTATCGGCCACACCCACCGAGTTCACGCTGGAGGCTATTCCCAGCCAGATCCTCCGCTTGTCTTGCTCTGGGACCTTTCTGGAGTTGATTCCGAAGAGCCTGTCATGGTTGGCCACCACCCCTTCAATTAGGTTCTCGAGCTCCTGCTCTGAGAACTTCAGCTTTCGCTTTCGTCCTGCGCTGTTGCTGGGGCCAGGGACAGGTTCCTCAGACATGGCAGCAGATATGTCGCTATTACAGGCGGTTGTGAAGTCGCTATCGCTGGTTTAGCGTCTGCTTTCCGACTTGCTCCCTCGGAGGTTTGCCTCACTGTGGTGTTTGGGGGTGGGACCTGCCTGCTTCCTGGTTGTGATGTCATCACTGTGCTCGGAAAGCGACTTCCCGTTTTCCCGATCGCGCGAGAATGCGAGTCGCATTCCCGATCGCACGGGATTGCGAGTCGCATTCCCGATCGCACGGGATTGCGAGTCGCATTCCCGATCGCACGGGATTGCGAGTCGCAATCCCGACGCAGGTAGCCGGGAATAGCGATTTTTCTGCGTTTTTAGTTGGTCGCTAACGGCTTTAGCGCCCGCGTGCGAGTCGCTATTTTTTCCCCGAAAAGTACATGAATGCCCTTTTGCGTTTCCTCAATAGCGAGTCGCTATAAATCGCTATTAGGGACACGCAAAACGGCCCGTACATGAATCAGGCTGTAAGTTCAGTAAGTGTGTTTAAGTACATGAGTCATTTCACGCAATTCTGCAGGGCTGCTCTGTCTCATCATCCTCAGTGAGCCTCCCGAGTCCTCCTTTATCTGCACACAACATTCACGGCACAACAGTTTCCTCAGAGCGGGGGGGGGGGGGGCGGCTGATGCAACGATTTGGCTTAACTGGCTTAAAGGTTGACTTGACACTGTTTTACTAATGCCAAGGCCACGACACATGATCTCTCACTAATCTTCTGCAAAGCGCCACCGTCTGATAGTTTTCTCTTGCAACTGACAAACGCAGGTATTCTTAAAGGAAACTCAAGTATCGCTGTTTATGTGAATCATTACTTTAAAATACTTACGTTATAACCTGGTTCAATGTAGCAGTGGTGATGGGTGATGTCGCTTTCATGAAAGTGGCGCAGGAGTTCCAAGTTTTTTTGGTGGCGAATCTCTGAGATTACTAGGCGTTGTCATTGATTAACTGTTTGGCTTAACAAACCATTAGTTTTAATTGAAATGTGTACAAGACATAACATTCAACTTCATTAAACTATAGTCATGCTCCCAAAACATGTCTTTTATTGGTTATTACGATGCCAAATATATCTGCCAGGTGTCCCTGTTATCAAAAGAAAGTAGGTCTGTGATCTTGTAATACTTTAGGAGCATTGGGATGTTTTGAGGCAGGTTTCATACCACAAAAGGGGTCATTTGTCTTACTAAATAGGCATAACTGTTGATCTCTATTCAGTACTTGCTTCTCCCACATGCATCAGTAAAAGTGCTACACATAAGACATTTATATGTCACACGTAAGAAGACTGAATATATGGCTATGTCACATACGCAGTCTCAAACTTTGACAGCTATGTATTAGGTCACTGCAATGACTCCAGTTAGTTTAAACAAGAGGCCTGCTATTCTTCGAAAATGCCAGGGGTTAACTTGTTTCGCAGTTAAAATTAATATTATGTATGTGTGTGAATGATGTGTGGTGATTTCCAGCTGCAACAGAGTCCAAAAGCCAAGCTGTCAGTAAACCATGAAATATGATATTGTGCTGCTCAATTTTAATGCAATTGCTGCACACGTTTTGTGTCTAACCAGATAAAAACACAATACAGTACTGGTTGGCATAATGGTAAACAGTGGCAACTGTATTATAGCGCTGCGAGGTCCCAGTCTGCTTCAGAATGCACTGTGAATATGCAAGGCTATAAAGGTTTTATACGCTATGGCACAGTCATGATGATCAGATCAATACGGTCCTCTTCTGAGCAGCTGCAGGGCCTGCCTGCCCTCCGTTACTGAGAACTGCAGTCACACATTCTATCTCCAGTTATTGTGGTTCAATTTCTGGTGCTTTGGGGTAGTTTTAAGATCTTTTTAGCGTTTCTATTGCTCAAATGGCTGTCATTTCTGATATTTATGTGTTTCCCTCGTCTTCATTGCTTGATTTTGCGTGTGAGAAAGTGTCACTCATAGCCATTGAAATGTCACTCATAATATAAAAATGTCACACATAGCAATCTGAAACCTTGGCAGCTATGACAGCATGAGAACCGTTGCTGCACTGGACTAGGTAAAGGAAGCATAGTCTGCAATGTCCCTGTTGGAACTGTCCTACCGTAACACAAGGGAAAGAGACTGATGAGGCCAGTCAGAACAGCCCAACCAAAGACCCACAGCAGCGCAGCCTGAGCACGCAACGCCCAGGGAGAGGAAAGGTAGCGCGTCAACAGGAGGCAGCATCCGACACCACCTCAAACAACAAGCGAAAACATGGTCGTCTACAGCTCTGCACCGCACTCGCTCAATGGAAACTGAGGTTGCAAAGCACAGCCAGTACCAGAACTGACTGCACCCAGCTGCCCTGCAAGAAAAGGGCACATGAGAGGTCTACAGTGTCTCTGTCCCTATGCAGCATACCCAATGTGCCACATGGATGCACACACAAGAAACCCACACCTAGCAAAGAGATGCCAAAGGCCCAGGGCTACCCCAGCACAGGAACGTGCCAAGAAGCAAAAGACGGCAAAGACAAGTAATACGCTGAGACCAAATGACACACACAAAGATGGACAGGGTGCATGGCACACCACCCCAACGGGCTGCCCAGACTTTGAAAGGAAGAAAGACCATGGCACATCACCAAAGGCCACCAGAAAAGCTTCTCCATCCCAGGCACGCACTGTCCAAGCTCTAGTGACAACACCAAAGACAACTCCCACTAGCAAGAAGAGGACGACCAGCCAAGACAGCAACGTCTTCAGGGAACTGCCCCCAGGAAAAGCGCCAGAAAGACTGGTGCAGAGCACGCACCACACATGGCTGCCCAACGCCACCACCGGTGAAGAGGGTGCATCACCTGCTCCTACTGGTGAACAGGCACGACCGCAAGCCACACCACAGGCACCCCAAGTGCCAGAAGAGAGCATCCACATCTCCATCGACCTCCGAGAAGCCCCGCAGTGGGTCGAAGACCACACAGTGTCCTCCCTCGCACTGTCTCAAGACGGAGTCGGCAGGGACCCAAGAAAGGCAAGAGAAGAGTTGCACACACCACATGGCAGGACACCACAGCAACAGATACTCCAACAGCACAGTGGCCCGTGACCGGACGTCACAGCGCACAGCGACAAAGGAGCCTGTCACGCAGAGTGAACAGTCCAGACGAGCACACCAGAAGACAGGAAGAAGCAGCCACAAAGACGGCGCAAGCACGAAGCTCCTCGAGCGAAGAGAAGAGGGACCCCGTGAAATCCCTGAGGAGGGGATGGTGCCACTGGAAGTCCCCAAGACGTACACGCAAGTCCTACCAACAGGACAGGCCTGCAATAGGTCCGCAAAAGAAAAGGAAGACCATCTCAAGAGCAACGCGACCAGTGAAATGTCCATGTGGAGCAAACATGAGACAGGTGGCAGGACGCCACATCCAAGGAAAAACCTGGTCGGAAGAAGGAGAAGTGTGTGGCACGATGCCATTCCGCAAAGGAGGAAAGAACAGTGGCACAACGCCACAGGGCAGACCACCACCACAGGCGCGCAAGATGAAACAGAGAAGAGCGACCGGACCAAGGACTCACACCAGCACTGAGGAAGGTGTTCATCCACACAAGCCAGCCACTGGGGTGCAGAGACGTCACTGGAGACAGCTCCGCAGGAGGACCTACTGTAAGCCGCTAGCAGCGCAGTCTGCGTCCCAGCTCCTTGCTTCACAGTTCGACCCTCCTCTCACCTGTCACCGGCTGCTTGGTATCGATAGCATCACACCTCGCAGCGCACCAGCCTTCAGACAACGGAGCAGTGTCACGAAGTCCCTCAAGTCCTTCTCACTCCCTCAAGTCACCCCGACAGAAGATCGCCGCCTGTCTGCCCACTGAAGAAAACTATCATCTTGTTACCACCATCCAGGTACATCACCACTAAGGAGCATCACACCACCCGAGTAAATCCACTCACCCAGAACAACCGGAGCTCAGAGAGGCGAATCGCCCAGGAACAGTCTGTACACCGTCTATCCAAAGCCTGCCGAAGTCGAGCACACCCGGCCATTGGGCGATCCGCCCTTGGGGACTACACATGACTTGACCGTGGCCCTGTCTAGAGTTCCACAGCAACCCTAAGCGTGGCCTGCGCAACATCCCGCACAGCCCACGCAGTCACGTGGCAGTCCAGGGGACAAGGGCCTCGACGGAGTCCCCGTGCAAAAGGGGTCCGAGTGGGAGAGATGTCTCGGCCGCCGCTCCACGTCAGACGCAGGAAGCACGAAGGTTACGGCTGAAGACTGTCCGCCACCAAGATCGGCAGACGAAAATGGGGCACCCGAGTCCAGACGGGGAGGACGTCCAGACCATGACACCACCTGCGGAGGCTACATGATCGACTTGGCTGTGAGTCCGTTGGCAGTTCCTCAGCGACGCCTTTGCGCAGCTTCTGCAAAGCCCCGCACGGTCCACACGGTCCCATCTCAGCCAGCAGGGAAAGCCCTCCATGAGGCTCCAGTGGCAGTGGAGTCCAAGCGAGAGAGGCAAGTCGAACGTTGCTCAGCTGTCAGCAGCAGGAGAGTCACCGAGAGCGACACCCCGCAGGAAGGCCTCACTCACCGAGTGTAATGATTTCCAGGCAGGTTCCACAGGAGCATCAGGAATCCGAAGAGTAATCCACAGCCTTCCCCTACGGCCTTCCGACTCTATCAAACACTAGAGTATCGAGAGGCTCGCCAGGGGAAAACAGGGAGACAAAACAAGGAAAGGTTGGGAAGAGAAAAATAAAGCTTGGCTGTAATCTTCTGCGTGAAGGTGTAACAACACTGTAAGGGTTTCTGGTAGACGTGGGGCTGAAAGAAATATACAAGTTATCTAACAACAGATTCTAATACACATATGTCTCTTATTTTCTGTAAATGACCATTACATACCACGAATGTTTTGTCTAGGCCTCAGAACAGATGTGTAGGAGTTGTGGGAGTACGTCTTGAGCTATTACTGGAGTAATAAAACACAGAATAGTGACAACTCTCCTTTTACTAAGAACATGTATTACTAATGACCTAAAGCTCAGTTTGTTGTATAAGACTTCTGGATTGATGAGGTAATCAAATGAACTTGACTATAATCCGATGCCAACACCAATGCTGTACAAGGAAATCTATAATACAAAACACATGTTTTAGAATTCTATAATCGTCTATCACATTTAAAACAAGTAGGCAGCGCACAGCGCTGTTACCGTGATTCTCAGATGTGTAGCTGGAATTCTGCACCCCAATTGAGTCCACGCAAGTATCCCGCAAACACGAATTGAGGCTTGCCCAGGAAATGAATGATGATGGGGCTAGCCGTAAGACAGCCAAGTAACGGAATAAATGGTAAATCAATGAGACACCGCCGGATGGCGGAGAACAAGTTCGGCCGTCGGGCGGTATGCAAAATGAAACCTAAATACCTAGAAGGGACAACACACCACCCGGCTGGACGGCGGAGACCAAGCCCGGCCGTCGGGCGGAGCAGCAAACGTGAAAGGGAAGGTTGCAGGGATAATTTGCCCGGCCGGCCGGCAGAGACCAAGCCCGGCCGTTGGGTGGAGCAACAAATGTGAAAGGGAAGGTTGCAGGGATAATTTGCCCGGCCGGACGGCGGAGACCAAGCCCAGCCGTCGGGCGGAGCAGCAAACGTGAAAGGGAAGGTTGCAGGGATAATTTGCCCGGCCGGCCGGCAGAGACCAAGCCCGGCCGTCGGGCAAAGCAGCAAACGGAATCAAGAATCAGAGCACTGGGAGCCGTGAAAACGGGCAAAAAGCACGAAGGACAGAGGTCTAACGACTTCAGACAAAACCGGATAGATCAAACAGGAAATCAGGCACACAGGAACAGGACGGAACTGCTAACAACGGAGCTAGACGCAAGAACGTAAAGCGTCGCTCCAAGGGCTCCGTTAACATTTATAGTGTTTTCCCTTAAAGGGGTAGTACATCGGGAATCTCAGGGCATGACACCGAGATTGTCTCCGACACCGAAGTGGATTTCACCACAGCTCCAGATGCATCGACACAAAAAGTTGTACATATGAACTACACCACTGCGAGATCAGGCCGGTCTACAAAACGTCGACTAGGCGAAGGAGGCATCCTGGCGATGCTTTCAAGAACTCTAACACTGCCCAGCAGACAGCCTGTCGAGACTCATTTGGTGGTGATTTTTGCTTAGTTGTTTTTCTTACAGGTTTGACTTTTGTTTGTTTTTGCTTCATTAAAATTTGTCGCAATTACTTAACCAGCATGTGGGCCTAGCGCCCGATGTTACAGCCCCGACAGGGATGGGGCACACCCCCCGCCCCAACGGGGAGACAATGAAACAAGAGCAGCGCCACAGGCAGTTTGAACCTTTTTTCCCTCTCCGTCTCGAGGCTGCACTTGGAATTCATAAATGTCATAAAAACCCCATTTGCAGTGTTTTGTTTCTGCAGCTCCCAGGGGGGCAATGACGGCGCCGTCCGCACACCCCACACGCTCCGGGCCCCGGGGTTCACCGTTCGAGCCCCGGCGGCGACAGATACAAGGTCATTATTATTATTATTATCGGCGGTTTCAGGGGCAGAGTTAGGGCTCTTGTAATGTTCTCTTGTCTTCAGTTCTGTTCCTCTTGTGAAGCCTCCGACACCTTCGGGGAAAGTCCGCGCGAGATAAAAACACATCAATATAATAAATACCTTTGGCGGCCCCCCCCCTGCCCTCTCCTGTCCTCTCTGCTACTCGCCTCGGCCGCTCTGCTTTCCTCGCTCGTGCTGACTCTATCGTCACTGACCCGGAAGCGGAAACCCGTCCTGTGCTGCTTGGTGGCTCCGGAAGTGGCGTCATCATTGAGCGTGCAGCGCCTCCTGCCGGCGGAGAGCAGAACCCCCCTCAGATTCATTCATTCGTATGAGATCCCTGCACGAGGCTTACCCCCCCCCCCCCCCCCGTGAGAGCTGAGGGCTTGGCCCGCGCGGGTCAGAGGTCACGGGGGGCTCTGCCTCTAACTTACGATGGTTAACAAAACCCAAGAGTCCCGCCTCGCTGCAGGAGCAACACTCTGCAAACCACGCCCTCAACTGCATGGACCACGCCCCCTTTAAGACACCCCTTCCCCCCTGCACACAATAAACACAAGGACATCAAGAGACTCCATCTAGACCTGGATGAATCTGGAACTCACTTCCGCCTCAGCTCCGGACCACCACCTCCTCCCAGGCCTTCAAAACAGACCTCAAACTTCTCCTCATTCAAAGACACTTCCAAATTTAACTCATGCTCTCTCTGTTATCTGAAGGAAGTCCTTTTAGTGTAGAAATTTCTATTCTCCAGGACTATGGAAGTACCTTCCCAGTGTGTTCTTGTGGTTGGAGTGTCTGCCATTTATTGCAGTATTACCCTTTTACCTGTGTTTGATACTCTTTTGTAACATACACACGTCACTTTTCTCTTGTAACACACTGTTTGCTACCTCTTACATTTTGTTTGCTTTCGATACTTGCATATGTGCCACCATTGGCTACGTAACTTTTGTTCTTGTGCTTGAGTGTCCTCCATTTATTGCAGTATTATACCTCTACTTGTACTTTGTACGCTTTTGTAACCTGCACACTTCACTTTTTCCTCCTGTAATGCACTGTTTGCTACCTCTTGTATTTTGTTTGTCACGATTGTCACTTTTTCCTCATGTAACGTATCATTTGCTTTTCTAATTTGTTCTCCTCATGTATCAGTTCTGTTCCTTTTTTGTGAAGCGCTCTAACGCCTTCGGGTAAAGTCCACGCTATATTAAAACGCATAAATAAATTACCAGAACAGCAGGGCTCGAGTCCGGGTACCACAAGGGAACACAGCGTCCCCCCACTTATTTTACCGGGGGGACGCCGTCCCCCCCTGCCAAACAGCGAAACTTCAGTCTTTGGCCTCTCTGGGACGAGGAGCTTGGCACCTTTTGTGACATCACTTCCTGTTGTGACATCACTTCCGGTGACAGCGTCCCCCCACTTCTTTTTTTTTTTTACGACTTGTGCCCTGCAGAGCAGTGAAGGATCTGCCCCCCCCTGAGGAACCTGCCCCCCCTCCATGGGACCTGCCCCCCTCCAAGGGACCTGCCCCCCTCCAAGGGTCCTGCACCCCCTCCAAGGGTCCTGCCCCCTCCCCCTACCCCTCCGAAAAACGCATTGTTCAAAATCTCTGGAGACAGGCACCCAAGAGGCCTCGTCTTTACCCACAACCATCCCTGGGGAGTGTCACTATAGGTGCAATGATCAGACAACAACACAGATGCCTGAGGAGGGGGCGACCACCCGGAATGCAAAGCAACACAATGCACACATGCTCCATGCTGCTGCACGCCACAGCCATGTTTGGCTACAACTACTACAGGGAAGAAGAGGGCGAATGCCCAGACAAGAAGGTGTGTCGATTGAGTCTTAGGTTATAGGGGCCAGGGAGACATGGGTCTAGGGCCCGCAGCCGGCTTGTGATGGGGCTAGGGCCCGCAGCCGGCTTGTGATGGGGCTAGGCCCCGCAGCTGTCTTGTGATGGGTCTAGGGCCCGCAGCCGGCTTGTGAAGGAGCTAGGGCCCGCAGCCGGCTTGTGATGAGGCTAGGGCCCACAGCCGGCTTGTGATGGAGCTAGGGCCCGCAGCCGGCTTGTGATGGGGCTAGGGCCCGCAGCCGGCTTGTGATGGAGCTAGGGCCCGCAGCCGGCTTGTAATGGAGCTAGGGCACGCAGCCGGCTTGTGATGGGGCTACGGCCCGCAGCCGGCTTGTGATGGGGCTAGGGCCCGCAGCCGGCTTGTGATGGAGCTAGGGCCCGCAGGTGGCTTGTGATGGAGCTAGGGCCCGCAGCCGGCTTGTGATGGAGCTAGGGCCCGCAGCCGGCTTGTGATGGAGCTAGGGCCCGCAGCCGGCTTGTGATGGGGCTAGGGCCCGCAGCCGGCTTGTGATGGGGCTAGGGCCCGCAGCCGGCTTGTGATGGAGCTACGGCCGGCAGCCGGCTTGTGATGGGGCTAGGGCCCGCAGCCGGCTTGTGATGGAGCTAGGGCCCGCAGCCGGCTTGTGATGGGGCTAGGGCCCGCAGCCGGCTTGTGATGGAGCTAGGGCCGGCAGCCGGCTTGTGATGGAGCTAGGGCCCGCAGCCGGCTTGTGATGGGGCTAGGGCCCGCAGCCGGCTTGTGATGGAGCTAGGGCCCGCAGCCGGCTTGTGATGGAGCTAGGGCCTGCAGCCGGCTTGTGATGGGGCTAGGGCCCGCAGCCGGCTTGTGATGGGCCTAGGGCCCGCAGCCGGCTTGTGATGGGGCTAGGGCCCGCAGCTGTCTTGTGATGGAGCTAGGGCCCGCAGCTGTCTTGTGATGGGTCTAGGCCCCGCAGCTGTCTTGTGATGGGTCTAGGGCCCGCAGCCGGCTTGTGATGGAGCTAGGGCCCGCAGCCGGCTTGTGATGAGGCTAGGGCCCAAGGCCGGCTTGTGATGGAGCTAGGGCCCGCAGCCGGCTTGTGATGGGGTTAGGGCCCGCAGCCGGCTTGTGATGGAGCTAGGCCCCGCAGCCGGCTTGTGATGGAGCTAGGGCCCGCAGCCGGCTTGTGATGGAGCTAGGGCCCGCAGCCGGCTTGTGATGGAGCTAGGGCCCGCAGCCGGCTTGTGATGGGCCTAGGGCCCGCAGCCGGCTTGTGATGGGGCTAGGGCCCGCAGCCGGCTTGCGATGGGGCTAGGGCCCGCAGCCGGCTTGTGATGGGGCTAGGGCCTGCAGCCGGTTTGTGATGGGGCTACGGCCCGCAGCCGGCTTGTGATGGAGCTAGGGCCCGCAGCCGGCTTGTGATGGGGCTAGGGCAGGCAGCCGGCTTGTGATGGGGCTAGGGCCCGCAGCTGGCTTGTGATGGAGCTAGGGCCCGCAGCCGGCTTGTGATGGGGCTAGGGCCTGCAGCCGGCTGGTGATGGAGCTAGGGCCCGCAGCCGGCTTGTGATGGGGCTAGGGCACGCAGCTGGCTTGTGATGGGGCTAGGGCCCGCAGCCGGCTTGTGATGGAGCTACGGCCCGCAGCCGGCTTGTGATGGGCCTAGGGCCCGCAGCCGGCTTGTGATGGAGCTAGGGCCCGCAGCCGGCTTGTGATGGGCCTAGGGCCCGCAGCCGGCTTGTGATGGAGCTAGGGCCCGCAGCCGGCTTGCGATGGGGCTAGGGCCCGCAGCCGGCTTGTGATGAGGCTTTGAGCACACAGCCGGCTTGTGATGGAGCTAGGGCCCGCAGCCGGCTTGTGATGGAGCTAGGGCCCGCAGCCGGCTTGCGATGGGGCTAGGGCCCGCAGCCGGCTTGTGATGGAGCTAGGGCCCGCAACCGGCTTGTGATGGAGCTAGGGCCCGCAGCCGGCTTGTGATGGGGTTAGGGCCCGCAGCCGGCTTGTGATGGAGCTATGGCCCGCAGCCGGCTTGTGATGGAGCTAGGGCCCGCAGCCGGCTTGTGATGCGGCCAGGGCCCGCAGCCGGCTTGTGATGGGGCTTGGGCCCGCAGCCGGCTTGTGATGGGGCTAGGGCAAGCAGCCGGCTTGTGATGAGGCTAGGGCCCGCAGCCGGTTTGTGATGGGGCTTGGGCCCGCAGCCGGCTTGTGATGGAGCTAGGGCCCGCAGCCGGCTTGCGATGGGGCAAGGGCCCGCGGCCGGCTTGTGATGGGGCTAGGGCCCGCAGCCGGCTTGTGATGGAGCTAGGGCCCGCAGCCGGCTTGTGATGGGGCTAGGGCCCGCAGCCGGCTTGTGATGAGGCTAGGGCCCACAGCCGGCTTGTGATGGAGCTAGGGCCCGCAGCCGGCATGTGATGGGGCTAGGGCCCGCAGCCGGCTTGTGATGGAGCTAGGGCCCGCAGCCGGCATGCGATGGGGCTAGGGCCCGCAGCCGGCTTGTGATGGGGCTAGGGCCCGCAGCCGGCTTGTGATGGAGCTAGAGCCCGCAGCCGGCATGCGATGGGGCTAGGGCCCGCAGCCGGCTTGTGATGGGGCTAGGGCCCGCAGCCGGCTTGTGATGGAGCTAGGGCCCGCAGCCGGCTTGTGATGGAGCTAGGGCCCGCAGCCGGCATGCGATGGGGCTAGGGCCCGCAGCCGGCTTGTGATGGAGCTAGGGCCCGCAGCCGGCTTGTGATGGAGCTAGGGCCCGCAGCCGGCTTGTGATGGAGCTAGGGCCCGCAGCCGGCTTGTGATGGGGCTAGGGCCCGCAGCCGGCTTGTGATGGGGCTAGGGCCTGCAGCCGGCTTGTGATGGGGCTAGGGCCCGCAGCCGGCTTGTGACGGGGCTAGGGCCCGCAGCCGGCTTGTGATGGAGCTAGGGCCCGCAGCCGGCTTGTGATGGAGCTAGGGCCTGCAGCCGGCTTGTGATGGGGCTAGGGCCCGCAGACGGCTTGCGATGGGGCTAGGGCCCGCAGCCGGCTTGTGATGGGGCTAGGGCCCGCAGCCGGCTTGTGATGGGGCTAGGGCCTGCAGCCGGCTGGTGATGGGGCTAGGGCCCGCAGCTGTCTTGTGATGGGACTAGGGCCCGGAGCCGGCTTGTGATGGAGCTAGGGCCCGCAGCCGGCTTGTGATGGAGCTAGGGCCCGCAGCCGGCTTATGATGGAGCTAGGGCCTGCATCCGGCTTGTGATGGGGCTAGGGCCCGCAGCCGGCTTGTGATGGGGCTAGGGCCCGCAGCCGGCTTGTGATGGAGCTAGGGCCCGCAGCCGGCTTGTGATGGGGCTAGGGCCCGCAGCCGGCTTGCGATGGGGCTAGGGCCCGCAGCCGGCTTGCGATGGGGCTAGGGCCTGCAGCCGGCTTGTGATGGAGCTAGGGCCCGCTGCCGGCTTGTGATGGGGCTAGGGCCCGCAGCCGGCTTGTGATGGGGCTAGGGCCTTCAGCCGGCTGGTGATGGGGCTAGGGCCCGCAGCTGTCTTGTGATGGGGCTAGGGCCCGCAGCCGGCTTGTGATGGAGCTAGGGCCCGCAGCCGGCTTGTGATGGAGCTAGGGCCCGCAGCCGGCTTATGATGGAGCTAGGGCCTGCAGCCGGCTTGTGATGGGGCTAGGGCCCGCAGCCGGCTTGTGATGGAGCTAGGGCCAGCAGCCGGCTTGCGATGGGGCTAGGGCCCGCAGCCGGCTTGTGATGGAGCTAGGGCCTGCAGCCGGCATGCGATGGGGCTAGGGCCCGCAGCCGGCTTGTGATGGGGCTACGGCCCGCAGCCGTCTTGTGATGGGGTTAGGGCCCGCAGCCGGCTTGTGATGGGGTTAGGCTGCAGGATGACCTGGGCGTCCTTCCAATCCGGGGCTGACCCGGCCCCTCTCCTGCGGCAGCCGCGGCTGCACTGGCGACCAACGTTCAGTGGCATGGCCGCTCCGGTGCCAGGCGTACCACTGCTGCGCACCCAGGGGTTGCTGAGGCTCATTGGGGTGTGAAGAGACTTGTCTGCCAGCACACATTTAACTTGCATTTATGTAGACAATGTAGCAAAGTAATAACCCCTGGCCCTACACATCCGTTACAGAGCTGGGCTCTTCTCTCCGGGGGCCTCTGGGGCTCAGCAGTATTTCCACTCCCATCGTGGCACCTGGGACATGGTCTTAATTTTGTGCAAGAACGTCGCGGTTCTTTGACCGTGAGTGATTTCACTTTCACTTTCACTATTACCGCTTCCGCTTTATTCGCCAATATGGTTCAGGCCGCAGACTGCTTCTGCTCTCTGTCAGTGGTAAGATATAACCAGAACTCTGTTGACCAGGAATATGCAATATTTTAAACCACCACAGTACGGGGAAAGAGTTCAGTCTTTGATTTAATGTCCAATTAACGGTGACTGTATAGAGTTAGAGTTCTTTTCCTAAATTTTGTAGTTTGAAGAGCACTGATCGTGGAAATGGAATCCTGTTGAACGTTCAGTGATCACCTGCAGGCGAGCGTTATCAAAATACATTTATGACACGTGTTGTGGCACTTGATAGCGTTGACATCAATATGTTATCTACATTTTTACCGCGCTCAGCTGCCCCAGCAAAGGGGCGTCCCGGCGCTTTGCAAGGTAACCAAAACACAACTCTGTTAAAAGGCCAAAGGGAAACAGCAAAGAATCAGAAAAAATAGAATTTCATGCAGGGGAAGCTTAGCAGATAAATGAAGGTAAGCATAATTGGGTATTTAGGAACAGTACTTGCCTCTCAAATGCGAATCTTTCAGCGCCCATGTGTTATTCTTCCCCTCGTTTGATCTTTTGCTAGGGGAGGGGTAGAGGGATTTGCGGTTAAGTATATCCGGTGACCCACATACAGGCTACTGGGCCACTGGAGGAGCTCACTGGAGGAGCTCACATAGGGTACTAGGAACAATACAATTATCCCTAACATTCATATTAATAAAAAAGTATAAAGTGCAACCTTGGTCAGATGCCTCTGAAATGGATTGACATGGTTAAATTTAAATGTAAATGTATTGGACTTGTAAAGCGCACAGCTGCCAGTAAGCGTCCCGGCGCTTGCTTAGGGAACCCGTCCTGGTATTCCCCTGTGAGAAACCCCGGCAGGGTGTCCACAAGGTGAAAGGCAGGCATCCCGCCGCGAGGGGCCGTAGTGGAGATTAAGCAAGCTATTGCCCAGAGTCGCAGAGTGTGACCCCGTGAGTCGAGTAGGCACCGGAGCGAGAATTGTCGAGTCCGTGGAATTTTGAGCCCGAGACCCGCCGAGGTGGGGAATCGAACCCTGGTCCACGGTCGATCTCAGCTTCCGGGTCTGCCGCCTCTAACCCCTGAGCCGCGCTTCTCCACTGTAGGTACTATGATGACCTTCCATCATTTATATACAGAGCAGTTTAAGTGATTTACATTTTGTTTGTTTTACTGCGGGGGGGTGGGGACTACTCCACTCTCAACCCAGCCGGCAGGCGCGGTTCGTCCATTGGGGCGTGGGGGCGTAGCCCCCCCTGCCCGACGCCGCCCGCAGCTCCCTCATGACAATCATGTCAATGAATCAACATGACGTCAGACCGCCGGGCGGGCGTCATGTTGATTGATTGACATGATTGTACGGACGGCAACACAAGTACGCATGCGTGGGGACGGAGGGTGAATTTTTACCCGTGCCTACGCATGCGCACTTGTGTTTTGGCGGCGTTGCGCATGCCCATCAGGAGCCCTAATGGGCGTGCTGCGGGCGAGAGGGTACCTGTGCCCCTTGCACCAGGATTGGCCAGGGGCGCTGTGAGCCTGTGACGTGTGCGGGACCGGCAGCAAGGTAAGAGTGTGTGTTTTTCGGTGTTCCAGTAAACTAGCTTGCACAAATGACTTGAGATAGCTCAGTGTGTTAAAGCATCTGCTGCAGAAATGTGTGCGTCTATTCCAGGTCACCCGTTTATTTCACGGCATGGGGTTTTGGAAATGTAAAAATTCTCAGAATTTCTATTTTGATAGTTGCAACAACAGCCTTCAACAGATTTCATTTTATAAACATTTTCCAGATAATGAGTTAACAACTTTGTCACCACAAATATAATGTACTCTTTGAACTAAGGTTATACAATTTCAAAATGTTAACAAACGGTAGAGGCGGAATAGCATGATATATGCATTTATTATTGCATGCACGTTGGTGTATGTTTGCATGTGAATTTGTATAGTCCATATCTAGGGCTTACAGGATGGCAAATGCATGGGCGGTAGAAGGTTTCCAGCATAAAAAGGTAGGGGTGATGTAATATGTAAACTGGCACATCCTTCAACATCGATCCTAAAGGCTTGTTAGAGTCCATAATTTATTTTTATATGGTCATAAAAATACATGAATGATGGATGGATGCAGGGTGGGTGCATTAATGATTGTTCGGTGGATGGGTGGGTGGATGGGTGCATGGATGGATGCATGCATGATGGGTGGATGGATGCATGAATGATGGATGCAGGATGGATGGGTGGGTGGATGGGTGGATGCATGAATGAATGATGTATGGATGCAGGAAGGGTGGATGGATGGGTGGATGCATGAATGATGTATAGATGTATGGATGGATGCATGCATGATGGGTGGATGCATGATGGATGGATGGGTGGATGGATGGATGGATGGATGCATGAATGATGTATGGATGGATGCATGGATGCATGCATGATGGGTGGATGCATGATGGATGGATGGGTGGATGGGTGGATGGATGGATGGATGGATGGGTGGGTGCATGAATGAATGATGTATGGATGCAGGATGGGTGGGTGGATGGATGGGTGGATGCATGAATGATGTATGGATGGATGCATGGATGCATGCATGATGGGTGGATGCATGATGGATGGATGGGTGGATGGATGGATGGATGCATGAATGATGTATGGATGGATGCATGCATGATGGGTGGATGCATGATGGATGGATGGGTGGATGGATGGATGGGTGGGTGCATGAATGAATGATGTATGGATGCAGGATGGGTGGGTGGATGTATGGGTGGATGTATGAATGATGTATGGGTGGATGCATGATGGATGGATGGATGGGTGGATGCATGAATGAATGATGTATGGATGCAGGATGGGTGGGTGGATGTATGGGTGGATGTATGAATGATGTATGGGTGGATGCATGATGGATGGATGGATGGGTGGATGCATGAATGAATGATGTATGGATGCAGGATGGGTGGGTGGATGTATGGGTGGATGTATGAATGATGTATGGGTGGATGCATGATGGATGGATGGGTGGATGGATGGATGGGTGGGTGCATGAATGAATGATGTATGGATGCAGGATGGGTGGGTGGATGTATGGGTGGATGTATGAATGATGTATGGGTGGATGCATGATGGATGGATGGATGGGTGGATGCATGAATGAATGATGTATGGATGCAGGGTGGGTGGGTGGATAGATGGGTGGATGCATGAATGATGTATGGATGGATCCAAGGTGGTTCGGGCTAGCTCGCTGCGCTCGATCGCTGCGGTGCAATATGCAAATTAGTTTACGCCTCACCACTTTCAAATGTGACCAACTGCCCCTGCCAGCCGGTATAAGCACAGGGATACACCCCTTTTCAGACTAGTACTTGGCTTTAGGTCCAGCCCGTTTCGTTGAAAACCCTAGGAGAGAAAGTCAACCCTGGACTTCCAAAAGTGACGTAATTGCCACCTATGCGAACTTGCAGGACCAAGTTTACTGGGGCTATATGAGAGCGGGGGTTCCTGGTCCGCAGCCCCGTCCTTACTGGGCGTCTCCAGCGCTTGTGACAGTCTGCCACCAGTTGGCGCTGTCTGTCCAGATTCAGTGATGACCACTACAACAGGCATTGAATAATTCAATCACATTGGATTTACGATTGCCTGCTGCCCAAACCATTCTCGTACTGAGGGGGCCTGGAATAGTCTGCATTGTCACACTCGGACAAGTGTCAGGAGTGGCAAGACAGCGGGAGCAATGTGAGGGGCAAAGGGCACATTGGTTTGCGGTGCAAGATACTTACCCCGTTAGGTATACACCTGGGCCAGCATATGGGGACAATTCCTGCAATAGAGGAGCAGCTTGTGAATCAGTACTTTGTTTCATTCTCCTTGAGCAGGGGGCATAGGGAAAGTAACGAGGGGCAACCTTTTACTTTGGCCATACCATCAGTGTGCCGCCCCCTCAGCCTTTCACCCTCCTGAGGCCGATAAAACGAGTACCTCCGAGTTGGGTAGCAATAATAACCTGTTAGTCAGTGCCAGGATATCCCCCGGGGTGACGGTGCACAAACACGCCCAGGTTAGGTTTGGAATAGCCCAGGTCAACCACTGGCGGCAAGCTTTCTTCACATTGCGGTAAGGACAGGGAACAAATCCATGGTGAGCCAATGGATTTTGGATCTTGCACAACAGTAATAATGGACTGACATTTACTTTTGACAGGCCAGGGTGCAAACAATTGCACATTTATTAGTCTTATGATTCCTCTAGACCTGCACAACATCACATATATTGAGCATTCAGGACACATGCTATATGTTCCACCTACCCGGTAGAGGCAACCACAAATCTTCAGCAATGTTAAACATTATTGGTCAAGAGGGCGAGTAGTGGTTTGCAACCAGACACCTGCAGCAGTGATTGCCACTATGCAGCAAGGAAAGGAAGGGAAAAAGGACTGGAAGGTCCCAATGGGTGCCTGCCACATGGCCACTTGTAGGTTGTTTATGACAATTCCTAAGGGCATAGGAAGGGTCATGGCAAAGTAATCCTGGACCGATTCACCTGCTGGGGTGGTGGTGGTCCCTACCTCTTTTCACAGGATCACTCCCTGTCGGGTCTATCTAACGAGCATCCCAATTAGCATGTAGTACTGCAAGAATTTGAACAGGGTCAAACAGGCAGGGGACTGACTTGGGCAGGCACAAAAGACAGTCCCCCTAGTGTCCAGGACCATGCAGCAACATTGCTTCATCGCAGTTGTATCAACCATCCCGGGGAGGAGCCAACCTGTGGCCAGTTGACGGGATCATCCCTCGGCATAACCAGGGTGTGCACCGGGTCAGCTACGCATCATCAGTCATCACCCTTAGTAGGATGGGGATTGGAGTCTGTCCCCCCTGTTCTCACCACCCCCTTGCCGGCTTCCTGGTATACACTAACAAAGGTTTGGCATAGGGCCACTCATGCCAGGGTTGGGGCATAAGGAGGGTGACGCAGCAGCAATAGATCACTGTCAGACGGGGAGGAACCTGCAGGCATTTGAAAAATAAAGGGCAGGCTAGTTGTGCATATTACTTTCTCCAGGGTCCCACTAGCCAAAGCATGGCCCCTGCTTGACACACCGCGATACCTCTAACTACCGCTGGCTTATGGGCTACATCGCTAGTTTTTTCAGTCAGCCTGGCGGGTTGCGCTAGATTGTCATGCTTATGAAGCAGAACACGGGGTCAGGTGCAATGCTATGGCATTACTGGGCCATGCAAGGGCAGAGGGGTACAGTGCCAGGAACCGCATGATCTCTGAAGCCAGCTATGGGCAATCAGCAGCGGAGCGCATCGGGTGGGGGGGACGATGGGAATCCCAAGGTTTTAAAAGGTACAGCCGTCCGGAGCAACCCCGGGGAGTGGCCGGAAGACAGGTTAAGGTATCATGTGCAGGCAAACTTGAAGTATTCCAAAGGCACACTGTGAAGCACCAGAAGTGTGATTGGGTGCAGTGTTATTGTGCAACTATGTGACAGCTGGAGTAGTTGTTTATACTGGTGTACAGTTTTCATAAAGGTTGTTAACAACCTAGCATTCCTTTATTTTGCCAGGATCCAAGGTCTGGGTGAAGGGCTGTCCGTGCGTCCTGTGATTGACGTGACGGGTGGAATTCTAAAAATGGAGGCAGGGGTTTCCACCACTGACTTAGTTGGTTGAGGGGCCCTGCGCTAGAACTGCTTGCTGGAGAACCCGCGGCACTCCACTGAGATAATTTGGTTGAGGTGCCCAGGCATGCGCTGGAACTGCTTGCTGGAGAAATTGCGGCACGGACTGGGGGGTCTCCCCTCCCAACTGTATGGTCATACACCGGGGAGGTATAATTGTACTTTCCCGGTGGGAGGGCACTGCAGCCAGTAATGAAATCCTCCTGGTGTAAGTTAGGCAACCTATGGTGGGCCTGGGTGTTATGATTGGCAGAGATAACACCACTTGGATTGTAGCGAGGGGCTAGGTCAGAGGTTGCTGGTGATTCCTCACACAGGAGAGTTTACCGTGCCAGGCGCAGATTCGATGTACAGGAGGTTTGGTCCATCAGGCATGGCCTGCTGCATGCTAAGTCCACTGGGAGTTTGAAAGAGGATGGGGCGCGCCTGCCAGAGTGGGCATAGACTTGTTTTGCTAGACATGGGAGAGGCCCTGGAATCGGCAAGATGGAGGTGAAGAGGCCTACCTTGGTGGGGGGCCCTGGTTGTGACGGTGGCCACACCCAGAGGTTTTTAGGTCAAGCTGGCGTCGGCTGCGCACATGTGCAGTTGAGCTTGCGAGATTTAATGTTTTAGAGGTAGTTTCACTATGAGGGTTAAGCCCCGCCCCTCTTTTCCATTGGCTGGCATCACTGTTCATGCTAAACGGTGGCCAGCCTTTGGAAAAGAGGTCCCAGTGATGTACTCTTTTCTCTTTTAGCCTCGTCTTTTTCAGACTGGCTTCCTTGACTTACGTGTGTGGTAAAAGGTTTGTTATCTTCTTTATGGGGCGAAACAGATCAGACTTCCCCGGATATTGCGGCGTGGATTAGCAAATTTAGCGGCACAAATATGGAAATTTAGCGGCACAAATAAGGAAATTTAACGCCATTTCTGAGGCACTTTATTTTACTCATAATCATTCATTTTCGGTCTGAAAACAATGGAAACTCTTTTAGCAGAATATTCCACTTTGCAATAGGCATGTTTAAAGTGTCTGCAGCTCTACGGAAGCACAGCTCCAGTCCTAACCTCGCGGCAGGGAGCTGGATTTCTCCCTAGGATGTTCTAGTGCTCTTGTATGTACCCCTACCGCTGCCTCCCGGATCTGTGAGGCAGGACACCTCTTCCTCAGGCACCCTAGGGCACAGGATCGTATGGCTGATCCAAATAAGTAAGACAGACTGCATAGGGAGGTCACCTCCTGCTTTCTAGTTATTTCACTAATTTGTTTAAATGTACATTATCTGGTGCAATCTTCACCTTTAAAAAATGGTAGAGCATATTGATAACTTCTTCAAGTGCTCAATGTCCATGGAAAGCACCACCCCACTCATGGACTCACCTGCACTTTAATCTACAAATCTCCTAAAACTTAATCGTAAATGGAAGTCTTGTCTACCGACCACCCAGACCACGATCTACCTTCACCAGCCTCATCACGGACTTCATTGCTCCCGCTTACAATCGACTCCAGAGCCTTCATACTCCTCATCGACCTCAACTTTCACCTGGAAGATAGAACCGACCCCTGCTTCACAACACTCCTTGAAAGCCTCAACAACATTGGACTAATCCAACGAGTAACTGAACCAACACAAATTGCAGGACACATACTGGACCACATCTTCACCGCAAATTATAGCATCACGTATAACTCCACATCACCATTCATATGGACTGATCACTGCATCATCCACTTCCAAAACAACACACCAAAGGTCAACATGACCACCAATGCCAGCCTTAGAATCCTTAGCCCAGCTCAACCAAAACCCCATGGATTACCTCAAAGATATCAGCAACTTCTTTAACTGGGTCAAAAACTGTGGAGTCTCCCATTGCATCCATCAAACACAACAGGCAAAGAAGCCTGCGTCAACAGCATCGCACCCTCCCAAGAACTCTGCAACAACCTATCAAACTTCTTCAACCACAAAATCACAAGCATATAGCAAATTCACACAGCTACTAAGCCCTAGCGATCTCATCACCAGCCTGCCCATCCACAACCAATTTATTTATTTGTCGGATTTGTAATGCGCATAGCTGCCCCAGCGACGCGGCATCCCAGCGTGAACCACAAACTCCAAGACAAGAACCGGAAAGCAGACGGGTTATACAGGCAAATGCCAGGTCTTTATGGCTTTCCGGAAAGCAAGATGATTCTGGATGGCTCTGATGGAAACAGGGAGCGAATTCCAGAGTTGCGCAACCAAACTACGAAAGTAACGACCACCTGCTCCGGCTTTCAAAACACGCGGAGTACGGACCAGCGCTGAGTCGGCAGATCTCAAGGACGCTGTAGCACGTAAAACTCTAACAGACCAGCAAACCCCAGGGGTGCCTGATGCGTCAGGATCCTACGCGCCACACAGAGCGACTTAAATTGAACGCGCTTCTCAACAGGCAACCAATGAAGTTTGTGAAGCACGTAAGAAACTGAGCAAGATTTCGGGAGAGCCACCAGCATGTGGGCAGCTGCATTCTGTGCTCTCTGTAGACGCTTAACACTAGTCTTGTTGGCACCCAGGTAGAGGCAGTTGCCATAATCCAGTCTGGATAGGATTGTAGCTTAAATAATGGCTTGGCGTACTTTTGGAGGAAAGGAACCCAGCAGCGGCTTCAGGGCGCGCAGAAGCCAAAAACACGCCCCAGCCACTACCTTTGATTGGGCGTCAAACGTCAGACCACTGTCAAACCAAACGCCTAGGTTTTTCACTGTCTCCTTAGGCAGAGGGGCAGGTTTAAGGCGATCCGGCCAACATTGCTCGTATTACAACCCTCGATCCTTCCCAAACAGTGAAATCTCGGACTTACTGGCGTTCAGCTGCAAACAGTTTAACGCCATCCAGTCTGCAATTGCTGAAAGATCCTCTTTAAACTTGGTCAGATTGGTGCACCTTTTTTTGGAGAAAGCGATCACCAGCTGGGTGTAGTCAGCATACGACACCAGTGACAGGCCCCTTCCCTACGCTAGCACGGTCAAAGGCCGGACATAGATCTTGAACAGTAGGGGGCTTAACACTGAGCCCTGCGGCACCCCCTGATGCAAAGCAAACTCTCGGGAATGGAAAGGAGGCACAATAACTTGAATGACCTCCCCCCCAGAAAAGACCGGAGCCAATTCAAAGTCACATCCCTAATGCCTATTTCCTGAAGGCATCTTAAAAGTATCACATAGGAGACGGTTTCAAAAGTGGCACTTAGGTCCAGAAGGACCAAGGCCGCTAGTCACCATCATCCAGATTAGCCCGGATGGCCTCCGTAACTACCAGCACAGCAGACTCAGTGCTGTGGCTGGCTCGGAAACCATGTTGAGATGGATCAAGGATGGCATTCTGTTCAATAAACTTAGAGAGAATGGAGTTCACGTGCGATCAGCCAGTTTCGACAGGAAAGGCAATTGGGAAATAGGGTGGTAATTGGTTGACTCCACGGGGTCCAGGGAGGGTTTTTTGAGCAACGGGATGACCTTAGCATGTTTCCACGCCCTCGATACAGAAGCTGATGCCAAAAAAAGATTGACCAAGTCAATATTCAGCGGGGAGAGGAAAGTGTGGAACTGGCTGAAGTGGGCAGGTGTCAACGGGTCGGCCGGCGAACCTAATTTGATCTTCAAACAGAGGGCCTCAAACTCCATCTGTGACAGCAGAGGAAAAGATGAGAAGGTATTTTCCACGATGGAACACGTGGCCCCCAAAGCCACTGTCTCAGGGGGCGAAGTCAGAGTGGGTAAACCAAGGTAAATCTTTTTGACTTTGTTCACGAAATACCGAGCCATCTCATTGCACTGCTGATCAGAGGAGATCGATGAGGTCCCCGTGGTACCACCGCTCTTCATGCCCTTCCGCACGGAGAAGATTGACTTGGCGGGGTTAGTACTAGCCAGGATTTTGTCGGCCACGTACTCCACCAAGCTCGCCGAATGAGCTTGTGGTACTGTTTAGTAGCGGCTCGATATTCAGTTTTTGCTACCCCATCATAAGAGCGTCTCCAAGCACGTTCCAACTGCTAGCAGCCCTTTTTGGCTAGGACTAGTGAGTCATTAAACCAGGGGTTAGATGGCCTGCGGCTTTTCCCCCCAGCCTAGCCGGGATGCAGCTATCCAAGCCTAGGGTTACCCACTCATTGAAGCCGGAGTTTGCCACCTCCACGTCCAGCGGCAGCTGGGGCCTATGGCTAGACAGCCGTGCTGAAAGAAAGCCCAAGTCTAACTTATGCCAAGGAAGTTTTAAGACTGGAGCAGGACGGGTCAGGTCACCTTTCCCCAACAGCCCAACAGCGAAAAGGAGACCAAGAAATGGCCGGTCCAAGCCTGTGGGATGGGCGGCAAGATTGTGAGGGAACTTAAATTGGAGAATATGGGATTCAGCAGGTGGCCGGCGCCGGCGGTGAGGG
Organism: Lissotriton helveticus; assembly: GCF_964261635.1. Taxonomy (NCBI): domain Eukaryota; kingdom Metazoa; phylum Chordata; class Amphibia; order Caudata; family Salamandridae; genus Lissotriton; species Lissotriton helveticus. The sequence continues at coordinate 494,976,162 of NC_136062.1, forward strand.
CGCAGACGGGCTTGCCTTTGGCACGACAGTGGCGCGTCCTCTGCACGGTCGCGGCTGTGCCATTATTTCAAGCGTCAGCAAAAAAACAGCTGCCCCGCTGACCTGTGCACCTCCCAAGATGGCGGTCTCACTCTGACCGTCCTGGGCGAGATGCCACCAATCACCCCGTCAAGCCACCACACAGCCCTTTAGAGCCCTCCCCACAGCAACCAAGGAACAGCAGCCGCAGGTGCTTGTAATGAGGTAATTGCGGCACGCGATTTAAAAAGTTTTAAAACAAAATGCAGATTTTCAGCTAAGCAGGATAAAACAGTAATAGTAACGCAAACAACATCTAGCTCCCAGCTCACGGCTCATGAGTCTGGGGTCTGGGGTCAACCAAGACAACCGCATGGGGAAACTCTCACCAGAGAAGACACGGACGATCATGAAATCCATCCATTCAGGAGCAACACTCAAGCAGGATTCAGGAAAAACCACAGCACCAAAACAGCCATCATCACAGCCACAGACATCCGGAGCATCCTGGGGCAAGGGGAGACAGCAGCTCCCATCTTACTCAACCTCTCGGTGGCATTCGATACAGTCTTCCAAACCCTACTCATCAGAAGCCTTCATGAGATCTGCATCCAAGGACCTGCACTCACATGGATTTGCTCCTTCCTCACAGAGAGAACCCAAGAGTCAGACCAATGTGGTACTATAGGTCAAGGAACTCTTTTAATTCGAAATATTTGGTAGAACGCACATATCCACCCTTGCTTGCATACACTTGTGTCGCAAGGAGGCCTCGGGCCCTGGTGCAAGCAAAGGCAATAGCTCATTTGACTGCTGTTGGAGTAGTAAAATGCAGCATTGTCAAGACTCAGTGGGCCCTCAGAGCTTTGGGGCCCAGTGCCACAGCACCTTTTGCACCAATGCTAGCCAAGGCCATGTTGGCATACATAAACACTTGGAACAGAAATCCAGGCTCTGAGCCCACAATACATGAACTTGTGTTCTCAAAAATTTACAGAAAAAAGCAGAGAATTATTGAAATATGCAAAGTTCTGTGCACCTCAGTTCGCTTTTCCCATGTGCTGGGTAAATTATTAACAGAGTGGCTGTCAGAATATACATGTTTTACTCGATCCTACCCTTTTTAGTGTTTTATTTTTCTCTGTTAATTTGAAGTGCATAGATTTATTAAAGCCATTCCAATAAACACATGGTTAGACATAAAAGGCTATTTCTTTGTTATCTCTGCCTGTGTAAATTATTCCTGTGCATTTATTAGGAGATAAACATAGCTGCTGCCAACCTGCTGGCACCAGTTTCACGTTTTGCAAGCCCTGTGTTTTTTGTTATTAACTTAGACCACTCCCCTCTGCGCGCTGGAACACGTAAACCCATACTTAAAAAGGGGAAGAGTTTCAGTTTCCAGTCTTTGGTATTCTCAGTCTTGACACACAGGTAAGTGGGCAGAGCCCAAGAGGCAGGGTGATATAAACTGGTGGGGGGAGGGGGCTGAGCCACAGTTTCTCATCCATCCCCTACAGTGCTCACCGTGCCGCACCACCTCCTTATTTCCCTCACCACTATCTAAAGGAGTCGTCCGGTACCACTTGTATCGTGCTGAGACCACCACTTCCAGCGTGTTGGCACTGAGAGGAGGGGTGGACGCATTGTGGCACCCTCAGAGGTGATCAGCTGAGAGCACTCCATTGCCATCCACATCAGGTCCATTGGATGGGATGCGGGAAGTCAGACATAACAAGTCAATGTCCAAATGAGGTTAAGCAATGAGCATCTGGTCACTGCAAGGCCAGAATCAATGCCCCATATGGAAAAACTGGTGAACAACACTTACAACGCAACTTTTACATCGCAGAGCCTTTACAACGCAACCATTACAACGCAAACTATTACAACGCATTGCTCTGGGGGGCGCTCTAGGATAGGGAATAGGTTAATTTACTATCCAATAACCTTCCCTAGTGTCCACGGGGACTGGAGTTGGAATAGTAAATTAAACTATTCACTATACAGCGCCCCAAAGCACTATGCGTTGTAATGGACTGCGTTGTAATACTTGCGTTGTAAAGGCATGCGATGTAAATGCATGCGTTGTAATGTCATACATCCGGAGAAACTATTGTTCCCACAGCTGTGTATCGGGGTATCACCCAGTTATTGCCTCGGGGTAAAGTGAAAGCAAATAGCCTTCAGATATTCGTAATAGAGTAGCCAGCATCTTCGTGGCCAAGCTGTGCCTCAAAACAGGTGGTGTCTGATGGCAGAACCTCAGCTTTGCTGTTAGAAAGCTTTGGATGGTGGCAAATTCACTATCGAGTGGCTTTCTAAGAATATTGGAAAGCCTTTTCTATTTACGTAGAACCTTCTGAAACAGGCGCGCCACGCCCTTGGATTCAAACGGCTTCAGTTCCCGCCCCCACTCCCCTGACCCCCCCCCCACCCGTTGAGTGTGGCAGCCCAGGATGAGACCGCTTTCCGGGTGCACACACAGCCGCACCCGAGTACTTCACAGGTCTTTTAAAGTCCTTTTGCTTGTTAATGAGACTTTGATGGTTGTCACTCCCTTCTTGGGGCCCCTACAGCTCTACTCTGCCTTTTGCTTGAAGAATCAGCCCCCCACTGAAATTTGACTCTAGGCGCGCCTCTGTTCTGACATTCCCTGCGTGGGAATGGCGAGCACAGCTTGGCAGCCACAGGGTGAAAAGTCATCAATAGGTTCCACTTGCCGGGAAGAAACTCTGATTTTGTTGTTCTTTTGACCCCCCACTTGCAGGTTTTGTTTTGCTGAACCAAAAATAAGCTGCGTGTGTAGTGACGGTCTAGTTACGCACGGCACGTCGGCGGACGTGACGTGCGGGCAGCCAGGATTGGCTGCGTAGGCAGGGGGCGTGGCAGGCGCGAGGAGCGCGAAAACGGAGGAGAGTGAGTTGGCGCCGGAGCAGAGGCTCGGCGCTCTTTGGGACATATAGTTAGATATATATATGTAGAATAATAATAAAGAAGCAATCCACACAGAGCCTGGCTCCTGAGTCATCAATGAGTGTGCCTGCAATGTTACAGTGGCGACGAGGGTGGGATTGAAGACCCCCAGCAAGGCAGGACCACTGACTCGACCTGAGGCGACTAGCAAGCACCGGAGGCTCCAGGACCACCACACAAGGGACAGAGGAGCAGGATCACCCGGTGCCGGACAACAGGTACCCCAAAGAGCGTGGCAGAGCCCAGCACACAGGAGGGTGTGGCGCAGAGGAATGAAAAGGGGGGACAGGCCCCAGGAACCAAGCAATAAGGCAGGATAAGGGGCACCGACCCACGCAGCGAACAGCAGACCCAGGGAACACGCGCTGGAGGGCTCACAGGGAGCTGAGGGGGCCGACACAGACAGTCCCCGCACCCCAGCAAGCGAAGAAGAACAGGACGACACACCAGGGAGTCCCCGCAGCCAAGGAAGAACACCACCCGCAGAACAGAGAGAGAAGATGAGCGCGCAAGCAGGTTACGCGATAGCGCCGGTACAGTTCTTGCCCCGGCCAGGGGAACCCCTCATGAAATGGGAGGACTGGAGAGAGTACATAGATAATTTCATAGGTGTCCTGGAAGATGAGAACGATGAAGAGTTCAAACCTCAGAGGAAGAAGCGCATATTGCTACTGAACCTAGGCCCGGAAGGTCTCCGGATATACAAGAGCTTAGTTCCGAAACAGAGAACAACCACCGACGATGATGTGTACGCACAGGCGCTCGATGACCTCAATGAACATTTCAGGCCGGCAGTATGCGTGTCAGTGGACAGGTTTAATTTTCAACAGAGGAAGCAGAAGCAAGGAGAAACAGTGGAGGAGTACGTGGCAGCGCTGAAACGACTGGCAGCCACGTGCAAATACGCCAACTGGGAAGAAGAGTTCATCAAGGACCAGGTGGTTATGCACACTACGTGCACGACAGTGCAGGACAAGCTATGGGCGAGTGGGGACACCACACTGAAAGAGGTGCTAGTCATTGTAAAAAGAGCGGAGCTAGCTCGTCGATGCGCAGAAGTGACGAAGAAAGACATGGCGTCCAGCACGATGGTGAACAAGGTAGATAATGAAGGGCCTCGAAGAGAGTATCAGAACAGGAAACCAGCGGAAAGAGGGCCCAACAAGTGGCAAAGCAACGCAAGCACGTCAGGGAAACAAGCAGGGAGCAACAAAAAGCCATGCTACAGGTGTGGGAACTGGTCGCATGAAGCACATGATCGGAAGTGCCCCGCATTTCGCGCCAAATGCGCGTACTGCGGAATAATTGGCCACTACGAGAAGGTCTGCAGGAAGAAAGCCTCCAAGAGCATGGTGAGGTGTGTGGACCAAAGCAATGATGATCCGGAAGACGATTCGGAAGCAGAAGAAGTCACGGTGATTTACATCGAGGACCAGGTCCTGAGTACAGACGGTAGAGCCCTGGACAGAGAAGGAAAACGTACGATGAAACCAGTTTTGGAAATGGCCATAGGCGGTGTCAAGATCAACGTGGTGGCCGACACGGGATCACCCTTCACTATCATCCAGAGAGCAGTGTGGGAGGAGAAATTTGCACCACGCCTCGGCCCGGAGCTGGAGAGATTAGACATCCGCCCAGTCACGTACAACGGGGACCGCATTCCCATGGCGGGGTTCAGACCCCTGACCTTCGAATTTCGAGGTCGGTCCGCACGATGCAAGCTCTACGTGTCGGAGAAGGGCCCGTCGGTCCTAGGATGGCTAGATCAAGGCGACCTAGGCATCAAACTAGATCCGGGAGGCAAGGAGCAAATACTCCTGACGGAGCAGGATACAGAGCCAAGTCTGGACAAATGGAGGAGCGAATACCCCAAAGTGTTTGGAGGCACCGTAGGGAAGCTGGAGAAATTCGCCCACAAAATCATTCTTAAGGAGGACGCCGTCCCGGTGGCCCACAAAGCAAGGAATATCCCGTTGGCAGTGAGAGATGCTGTAAAGGAAGAACTCCAAGACTTGGAGAAGAAGGGGATTATAGAACCCATCACGTGCGCAGAGTGGCTGGCGCCCTTGGTTGTGGTTAAGAAGCCCAACGGAAAGGTCCGGCTGTGTGTCGACCTGAGAGAATTGAATAAGAACATTGTGGTGGAAAGGTTCCCCTTGCCCAGAATAGAGGAGATGCTAGCCAGCACCAGAGGGATAAAGTGGTACTCGACCATAGACTTGACATCAGCGTACCACCAAATTGCCCTCCACCCAGACAGCCGCAGATTGACATCCTTTATCACCCCGTTTGGGTGCTATCAGTTCCGCCGGATGCCATTCGGCTTGGCTTCAGCAGCGGCGGTGTTCCAGAAGATGATGCACCAACTATTCAAGGACCTCACCGACGTCCAATACTTCCAGGATGACATCTTGGTGATGGGGAGAGACATCCCAGACCACGATGTGAAACTGGGAAAAGTGTTGAAGATCTTGGAAGACAAAGGACTCACGGCTGAATGGTCCAAATGCCGGATAGGGATGAACTCGGTAACCTACCTGGGGCACGAGATAGGGGTGCAAGGCGTAACCCCTAAAGCTGAAAATGTCAGAGCGATCTGTGAAGCACCGTCCCCCACCACCAAGGAAGAGGTCAGGTCATTCCTGGGAATGGCAGAGTACTACGGGAAATTCGTACAGCACTTCGCCTCAAAGACCCATCACATGAGGCAGCTCACCAAAGAAAATACGGAATTCAAGTGGTCAGAGCACACCCAACGGGAATTTGAGATCATCAAGAAGGAAGTGGCTGGGGCCATACCGCTTCAAGGATTCGACCCTCAATGCAAAACTGTCCTAACTACAGACGCCAGCGACAAGGGATTGGGCGCTGTCCTCATGCAAGACCGAGGGCAAGGACAGTTGGAAACGATCAGCTTTGCTTCACGCACCCTGAGTGACACCGAAAAAAAATACAGTGTGATAGAGAAGGAGATGCTGGCGGTGGTGTGGGCCACCACGCGCTTCCGACAATTCCTGTGGGGCACCAGATTTCAATTGCGGACCGACCACAAACCACTACTGAGAGTGCTGACATCGAGTGGCCATGCAGAGGCAACGCCCAGGATATCAAAAATGTCGCTAAAACTCCTAGAGTTCAGGTATGACGTGGAACATATACCAGGCAGCAAAAACAAGGTTGCAGACTACCTGAGCCGAGCGGCAGCCATGGAACCAGGCGAGGAAGACAAGTCCGGCACAGAGGAATGGGTGGCATTAATGGAGGATCACGAAAAGGTCATCAGCCTTCAAGAATGGACACAGGCGTATGTAGAGGATGAGACGTTGGAAGAGGTGAAAACATACATTACCCAAGGTTGGCCGGACAAGAGACGGGTTCGGAAAGAACTCAATCCCTACTTTGAAGTGAGGGGAGAACTCTCCCTGGACAATCAAGGGACATTTGTATATAGAAGAGAGAAAGTCGTCCCTCCAATGAACATCATACCCAGACTGTTGGATATGCTGCATGAAGGGCACCTGGGCATTGGTAAGCTCAAACTTAGGTCCAAGCAGAACTATTGGTGGCCGGGAATGGACATACGAGCGGAACGGCATGTGAGAGAATGTGTGAGGTGCCAAGGCGCAGACAAGACACTCAAACCCCTGCGCCCAGCATTGGGTACATTTGAAACGCCAAGGAACCCCTGGGAAGAGCTATCAGTTGACATCTTAGGCCCAATCCTAGACATCCAAGGGGTCCAGAAGTATGTGTGTGTCCTTGTCGACAAATTCTCGAAATGGCCAGAAGTCAAGATAGAGGAAGCCATGGACACGGAAACAATTGTGAAGTTCCTGGCAGACACTTTTGTGAGGGAAGGCATACCCAAGTCCATCCTCAGTGATAATGGGCCCCAGTTCCGATCGGAGAAGTGGGACAACTTCATGAAAAGGAACGGCATCCAGGCGAAGCATACATCGATATACCACCCTGCAGGAAACGGCCAAGTAGAACGCTTCAACAGGGTGGTGATGGGGTCGATCCAAGCAGCCATCTCGGACAACAAAGACTGGGAGAAGGACATATGGCACATGTTATGGGCATACAGGATCACTCCCACTAGTACGGGATATAGCCCCTTCCAGCTGCTGCGTGGCCGGGAACCCTTCACTCAGGACAACCGGGTATGGAAAGAAAAGACGATAATAAGTGAATGGTCCCCTGCAGTGGTGCGGGCCAACATAGAGAAAGCCAAGGCAGTATACACCAGACATTACGACACACGGAGGAACGTGCGAGACACAGATCTTAAGGAAGGAGAGTGGGTGAGAGTAAAGCTGCCCACTCTGCAAAGAAAAGGAGAGAGCAAATACAGCAAGCCCTTGCAGGTGAAGGAAATTAAGGGCAGAGCGGCCAGGCTGAGTGACGGTAACATATGGTCACAAGACCGCATGGCCAGATGTAATAAGATCCTTGTTTGGGACTACGAAAGAGCAGGTGGAGAACCAGAAGGGAGTGAGAGTGAGAAACAGGAACATCAGGAGAATGAGATCGCACAGAGAGAAGGAGAGCAACGACAAGGAGAAGCAGAGAACAGCGAGCAGGAGATAAGAGCTGATGAGAATGGCGACGGCAGGAACAGACAAGGTGAAGAAGAGAACAACACCACCCCAAGAAGACAAACACGGAGCGGCAGAGTGGTGGTGAGGCCCACGAGGTTCAGAGACTATGATTTGAGCGACGGACTGTAAGTTAAAATGTTTGTGTGGAAAAAAGGGAGATATGTAGTGACGGTCTAGTTACGCACGGCACGTCGGCGGACGTGACGTGCGGGCAGCCAGGATTGGCTGCGTAGGCAGGGGGCGTGGCAGGCGCGAGGAGCGCGAAAACGGAGGAGAGTGAGTTGGCGCCGGAGCAGAGGCTCGGCGCTCTTTGGGACATATAGTTAGATATATATATGTAGAATAATAATAAAGAAGCAATCCACACAGAGCCTGGCTCCTGAGTCATCAATGAGTGTGCCTGCAACGTTACAGCGTGTAACAGTAATAAGTCAGTCTGCCGAGCATTAGATTTTTGACAAAGCGCTGCCATCGAGTCAGCAGAAGCACTGCCGGAGGGTGGAGGGGAGGTGGAACCGTCACCCCCTAGTAGAAGACCGAGAAGATTTGTAAAAGTTAGGAATGGAATTCATCCCATTAGGCAGCAGCTATTGTACGGCTGCACGGTGACACCTTGTGACGTGTGCGCTGCATAGCAATCAATAAGAAGCCTTCATTATTTCCTTTGTTCAGGGAAGACCCTTTTTAGCGGCCAAATCAGCAAATATCGCGGACATCGTGCTAATCTGCTGATTTTGCGATTTTTCCGTGAATCGCGAAATAGCGAAATGTGGGAGGGTCTGACAGATGGCCCCATAAAGAATAATAATAAACCTTTTACCACACACGTAAGTCAGGCCAAGTCCGTCCAAGTGAGACGTCAGAAAAGTGTACGTCATGTCGTAGCGAGCGCTTGTGTATTCATGCTCCCACATGCCACGTTCATTATGAGGAATTGTCAGTGCACAAACTTTTGCGCTAAGTTCTACCTATGGAAGTTGCAGGAGGTTTTTTGCTCAGACCGGCTCGCTCTCTAAACGTGAGTCAATTTTACTGGAATTAAACTTTGGTAGAAACTTACCAGCTTGCCAGCAATTACCCGCGTATCACAAGCGTCTTAAAGTCTGACAGGCCTGTGCAAACGATAGATAACGACTGAACGGTGCATTAAAAGCTGGACAGATAACCAAGCAAAATGAGGATGTCTCCTTCCCAGACGCATCACTAATTACAAGTGTTTTCCTATACTCTGACCGCGTGCTTTTTTTACTTTCACTTTCCTTTGACTTGTGTTGATCTCTCGCCTATTCGCGGCGTCAAGTGGGTGGCCCGAACACGAGTTTTCATAGGCGTGGCGTCCTTGCTGTCACTGGCCCAACTTGAGCCCGGCATGCATTGCGCGGAGCTGTGCACTGTTCTTGGAGTCATCTCGTTTATGTGATAGTGCGCAGTCGTTGAGCGCGCGGTTCTCTTTTCCTAGCTGTCTTTAAGGCTGGAGCGAGTCCTCCCCTCGCGTATCTCCCCCCTCTAGCTCGTGAGGCTGGGATCTAAACGCGTCCTGGCACTGCTACTAGTTATCAGCAGCCCCTGTCTTTTTGTGGGCCGCATGAGCCTGGAAACCCCCGCGTGGTACGTGGGCTGATTGTGGAGAATGGCCACCGGCTTCTCGTTCGTGGCCGGTACCGCCACCCTGGGGGCGACCACAGGAGGCACCTCCTCAGGTGGAGGGGGCTTCTCATTCGGAGCGGCGGCGCTGAGCTAAGGAGATTCGTTTAGTGTGCCATATTTCCTTGGAATTCAAAGTTAGGTAACCCGAGGTTATTCAACACCAGTGCTTAAGTCCTCGCTCCTTTTTATATGTACCCCCGCCCTTGTTTATATGTACCCCCACCCTTGTTTATATGTACCCCCGCCCTTGTTTATATGTACCCCCGCCCTTGTTGTAGCTCCGCCCATGTTTATATGTTCTAGAACTGCAGTGGATGGCTAGATGTGTTTTTTATTAAACTGTAACTTGTAAAGGGGTGCCTTTGACGTATCGCAGCTCTTTCCATAGGCAATTCAAACGGGGAGTTTATTCCTAAACAATAACATGACAAGATGTGAAACTTTCTACAACGCAAATGGATAAGGAAGTATTGTTTAGTGGCTGGATGATGGGCCGGGAGCAGAGGGACCCCCTGTTTATGATGCAGGCCCTGGTTTTTGGGCTGACAGATTGTGGCCTCTTTTCAGACAAATATTCTTCCTGAATCTTGGAAAGGGGTGATCCCCCCCCCCCACACCTTATACTGAAAAATTGTCATCTGGCCCCACCCGCGAACCATCAACTTATCGCATTGCAAGATGCAAAGGCTAGAACTGTGCAAACATTCTGATAAAAGAAGCAGGAGTGAGCAGAATGGAAGCCAGCCGGTCACCTCCATGGAGTGAAAAGAATGGAAGCCAGCTGGTCACCTCTATGGAGTGAGGAGAATGGAAGCCAGCTCGTCACCTCCATGGAGTGAGGAGAATGGAAGCCAGCCGGTCACCTCCATGGAGTGAGGAGAATGAAAGTCAGCCGGTCACCTCCATGGAGTGAGGAGAATGAAAGCCAGCTGGTCACCTCCATGGAGTGAGGAGAATGGAAGCCAGCCGGTCACCTCCATAGAGTGAGGAGAATGGAAGCCAGCTGGTCACCTCCATGGAGTGAGGAGAATGGAAGCCAGCCGGACACCTCCATGGAGTGAGGGGAATGGAAGCCAGCTGGTCACCTCCATGGAGTGAGGAGAATGGAAGCCAGCCGGACACCTCCATGGAGTGAGGGGAATGGAAGCCAGCTGGTCACCTCCATGGAGTGAGGAGAATGAAAGCCAGCCGGTCACCTCCATGGAGTGAGGAGAATGGAAGCCAGCCGGTCACCTCCATGGAGTGAGAAGAATGGAAGCCAGCTGGTCCCCTCCATGGAGTGAGGAGAATGAGGAGAATGGAAGCCAGCCGGTCACCTCCATAGAGTGAGGAGAATGAAAGCCAGCTGGTCACCTCCATAGAGTGAGGAGAATGAAAGCCAGCCGGTCACCTCCACGGAGTGAGGAGAATGAAAGCCAGCTGGTCACCTCCATGGAGTGAGGAGAATGAAAGCCAGCTGGTCACCTCCATAGAGTGAGGAGAATGAAAGCCAGCCGGTCACCTCCATGGAGTGAGGAGAATGAAAGCCAGCTGGTCACCTCCATGGAGTGAGGAGAATGGAAGCCAGCTGGTCACCTCCATTGAGTGAGGAGAATGGAAGCCAGCTGGTCACCTCCATGGAGTGAGGAGAATGAAAGCCAGCTGGTCACCTCCATGGAGTGAGGAGAATTGAAGCCAGCTGGTTACCTCCATGGAGTGAGTAGAATGGAAGCCAGCCGGTCACCTCCATGGAGTTTGGAGAATGGAAGCCAGCCGGTCACCTCCATGGAGTGAGGAGAATGGAAGCCAGCCGGTCACCTCCATGGAGTGAGGAGAATTGAAGCCAGCTGGTCACCTCCATGGAGTGAGGAGAATGAAAGCCAGCCGGTCACCTCCATGGAGTGAGGAGAATGGAAGCCAGCTGGTCACCTCCATGGAGTGAGGAGAATGGAAGCCAGCTGGTCACCTCCATGAAGTGAAGAGAATGGAAGCCAGCCGGTCACCTCCATGGAGTGAGGAGAATGAAAACCAGCCGGTCACCTCCATGGAGTGAGCAGAATGGAAGCCAGCTGGTCACCTCCATGGAGTGAAGAGAATGGAAGCCAGCTGGTCACCTCCATGGAGTGAGGAGAATGAAAGCCAGCTGGTCACCTCCATGGAGTGAGGAGAATGGAAGCCAGCTGGTCACCTCCATGGAGTGAGGAGAATGGAAGCCAGCCGGTCACCTACATGGAGTTTGGAGAATGGAAGCCAGCCGGTCACCTCCATGGAGTGAGGAGAATGGAAGCCAGCTGGTCACCTCCATGGAGTGAGGAGAATGGAAGCCAGCTGGTCACCTCCATGGAGTGAGGAGAATGGAAGCCAGCCGGTCACCGCCATGGAGTGAGGAGAATGGAAGCCAGCCGGTCACCTACATGGAGTGAGGAGAATGGAAGCCAGACGGTCACCTCCATGGAGTGAGAAGAATGGAAGCCAGCTGGTCCCCTCCATGGAGTGAGGAGAATGAGGAGAATGGAAGCCAGCTGGTCACCTCCATGGAGTGAGGAGAATGAAAGCCAGCTGGTCACCTCCATAGAGTGAGGAGAATGAAAGCCAGCCGGTCACCTCCATGGAGTGAGGAGAATGAAAGCCAGCTGGTCACCTCCATGGAGTGAGGAGAATGAAAGCCAGCTGGTCACCTCCATAGAGTGAGGAGAATGAAAGCCAGCTGGTCCCTCAGTGGAGTGAGGAGAATGAAAGCCAGCTGGTCACCTCCATGGAGTGAGGAGAATGGAAGCCAGCTGGTCACCTCCATTGAGTGAGGAGAATGGAAGCCAGCTGGTCACCTCCATGGAGTGAGGAGAATGAAAGCCAGCCGGTCACCTCCATAGAGTGAGGAGAATGAAAGCCAGCTGGTCACCTCCATAGAGTGAGGAGAATGAAAGCCAGCCGGTCACCTCCACGGAGTGAGGAGAATGAAAGCCAGCTGGTCACCTCCATGGAGTGAGGAGAATGAAAGCCAGCTGGTCACCTCCATAGAGTGAGGAGAATGAAAGCCAGCCGGTCACCTCCATGGAGTGAGGAGAATGAAAGCCAGCTGGTCACCTCCATGGAGTGAGGAGAATGGAAGCCAGCTGGTCACCTCCATTGAGTGAGGAGAATGGAAGCCAGCTGGTCACCTCCATGGAGTGAGGAGAATGAAAGCCTGCCGGTCACCTCCATGGAGTGAGGAGAATGAAAGCCAGCTGGTCACCTCCATGGAGTGAGGAGAATTGAAGCCAGCTGGTTACCTCCATGGAGTGAGTAGAATGAAAGCCAGCCGGTCACCTCCATGGAGTTTGGAGAATGGAAGCCAGCCGGTCACCTCCATGGAGTGAGGAGAATGGAAGCCAGCCGGTCACCTCCATGGAGTGAGGAGAATTGAAGCCAGCTGGTCACCTCCATGGAGTGAGGAGAATGAAAGCCAGCCGGTCACCTCCATGGAGTGAGGAGAATGGAAGCCAGCTGGTCACCTCCATGGAGTGAGGAGAATGGAAGCCAGCTGGTCACCTCCATGGAGTGAAGAGAATGGAAGCCAGCCGGTCACCTCCATGGAGTGAGGAGAATGAAAGCCAGCCGGTCACCTCCATGGAGTGAGCAGAATGGAAGCCAGCTGGTCACCTCCATGGAGTGAAGAGAATGGAAGCCAGCTGGTCACCTCCATGGAGTGAGGAGAATGAAAGCCAGCTGGTCACCTCCATGGAGTGAGGAGAATGGAAGCCAGCTGGTCACCTCCATGGAGTGAGGAGAATGGAAGCCAGCCGGTCACCTACATGGAGTTTGGAGAATGGAAGCCAGCCGGTCACCTCCATGGAGTGAGGAGAATGGAAGCCAGCTGGTCACCTCCATGGAGTGAGGAGAATGGAAGCCAGCTGGTCACCTCCATGGAGTGAGGAGAATGGAAGCCAGCCGGTCACCGCCATGGAGTGAGGAGAATGGAAGCCAGCCGGTCACCTACATGGAGTGAGGAGAATGGAAGCCAGACGGTCACCTCCATGGAGTGAGAAGAATGGAAGCCAGCTGGTCCCCTCCATGGAGTGAGGAGAATGAGGAGAATGGAAGCCAGCTGGTCACCTCCATGGAGTGAGGAGAATGAAAGCCAGCTGGTCACCTCCATGGAGTGAGGAGAATGGAAGCCAGCTGGTCACCTCCATGGAGTGAGGAGAATGGAAGCCAGCTGGTCACCTCCATGGAGTGAGGAGAATGGAAGCCAGCCGGTCACCGCCATGGAGTGAGGAGAATGGAAGCCAGCCGGTCACCTCCATGGAGTGAAGAGAATGAAAGCCAGCTGGTCACCTCCATAGAGTGAGGAGAATGAAAGCCAGCCGGTCACCTCCATGGAGTGAGGAGAATGAAAGCCAGCTGGTCACCTCCATGGAGTGAGGAGAATGAAAGCCAGCTGGTCACCTCCATAGAGTGAGGAGAATGAAAGCCAGCCGGTCCCTCAGTGGAGTGAGGAGAATGGAAGCCAGCTGGTCACCTCCATGGAGTGAGGAGAATGAAAGCCAGCCGGTCACCTCCATGGAGTGAGGAGAATGAAAGCCAGCTGGTCACCTCCATGGAGTGAGGAGAATTGAAGCCAGCTGGTTACCTCCATGGAGTGAGTAGAATGAAAGCCAGCCGGTCACCTCAGTGGAGTGAGGAGAATGAAAGCCAGCTGGTCACCTCCATGGAGTGAGGAGAATGGAAGCCAGCTGGTCACCTCCATTGAGTGAGGAGAATGGAAGCCAGCTGGTCACCTCCATGGAGTGAGGAGAATGAAAGCCAGCCGGTCACCTCCATGGAGTGAGGAGAATGAAAGCCAGCTGGTCACCTCCATGGAGTGAGGAGAATTGAAGCCAGCTGGTTACCTCCATGGAGTGAGTAGAATGGAAGCCAGCCGGTCACCTCCATGGAGTTTGGAGAATGGAAGCCAGCCGGTCACCTCCATGGAGTGAGGAGAATGGAAGCCAGCCGGTCACCTCCATGCAGTGAGGAGAATGGAAGCCAGCTGGTCACCTCCATGGAGTGAGGAGAATGGAAGCCAGCTGGTCACCTCCATGGAGTGAGGAGAATGGAAGCCAGCCGGTCACCTACATGGAGTTTGGAGAATGGAAGCCAGCCGGTCACCTCCATGGAGTGAGGAGAATGGAAGCCAGCTGGTCACCTCCATGGAGTGAGGAGAATGGAAGCCAGCTGGTCACCTCCATGGAGTGAGGAGAATGGAAGCCAGCCGGTCACCGCCATGGAGTGAGGAGAATGGAAGCCAGCCGGTCACCGCCATGGAGTGAGGAGAATGGAAGCCAGCCGGTCACCGCCATGGAGTGAGGAGAATGGAAGCCAGCCGGTCACCTTTACACAAACCAGCTCACGACCGAACAGGGATACCTCTGGTCACAACCTCGCCCTGATGATGCTCGCTGAACTGTCTTAAAGTGATCTGTCTGCTTGCTGTTAGAGAGGGCAGTGTCCAGTGCCATTGATAGGGGGCGCTAGACAGGGGACTCCAAGAACCTTGATGGAAACTCTGCAGTCTCTATAGAGTGATATCTGGGTGTGGTTTAAATTAGACTGGAACAGGTTTACTACCTCACGTGACACTTTCCGGTTCAAGTCTAAAGTGGGGGTGTATTTGACGGGAAACATATTGCCAAAACACAATGGTGCCTGGAGGGGTGTGCCTCGATAGGGTTGACACCTTCCGATATTGGGGCCTCTGACATGAGAGCGGAAGGGACACAAATGCCACTCATTTTTCTTTTTCTTTATTCAACCAGAGATTTTATTAACACCAGGAGGTTAATGTAGTCCCACAACATTCATTATATTCAATACATAACACACAATACAGTTCAAGTAGCATACATATGTATATATAATTTTTTACCTACTGGCGGTCGTCAGTAGGTAGTTATAGTTAGGTCCAAGTTTCCATCGGAAGAGCATTTTTTGTTTTGCGTATAACTTTGCCATCGTTTGATGAATCTTCATGAACTTTTCCAAACTAATTCTTTGTTCATATCAGCTCCTATGTTGAAAGCGTGGGGGTGATTCATCAAGGGGCAGCCGAGAAAAAAGGGGTCCCAAAATGTGTTTTTCCATGAATATTCCATTGGAAACTTTAGACAAAGCTACAGGTCGAAAGGGTGAACGGAATTACCCCAGATTTGGCAGGAGAAGGGTCTTGGTCTAGAAAGAGCGCCTTTGTTTGTTTGGTGTAAATCTGTTCAGTAGTTTGGGAGAAATATTGGAATTTACAGATATCGATATTTGGGAATCCTGCCATCTGATTGGCTTCACACCTGCTTGCACCGCAGATAATTGACACCGCTCTCTCCTGTGTAAAATTGCCATTCCATGATACAAAACCTTACCAGAGTGATCATTTATTCCAAACTTCTTCATGTAAACTATTGCTTTAACTGAGCAGATGGCGTCTGGCACTGAGTACCTGCACTACTTTAATTTAAAAGAAAGAGCATCTGCACTTCCCAGCACTGCTGTAATACATTTAATGGGAGAAGCAGCACTTCGGAGGAGCCAATAGGTACTATAGATAATAAGTAGCAGCACTTTTTCTATGTTTCCATTTATAATACTGCTTATAACATTTCATAGATGTACGTCACCCCTCCGACCGCATACATCACTCTATCAGCACTGATTGCTCGCTTCTTTTGGACAAGTCGCTTACAAACTTTCTGGTCCACAGGGTTCTGCTAGATTGCCAATCGCCTGAACTGGTGCTGGTGTTCCGCTGATAGCAGCTGGTGCTGAGCCTCTCTTGACTTTGGAGGCTCAGGGCTCCATTACACAGTTGACAGTCTGCAGAATATTTTGAAAATTGTTTCAAGTTTCGAGTTTATTTTATTTTGCATAGTTATTTAAAACCATTGCAACATTTGCTTAAAAAAATATTCAAATTATTGTTGTACAATGATAAAAACCATAAAACAGGGACTAAAATTACTATACAAAGAAAGTCGGCTATGCAGGCGATGGCAAGGTTCATCTGTCCGCAAGATAAAGTGCAGTGCATTTGCTGTCCCTAGCTGATACTGGACGTAGGCGTGTTAAGGTGCCCTATAGAATGTATTGTTCTTGTTGTTAGTTCTTGCTAAAAAAATGTTGATTTAGAAAAGTGCTGATGCTCTATACTTTGAGGGAAGCCAGTCCCGGATTATAACTTAGTTGCATCACTAGGGCTTCTTACTCGTGTGGCTTATTTATATGGCTATTCCAATATTAAGTGTTTTTTGTTCAGCCAGCTTTAAGTAGTTTACTAGTCTGCAGTTCAGCTACGTATTTCCCAGATTAAAGCAAGCCAACACCGCTTGCCTCCTGGTGCGGATACCTTGCTGCTTAAGGGGGGCTTTTAATAGCAGCATCCGTTCTTGATGTAGATCCTTACGGGGCAGATTAGGTGTAAGATGTCTCCTAGCGTGGAGTTGCACAGCCTACACGTGCTTTGGGTTGTGGCCCTCAGCCATGGTGGAAGTTGCTGGAAGCACGGGAGGATACCCTGCCTGTGCTTTAAGAATTTCATTTTTATCTCTTTGGAGTAGCCCTGATTAAAGTACTTTTGTGCTGCAAGTAATTTGTAAGAGCTCAAGGTCATCCAGGCATGGGATCTATCTGCAAAGGTTAACTTGTCCTCTCCCACGGCACTTTGTTTTACACATTTCCATGCCAACTTCTTGAAAGCTGAATGTCCAAGTCGAGTGTTCCAGGGATGCTTAAGCTTGGTACTTTCCAGCAATGTCTGCAGATATCTCCTTGCTTGGCTTGGCAAGTATCCCTGTGCTGGATTTCATGCCACAGCAGTTGGTTCAGCGTATTTGGAGTGGCGTTTCTGATTTCGTGCCAACAGATAACATAAGACCCTTTTGAAAATAATACAGCACAGAGCTCGTCTGGATGGATACAAGGACCCCACCATTACCGCAACACACATGAAGAATGATTCATTTTATTTACATCAAAGGCCCGCAAAGATGGAATCTCCGCCTATGGGCCAGGGATGATGAGACAGCAGGGGGCACAGCAGGGATTTAAAACACTCCTGCCTGGTGCCAGTGTGAGCGCAAACTCCTGCAGAGCAGCACTGAGAGGTTGGCATGGACTGGAGGCCCTCCGTCAGAAGAACTCAAAATAATATTCAAAATCTAGTCACTGCTTTAAATCAGTGAATAAATCAATCATGGGACATCTGAATGGATCCTAACCCACAGCGGCACCACCCTGAGCCTGGAGAGCGGTGAGCAGAGCTACAGGCTGGGAATTTGTCGGGCTGTTAGTTTTACATACCTCAGCGAGCCACGCAGCCGCCTCTCCTTGATGACAGTCTGTGACCTCTCTTCTCGGAACAGGTCCGGTCGCAGGACGGCATGATGAGGCACCGTGACCAATTCGGCACAGGCAGCCTCGCGAGCAGTGGCTGCCACTTATACTACACAAACAATTTGTAACTGCCGCCCGCTCGCACCGCGTCCCCTCCCGCCTCTGGAGTAACTTAACTTCCTGTCTCCCCCTCAAGAGATAGACACACTGTTGCAGTCCTTACGCCATGTCACGTAAACGCAGCCGCCGCAGTAGTGAATCCAACAGCCTGCTAACACTCGGCAGCGCATCATGACTTCTGCGCAGTGTGTAGAGTGGTACAGTTCAGCCCATGTCTGTCCAGTGCTTTATTTGAGCCAGCTCTGCCACAGATGCGCCACCCTGGCCAGCTCGTGGCCTGCACTCCCGCTGCTTGCTCAAATGACTGCTACTTTAACAGAATGTACTATAGCCCGGTGATCATGAGGAAGAAGCGGCAGCGCTATGATGCGTGACTTTGCATTTTAGTGCAGTGATGCGGATCCCCGCACTAAAATGCGTTAGTCTAACGCCTGATGTGTGACACTTGGCAGGGCTTGACCTATGCTACATTTTATTTGATCTGGTGTTTAAAACTCCCTGGTATTTTCCTCTGTTTACTTTCCTATGTACCACGCTGTGGATTTTAAAAACCTGCAAATAAATTTTTTAAAAATAAATAAGCTGCCCAGTTTAATTGCAAAACTGACCGATATGCTCATATATTCATTGAAATACAGATATATTCGTTGAAATACAGACTGTCACTTCCATTTGTCACCGTTCTGTAATCACTCAACTTTGCCGCAACTTCAACAAGCCTGAAATACCTTTCCCTCGAGGACCGGGCGACATCGCTTGAGGTCCGACTTCGTTGACAAGCCCGCTGCTGCAGCCCGGATGGAGGAAACATGGCAGCTCGACCTGGGTGGGCTGAGTAGGGGCCTCATAGCAAGTGGATGGATGACCTGGGCTGGGCTCTGGAGAGCTCAGTGAGACCAGGATCAGTGGTATGCCGATGATGGATTCTCTTGCCCCTGAGGCTGTGGGGTAGTCGAGAGCCTCTGTCTGCCATCGTCTACCCAGAGGAGTTTGATTTGTTTTGACTTGTCCGATGCAGTCTGACAGCTGGCGAGGCCCCCCTGCTAGCTGGGGCTGGAGCCGTCGCCCCCCTTGAGGAGACGAGTCAGAGAACAGTGGTTGCCGAGAAAGAGGAGATCCTCGGGTCGAGGGCCCCCTGCTTACAAGCAATGAGTCCTTCCCTCCAGATAGGAAACGAGACGTACTGGGGCCAGTGGTGAGATACGAGAGGCTCGGAGGCCTAGTTACACAGATCCTATCGTTAGTTCCGGATGGCCACTACTGAGGTTTGGTACTGACCAAACCTCAGTAGTGGCCATCTTGGCATGGGCAATTGACCAACAACCCTCTCAAACTATTCAGCTGAAGGAGACCCAATAATCATCCCCACTGTACAATTAGATGGCATAATTTCTATTTGAAGTGATTTTAGTTTATTTACGTCTCGACATTCTTAACATTCAATTGTGCGCCCATCGCCCCTCACCCGGAACTCTAATCTCGTGCGTTATGGAACCAACTCTTGGTACATTAATTACAAAAATAACAAAATGGCCAGTAATGAAAAAAAGAACTTCAAGCACAGCACTCTAAAACAACACCCTGAAACACTCATTGTGGATAACTATCACTCAGCGACCAACGGCAGCACGAAAACAAACTTCATTTTCTACACTGATCGCCCGGCTCAATGGAAAAACACCTTCTCTCTTCACCTTCAAGTCGCAAAGTCAGTAACAATTCCCTTTGGCGAAAAAATCTCCACTACCATCTCCCCGACCTTCAAAGGGGATCTCACCATTTCCATCTACAGAACTGGAACCATTCTCATACAGGCCACTGACCCGCACCTCACCACTTTTGACCGCCTCTTCCCCACACTTCTCTCCTCGCTAACTCAACTGAGCCATCAAACCCTTTCTCCCCATTCCCCACTACCCTCACGAACATCGTGGAACCGATCCAATCTCCCTGCCCTGAAGACCCTCTCCTCAACTCATGGACTTCCACCATCACCCACTACAATCACACTACCCCTATTCTTACTCTCCCTTACACCCACCTTTTTCACATCTAATGATCACACCAGGAGCAACAAACTCACAACTAACAATCCCCTCAAGGCCAATTTTACCAACTTGGTCTCCAACCTCAGCCCTCCTGCGACTGAAATCCCCACAGGCACTCCCCTCTCCACCCCTGAGAATCTGAATCCTCCCCCACAACCTTCCCCTTCCACCTACCCCCCTGGTCTAACGTCATTTCCAATCCAGTGGTCTCTCTCCTCCCTTCTACAACAGCACCATCCCCTTCCACTGTCACACCCCCCATACATAACCCGCCTTGAACTCTATCCTCTCGGACACGCCCCGGAACTCCAACGACCTTTCTTTAATTTCTCTTCCTCCTCACCTAGACTCTAGTCCCACTTCTCCTCCTCTGAACTCTGTGAATGGGAACATTACAAATCCGTCTCCCTGTGTCTAACCTCTCCCCTCTCCTAATCACAAGGACCACACAGACTCTCCCCTCTCTACCCTGATAATCGGAAGCCTCCCTCAAAATCGTCCCCTACCACCTACACTGTCCCTGTTCCCCCGACCCTTATTTCCCCCTGTCTAACGTCAGTTCCAATCCAGTTGTGTCTCTACCCCCTTCTACCACTACATACTCCTTTTCTGCTGTTGCGCTGTCACATTCACAACATGCCTCCACCGCCAATCTCTCTGACAATGCCCAGAACTCTGATGTCCGTCCCAGAATTTCTCTCCCTCCTCACTTGGACACCAGTCCCACTTCTCCTCCACCGAACTCCTCGAATAGGAATATTACAACACCGACTCCCCGTGTACAACCTCCCCCTATCCTAATCCCGGGGACTCCATCCAACCCCGAACCCTGCTCAATCTCCCTCAATAGACCCAAGTCATCCTCGACCCCTTCCTAAAACCTTAAACTTTCTCAGCTCAATAGCACAGCAACCGAACAGAATCGAGCTGAAAATAAACTCCCTTGCTGCTGATTTCCTTTACCTACAACAAGATCTTCTTAACAGACCTAAGCCACAGAGCTCCCTCCCCCCGAGGTGTTGTGCTCCTACTACACTCAATCCATCTCACATGGCCCAACAGAGCACCCCTTGACCCTCCAACCCATCATCGAACCAGGCTCTCAGCCCCAACAGGGATAGCCAACCCTTTTCAGTACCGAAACCTGAGGAGCTCTACGACTCTCACCTCGCTTTGTACCAGAAGTCAGTACCTCTCCATATCCCTGTTATTATGGGCACTAACAGAATCGCGAATACTGTCCACTCGCCTAGAACCCCTGCTCAACACGCCTCTATCCACCTAACTCCCCCCCATTATCGAGGCTCCCCGTCCTCTCTGTTGCATGCTCCTAAACTGCAGATCAGCAGTACACGCTACTGACATTGCTGAAGCTCCTCTCGCTGAAGAAATTTACATCACCTTCCTCACAGAATCCTGGCTCAATGCCCACTCCACCCCCATTCTTGACATTCTCACCCCTCCAGGATACAACGTCATCAGACAAGACAGACCGATCAAAACTGGGGGGGACTAGCCCTCATTCATAGAGATGGAATACAGATTACCAAACTCAAACCTGCAGAATACCTTTTGTTTGAATACCTTTGCGTCAAACTCACTACCAAGGGCATCCCACCCATCAAATTCCACACCATCTACCATCCCCCTGGAAAGCGTACCCTTTTCCTCGAATAACTAATAGACCTAAGAACACGATTCTCCTTGACAGACACTAAAGACGTATTCTTGGGTGACCTCAATATCCACTGGAACGACCCAGAAGACTCAACTGTCCTGAACCTTTCCAACCTTCTGGAAATATATAACCTCAAGCAACTCTGCAACAAACCGACACACATTAAAGGTGCAACACTAGATGCGATCATAACCAACAACGATCTGATCTCCCTGAAAGAGATTACTCCCATTTACTGATCCGACCACCACCTCATTATGTTCAGGAGTGACACACTTGCCAGCCTCCAACCTATTTGTGTTGTCAAACCTAAACTCTTGACCAGAAACATCAAAGAAATACCTCTTTCCGAACTTGAAGCCAAGATTCATCCCCATCTTCAACTCCATCCCTCATCATGGTCGGCTGATGACCTTACTTCACACTTTAACTCAAGAATGACAGAGGTTTTCGACCAAGTAGCTCCACTCAAACTCAAACAACTGTGGAGAACCAAATCAAAACTCTGGTTTAACGTGGAGCTGAATGATGAACAGAGTCAACTCAGACAAATGGAAAGGTCTTGGAGACAAAACCCCTCGTCCTTGCACCTAGCACATCTTAGATCTGCTCGGCGGTCATACAAAAAACACATCTTCAGGGAAAAGGCATAATTTTTCCACAGCCAACTAGCTCTTGTGAAAAACAGACCAAGAGAACTCTTCAGCATGGTTAAAAGCCAAACTAACTGCACTCCCTCTCAAGAAATCGAAGCCACCAACAAGCGATGTGAAGAAATTGCCACCTTCTTCACTAATAAAGTCTCTAAAATTGATAAATCCTTCTTACAATCTGCTAATCCTCCTTCCCCCTTAACCTGCCCCCCTTCAACCTCCCTTGACCTCTCGGAAAGAGCTCTTAACAAGGACAATCAGACCTACCTCCAGCTAAAAAACAATGCGTATTGGTCCGACTTTGAGCTAATGTCGGTAAGCGAGGTCTTCAAGTTAATTTCTAATCTAAAACCTTCCTCCCACACCATGGACCCCCTCCCTTCCACAATTATAAAAGAACTCAACCACACCATTTCCCCTTTCTGGACAAATATCATCAACGCCTCTTTCACCTCAGGCTGTGTCCCTGACTCCCGTCAACTAGGACAAATAACATCCATTCTCAAGAAACCTGGGGCTGACCCTCATGATCTTAACAACCTCAGACCTATCTCTAACCTCCCATTCCTTGCAAAAACATTGGAGTAAGGTGTTCTCCTCCAACTCAATAAACACATTGATGAGTTCAGCCTCCTCAACCCCTTTCAATCTGGTTTCAGAAAAGTCTGTAGCACGGAAACAGCTATGCTCAACGTCTCCGACGACATTTACAAGGCCCTAGACGAAGGTGATGTCTGCCTACTCATCCTTA
Source organism: Lissotriton helveticus (assembly GCF_964261635.1). Taxonomy (NCBI): domain Eukaryota; kingdom Metazoa; phylum Chordata; class Amphibia; order Caudata; family Salamandridae; genus Lissotriton; species Lissotriton helveticus. The sequence goes on from NC_136062.1 coordinate 494,998,970, forward strand.
TTGACCTATCTGCTGCATTCGGCACAGTAAACCATCCAGCCCTTCTGGAGACCCTGTCGAAACGTTCCCGCATAAATGGCACAGTTCTAAAATGGTTCACCTCCTTCTTTCAATACCGCTCGCAACAAATTAAAATTAACTCCTGTCTCTCAAAGCCAACTAAAGTCACACTTGGGGTTCCGCAAGGCTCGATCCTCTCACCGTCCCTCTTCAGTCTCTTCATGGAGCCCCTCATAAGCATATTGAAAAAAGCTGGAGTGAATTACCACCTTTACGTGGATGACACCGAAATGCATTTCAGAATCAAGTCTCCCAGCGACATCCAACTCCTCAATACCACTCTAACCGAGATCCAAACTTGGTTCTACGTTAACCACTTAAACCTCAACCCGGACAAAACTGAACTAATCCTATTCTCTCCAAAAAGCAACCACCGTCCAATCCAAGAGTGGCTCAAGAATCTGGTAGCCCTAAATTGCCCCCTTACCCTATCCAACTCAGTTAAGTCTCTAGGATATCACCCTTGACAAGAACTTATCAATGGAGGCCCACATCAAAAGCTCTGCAAAAAGTGCTCTTTTCTCTCTGAATCACCCCAAAAAATTGAAACTTTTTCTACCACAGGATGACCTCAAGACAATAGTCCAATCCCTAGTTCTCTCTAAAATTGACTATGGGAACGCCATTCTTACATGGACTCCAAAAGCTCACCTAGCCTCTCTAAAGGCAGTGCTGATCATGTCCGCTCGACTCGTATCTGGAGTAAAAAGATTTGAACACATCACTCCAGCTCTCAACTGCCTCAATTGGCTTCCCATGGTAGGGAGATGTATCTATAAACTGGCCTGCATCACACACAAAACCCTTCACTCTCCTGCCCCCAACTACCTGAATAACAAACTGATAAGAGCAGGCCAGTCCAGACGCTGAGAAGCTCCTACTCACTTCTTCTTATTCCTCCGAAGCTGAACAAGAAATCCACCCAATACCGATTGTTTTCTGGCAACGCTCCCAGGATATGGAACGCTCTCCCAGGAGTCCTCAGATGCAACCCCTCCTTCTCCTGTTTCAAAAGGGACCTGAAACTCCATCTCCTAAACAAATACTTTCATGACCAACGTCAACTTAGCTAGACTTCTATATCCGAGTTGTCTCCTCTCTCTCTGAACATTCAAGGATAGTGGGTGACCGGACTATGTCATTCGCACCTGTTTTTTTTCTTTTCTTTTTCTTGCTCGCTCCCCCTCCGCTGTACTGCATATTTATTTCCTATGCTGTATTTTTTTTTTTGGTTTTCTTCCTTACTGCCGGCCTACTATGTAATGTAATGTCATTTCTGCTGTTTACTGTGTGTATGTAAATCGCTCTGATACCTACGGGTCAAGCTAGCGCTATATGAAACTTTTAAAATTAATAAATAAAATAAATAAAAAAATACTCTTACGTCCTTTACATCAGTGTTTGGAAGATGCTCATCTGAAGTGAAGCTATAAATACTTTTCCACAACAGCAACCAAGTGTGAGGCCCTGTACTTGTACTGTCTTTCCCTTAAAAACATTCACGTCTGTGACATCTGAAATCCCAGGTCTTTACAGGTATAAATGCTTGTTTATGTGAAATGTATTCACTGCTGGAGCCTGGAGGTGGTGGTTCCGTCAGCGGCCACCAGAGGGCGCTCCTCGCCTGCTGATGAAACCCACTGAACTGCACATGAGAATGAAAGGGAGAAGGGTTTCCTCTTCCGGGTCAGCGGCGGCAGAGACAGCACCAGCAGCGGCGGTGACATCACTTCCTGCCTCTCCTGGTGTGTGCAGCCTGCTGCAGAGGAGGAAGGAGCCCTGTCTGGTGAGCAGTTACCTCCATCTACAGACCCTCACAGCCCCCCCCCCCTTAGACCCCAGATCTGTCCCTCCCCCCTCAGAGAGGGTATGCCATTTATTGCAGTATTATCCTTTTACCTGTGTTTGTTTCTCTTTTGTAACTTGCACACGTCACTTTTTTCTTGTAACACACTGTTAGCGCCTCTCACATTTTGTTTGCTTTTGATACTTGCACAAGTTCCACCGTTGCCTACGTAACGTTTGTTCTTGTGCCTCAGTGTCTAGCATATTTTGCAGTAGATTACCTCTAATTGTACTTTGTTTTCTCTTGTAACCTGCACACTTGTCACTCTTTCCTCCTGTAATGCACTGTTTGCTAGCTCATGTATTTTGTTTGCTCACAATTGTCACTTTTACCTCATGTAACTTATCGTCTGCTTTTGTAATTTGTTCATTTGTAATTTTCTGTTCCTTTTGTGAAGCGCTCTGACGCCTTCGGGTAAAGTCTGCGCTATATAAAAACGCATAAATAAAAAAATTAAAAAAAATTAGACCCCAGATCTGCCCCTGCCCCCTTCAGACCGCAGATCTGCCCCTGCTACCCCTTAGACCCCAGATCTGCCCCTCCCCCCTCAGACCCCAGATCTGCCCCCTCACAGAGCCCAGATCTGCCCCCTCAGACCCCTGACCTGCCCCCCCCCCCCTCCCCGGAGGAGGAGAGCGCCTGGAAGTGTCTGCACAGGTCTCTGCTCAGGTAGGAGATTGTCAGCACCTTCTGCTGTGTTTGTAGAAATAGTCTGAATAATCCTGGAGGGAATCTCTGCAGGAGCTGGGCTGAGCTCGGCTCTTATATCCGGGGGCCCCTGGGGCTGAGCTGGGCTCTTCTATCCGGGGGCCCCTGGGGCTGAGCTGGGCTCTTCTATCCAGGGGCCCTGGGGCTGAGCTGGACTCTTCTATCCGGGGGCCCCTGGGGCTGAGCTGGGCTCTTCTATCCGGGGGCCCCTGGGGCTGAGCTGGGCTCTTCTATCCATGGGCCCTGGGGCTGAGCTGAACTCTTCTATCCGGGGGCCCCTGAGCTGGGCTCTTCTATCTGGGGCCCCTGAGCTGAGCTGGGCTCTTCTATCCGGGGGTCCCTGGAGCTGAGCTGGGCTCTTCTATCCGGCAGCCCCTGGGGCTGAGCTGGGCTCTTCTATCCAGCGGCCCCTGGGGCTGAGCTGGGCTCTTCTATCCGGGCCCCTGGGGCTGAGCTGGGCTCTTCTATCCGGGGCCCCTGAGGGGCTTTCCTTCCGTCCTGGGGTTGTTTGTGGGCATCATTGGTGTTAAAGAGGGGATCCGTGCACTGCACTGTGTCTTACTGCATTACGATGAATCTGTGCACACTGGATTGTTGTCTACTGCACAATGATAAATCTGCATTCCACTGCACCGTACTATACTGTGAGACGTCTGTGCCACTGCTCTGCCGTTTACTGCGCTGTGAGGTATCTGTGCACCCTGCACTGCATCTTATTGCACTTTGAGGAATCTGTACACACCCTGTGCTCTGCTCTCGCTGTTAATTTGTTGTCTCAGTCACCCCTGCCACTATTTTCGAAGCATGTCCCCCAGGCAGTTGAACGTCAAGGCTGCCTGTGCACCCCCGCGCCCCTTTTCTCCCTTTGTCCTGTTTCCATCTCAGACTAGGCAGAAGCTTCAGTCATTGCACTAGTTTCCTGTGTCATAGGTCGCTTATGGCATTATCTGCTACAGAGGTTGTGTGCCTGCTGCAGGGATTGTGTGTGTGTGCACAGACTTTGGGTGTATCATGCAGGAAGCCTGTCATGCAGTGGAAGATATGTGGCTGTGTTTTTAATGTATCTCTGTAAGTGGGTGTGTGTGTGTGTGTGTGTGTAGGTCGGATGTATGTGCATGTGAACAGGGCAGGGTTGTCTTTGCAGGCTGTGTGTGTGTCTGTATGAGGCGTGTCTGCAGTGTGTCCCTTTGCAGGGTGTCTGTCTTAGCAGATGTTGGCGGGGCTGTCAGTCACTCTTCTTGACCTCTCTTCTCTGTATGGAGATGTTTAGGATCCCTGGCTGTAAATAAGGTCTGCGCTGTGCAGAATAGTCGGGTACTACTCAGCACACAGCAGACGTCTGAGCAACGTCACATGTGAAGTTCTAGTTCTTCCCCATAGTTTGAAGAATTAGCCAGGTTTGAGTGAGACTTCAGCCCGACCTCCGAATGTGTGAGAGCCTGAAGCGCCCAGGATCACGTGTGTGACAATGCTACAAAGGGTTGCCGCACTCTCCCATCATGCATCGACAAGACAAAGACAACACTACACATATATCACATATATACAACAACTTATACAAAACATTCACCAAAAAACATTAATACATAAATATATACATTCACTGTACACAACATAGCTTATACATTTCTATTCTTAACTGTTCCAAGGGCAAATATCAACTCTTTGCCTTATTAACCATCAGTGATTACAATGATGAGAACAGTAGTGAACAAAGTCACAATCAACCAGAGATATTAAACAATAATTCACAAGTCAATAATTATAAATAATTCAAGTTTTTATCTCCGTTCTGCCGACGCGTTTCGAACACCATACAACAATTATGGGTTCTCCTCAGGGCCTTGTCACTTCTATCTGCATGTGTGTAAAAAAGAGAAAAAGCACCAAAAAATGTTTTAGTGTTATTTCTCATAGCCTCCTGTTTTTGCTTCCATTATGATATATGATAAATCCATATTACCTTTCCTGTAGCCGTTATTCTCCTATACCTGAATCTGGGTCTTTGAGCTGCAATCTACAGGATATCAATGAATCCTGTTAGAGTCACACTCAGTTTTTGTATTGCGGTTACTTTCACAAGAACACTGCATGACATACCTTTTTGTTTCTGTATCAGGGCGTGCCCCTACAGCTCGGCTCCCTTTTGACCTAAGGGCAATACAAGGCTGGTTAACTACTTGTGGGCTTATGTGAAAACTCAGGTGTACTAAAAAGCGCTCCCAAGTACCTTCATACCTTTTTGGGTCCACCGTTAACTTGGGGGCGTCTCACTTCGTATACACGACGTTTTATACATGCGGGCAATCTGTCAAAATATAACGTTATACCGATTCTTAGTTTAAATGTTTAAATGAAAGTAGCTGTGTACAGTTCACAGCACGTCCGTACTGACCTTGTTTAAATCGGTCTACCGGACTCCCGCTATGCGCGCCACGTTATACCCTTCGGGTTGTTCTCGCATTCACGCTCTGTTGAGAAAAGCGGTGCACGGTTTTAGTCCCCAATTGTTTCTCAAATCCCGTGGGGTACCATCCAAGTCCCCTACAGATGCTCCTTACCTGTTTTCGACTTGCTACAGCGTCTCGCTCGCCTCACTGTGGGTGACGGCGGCCATGTCACCTGATTACTTAAAGCGATCATGTGACATTTACAATTCTGGGAAATGTAGTTTTACACTTCTGCTCGCTCTAGCGACAATTGTGTGGGATCTATATACAATATTATCCAAATCAGGGTCGTGTGTATTTATATGTATTGTGTTGCCCGTATTTTGCCTCACTAGTAGTTTACCGCTTTTGAAAAAGGAATCAACAGTCTCACATGGAGCCCCATGTAACTTCTTATATTACAACCTCGATACCTCAGAAAGCGTATTTAGTCCGTTTTGCGTGCTGTTAAATTTAAGGATTAGATATGCTTCTTTTCTAACCAAGGTTTCATCGATGTCAATGGGACCTTTATTTCCTGATTGCACTATGGTACTCAATATAGTCCACCGAAAGTCAGTTTCAGCATGATTTGAGTCCAAAAAATGTTGGACCATTGGTGCGCTCAGCACCTTCTTTTTAATTCTGGACCTATGTTGGGTAATCCTACTGTTAGCCTGCTGTGTGGTTTTGCCTATGTAAATTTTTCCACAAGCACAAACAACTGCATACACCACATTACGTGTCCTGCAGTTCGAAAAGCCATTATTTTTCCACTTTATCCCCCTGTGTTCAAATTCAACTCCCTCTATTGTTGAATCGCACGATATGCAATTCCCACATTTGTGGTGACCCTCAATGGGTTTAAGACCCCATTTTGAGAGTAAATCACTTTTTGGTTTGGGGATTAGTACATCAGCTCTTATGACACATTGGCCAATACTCTTGTTTTTTTTATAGGCGAATATAGGCCGTGGGAAAGCACATTCAAGCTCTTCCAACATATGCCAATTTTTAAGGACCATTTGTCGTACTCTGTGAGTGTCCGGTCCAAATTGTGGTTACACATACCAACCTATCCAGGTCACGTTTTACTTTTCGATCAAGTAGGCACTCCCGTGGGGTGTAATGTGCCCTTTTCCTTGAATGACTTAACAGTTTTTTCGGGTACCCTCGATCCTTCATCTCCCCACAAAACCTTGTTGCATGTTTTTCAGATTCAGTCACCTCAGAGCAGTTTCTTCGGATCCGAAGTAGCTGCCCATATGGCAAATTGTCTTTTAAGCTTCTGGGATGTGCACTTTGATGGTGAAGGATCGTATTTTTATCCGTCTTCTTTTTAAAAAGAGATGACTTTAAACAACCATCTGTGCAGGATATTTCAATATCAAGAAATGTCATTTTTTCATTACTGGACTCCATCAACTCCGTGAGGCTCCCCTGCCATAGGAGCCACACGTCGTCGATGTACCTCAACCACTGTTGATGTGTTTACTGAAGGGGTTTTCGAATAAACGAATCTGTTTTCATACTCAGCCATATACAGTATGGGCATTTCTGGCGCATAGGGACAGCCCATAGCCGTACCTTTGATCTGCATATAGAATTTGTCGTTGAACCTGAAATAATTTTTCTTTAGTGTTACTTCTGCCAATTGCAGAATAAACGAGGTTGGGACTCGGTGTGGTCTTTCCCTGCTTTCGAGGTATAGTTCTAATACCTCTAGCGCCTCATCCTGCGGGATTTGGGTATATAGGGACGTAACGTCCATAGTCACCATCATTTCTCTCGACGGATCAAACTCCATTCCTTCAATTTTTAACAAGAAATCGGTCGAGTCCTTCAAATATGATTTTACAGTGCCAACAAACGGTTTAAGAAAAAAGTCTATGTACTTCGAGAGTGGCTCTAGGCAAGACTCGCACCCTGAAACGATGGGTCGTCCTGGGGGCTCATCCGGGTTTTTGTGAATCTTTGGTAAGAAATATAAGATGGGGCGTTCTGGGAAATTTCTTTATCAAGAATTCGCTTTCTTTCTGGCCCACAAACCCATTCTCCAGTCCAGTTTGTATAATTCCAAAAATCTGGCCCTGTATTGCTCTGACTGGGTCCTCAGGAAGTTCTCTATACCAATCGGAATTGTTGACCTGTGTTGCCCCTTCTTTGAGATATTTATCTCGTGACCAGATTACCACGGCTCCGCCTTTGTCTGCGGGTTTGATAATAACCGATTGGTCATCCTTCAAGTCTTTTAGGGCTGCACGTTGACCTTTTGTAATATTTTGTTTTACATATTTCTTATTTTTCTCCAATTTGTTTATCGATGATAACATAATCTGTTCAAACGCAACAACCTGCTTGGGGATATTTTGATATGGGATAAACGTGGACTTATTCCTCAAACCTGTTGCTTCCATCTCAACCACTGGTGGTTTATTTGCAAAAAAGGCTCTCAAACGAATTTTTCGACAAAAGGCAATAGTCTCCATTTTGAGTTTGGTAAAATCAGTTTGCTGACTGGGAACAAATTTTAAACCTAGATTGAGGACAGATTCCTCATCCCTGGTCAATACTTTCGTAGATAAATTGACTACTGTCGATGGTGGGATATCTATGATTTGTAAAAGTTTCTGCGCGTGCGCATTTCCCACAGGGTATTTGTAGAGCGCACTATCACCTGGGAAGGTGTCCTGGCATAGACACATGGATAACGTTATGTTAAGTGTATTTGTAGAGCGCACTATCACCCGGGAAGGTGTCCTGGCATAGACACATGGATAATGTTATGTTAAGTGTATTTGTAGAGCGCACTATCACCTGGGAGGGAGTCCTGGCATAGACACATGGATAACGTTATGTTAAGTGTATTTGTAGAGCACTTTATCACCCGGGAGGGTGTCCGGGCATAGACACATGGATAATGTTATGTTAAGTGTATTTGTAGAGCGCACTATCACCCGGGAAGGTGTCCGGGCATAGACACATGGATAATGCTATGTTAAGTGTTTTGTAGAGCGCACTATCACCCGGGAAGGTGTCCGGGCATAGACACATGGATAATGCTATGTTAAGTGTTTTGTAGAGCGCACTATCACCCGGGAGGGTGTCCGGGCATAGACACATGGATAATGTTATGTTAAGTGTATTTGTAGAGCGCACTATCACCCGGGAAGGTGGCCGGGCATAGACACATGGATAATGCTATGTTAAGTGTTTTGTAGAGCGCACTATCACCCGGGAGGGTGTCCGGGCGTAGACACATGGATAATGTTATGTTAATTGTATTTGTAGAGCGCACTATCACCCGGGAGGGTGTCCGGGCATAGACACATGAATAATGTTATGTTAAGTGTTTTTGTAGAGCGCACTATCACCCGGGAGGGTGTCCGGGCATAGACACATGGATAATGTTATGTTAAGTGTATTTGTATAGCGCACTATCACCTGGAAGGGTGTCCTGGCATAGACACATGGATAATGTATGTTATGTTAAGTGTATTTGTAGAGCGCACTATCACCTGGGAAGGTGTCCGGGCATAGACTCATGGATAATGTTATGTTAAGTGTATTTGTAGAGCGCACTGTCACCTGGGAGGGTGTCCGGGCATAGACACATGGATAATGTTATGTGAAGTGTATTTGTAGAGTACTCTATCACCCGGGAGGGTGTCCGGGCATAGACACATGGATAATGTTATGTGAAGTGTATTTGTAGAGCGCACTATCACCTGGGAGGGTGTCCGGGCATAGACACATGAATAATGTTATGTTAAGTGTATTTGTAGAGCACTGTATCACCCGGAAGGGTGTCCGGGCATAGACACATGGATAATGTTTTATTAAGTGTATTTGTAGAGCGCACTATCACCCGGGTGGGTGTCCGGGCATAAACACATGGATAATGTTACGTTAAGTGTATTTGTAGAGCGCTCTATCACCCGGGAGGGTGTCCTGGCATAGACACATGGGTAATGTTACGTTAAGTGTATTTGTAGAGCGCTCTATCACCCGGGAAGGTGTCCGGGCTTAGACACATGGATAATGTTACGTTATGTTAAGTGTATTTGTAGAGCGCACTATCACCTGGGAGGGTGTCCGGGCATAGACACATGGATAATGTTACGTTATATTAAGTGTATTTGTAGAGCGCACTATCACCCGGGAGGGTGTCCTGGCATAAACACATGGATAATGTATGTTATGTTAAGTGTATTTGTAGAGCGCACTATCACCCGGGAGGGTGTCCTGGCATAGACACAAGGATAATGTATGGTATGTTAAGTGTATTTGTAGAGCGCACTATCACCCGGGAGGGTGTTCGGGCATAGACTCATGGATAATGTTATGTTATGTTAAGTGTATTTGTAGAGCACTCTATCACCCGGGAGGGTGTCCTGGCATAGACACATGGATAATGTTATGTTAAGTGTATTTGTAGAGCGCACTATCACCCGGGAGGGTGTCCTGGCATAGACACATGGATAATGTTACGTTAAGTGTATTTGTAGAGCGCACTATCACCCGGGAGGGTGTCCTGGCATAGACACAAGGATAATGTATGTTATGTTAAGTGTATTTGTAGAGCGCTGTATCACCCGGAGGGTGTCCTGGCATAGACACATGGATAATGTTATGTTAAGTGTATTTGTAGAGCGTACTATCACCCGGGAGGGTGTCCTGGCATAGACACATGGATAATGTTATGTTAAGTGTATTTTTAGAGCACTCTATCACCTGGGAGGGTGTCCGGGCATAGACACATGGATAATGTATGTTAAGTGTATTTGTAGAGCACTCTATCACCCGGGAGGGTGTCCTGGCATAAACACATGGATAATGTATGTTATGTTAAGTGTATTTGTAGAGCGCACTATCACCCGGGAGGGTGTCCTGGCATAGACACAAGGATAATGTATGGTATGTTAAGTGTATTTGTAGAGCGCACTATCACCCGGGAGGGTGTCCTGGCATAGACACAAGGATAATGTATGTTAAGTGTATTTGTAGAGCGCACTATCACCCGGGAGGGTGTCCTGGCATAGACACATGGATAATGTTATGTTATGTTAAGTGTATTTGTAGAGCGCACTATCACCGGGAGGGTGTCCTGGCATAAACACATGGATAATGTATGTTATGTTAAGTGTATTTGTAGAGCGCACTATCACCCGGGAGGGTGTCCTGGCATAGACACAAGGATAATGTATGGTATGTTAAGTGTATTTGTAGAGCGCACTATCACCCGGGAGGGTGTTCGGGCATAGACTCATGGATAATGTTATGTTATGTTAAGTGTATTTGTAGAGCACTCTATCACCCGGGAGGGTGTCCTGGCATAGACACATGGATAATGTTATGTTAAGTGTATTTGTAGAGCGCACTATCACCCGGGAGGGTGTCCTGGCATAGACACATGGATAATGTTACGTTAAGTGTATTTGTAGAGCGCACTATCACCCGGGAGGGTGTCCTGGCATAGACACAAGGATAATGTATGTTATGTTAAGTGTATTTGTAGAGCGCTGTATCACCCGGAGGGTGTCCTGGCATAGACACATGGATAATGTTACGTTAAGTGTATTTGTAGAGCGCACTATCACCCGGGAGGGTGTCCTGGCATAGACACATGGATAATGTTATGTTAAGTGTATTTTTAGAGCACTCTATCACCCGGGAGGGTGTCCGGGCATAGACACATGGATAATGTATGTTAAGTGTATTTGTAGAGCACTCTATCACCAGGGAGGGTGTCCGGGCATAGACACATGGATAATGTTATGTTAAGTGTATTTGTAGAGCGCTCTATCACCCGGGAGGGTGTCCGGGCATAGACACATGGATAATGTTATGTTTAGTGTATTTGTAGAGCGCACTATCACCCGGGAGGGTGTCCGGGTATAGACACATGGATAACGTTATGTTAAGTGTATTTGTAGAGCACTCTATCACCCGGGAGGGTGTCCGGGCATAGACACAAGGATAATGTATGTTATGTTAAGTGTATTTGTAGAGCGCACTATCACCCGGGAGGGTGTTCGGGCATAGACTCATGGATAATGTTATGTTATGTTAAGTGTATTTGTAGAGCACTCTATCACCCGGGAGGGTGTCCTGGCATAGACACATGGATAATGTTATGTTAAGTGTATTTGTAGAGCGCACTATCACCCGGGAGGGTGTCCTGGCATAGACACATGGATAATGTTACGTTAAGTGTATTTGTAGAGCGCACTATCACCCGGGAGGGTGTCCTGGCATAGACACAAGGATAATGTATGTTATGTTAAGTGTATTTGTAGAGCGCTGTATCACCCGGAGGGTGTCCTGGCATAGACACATGGATAATGTTATGTTAAGTGTATTTGTAGAGCACTCTATCACCCGGGAGGGTGTCCGGGCATACACACATGGATAATGTTATGTTAAGTGTATTTGTAGAGCGCACTATCACCCGGGAGGGTGTCCTGGCATAGACACATGGATAATGTTATGTTAAGTGTATTTGTAGAGCACTCTATCACCCGGGAGGGTGTCCGGGCATAGACACATGGATAATGTATGTTAAGTGTATTTGTAGAGCGCTCTATCACCCGGGAGGGTGTCCGGGCATAGACACATGGATAATGTTATGTTAAGTGTATTTGTAGAGCTCTCTATCACCCGGGAGGGTGTCCGGGCATAGACACATGGATAATGTTATGTTTAGTGTATTTGTAGAGCGCACTATCACCCGGGAGGGTGTCCGGGTATAGACACATGGATAACGTTATGTTAAGTGTATTTGTAGAGCACTCTATCACCCGGGAGGGTGTCCGGGCATAGACACATGGATAATGCTATGTTAAGTGTTTTGTAGAGCGCACTATCACCCGGGAAGGTGTCCGGGCATAGACACATGGATAATGCTATGTTAAGTGTTTTGTAGAGCGCACTATCACCCGGGAGGGTGTCCGGGCATAGACACATGGATAATGTTATGTTAAGTGTATTTGTAGAGCGCACTATCACCCGGAAAGGTGGCCGGGCATAGACACATGGATAATGCTATGTTAAGTGTTTTGTAGAGCGCACTATCACCCGGGAGGGTGTCCGGGCGTAGACACATGGATAATGTTATGTTAATTGTATTTGTAGAGCGCACTATCACCCGGGAGGGTGTCCGGGCATAGACACATGGATAATGTTATGTGAAGTGTATTTGTAGAGTACTCTATCACCCGGGAGGGTGTCCGGGCATAGACACATGGATAATGTTATGTGAAGTGTATTTGTAGAGCGCACTATCACCTGGGAGGGTGTCCGGGCATAGACACATGAATAATGTTATGTTAAGTGTATTTGTAGAGCACTGTATCACCCGGAAGGGTGTCCGGGCATAGACACATGGATAATGTTTTATTAAGTGTATTTGTAGAGCGCACTATCACCCGGGTGGGTGTCCGGGCATAGACACATGGATAATGTTACGTTAAGTGTATTTGTAGAGCGCTCTATCACCCGGGAGGGTGTCCTGGCATAGACACATGGGTAATGTTACGTTAAGTGTATTTGTAGAGCGCTCTATCACCCGGGAAGGTGTCCGGGCTTAGACACATGGATAATGTTACGTTATGTTAAGTGTATTTGTAGAGCGCACTATCACCTGGGAGGGTGTCCGGGCATAGACACATGGATAATGTTACGTTATATTAAGTGTATTTGTAGAGCGCACTATCACCCGGGAGGGTGTCCTGGCATAAACACATGGATAATGTATGTTATGTTAAGTGTATTTGTAGAGCGCACTATCACCCGGGAGGGTGTCCTGGCATAGACACAAGGATAATGTATGGTATGTTAAGTGTATTTGTAGAGCGCACTATCACCCGGGAGGGTGTTCGGGCATAGACTCATGGATAATGTTATGTTATGTTAAGTGTATTTGTAGAGCACTCTATCACCCGGGAGGGTGTCCTGGCATAGACACATGGATAATGTTATGTTAAGTGTATTTGTAGAGCGCACTATCACCCGGGAGGGTGTCCTGGCATGGACACATGGATAATGTTACGTTAAGTGTATTTGTAGAGCGCACTATCACCCGGGAGGGTGTCCTGGCATAGACACAAGGATAATGTATGTTATGTTAAGTGTATTTGTAGAGCGCTGTATCACCCGGAGGGTGTCCTGGCATAGACACATGGATAATGTTATGTTAAGTGTATTTGTAGAGCGCACTATCACCCGGGAGGGTGTCCTGGCATAGACACATGGATAATGTTATGTTAAGTGTATTTTTAGAGCACTCTATCACCCGGGAGGGTGTCCGGGCATAGACACATGGATAATGTATGTTAAGTGTATTTGTAGAGCGCTCTATCACCAGGGAGGGTGTCCGGGCATAGACACATGGATAATGTTATGTTAAGTGTATTTGTAGAGCGCTCTATCACCCGGGAGGGTGTCCGGGCATAGACACATGGATAATGTTATGTTTAGTGTATTTGTAGAGCGCACTATCACCCGGGAGGGTGTCCGGGTATAGACACATGGATAACATTATGTTAAGTGTATTTGTAGAGCACTCTATCACCCGGGAGGGTGTCCGGGCATAGACACAAGGATAATGTATGTTATGTTAAGTGTATTTGTAGAGCGCACTATCACCCGGGAGGGTGTTCGGGCATAGACTCATGGATAATGTTATGTTATGTTAAGTGTATTTGTAGAGCACTCTATCACCCGGGAGGGTGTCCTGGCATAGACACATGGATAATGTTATGTTAAGTGTATTTGTAGAGCGCACTATCACCCGGGAGGGTGTCCTGGCATAGACACATGGATAATGTTACGTTAAGTGTATTTGTAGAGCGCACTATCACCCGGGAGGGTGTCCTGGCATAGACACAAGGATAATGTATGTTATGTTAAGTGTATTTGTAGAGCGCTGTATCACCCGGAGGGTGTCCTGGCATAGACACATGGATAATGTTATGTTAAGTGTATTTGTAGAGCACTCTATCACCCGGGAGGGTGTCCGGGCATACACACATGGATAATGTTATGTTAAGTGTATTTGTAGAGCGCACTATCACCCGGGAGGGTGTCCTGGCATAGACACATGGATAATGTTATGTTAAGTGTATTTGTAGAGCACTCTATCACCCGGGAGGGTGTCCGGGCATAGACACATGGATAATGTATGTTAAGTGTATTTGTAGAGCGCTCTATCACCCGGGAGGGTGTCCGGGCATAGACACATGGATAATGTTATGTTAAGTGTATTTGTAGAGCGCTCTATCACCCGGGAGGGTGTCCGGGCATAGACACATGGATAATGTTATGTTTAGTGTATTTGTAGAGCGCACTATCACCCGGGAGGGTGTCCGGGTATAGACACATGGATAACGTTATGTTAAGTGTATTTGTAGAGCACTCTATCACCCGGGAGGGTGTCCGGGCATAGACACATGGATAACGTTATGTTAAGTGTATTTGTAGAGCGCTCTATCACCCGGGAGGGTGTCCTGGCATAGACACATGGAAAATGTTATGTTAAGTGTATTTGTAGAGCGGTCTATCACCCGGGAGGGTGTCCAGGCATAGACACATGGATAATGTTATGTTAAGTGTATTTGTAGAGCGCACTGTCACCCTGGAGGGTGTCCTGGCATAGACCCATGGATAATGTTATGTTAAGTGTATTTGTAGAGCGCACTATCACCCGGGAGGGTGTCCTGGCATTGACACATGGATAATGTTATGTTAAGTGTATTTGTAGAGCTCACTATCACCCGGGAGGGTGTCCGGGCATAGACACATGGATAATGTTATGTTAAGTGTATTTGTAGAGCGCTCTATCACCCGGGAGGGTGTCCTGGCATAGACACATGGATAACGTTATGTTAAGTGTATTTGTAGAGAGCACTATCACCCGGGAGGGTGTCCGGGCATAGACACATGGATAACGTTATGTTAAGTGTATTTGTAGAGCGCTCTATCACCCGGGAGGGTGTCCGGGCATAGACACATGGATAATGTTATGTTAAGTGTATTTGTAGAGCGCACTATCACCCGGAAGGGTGTCCGGGCATAGACACATGGATAACGTTATGTTAAGTGTATTTGTAGAGCACTCTATCACCCGGGAGGGTGTCCGGGCATAGACACATGGATAACGTTAGGTTAAGTGTATTTGTAGAGCGCTCTATCACCAGGGAGGGTGTCCGGGCATAGACACATGGATAATGTTATGTTAAGTGTATTTGTAGAGCGCACTATCACCCGGGAGGGTGTCCTGGCATAGACACAAGGATAATGTATGTTATGTTAAGTGTATTTGTAGAGCGCTGTATCACCCGGAGGGTGTCCTGGCATAGACACATGGATAATGTTATGTTAAGTGTATTTGTAGAGCGCACTATCACCCGGGAGGGTGTCCTGGCATAGACACATGGATAATGTTATGTTAAGTGTATTTTTAGAGCACTCTATCACCCGGGAGGGTGTCCGGGCATAGACACATGGATAATGTATGTTAAGTGTATTTGTAGAGCGCTCTATCACCAGGGAGGGTGTCCGGGCATAGACACATGGATAATGTTATGTTAAGTGTATTTGTAGAGCGCTCTATCACCCGGGAGGGTGTCCGGGCATAGACACATGGATAATGTAATGTTTAGTGTATTTGTAGAGCGCACTATCACCCGGGAGGGTGTCCGGGTATAGACACATGGATAACGTTATGTTAAGTGTATTTGTAGAGCACTCTATCACCCGGGAGGGTGTCCGGGCATAGACACAAGGATAATGTATGTTATGTTAAGTGTATTTGTAGAGCGCACTATCACCCGGGAGGGTGTTCGGGCATAGACTCATGGATAATGTTATGTTATGTTAAGTGTATTTGTAGAGCACTCTATCACCCGGGAGGGTGTCCTGGAATAGACACATGGATAATGTTATGTTAAGTGTATTTGTAGAGCGCACTATCACCCGGGAGGGTGTCCTGGCATAGACACATGGATAATGTTACGTTAAGTGTATTTGTAGAGCGCACTATCACCCGGGAGGGTGTCCTGGCATAGACACAAGGATAATGTATGTTATGTTAAGTGTATTTGTAGAGCGCTGTATCACCCGGAGGGTGTCCTGGCATAGACACATGGATAATGTTATGTTAAGTGTATTTGTAGAGCACTCTATCACCCGGGAGGGTGTCCGGGCATACACACATGGATAATGTTATGTTAAGTGTATTTGTAGAGCGCACTATCACCCGGGAGGGTGTCCTGGCATAGACACATGGATAATGTTACGTTAAGTGTATTTGTAGAGCGCACTATCACCCGGGAGGGTGTCCTGGCATAGACACAAGGATAATGTATGTTATGTTAAGTGTATTTGTAGAGCGCTGTATCACCCGGAGGGTGTCCTGGCATAGACACATATATAATGTTATGTTAAGTGTATTTGTAGAGCACTCTATCACCCGGGAGGGTGTCCGGGCATACACACATGGATAATGTTATGTTAAGTGTATTTGTAGAGCGCACTATCACCCGGGAGGGTGTCCTGGCATAGACACATGGATAATGTTATGTGAAGTGTATTTGTAGAGCGCACTATCACCTGGGAGGGTGTCCGGGCATAGACACATGAATAATGTTATGTTAAGTGTATTTGTAGAGCACTCTATCACCCGGGAGGGTGTCCGGGCATAGACACATGGATAATGTATGTTAAGTGTATTTGTAGAGCGCTCTATCACCCGGGAGGGTGTCCGGGCATAGACACATGGATAATGTTATGTTAAGTGTATTTGTAGAGCTCTCTATCACCCGGGAGGGTGTCCGGGCATAGACACATGGATAATGTTATGTTTAGTGTATTTGTAGAGCGCACTATCACCCGGGAGGGTGTCCGGGTATAGACACATGGATAACGTTATGTTAAGTGTATTTGTAGAGCACTCTATCACCCGGGAGGGTGTCCGGGCATAGACACATGGATAATGCTATGTTAAGTGTTTTGTAGAGCGCACTATCACCCGGGAAGGTGTCCGGGCATAGACACATGGATAATGCTATGTTAAGTGTTTTGTAGAGCGCACTATCACCCGGGAGGGTGTCCGGGCATAGACACATGGATAATGTTATGTTAAGTGTATTTGTAGAGCGCACTATCACCCGGGAAGGTGGCCGGGCATAGACACATGGATAATGCTATGTTAAGTGTTTTGTAGAGCGCACTATCACCCGGGAGGGTGTCCGGGCGTAGACACATGGATAATGTTATGTTAATTGTATTTGTAGAGCGCACTATCACCCGGGAGGGTGTCCGGGCATAGACACATGGATAATGTTATGTGAAGTGTATTTGTAGAGTACTCTATCACCCGGGAGGGTGTCCGGGCATAGACACATGGATAATGTTATGTGAAGTGTATTTGTAGAGCGCACTATCACCTGGGAGGGTGTCCGGGCATAGACACATGAATAATGTTATGTTAAGTGTATTTGTAGAGCACTGTATCACCCGGAAGGGTGTCCGGGCATAGACACATGGATAATGTTTTATTAAGTGTATTTGTAGAGCGCACTATCACCCGGGTGGGTGTCCGGGCATAGACACATGGATAATGTTACGTTAAGTGTATTTGTAGAGCGCTCTATCACCCGGGAGGGTGTCCTGGCATAGACACATGGGTAATGTTACGTTAAGTGTATTTGTAGAGCGCTCTATCACCCGGGAAGGTGTCCGGGCTTAGACACATGGATAATGTTACGTTATGTTAAGTGTATTTGTAGAGCGCACTATCACCTGGGAGGGTGTCCGGGCATAGACACATGGATAATGTTACGTTATATTAAGTGTATTTGTAGAGCGCACTATCACCCGGGAGGGTGTCCTGGCATAAACACATGGATAATGTATGTTATGTTAAGTGTATTTGTAGAGCGCACTATCACCCGGGAGGGTGTCCTGGCATAGACACAAGGATAATGTATGGTATGTTAAGTGTATTTGTAGAGCGCACTATCACCCGGGAGGGTGTTCGGGCATAGACTCATGGATAATGTTATGTTATGTTAAGTGTATTTGTAGAGCACTCTATCACCCGGGAGGGTGTCCTGGCATAGACACATGGATAATGTTATGTTAAGTGTATTTGTAGAGCGCACTATCACCCGGGAGGGTGTCCTGGCATAGACACATGGATAATGTTACGTTAAGTGTATTTGTAGAGCGCACTATCACCCGGGAGGGTGTCCTGGCATAGACACAAGGATAATGTATGTTATGTTAAGTGTATTTGTAGAGCGCTGTATCACCCGGAGGGTGTCCTGGCATAGACACATGGATAATGTTATGTTAAGTGTATTTGTAGAGCGCACTATCACCCGGGAGGGTGTCCTGGCATAGACACATGGATAATGTTATGTTAAGTGTATTTTTAGAGCACTCTATCACCCGGGAGGGTGTCCGGGCATAGACACATGGATAATGTATGTTAAGTGTATTTGTAGAGCGCTCTATCACCAGGGAGGGTGTCCGGGCATAGACACATGGATAATGTTATGTTAAGTGTATTTGTAGAGCGCTCTATCACCCGGGAGGGTGTCCGGGCATAGACACATGGATAATGTTATGTTTAGTGTATTTGTAGAGCGCACTATCACCCGGGAGGGTGTCCGGGTATAGACACATGGATAACGTTATGTTAAGTGTATTTGTAGAGCACTCTATCACCCGGGAGGGTGTCCGGGCATAGACACAAGGATAATGTATGTTATGTTAAGTGTATTTGTAGAGCGCACTATCACCCGGGAGGGTGTTCGGGCATAGACTCATGGATAATGTTATGTTATGTTAAGTGTATTTGTAGAGCACTCTATCACCCGGGAGGGTGTCCTGGCATAGACACATGGATAATGTTATGTTAAGTGTATTTGTAGAGCGCACTATCACCCGGGAGGGTGTCCTGGCATAGACACATGGATAATGTTACGTTAAGTGTATTTGTAGAGCGCACTATCACCCGGGAGGGTGTCCTGGCATAGACACAAGGATAATGTATGTTATGTTAAGTGTATTTGTAGAGCGCTGTATCACCCGGAGGGTGTCCTGGCATAGACACATGGATAATGTTATGTTAAGTGTATTTGTAGAGCACTCTATCACCCGGGAGGGTGTCCGGGCATACACACATGGATAATGTTATGTTAAGTGTATTTGTAGAGCGCACTATCACCCGGGAGGGTGTCCTGGCATAGACACATGGATAATGTTATGTTAAGTGTATTTGTAGAGCACTCTATCACCCGGGAGGGTGTCCGGGCATAGACACATGGATAATGTATGTTAAGTGTATTTGTAGAGCGCTCTATCACCCGGGAGGGTGTCCGGGCATAGACACATGGATAATGTTATGTTAAGTGTATTTGTAGAGCGCTCTATCACCCGGGAGGGTGTCCGGGCATAGACACATGGATAATGTTATGTTTAGTGTATTTGTAGAGCGCACTATCACCCGGGAGGGTGTCCGGGTATAGACACATGGATAACGTTATGTTAAGTGTATTTGTAGAGCACTCTATCACCCGGGAGGGTGTCCGGGCATAGACACATGGATAACGTTATGTTAAGTGTATTTGTAGAGCGCTCTATCACCCGGGAGGGTGTCCTGGCATAGACACATGGAAAATGTTATGTTAAGTGTATTTGTAGAGCGGTCTATCACCCGGGAGGGTGTCCAGGCATAGACACATGGATAATGTTATGTTAAGTGTATTTGTAGAGCGCACTGTCACCCTGGAGGGTGTCCTGGCATAGACCCATGGATAATGTTATGTTAAGTGTATTTGTAGAGCGCACTATCACCCGGGAGGGTGTCCTGGCATTGACACATGGATAATGTTATGTTAAGTGTATTTGTAGAGCTCACTATCACCCGGGAGGGTGTCCGGGCATAGACACATGGATAATGTTATGTTAAGTGTATTTGTAGAGCGCTCTATCACCCGGGAGGGTGTCCTGGCATAGACACATGGATAACGTTATGTTAAGTGTATTTGTAGAGAGCACTATCACCCGGGAGGGTGTCCGGCCATAGACACATGGATAACGTTATGTTAAGTGTATTTGTAGAGCGCTCTATCACCCGGGAGGGTGTCCGGGCATAGACACATGGATAATGTTATGTTAAGTGTATTTGTAGAGCGCACTATCACCCGGGAGGGTGTCCGGGCATAGACACATGGATAACGTTATGTTAAGTGTATTTGTAGAGCACTCTATCACCCGGGAGGGTGTCCGGGCATAGACACATGGATAACGTTAGGTTAAGTGTATTTGTAGAGCGCTCTATCACCAGGGAGGGTGTCCGGGCATAGACACATGGATAATGTTATGTTAAGTGTATTTGTAGAGCGCACTATCACCCGGGAGGGTGTCCTGGCATAGACACAAGGATAATGTATGTTATGTTAAGTGTATTTGTAGAGCGCTGTATCACCCGGAGGGTGTCCTGGCATAGACACATGGATAATGTTATGTTAAGTGTATTTGTAGAGCGCACTATCACCCGGGAGGGTGTCCTGGCATAGACACATGGATAATGTTATGTTAAGTGTATTTTTAGAGCACTCTATCACCCGGGAGGGTGTCCGGGCATAGACACATGGATAATGTATGTTAAGTGTATTTGTAGAGCGCTCTATCACCAGGGAGGGTGTCCGGGCATAGACACATGGATAATGTTATGTTAAGTGTATTTGTAGAGCGCTCTATCACCCGGGAGGGTGTCCGGGCATAGACACATGGATAATGTTATGTTTAGTGTATTTGTAGAGCGCACTATCACCCGGGAGGGTGTCCGGGTATAGACACATGGATAACGTTATGTTAAGTGTATTTGTAGAGCACTCTATCACCCGGGAGGGTGTCCGGGCATAGACACAAGGATAATGTATGTTATGTTAAGTGTATTTGTAGAGCGCACTATCACCCGGGAGGGTGTTCGGGCATAGACTCATGGATAATGTTATGTTATGTTAAGTGTATTTGTAGAGCACTCTATCACCCGGGAGGGTGTCCTGGCATAGACACATGGATAATGTTATGTTAAGTGTATTTGTAGAGCGCACTATCACCCGGGAGGGTGTCCTGGCATAGACACATGGATAATGTTACGTTAAGTGTATTTGTAGAGCGCACTATCACCCGGGAGGGTGTCCTGGCATAGACACAAGGATAATGTATGTTATGTTAAGTGTATTTGTAGAGCGCTGTATCACCCGGAGGGTGTCCTGGCATAGACACATGGATAATGTTATGTTAAGTGTATTTGTAGAGCACTCTATCACCCGGGAGGGTGTCCGGGCATACACACATGGATAATGTTATGTTAAGTGTATTTGTAGAGCGCACTATCACCCGGGAGGGTGTCCTGGCATAGACACATGGATAATGTTATGTTAAGTGTATTTGTAGAGCACTCTATCACCCGGGAGGGTGTCCGGGCATAGACACATGGATAATGTATGTTAAGTGTATTTGTAGAGCGCTCTATCACCCGGGAGGGTGTCCGGGCATAGACACATGGATAATGTTATGTTAAGTGTATTTGTAGAGCGCTCTATCACCCGGGAGGGTGTCCGGGCATAGACACATGGATAATGTTATGTTTAGTGTATTTGTAGAGCGCACTATCACCCGGGAGGGTGTCCGGGTATAGACACATGGATAACGTTATGTTAAGTGTATTTGTAGAGCACTCTATCACCCGGGAGGGTGTCCGGGCATAGACACATGGATAACGTTATGTTAAGTGTATTTGTAGAGCGCTCTATCACCCGGGAGGGTGTCCTGGCATAGACACATGGAAAATGTTATGTTAAGTGTATTTGTAGAGCGGTCTATCACCCGGGAGGGTGTCCAGGCATAGACACATGGATAATGTTATGTTAAGTGTATTTGTAGAGCGCACTGTCACCCTGGAGGGTGTCCTGGCATAGACCCATGGATAATGTTATGTTAAGTGTATTTGTAGAGCGCACTATCACCCGGGAGGGTGTCCTGGCATTGACACATGGATAATGTTATGTTAAGTGTATTTGTAGAGCTCACTATCACCCGGGAGGGTGTCCGGGCATAGACACATGGATAATGTTATGTTAAGTGTATTTGTAGAGCGCTCTATCACCCGGGAGGGTGTCCTGGCATAGACACATGGATAACGTTATGTTAAGTGTATTTGTAGAGAGCACTATCACCCGGGAGGGTGTCCGGGCATAGACACATGGATAACGTTATGTTAAGTGTATTTGTAGAGCGCTCTATCACCCGGGAGGGTGTCCGGGCATAGACACATGGATAATGTTATGTTAAGTGTATTTGTAGAGCGCACTATCACCCGGGAGGGTGTCCGGGCATAGACACATGGATAACGTTATGTTAAGTGTATTTGTAGAGCACTCTATCACCCGGGAGGGTGTCCGGGCATAGACACATGGATAACGTTAGGTTAAGTGTATTTGTAGAGCGCTCTATCACCAGGGAGGGTGTCCGGGCATAGACACATGGATAATGTTATGTTAAGTGTATTTGTAGAGCGCACTATCACCCGGGAGGGTGTCCTGGCATAGACACATGGATAATGTTATGTTAAGTGTATTTGTAGAGCGCTGTATCACCCGGAGGGTGTCCGGGCATAGACACATGATAATGTTATGTTAAGTGTATTTGTAGAGCGCTGTATCACCCGAGAGGGTGCCAGGGCATAGACACATGGACAATGTTATGTTATGTTAAGTGTATTTGTAGAGCGCTCTATCACCCGGGAGGGTGTCCGGGCATAGACACATGGATAACGTTATGTTAAGTGTATTTGTAGAGCGCACTATCACCCGGGTGGGTGTCCGGGCATAGACACATGGATAATGTTATGTTAAGTGTATTTGTAGAGCGCACTATCACCTGGGAAGGTGTCCGGGCATAGACACATGGATAATGTTATGTTAAGTGTATTTGTAGAGCGCACTATCACCTGGGAAGGTGTCCGGGCATAGACACATGGATAATGTTATGTTAAGTGTATTTGTAGAGCGCACTATCACCTGAGAAGGTGTCCGGGCATAGACACATAGATAATGTTATGTTAAGTGTATTTGTTATATTTTATTTATTTATTATCATCGTTGGGTCAAATGACAGTACAAAAATTACATTCACAGCTTTGAAAAAGAATTTACTAAACCATCTTTTACTTTACTATATGATTGTGGCGGATAGGTGGGTAATAATGGGTTCCTGATAATACAAACAGAAAAAAAAAAAAAACTGAAAGGACAGAAAAAGATAGCAAAACTGATTATTCATCTAAATACTCTTTAAGTATACCCCAAGTCAATATACCTATTCGTTTTTTCCTAATTCCCTTCAAAGCATACAAATTCCATTCTAACTCGTATATATTAAACATTTTCCTTCTCCAAAATTCAAACGATGGTGCTTCAGATTGTAACCATTCAGTGGCTATACATAATCTAGCGATTGACATAGCCATAAACAAAAAGTTCTTATATTTACATAGATTCTGGTTATCGTTGATAATTTTACCTCCCCCCATCAACATAAGTACAGGGGATATTTTAAGCGGATAGTGGATGACCATAGATATACATTTTTCCACATTTGATATGAAGGGTGATAATTTCGAACATTTATAAAAAAACATGTATAAAGAAAGTGTAGGGGGCCCCCTCAGGTACGAATTGGGACCGGGGGAAATGACAAGAAAACGTATTACAGTGTCCCCAAGTTAGAGAATGACAGTCAAAAGGGGTTCCGGCAAACTTGGGTACCCACTCAGCAAATTCGTTTACTGGACACAACCACTAGAACTCACACTAGGTGTTGCAAATGAGTGAGTTTACACAACATCAAACTATTATATCAATAATGGACATATTAGCATATAAAGATTATACTGATTTCATATGTGACAAGAAGCAATCCACATCAGAATCTTGTATTGTAAAAAATAAACATAAGTTTATTACACATTTTTCATATATTTAAAAACAGATGTCTTATACACAACAATACTACAAATACATCATAATTATACACAAAAAATATATTTTTTTAAAATGTTCATGAGAACACAGGTCGACGCGGCGTTTCGGTTTAAAAAACCTTCATCAGGACAGTTTCTAAAAAGAAACACAGTATTACTACAATATAATGAGAAAAATGTGTACATTTATCAAAAACAATAATGCAGCTGTCACCTAGTTAGTCACACCATTTCGTTTCAACGGACTATAACAGTATTCTAACTTCGAAGATTGCGAGAGTTGTCATTTTATTAAACAATATTGTTGTTGTGTAAAACAGTCCTTTTGTGCTAATGGTTGTACCATTGAACTTGCTTAAGCAATGTAACAAAATAGTGATATCACTGGGAGTCTCCGGTATAAGAGATCTAATTCATTTGTTGATGGGCGGGTATATAAATAAACCGGCCACTGGTATGAGGGTATCTTACCTTCAATTTATGTAATAGGTGTCTCAGTTATTCAATAACCGACTTTTGTAGTGACAAAACGTAGATGTGTCCTGGTTTGGGTCCACATGTGCAGATAATGACGTCCCATATATTCGGGATACGATAAAGGGAACCTTTATCTATAGGGGTACAGATGAAGGCCAGAATTAAATTTGAGCCCCACTTTTGTTTGTACAAGAATTAAGAACTAAGAATAAGAGCAGTGGGTGACATAAGTACCTCGGATGTGAGTTTTGTTCAATTTTCACTGTATCGGAGGGGCCACCAGAAGATGTGTGCGCTATTAGATACATATGCACTGCAAGTAAAAGGAACAAATTGTTTTATTATTTTTTCTCAGTTATTTTTTCTCATCTTTTTAGCTTTTTGATGGCTACCTAACATTCTCCCTATGGCGAATTCGACTTACCAATGACATTTCTTGTGTAATCGCTGCAGCCGCTTGATAAATAAGCTTCATGGGCTACTTTTGTGATAGTCGCGATTTCTATTGCATCTGTAAATTAATGAGACATATCTAAGTTCGTTGATTTTGTTTGTGCAGAAATAGTCATTTGGCATACATTATTTGCTACCTATTCTGTGCAAATATTCTCTTTGGATTTCAAAAAGGGATTCACAGAGAGATATTAATGGTAGACGCTCTAGGTTGCGCTTCTTACTCTTAGTCTGTGTCCCAGCATCACGAAAAATTTCAATCTCCAGGTGTTGCTCTATCGGACGTTAGCCCGACCCCGGATGTTAACTTAACATTATTTTATTGTTCGTGCATTTTACGTTTTGGCTTGGAATTTACTCGTTAACGTAGGTCCCATGTTTAACTTAGACCAACCCGTGAAGTTATATCGGTTCCGCATTTCTATTCTAGCACTGCTCCCATTACTCGTGCAGTGCGATGTCGTTAGCCTGACCCCGGATGTTGACTTAACATTATTTTATTGTTCGAGCATTTTACGTTTTGGCTTGGAATTTACTCGTTAACGTAGGTCCCATGTTTACCTTAGACCAACCCGTGAAGTTATATCGGTTCCGCATTTCTATTCTAGCACTGCTCCCATTACTCGTGCAGTGCGATGTCGTTTATATCTCTTTCGTGCTAACGAAGTACGCATCGATTTGGGACTTGATTAGCCATTGTAGGGTCTTTTATTTAGCCATTGTGAGGTGACATCCTAATCTTTATAAAGTAATTTCCTGAGTTTAACTCCCCAGCACTTAAGTTTTTCTTACCTGGATAAACGAAGCTGGCCTCCCTGCTCCTCCGTCTACAGCGTTTGGGATTCTGATAGTTCCAGTGAAAGACGCTGGCGTTGTGTATGTTAGCCCTTAAGTAGCAACTAGTTCTCTATTGGTGGATACAAGAGACTATTCTAGTGGCTATGATCTAGTCACGTGATCGCGATTTGGCAATTTTTTCAAAAGAAGAAACTTTAATGTTCCCTTTTCGATCTTAGCAAAGTTCTTACACTCTTCATAATTGATTATTAGGACCAGATAATTTTACAGTATGGTTTATTTATTTAGTTCGCTCCTATCGAGCATATGTGAAAAAACCTAGTCTATTTACATACGTACTTTCAAGTACCAAAAGCTGCGATAGATTGCGATCAGGAATAGCATCTCTATGCATTTATATTCTGTTTTAGAGTATGTTCTAACACTTGATATATTTATTTATATACGTTTACATACCGAAATGTTAATGTTATTGGACAACTGTGTCTATGGTTCTCAGTTCACATTCGTTATACGTTAGGTTAACAAGCCTGCCACCGGTTGGTTCACTTCCTAATAACTGGAAGAGAACTATTTTTTTATATATATAACAATGCAAAAAAGCATTCTGTTTAAACTCATGGAGCCTTCTCCAACTCTGATCAGAGGATCAAAAACGGCTTCCACATCTGATTGAGTTTATTTTTGCAATGAGGCCCTTGTTCGATTCAGTTAATGATGCGCTCCCAATGTTCACGGCTATTAAGGCCGGATCTTACACTATTGAACCTCGACATATAATACTGCTCGCGTTTTTTTCTTTTCTGATTTATGTCACCTCCCCTATGGCTGGTAGTGACAGCTTCCAGGCAACACCATTGGAAGTCATTAATGTTGTGACCCAAGGTATGCCAGTGGTCTGTTAGTGGGGCACCTTTCTTGTTGTTCCTTATGGCTGATTTGTGCTCATTCATTCGGATGCGCACCTCACGTGACGTTTCGCCAATATATATGAGGTCGCATGGACACCGAATCATATAGATAATGTTTTTGGAGCGGCAGTTCATAAAACTTTTAATTTCTACAGAGTTGTTCTTGATTTTAATGATGTTGCCCTTAATAATATCTTTACAGTTTGTGCAACCTGAACACGCGAAAGTGCCAGTTGGTAATGGTGCTTTGTTTATGCTAGGTTGGGTGCAAATGTTATTGTCTCTGTAGGTGTGAACTATGTTATTCCTAATTGTACGATTTCTGTGATACGAGACCATTGGTTTTGGATAGTTCTTTTGCTGTTTGTCAGTAATTAAGTGCCAGTTTCTGTTAATGATGTTTTTTAACTTATTACTCACTGGGTTGTAATTTGTAACAAAAACAAGCGGTTGGGGACCTCTATTTGAATTTTGTTTCCCATTCAGTAGGCTTTCTCGATTATAATATTTGGCTCTTTTGTATGCATGTCTTATCATACGTTTAGGGTATCCTCTCTCAATAAATTTCTGTTGAAGTGAGCTTGCATGTTTGTCAAAATCTTTGATGGTTGTACAATTACGTTTTAATCTAAGGAACTGACCGAAAGGGATATTATTGGTTTGACTTGGGGGGTGGTTACTTTTAAAATGGAGCATAGTATTTTTATCTGTAGGTTTGGAAAACAATTCTACATTGATGTGTCCATCTACATGTTTGATTATTAGATCAAGAAATTCGCATTGCTGTTTGTTCGCATGGGAGGTAAACTTAAGATTGGCGTCGCCTAAGTTGAGCCAGCTGATAAATTCATGCAACATCTCTGAGGTCCCGGTCCATATGAAAAAAACATCATCGATGTATCGGGACCATTCAGAGATGTTTTCGGCAAAAGGGGCAAGTTCATTATAGATGTGCTGGTCCTCGAATCTAGACACATAAAGACATGCCAGACTCGGAGCACAGGTGGCTCCCATGCTGGTGCCCTTGGTCTGTTTATAAAAGTCTTTATTAAATATGAAGATGTTGTTTTTGAGCACTACTGAAACACAATCTATAATGAAGGTTTCGTGTGCATTATGATCTCTATCGTTCCTACTAAGCATTGATTTAATCATTTCGATAGTGGCGTCTTGAGGGATATTTGTATAAAGCGCCTCGATATCGAGTGTAACGAGAACTTGAGTTTCAGGATCAAAATCAATTCCTTCCAGCTTCTGTATTATTGATGTCGTATCTTTTATATATGCCTTTTGAGAAGTTACGAGAGGTTGTAAAAATACATCCACATATTTGCTTAATGGTTCGGTGAGAGAACCGATGCTCGAGACAATAGGTCTCATTGGTGGGTCTATGATACTCTTGTGAACTTTAGGCAATCCGTACAGAGCTGGAATGGTGGGATTGGTGTTGTTTAAGAAGAGATATTCTTCATCACAAATTACATCGTCATCCTTAGCTTGTAACAAGAGGGTTTGTATTGATGTCTTAAGATTAGTCCATTCACTGAAATTCGATGATTTATAGTGTTGTTTATTAGCTAGTAAGGAAAGCATTCTATTGTCATAATCAGAAGTGTCCATGACAACGATACCCCCGCCTTTGTCTGCCGGCTTAATCGTTAGATTGGTGTTATTTTGTAAGGTCTGAAGGGCAGCTTTTTCTTCTCTAGTTAGATTATGTTTTGGCCATTGTTTATGTTTCAAAAGGTCATCTACACTTTTATCAACACTACGTTCGAAGGCTTCAATGTCCTTTGATACCATGTTGATATTTGGAGTCCAGGTTGATTTGTTTTTCAAACCTGATTTGTTGGCACTGACCTGCCTATCTTTACCTTCAAAGAGCTCGCCAGGCGGATCTTCCTGAAGAAGCTCTGTAGATCTCTTTCTAGGGAGTATCTATCAACTGGTGCGGAAACCGCATATCCTAATCCCTTCTCTAAAAGGGATATTTCACTGTTTATTAGTTTGTGTTGGGACAGGTTGATGATTGGTGCTTTTTTAGATTTTGCTAGTCCCAATTTTTCTGGCTCCTCGTATGAGGACGTCGAAGGAATTGGGGAGTTTGATTGTAATTGCCCCGACCCCTTCCTTTCCCTCGTGGCTGGTTGAAGTTTTGTTGGCGAGGTTCTAAAAAAGAGAACCCTTCTTTATTGGGACCTGAGTGGGCTTCTTTTGAGGTTCTACCCTCTTCAGGGCAGTCAGCCTCAGATTCTGAACTAGTATATGATGTATCGAAAAAGCGAACCCTCTTCCTACCATTATTTGGTGGTTGATAGCGAGGTTGGTTCTGCCAATTTCTACAAGGATGATGTGTGTCCCTAGGTCTGTCATAGTAATCTTGTTGGAGATAGGGGTAGACATATTCTAGTTTGTAATTTTGGATGTCTTTACGTAGTTTGTTCGTTTTCTTATTGGCTAGATAATCACTGTAACTGGACACATCTCTTTGGATTTCTTCTAGTTTTTGTTTGGCATCTGTAAGTGCCGTGTCATCCATAAATTTAGCTTCCATTTCTTCAATGTCTTTACGCTCTACTACTAAAATATCGAATGCCGTCTCTATTATTAGAAGCATCCAATCGCGACTGCAACGGTTCGCGATGAGTGTCCAGTTCTCGATAAACTTCCTGTTATCTATGAATACCCCTGGTTCATTCGCTACTTGCAGCCCTTTTGGTATGATGCCCTGTTTGCATTAATGGACCAGGAATTCAGCATGTAGTGCAGCTCGTACTACCTTTTTCTTCAGGTTCCATAGTACACGCCATTATTCTTCGTCTGTCTTATCTATGCGTGTACATGATACATTTTTTTAAGAAGTGCCATTAATAATTCTATTGAACTGATCTTCCGAATAGGATAATGTTTTAATACCTTCCATGTTAATTAGGGATAGGTTAGTATGATCAATCAAGGCAAATGTGCACCAATTAGTGCCCCCTCAGCTAACAAGCTGGGTAAATGTCTAAAGAAAGTGTAGGGGGCCCCCTCAGGTATGAATTGGGACCGGGGGAAATGACAAGAAAACGTATTACAGTGTCCCCAAGTTAGAGAATGACAGTCAAAAGGGGTTCCTGCAAACTTGGGTACCCACTCAGCAAATTCGTTTACTGGACACAACCACTAGAACTCACACTAGGTGTTGCAAATGAGTGAGTTTACACAACATCAAACTATTATATCAATAATGGACATATTAGCATATAAAGATTATACTGATTTCATATGTGACAAGAAGCAATCCACATCAGAATCTTGTATTGTAAAAAATAAACATAAGTTTATTACACATTTTTCATATATTTAAAAACAGATGTCTTATACACAACAATACTACAAATACATCATAATTATACACAAAAAATATATTTTTTAAAAATGTTCATGAGAACACAGGTCGACGCGGCGTTTCGGTTTAAAAAACCTTCATCAGGACAGTTTCTAAAAAGAAACACAGTATTACTACAATATAATGAGAAAAATGTGTACATTTATCAAAAACAATAATGCAGCTGTCACCTAGTTAGTCACACCATTTCGTTTCAACGGACTATAACAGTATTCTAACTTCGAAGATTGCGAGAGTTGTCATTTTATTAAACAATATTGTTGTTGTGTAAAACAGTCCTTTTGTGCTAATGGTTGTACCATTGAATTTGCTTAAGCAATGTAACAAAATAGTGATATCACTGGGAGTCTCCGGTATAAGAGATCTAATTCATTTGTTGATGGGCGGGTATATAAATAAACCGGCCACTGGTATGAGGGTATCTTACCTTCAATTTATGTAATAGGTGTCTCAGTTATTCAATAACCGACTTTTGTAGTGACAAAACGTAGATGTGTCCTGGTTTGGGTCCACATGTGCAGATAATGACGTCCCATATATTCGGGATACGATAAAGGGAACCTTTATCTATAGGGGTACAGATGAAGGCCAGAATTAAATTTGAGCCCCACTTTTGTTTGTACAAGAATTAAGAACTAAGAATAAGAGCAGTGGGTGACATAAGTACCTCGGATGTGAGTTTTGTTCAATTTTCACTGTATCGGAGGGGCCACCAGAAGATGTGTGCGCTATTAGATACATATGCACTGCAAGTAAAAGGAACAAATTGTTTTATTATTTTTTCTCAGTTATTTTTTCTCATCTTTTTAGCTTTTTGATGGCTACCTAACATTCTCCCTATGGCGAATTCGACTTACCAATGACATTTCTTACAATTTCCTACAATGGCTAATCAAGTCCCAAATCGATGCGTACTTCGTTAGCACTAAAGCGATATAAACGACATCGCACTGCACGAGTAATGGGAGCAGTGCTAGAATAGAAATGCGGAACCGATATAACTTCACGGGTTGGTCTAAGGTAAACATGGGACCTACGTTAACGAGTAAATTCCAAGCCAAAACGTAAAATGCTCGAACAATAAAATAATGTTAAGTCAACATCCGGGGTCAGGCTAACGGCATCGCACTGCACGAGTAATGGGAGCAGTGCTAGAATAGAAATGCGGGACCGATATAACTTCACGGGTTGGTCTAAGTTAAACATGGGACCTACGTTAACGAGTAAATTCCAAGCCAAAACGTAAAATGCACGAACAATAAAATAATGTTAAGTTAACATCCGGGGTCGGGCTAACGTCCGATAGAGCAACACCTGGAGATTGAAATTTTTCGTGATGCTGGGACACAGACTAAGAGTAAGAAGCGCAACCTAGAGCGTCTACCATTAATATCTCTCTGTGAATCCCTTTTTGAAATCCAAAGAGAATATTTGCACAGAATAGGTAGCAAATAATGTATGCCAAATGACTATTTCTGCACAAACAAAATCAACGAACTTAGATATGTCTCATTAATTTACAGATGCAATAGAAATCGCGACTATCACAAAAGTAGCCCATGAAGTTTATTTATCAAGGGGCTGCAGCGATTACACAAGAAATGTCATTGGTAAGTCGAATTCGCCATAGGGAGAATGTTAGGTAGCCATCAAAAAGCTAAAAAGATGAGAAAAAATAACTGAGAAAAAATAATAAAACAATTTGTTCCTTTTACTTGCAGTGCATATGTATCTAATAGCGCACACATCTTCTGGTGGCCCCTCCGATACAGTGAAAATTGAACAAAACTCACATCCGAGGTACTTATGTCACCCACTGCTCTTATTCTTAGTTCTTAATTCTTGTACAAACAAAAGTGGGGCTCAAATTTAATTCTGGCCTTCATCTGTACCCCTATAGATAAAGGTTCCCTTTATCGTATCCCGAATATATGGGACGTCATTATCTGCACATGTGGACCCAAACCAGGACACATCTACGTTTTGTCACTACAAAAGTCGGTTATTGAATAACTGAGACACCTATTACATAAATTGAAGGTAAGATACCCTCATACCAGTGGCCGGTTTATTTATATACCCGCCCATCAACAAATGAATTAGATCTCTTATACCGGAGACTCCCTGTGATATCACTATTTTGTTACATTGCTTAAGCAAATTCAATGGTACAACCATTAGCACAAAAGGACTGTTTTACACAACAACAATATTGTTTAATAAAATGACAACTCTCGCAATCTTCGAAGTTAGAATACTGTTATAGTCCGTTGAAACGAAATGGTGTGACTAACTAGGTGACAGCTGCATTATTGTTTTTGATAAATGTACACATTTTTCTCATTATATTGTAGTAATACTGTGTTTCTTTTTAGAAACTGTCCTGATGAAGGTTTTTTAAACCGAAACGCCGCGTCGACCTGTGTTCTCATGAACATTTTAAAAAAATATATTTTTTGTGTATAATTATGATGTATTTGTAGTATTGTTGTGTATAAGACATCTGTTTTTAAATATATGAAAAATGTGTAATAAACTTATGTTTATTTTTTACAATACAAGATTCTGATGTGGATTGCTTCTTGTCACATATGAAATCAGTATAATCTTTATATGCTAATATGTCCATTATTGATATAATAGTTTGATGTTGTGTAAACTCACTCATTTGCAACACCTAGTGTGAGTTCTAGTGGTTGTGTCCAGTAAACAAATTTGCTGAGTGGGTACCCAAGTTTGCAGGAACCCCTTTTGACTGTCATTCTCTAACTTGGGGACACTGTAATACGTTTTCTTAAAAAACATGTATGTCATCTGCATCTATCCCCCCACATCGAAAGCATTTTCCGTCATACTTAGGCCCCCATGATGACATACGTTTAGGAGTATAGTATAATCTGAATATTGTCTTATATACTTGAGCTTTCAAATTAGCAGACATACATATATCCTTCGCCATCGTAATATAATCCACAATATTTAAATCAGTTTCCTCTAGTTGATTCTGCCAATAAATATTATATTTATTCAAATCATCAGTCTTGTGATTCATCAGCAATCGATAAAGCGTACCAATCTTTTTTTTTGATTGAACAGCCTCTATTAACTTATTAGGACTGAGTCAGGTTTTCAGGTTTCAGGTTTTAAAGTCTTTATTTCGATAATAAAATCATGAAAGACGACATTTAATACATATTTAGACATTTAGACAGCTGAACAATATTCCATTATAATGACATTTTACAATAGCAGCATTATTGTCCTAATTCATTAGAATTTAGCTTAAAAACACCTTTTAAGTTAAAAGTAGTTATTAAACAACCAAGAAATACAAAGACAAACCCGACCAGTCGATACTAAAAAAAGGATTTTTTTTTATTTTTTATGAAAAATACGAAGAAAGTAAAACCATTCCTAATACAATGTACATTAACCTGCATTTAAGAAAAACAGTTGTACTTTGGTATAACAAATTTAAGAACCCTATTGATGGTTTTGTCTGCTTCTTGCCCTGATGGCCCAAGCCCACCCTAGGAATTTTGCTATGCTCACCACGAACACCTCTGAGGTGTTAGTTTTTAAAACCCAAATAGCCTCAGCAGACCTTCTAAAGGGGAGGCGTTGAAACAGAGGTTTTATCCATTTTGTTCGTGGCGCTAAGTAGGTCGGACAGGCAAACAAGAGATGACCCTCAGTTTCCTTATGACCTGGGCACCAACTGCAAAATTCCGTTGCTCCATTAACCCAATTTTTTGTAAAAGAATTCAGTGGCAGGGCTCCTACCCGAAATTGGTGGTAGAGTTTCTTGTCCAGCGGTCTGGTGATAGTATCCCAGTAGGTCTCGCGGGAGGGATCCAACTTAAAGGTCAGAAACCTTCCCGTTAGACTGACAGAGCTGGAAGCGGTCACCAACGATTGACGGACCGAGGCCCAGTACAATGCCTTGAATTCCTGTTTTGAGGGAAAGGCATTAGTACCCGGAGATACCCACAGCTGTTCCAGTCCCATTTCGACCAAAGTAATTTTTACCGTTTGTAGCCAAGGAATTCTCCCGAAACCGCCAATTGACCTTACTTCGGCCAGTTCCTTTGCAAAAAGGGTGAGGTCAGGGTGAGGTCAGGGGAGGTCCATATGCACCTCCAAAAGGCCACCAATCTAAATCTTGCCATTTTATTAATTGGGTTGCATCCCAGGTCATGGCAGAGGGGTATAGAGGGAGAAGATTGAGGTAACCCTACCAAGTTCCTTAGAAACTTACACTGGATTTTGAATAGGCTTGAGAGATCCATGAATCCCCAGAGATCTGCACCATACAGGATTGCAGCATTAATCTTAGTATCATAAATCTTTAACGCTGGCATGACCCGTTTTGTATTCGATCTCTTTTGCTCACTCAAAAGGCAGCCAGTTAGTCGAGCAAATTTTAGCTGTTGAGCACCTACTTGCTCTTTCCATCGCAAACGACGGTCCAGGGTAACCCCTAAGTAAGTCATGGTCTCAACTTGTTCCAAGTTGACTCCACTCATACTTACAGTGCTCCGGACAAAATGACTCCTAGTGAGGACCATAAACTTAGTTTTGCCAACATTTACCTTGAGATCATTGATGACACAGAACTCCTCAAAGCGGTTCAAGGCCCGCTGTAAGCCACTGCGTGTTTTAGAGAGGAGTAAAGTGTCATCGGCAAAGATAAGCATTGGGAACCTTGTCCCTGCGAGCGAAGGGGCATCAGTGGGAGTGTCTGCGAAGAATTTAACTACTTGATCGATAAATAACAAGAAGAGTGTTGGCGCCAGGACACACCCCTGACGGACTCCCCGAGTCACGGGAAAGGATTCCGTCACTTGTCCCTGACCTCCCCACCTCACCCTTGCATGGTTATCCTCATGCAGTTTAACAATTAGATCCAGTAGTTCCATTGGTAATCCTAAATCCCTCAAAACACACCACAGTTTATCCCTCGGCACTAGATCGAATGCAGACTTCAGATCAATAAACGCGGCAAAGATGGTTCCACCACCGAGAAAAACCACCTTCCAGTAGATTAGACAGAATCTAAACACCTGGTCGATGGTACTCGTACCCGATCTGAAGCCTGCTTGCATAGGAGACAAAATATCCTCTAGTTCGATCCAACCTTGAACTCTGCCCAGAACCATTCGTGCAATGACCTTTTGAAGGGAGTCGATGAGACTAATCGGGCGATAGTTGCTCGGATTGGACCTGTCGCCTTTTTTATAAATTGGGAGGATCTCCGCCCCTTCCATGACTTGGGAATTCTAGCCCCTTTGGCTATTGCATTTGCAATCTTGGTTATGTACGGCACCCAAGAGGCCCATAGGAATGAATGGGGAGTATCCCTTATTTGCGAGTAGCAATTTGCTACTCGCAAATAAGATAGCGATTTTAAGGGTGCCAGGGGTGTCCAAAGGACGCCCTGTAGCACCCCTAAAATGCACATTTGAACAGGTGTTGCGCACACACATGTCCAAAGGACATGTGTGTGTGCAACATGCAACTTAGAAAAATGCTTTTAAAAGCATTTTTCTGAGTTTTTGCTATTTACCGACAGGTCTGACCTCTCAGTAAATAGCGGCCCCAAAAGTGCAAAATCGCAATTTCTTGATGTGTCATGAATAGCATTTGAGGAATCTCTATTAGAGATTCCTTAAATGCCATTCCTCGCAAATATGCGAATTCTTAAATAGCGATTTTTGCATTTGGGATTGTGAATACCAAATGCAAAAATCGCACTCGCAAAGGGCCAGATTCTCAGAATCTGGCCCTTTTGCGAGCGCTATTGCCTACATGAATCAGGCTGTTAATCTGTTTAGTCGGTATATGTAGTCAGTCTATAGCCTCGAGGTCGGAAAGGGGCCCAAAGCGATTAAAAAGTAAAGGATACTGCTGGGGGTAAGGTGTTCTTGCTATAGGGTACATCCTAACTGGAGGTCTTATGTGAGTGGGGCCTAATGGAAAATTGCTATGTCTTTGAGGGTAGAAATAAGCAAGCCCCAGAGTTTGTACGTCTCCCTGTTTGGCAAACCTGGCTTCCCTTCGAATGGTATCCACCACCCAAGGATCCTTGAACGATATTAGTATACAATCGCCCTCCAAATCTTTGGTACCATATCCCACCCAATCAACTCTCCTTACAAAGAGGATTTCAGTATAAGATGATGGTGGCAGGGGGCGATTTTTATTCAACCAGAATATCACCTTATTACGTAGGTCCTCAAATGACTGCTTAATACCATCTTTTAACGGGGCAACGCCTGTTAACACTATTGTGTATTGGGTGGCCTCCGGGGGTAAATCTGCGCGGGGGACAGTATGCTTGTGTAATTTCCCCACATTTGGGGTTTTGATGGTATAATGATTAACTTTTTGCCCTGGGAGTGGTTGTAATAGAGTACTAGGGGTTGGTTTTACCTGATCATCCGACCAGGATGCTTGAGACCTATCTGGATCGGGTTTAGCATTAACCTTCTTCTTAAGAGCCTGTGACAAAGTGCCTACAGCTGGGATGCTAGGATTGGCTCTAGGCCTCCCCCCGCTAATGGTTTACTAATAGCTACCCCTGTTGGAGCTGGGTTAGTAGCTTTACTAGTGGAGGCATTGTTTATACATGTTGTTTTGCTTACTGGCTGGATAGAAACCCCTCCCACTGGACTGGGGATAGTTAACTTTTGTAGTAAGCCCGAGTTTGTGCTCACTACTGTCTCCAGAGCATCTAGTTTAAGGGTCATCAACCTTCTTCGCTCCAAAACAGGAAGCAGGAGGGTTTTAATCATAGCCTCCATTTTTACCAATAGGATTTCATCACTGTTGAGGCATGTTGGACAGGGATTGGATGACCCCAAGGAGTTAAGGGAGGGGCAAAACACATTGGGAAATACCGACGGTAATTGGGGAGCTAGGGGATGCTCAAGGTCAGAAGCATCAATACTAGATGGATCATTTAATTTAGGCAGCTTATGGTCTCTCCCCCCCTGGTGGCTCAAAACTTGCTTTCTCTTGCGAGATACCGATCCTGGTCCTGAGAGGTCAACCTCTACTTGAAAATTTGAGACAACATTGTTAGATGAGCGAGGACTTTCTAAACTAATGTCGTTTTCCCCGCTATTCTGGGTATCATCCCCCCGCTTGACTGAGTGTCATCCGGGTTCTGGTCAACATTAACCAGGAAAGCTGAAGCTGAAGGGCCCAAAACCTCTCCTTCTATGTGGACTAATGCGTCAGTAGTAACAGAGTGTACACAGTTAAGTGGTGCGTGGGCAGCAGGACTGGTGATTGTTGCCAACCCACCCAGCGAGGAACGCTTACCCCTAACTAGGTCTAAGGAGAGTCTTTTTTCGACCATCTCTATTTCTTTTTCCAATATCCCTGTAGCTCGGGTGATGAATGCATCAAGTGGGCCCGAAACAACTCCCTTAGTTGTTTGTATTTGGACTGTGCGATCTTTGCCTGATCTTAGAGGCATGTTACAATCAACTTGGGACAGCTATACCTATATTGTATCGCCCACGCTATTAATTAATTACAAATGTTTGTATAACTCTATGAAGCCCACACAGTGGAGGTGATATGCCTTCTACTTTGAACGCAATTTGCTAGGGGTTCCGGCCCAACCCAACCTCAGTCGACCACGGACGGCCACAGACGGCCCGCCCTTTGCCCGGGCTTAGCCCCGGGCGCTCCAGCGCAGCGGGAAACACAAATTACTTATGTAGGACAACCTCCTATTGGAAGAGGGGGCGGGGCAGTGAGGGAGAGAAGCCCAGGTGTGTCGGGCGCGGGTTTTCCAAGGACTCCTGGGAGAGCGAGTCCTCAACCCGATGCTCGTAGCCCTCCTGCCCAAGTCCGCACTAACAGCAGCTCCCAGGTGAAGGTCACAGTCCCAAAGCGATGCGGGACCCGCGAAGCGGGATCCACAAGCAGTAAAATCCAAAGCAATCCGTTCAGGCTACAGCAGCAGGCTGATTAAGTGAGTCCCACGTTGAGACAGCGGGCGGGGTACTTTAGCACGTTCCAGTGGGGGCGGGGCAGTGAGGGAGAGCAGCCCAGGTGTGTCGGGCGCGGGTTTTCCAAGGACTCCTGGGAAAGCGAGTCCTGAACCCGATGCTCGCAACCCTCCTGCCCAAGTCCGCACTAACAGCAGCTCCCAGGTGAAGGTCACAGTCCCAAGGCGATGCGGGACCCGCGAAGCGGGTTCCGCAAGCAGTAAAATCCAAAGCAATCCGTTCAGGCTACAGCAGCAGGCTGATTAAGGACTGAGTCTGTTTAACTTCTTTAAACAAAAATCTCTGATTTGGAGATATTTAAAAAACGATAACTGAGGTATGTGAAATTTGCTGGATATATTAGAGAAATAGTTAAAATTTCCTTCAGTATCATATAAATCTCCGATTTTACTTGTAAATGTAAATGTTGGATATTTGTAAAGCGCACTGTTACTCTACCCGAGTGTCCTGGCGCTGTAGACCGCTGGGGAACCCGTCCTGGTTTTCTCTGTGAGATGGTCCCTTTCTGGGTATCTCCAGGGTGAAACCAGGCATCCCCGGCGTCTGTGGGGGGCCGTTGTAGAGATGAGGCAAGCTTAATGCCCAGAGTTACCGAGTGTGTTCGCTGGTTAGAGTAGGCACTGAGGCGACAATTATCAAGTCCGTTGACCCTGGTCCAAGACCCTGCCGCGTCGGGAATTGAACCCTGGTCCCGGGCCGTTCTCTGCTTACAGGTCTGCCGCCTCTAACCAGTGAGCCACACCTCTCCACTATATACCTTTCCTGCCCCATTCCTTTGTTACGTTATCCCAAAATATTGAAGGTAATAATTTATCCGCAGAAAAGGGAGTATAATATATGATTCTTTCTAACTTCAGTATCCTAGCAACCCTTCTCCACACTTTAAATTCAGATATAAGCACCTTGAATCGAGTATGTTTGTAGTAATGCCCCTCCAGTTCTTTTAACAAACATCCCTTCGCGTGTTCCCCTAAAAGTAAATAAAATATCGATGGGGATTCTGCCGGATCCTCAATTTGTTCTCCCGTCAGCAGAATTCTCATTCTCTGTAAAAAGCAAACATAATAATAGAGCACAAAGTCCGGAATCCCACGCCCTCCTCTCTCAATGGGCAAAATTAACAGTTTCATTGCTCGTCTTGTTTTACCCGGTGCCCAAAAGAATTTTGTACATAGACTTTGTAATTTATATATGTGGTTTAAAGGTATCTCCAAAGGAATACTGCAGTAAAGATATAAAATCTTTGCTAATACATTCATCTTAATGATGTTGCCTCTCCCTATAATAGATAGTTGGAGTCTCTCCCACCTGTCTAAAGATTTCTTAATTTGTAGCATTGTTTTATCCCAGTTGACCTTAACTATCTCTTGTGTATGGGATTTTATTATTATACCTAAGTATGTCACTTCATGGGTGACCCTGTGATCGTTAAACTGGACAGAATCCGAACAGAGCACCTGTGTTTTCACA
Source organism: Lissotriton helveticus (assembly GCF_964261635.1). Taxonomy (NCBI): domain Eukaryota; kingdom Metazoa; phylum Chordata; class Amphibia; order Caudata; family Salamandridae; genus Lissotriton; species Lissotriton helveticus. The sequence goes on from NC_136062.1 coordinate 495,038,597, forward strand.
GCATTTAGTTTATAACCGGAGCTATTTCCGAAATCAACTGCCAAACGTTCAATCTCTATCAAAGCGGGTCTTGGGTCTGTTGTGATAATGGCGATGTCGTCCGCATATGCGAATACTGAGTGGGGTATAGATGAAACTATGAAAGGTTTAATATGTAGTGATTGTGATAGTTTTAATAAGAATGGATTAATAAATAACGCAAAAAGAAGTGGGGAGCAAGGGCACCCCTGACTAGTACCTCTTGTAATTTTTATCTTTTCCGATTTTCTACCAATAGCTACCACTCTTGCGTTAGGTGAGTGATATAGTATTTTTATTGCTTTCAAAAAGTGTTTGCCAAATCCCATTCTTTGCATCACTGCCCATAAGTATGCCCACTCTACTCGGTCAAACGCTTTCTCAGCGTCTAATAGTATCAGCGCTAGGTCTCTTTTCTCGGTTTCTGCAATGTCGATCAAAGTTATCACTTTATTAATATGGGATATAGTCCCTCTGTTAGGTATAAACCCATGATGGCTCAATGATACTAGTGGTGTTATAACCTTAGAGATTCGGTTTGCTAACATCTTTGAATAGATTTTACTGTCACAATTTAACAGCGATATAGGTCTATACGAGGCCGGCTGGTCCGGTGGCTTCCCTTTTTTGGGAAATATTACAATTAAAGCATCCTCCCAACACTGTGGAGCTCTCCCTAATTGTGCCGTTCTAAAAATCTCTAACATAAAGTGTTTTAAGGGTTCAAAAAAACATTTATATACTTCCCCTGGAATATAGTCGGGTCCGGCAGCTTTCCCATTCGTAATATTTTTTACCGCTTTTTCCAATTCCTCCATCGAAAAAGGTTGATCTAGAAATTCTTTCTCAATATCAGTTAGTTTATTAACTATAGCCTCATGCAGAAAAGTTTCAGAAGGGGGGTTAGATTGACTTGTATATAGTTCAGTATAGAATTGGTATAGTATTTCCAAAATTTTCTCTGGATTTTCAGTTATTACCCCGTTTTTATCTTGGATTTTCCTAATTTGACGAGCGGAATCCTTCATTTTTAATTTTAAAGCCAGTGCCCTTCCTATAGATTCTCCATATTCATGAATATGTCTTCTATATGTTAGGTATTTCTTAGCTATTTCCTCACACCAAACTCCTGTAATGTTAGCACGACATTTAGCTATAATCCCTTCACATTCCTGAATTTTAGTCATATTATCTCTCTTCTCTATTTCTTTTATCAAGTTTTCTTCCGCTGTGCTCAGTTGATCATACATTTCCTGCATCTTCCCCTTTTGTAGATTTTGATTGTAAAGTCCAAAGCTTACCGCCTCTCCTCTAAAACCTGCTTTCCAAGTATCCCATATTATTTCAATTTTTGTAGAGCCAGTATTATTCTGTAAAAACTCTACTGTCCATTTATTAATATGTTCTCTATATTGTACATCCAAACATAATTTTCTATCAAACAGAAGCTCCACTTTGGTCGTATTTCCCCCGTTTTAAAAATCTTAATTATTAATGGGGAATGATCCGATGTTACTCTAGGGTATAGTTGAATCTTGGTGAATGATTGAATACTGACTGAAGTGAAGAAATAATCGAGACGGACACATTTTCTATGTGATGAAGAATAATAAGTATACCCGGGTGATGTTGGATAATTTTTACTCCAGATATCAACCAGCACGTGATCTTTAACTAGGTTATATAATGCTTTAAATACCCTGGGTTTACGCCCTTTATATTTCTCAGGACCCGCCTCTAATTCTCCCTCTGCTAAATTAATGTTTAAGTCACCACATACCACTAAGGGAGAGCCCCAGTTTGCCAACTCAGAGTTTAAGTATTTAAAAACTTCCTCCTCATCTAAATGATAATGTTATGTTATGTTAAGTGTATTTGTAGAGCGCACTATCACCCGGGAGGGTGTCCGGGCATAGACACATGGATAATGTTATGTTAAGTGTATTTGTAGAGCGCACTATCACCCTGGAGGGTGTCCGGGCATAGACACATGGATAATGTTATGTTATGTTAAGTGTATTTGTAGAGCGCTCTATCACCCGGGAGGGTGTCCGGGCATAGACACATGGATAATGTTATGTTAAGTGTATTTGTAGAGCGCACTATCACCTGGGAAGGTGTCCGGGCATAGACACATGGATAATGTTATGTTAAGTGTATTTGTAGAGCGCACTATCACCTGGGAAGGTGTCCGGGCATACACACATGGATAATGTTATGTTATGTTAAGTGTATTTGTAGAGCGCTCTATCGCCCGGGAGGGTGTCCAGGCATAGACACATGGATAATGTTTGTTATGTTAAGTGTATTTGTAGAGCGCACTATCACCCGGGAGGGTGTCTGGGCATAGACACATGGATAATGTTATGTTATGTTAAGTGTATTTGTAGAGCGCTCTATCACCCGGGAGGGTGTCCGGGCATCGACACATGGATAATGTTATTTTAAGTTAAGTGTATTTGTAGAGCGCACTATCACCTGGGAGGGTGTCCTGGCATAGACACATGGATAATGTTATGTTATGTTAGTTGTATTTGTAGAGCGCTCTATCACACGGGAGGGTGTCCTGGCATAGACACATGGATAACGTTATGTTATGTTAGTTGTATTTGTAGAGCGCACTATCACCCGGGAGGGTGTCCTGGAGCTGTGCCGGTGTGGAAGTCTAGCCTCGAGGGCGGAGTCATTCGAGGAGCTGGTCTTCAGCTTCTTGCTTAACTCAAGAAGCGAGGAGGAGGCTCTGATGTGTTGAGGGAAGTCGCTCCATGCTTTAGGAGCGATGTATGAGTTGGCGTGGCCTCCGGGTCTGTTTCTGTGTATGTCTGTGATGTGTCCGAGTATGAGTCCGGCTGAGGGGGGTACCTAGGGTGTTGACAGAAGAAGTTGCGGTTGTTAATGTAAGCCGGTCCTTTTTTGTGTAGTGCCTTGAATGTGTGGGTGAGTAGTTTTTAACTGTGGGTTGTATCTGGAGCCAATGGAGCTCTCTGACGTGTGGTGTGATATGTGTTCTGAGTGAGAGAATGAGTCTGGCAGCTGCGTTCTGGGTGGTTTGCAGCCCTCTGGTGAGCTGTTTGATGATTTCTGCATAGAGAGAGTTCCCGTTGTACAGACTGGTGATGAGTGCGTGGATGACAGGCTTCTGGTGTTGCTTGGGAGTCATTTGAAGATTTCCGTCAGCATTTTCAGTGTGTGAAAGCTGTGACGATGTTGGCCTGGGCGATCATGATCCCTACATCACGTGTGTGCAAGCTGGGGGTGGGAGTAGGTCCTAGGGTGGCTGCCATCAGGTGGAGTCCTGTGGGCAGGTGTTGTTTCCAAAGATCAACACATCTGTTGTGTTAGTGTTGAGTTTGAGACAGTTAGATTTCATCCATGTCATGCAGGCGGTAAGCGTGTTCCTTGTGTTGTGGGTTTTATTCAGAGAGGGACAGTATTAGTTGCATGTCGTCGGTGTAGAAGATGATGGTGTTGTAGTAGGCAAGGATGACGTTGGCCAGTGAGGTTATGTAAGTTTTGAAGAGGGTCCGGCTTAGAGATGAACATTGAGGTGCGCTGCAGATGAGATTTCCGGTTTCCAAGGACTATGATATCAGGTTGACTGTCTGAGTTCTTTTTGTCAGGAAGGAACAGATCTATCATAGGCAGGTCCTTGAGTCCCCTCTCGTGAAGGTGTCTGTGAGGTTGAGGTGTGATACCATGTGAAATGCTGCCAAGAGGTCCAATAGGATTAAGGCCCCACTCCCTTCTCCGGCTATGATCATGTGTATTGCATAGGTGGGTGCGTGAGTGCTGTTTCCCCTGCTGTGGTGGGGCCTGAATCCCGACTTGGTGGCCATCTTAGGCAGATCCAGGAAGGATTTGTTCGCTTTGGAAGCAGCTTTGTATTTCTGTATTTTTTAAAACGGTGATTCACCAGTGCATAACGGGCATAACGCACTGCATATACTTTAGAAAAGGGCAAGTTGGCATATTTTTTAGCACACTGTTTTTAACGTTGCTCACTTAAAATCACGAACAAACGCCTTTGTGCACCTTGTCTCCCCCGCACTGGGATCCTGTAGCCTTTTGCTTTCCGGTCCGCCACAGCTTGTGCTGGTTGAGCGGAGAAAGCCTCTGACATCACTTCCGGCGGAAGCGCGGTTAGCGCTCCGGTGGTTGTGGCATACACGGCCATAAAAGCAGATGCCGGGTGTTGGACTTGGCCCATTTTCCCCAAAATCTTTCGCTTTTCACCCCCCTATTTAGGATGTCTCCTCCATGGTAGTAAAAACTGTATAGGCCATGTGTGGTATGAGATGGCCTGTTTAATATGAAAATGTGATGCAACGGTGTGCAGTTATTAATCCCTCATCAAGAAAATGTACCCTGATGGAATGCTGCATTTAAAATGGATGCCATGGCTATGTGTTGTGCTACATGACTGCAGTAAGTTAGCGGTCTAGATGTTCGGTACCCATCAATCCTAGCATTTGGGGGGAGCCTGGCCCCCAGGGTGCTCTACTCCTCCCTCTGAGCCAGTTAGAACTAATTTGCCTGAGAATTCTAGAAGCTTCTGGCACTGACTGGTAGGTGGGGTGAGGGGCATATAAATAAGGGGGCTGTGCCACCATGTGCTGCGACAGAGCTGGGACACGAATGTGAGGGGACCAGCTGCCAGGGGATACCGCCACTTAGGCCTTTGTGCTGTACCCTGCACCTATCTAGAACCACTCTGCTGCCCCCAGGGCTAGTGGAAGCCCCACTGCAGGAGTTCAGGCTGTAAATGTAAATGTAAATGTAAATTGATACTTGTATAGCGCACTACTCGCCCGCAAGGGTCTCAAGGCGCTTGTACGAATACCGCTGTGGAACCCATCCTGGCTTTCCCTGTGAGGTGTCCACTCCTGGGCACCCCCAAGGTGGAGGCCAGGCATCCTTAGCGTTGTGGGGGCCGTTGTGGAGATTAAGCAAGCTATTGCCCAGAGTTTCAGAGTGGAAACCATGATTAGAGTAGGCACGAAGGCGAGAATGATCAGGTCCGTGGATTTTTTTGAGCCCAAGACCCGCCGAGGCGGGGAATTGAACCCTGGTCCCGGGCTAGACCTCTGCATCAGGGTCTGCCGCTCTAACCATTGAGCCACACTTCTCCACAGCCACAGCGGGTGCTCACCCAGCATATGCCTGCTAACAGAGCGAGTGCCTACCTCGCATAGCGTGGCCCCTGACAGAGAGAGCCTGACCCTTGTCACTGCCCGAATCACTGCCGCGGACCCGGCGTCCCAAATCCCACCGAGGCGCTGGCCTGGAGAGCGCCTGTGGGCCGAAATCACTGCCGCTGCCCGGCGCCTGGCATAAGGAGTTCCTGTGGGGTCCCCCGGATCCTGGGGAGGACCCACGTGATCTCGGGAAAGTCCGCGCTAGGCTTTAGAAGCTGGCAAGGGAGTCGTCACATGGGTAGGGGAGCCAGCGATATCACCAGCCGTGCCCCCTGCCTGCCGCGCTCCGATTGGGCACTGTAACTGCGCACCCGCAGGCCGCGCTGCCATTGGCGGCTGCGGGCGTGCCCACCAGCAGCGAGCCTTCGGATTTGTTCCCGGGCCCCTGAACGCCCGAGGCCGAGGAAGGGCCTGTCTGGAGGAAACAGAGGGGGGCTCGAGGCACATTCTCGGTGCCAGCCCCTCCCCCTACTACATCGGAGCCCAGTGAGTGGGGCTCAGCTGAGTGGGAGTTGGTGGGTGTGTCGGGGCACAGGGTCAGTGCCAGCCCCCAGGAACAGTATTGCTCTCTAGGTGCCCCGTCTGTCAGCAGGCACCTGCAACGTTGGGCCCAAGACTGCTCGTCTAGCAAGGAACCGAGGCTCCTGAACTGGGCTGAAGAGCGGCTTATAGCTGGTTGTGTAGTACCTAGGGAGGACCCGCTGGAGTTATATAAATGTATGTTTCCCCTAAGGTGCGCCCTGAGGTAATGCCTGATGCCCCGCACCCTTTGTCGGATGCCCCCTGCTAAGGTGATCATGCTCAGGTTATGCCTAAACTAAGGCGATAGATTTCCGCAGGCTCGTGTCCGGTGCTAATGCTTATGCCCCCATGGTAAATGTGATTCATGCCTGACATGTTTTAGGTGTACCTCCTGTTGCTAATGTTGTTGATGCCATGTTTATGCGCACAGGGTTGCTGGCCTAAGTAGTTTATGCATAATGAGCTTTCATGCCTAGTGTTTTTTTCCCTCACATTGATATTCCTGATATTTCGAGTCATGTGATAACGTCTTGTCTTTATTTCAGCCCTGGAAACTAATAGACTTACCTTATTATTCTTTTTCTGATTACCCCAGTAAAAAATCCCCCTGGTATACATTGCCCTGGGCCCGTTGGCGCCCCCCTGTGATTACTGTGTCTTACTTTTGCAGGTTGGAGACAATACATGAGTTATTCTTTTTCATCCAAACCGGTGTTGTGTCTCTTTTTGTGCTGTGCCTGGTGTGTTGTCTGTGGGTACTACGTGGATGCTTCACACATGTCCTCAGGAGTTTGGCCTGCCCGCTCTGCTCCATGCTAACCTCGTAGAATTGGCAACCCCATTTCTAACATTGTTGGTGAGCGGTGGGATAGGACTTGTGTTTGCGCAGTACCACAGCGGCCACGGGTTACACTGCAAATAGAGCCCTGAAAAGTAATCACAGGTTTTTGGGGATTATTGTGTTTTCTTTGCTGATTGTTGTTTTCCTGATTATTGTATTTCCTCCTGAAGGTGTTTTGAATTGTGTCCCCTTGTTGCACCGTGGGTAGTGTGTCCCGGGTGTACCTTGCCAGGATGGGGTTGGTTTATAATGTGGCCGAACTCATGGATTACACCGAGCAGGAAGTTTTGTGTTTCTGCAAGTAGAGAGGGATACCCCCAGTAGGCAACCTTCGCAGGAAGCTGTTTCTCTATGAGGCCCTCAAGAGGGGGGAACCCTTAGAGCCCTGGGGGGACCTGTCTGATTACCCCTCCGTGTATTTGAAGGGTGGATTTGGTAGAGACCAGAGGGAGGGCTCCCAGTCCATAACCCTGAAGGGTGGTTACTCTGATGAAGAGGAGGAAGAAGTAAATAGGGCAGCGACGCCAGCAACACCAGTAGCTGATGAGGACACCATAGAGAGGGAGTCCCGCACTGGGTCCAGTCCCAGGGGCACTGTCCCATCCTTTTCCCTGTCCCCAGAAGAGTGGGTAGATAGGAGGGAAGAAAGGGAACATCAGCTGGCGCTGGAGAAGCTCAGGAATGCCAAGGAGTTAGCACAGCTGAGGGTGGAAGAGAAAAGGCTAGAGAGGGAAAATGTCCTAGCGCAGGAAAGGATGGCGGACGCGGAGAGGGCCTTTGCCAGGGAGAGTCTAGCTCAGGTGGGTAGGTTGTCCCCTGAGAGTGGTTTTAGAAGTCTGGATTCACCAGTGAGGGTGGGATCCAGTGGTGGCAGCGAGAGTAGTTCCAGTGCAGGGAGTCCCACTCCCAGAGCCCAGGAGATGGTGCCTGATTCCCAGGAAGAGGGGGACGGGTTGGAGTTCAGGGGGAGGGGAAAGCTGTCCCACCAGTCCTGGGGGGAGTTTGAGGAGGAATGTTGGACAGCATTGGAGGATTGGGTGGTGAGTAGAGCAGTCGAGGATTGGAAAGGGCTGTGCCATGTAATTATCAAGGAGCACATGCTATGGAATTGTTTCCGAAGTCTGCGTCACCACCTGTTGCAGTGTGGCACGGGAGGCAGACCTTTGGGTAAGTGCCAGAGAGTCTGAGAGGACATTGGGGAGTGTTCCTGAAGGGAATGGTGCAGGGATCTTCCTGCCCAGCGAGGCAGGAGAGGTGAGGAATGGCCCAGCTAAGTCCAAGGGAGGTGAGAGGGTTGTAGGGCCTCACATCCAATCTATAGGAAGGAATGAGACTGGGAGGTGTCCCGAGGTGCCCCAACCGCAGTCACAGGGCCTGGAGAGGTTCAGAAGGGAACCCCAGGTTGGGAGCCTATGCTGTCCTGATGTGCCTTCCAGTGAAAGGGATCCCCTCATGTCAGGAGAACCCGGAGCATCTGTAATCGGAGCTCCAGAGGTTCGGGGGTCTGCTCAGTCGCAGGGTTTAGATCCTGGGCTGGGGATCCAGGTTCAGGGGTTGCCTGACCTGGAGGGTGGGACGTCTGCAAACAGTGTCCCCCCGGGTTTGACTCTCAGGGGTACTTCTCCTCTTAGGAGGGTGCGGAACTCTGGGAGGGGGTGCAGAGAGAGGAAGGTCTCTCCTCTGGCACCTGCGCAGCCACAGGGCATAGATCCTGGGCTGGGAGGCCAGGGACAGAGGTTGCCTGACCTGGCGGGTGGGACGTCTGTAACCAGGGTCCCCCCAGAATTGACTTCCAGGGGTACTCCTCCAGGTAGGAGGGTGCGGAACTCTGAGAGGAGGTGCAGGGGGAGGGAGGACTCGCCCCTGTCACCAGCTTAACCTGAGGGTTTCGTCTCTAGGTTATGTTATGTTATGTTATTGTCATTTTTAATGCGCACAGCTGCTCCAGCGAAGGAGCGTCCTGGGGAGAGAGTGGTTGTCTGAGGGTGTCCCTCATAGGAGGAGAGGGCGGAACCTCAGAAAGAGAGGTAGGGGGAGGAGAGCCTCGCCCCTGAGTGCTGGTCAGCCTGAGGGTTCGGACCCCAGGTGGGAGGACCAGTGGCAGTTTGGTAGGAGGAGAGTGGTAAAAGGTTACTACGGGCCTGGGGCTAAAGCCTCCCACTCTGTGAGAGAGCAAGGGCCAGAGACGTCTGGATGGCCTAGTGGCCGGTCCTGGCCACATCCCACTAGAGAGCTTCAGTGGGGTGGTTTGGTTGGTGAAGGGAGGGTTCAGAGAGGGAACCATCGGGTTCCAGAGTGGAGAAGAAACTGCAGGTGCTCCTGTAGTTGCGGGCCTGCGTCCACCTTTTTCCGCCCCAAGCAGGAAAGCCTATCAAGGCAATGATTGGTCTACCTTAGCTTTTGGCTGGGGGGGAGTCGTGGTGGACTTGGCCCATTTTGCTTTTCACCCCCCTGTTTAGGATGTCTCCCCCATGGTAAAGAACACTGTATAGGCCATGTGTGGTTTGAGATGCCCTGTTTAATGTGAAAATGTCACACAATGGTGTGTGCACTTATTACCCCCTCCCCCATTGTGTAAATGTACCCTGGTAACATGCAGTATTTGAAATGGATGCCATGGCTATGTGTTGTGCCACCTGACTGCAGTAGGTTAGCGGTCTAGTTGTTTGGTACCCAGCCATCCCTGCTTTTGGATGGAAAGCCTGGCACCCAGGGTGCTCTACTCCTCCCCCTGAGCCAGTTAGAACTAGTTCCCCTGAGAATTCCAGAAGCATCTGGCACTGACTGGTAGGTGGGGTGAGGGGCATATAAATAAGGGGGCTGTGCCACCGTGTGCTGGGACAGAACTGAGAGAGAAACGTGAGGGGAACATCTGCCAGGGGATACCGCCACTTGGGCCTGTGTGCTGGACCCTGCACCCATCTAGAACCCCTCTACTGTCCCCAGGGCTAGTGGAAGCCCCACTGCAGGAGTTCAGGCTGCTGTGTAGGAGGAGGGCCACGCTACAGTGGAGGATGGTGAAAGCCTACCACCCTGTTTTGATGAGTCCCCACTAACTGCTGACCTGGCCCAGTAGTGCCTGCTGCTCCGTCCCCTGGCGTAAGGAGGGCCAGCCTCGGTTCCTGAGGCCACTGGGACCTGGCGCCACACAAGCGCTGCGCCTAAAAGCACATGGAAAGGAAGGAGCACCTTGGACTGGACCCCCCAGGAGGTGAGACGCATTACCCTGGGGCCTGCTGCTGGGACTGTCTGCTCCCTAAGCGCCACAATCCTAAAGTGCTGTGCCTAGAACGAAAGTGCTACCTTGATCCAGGACTTTTGTAGCCTGCTGTGCCCTGCATCAAGGCCATCAAAGAGCTGTATGTATAGCCTGCAATGTGCTATTTACAAGCGCTACAGCGCTGGATTCTGCCACTACGGTGCCTAGAAGAAGTGGGTGCCTACCCCACGTTAGCGCCGCCTCGGGAACTGCCCGGAATCACCGCCGCAGCCCGGGAGCAAGTAGGAGGCGAGGCCGCACTTCTGCATGATTGGAAACTAAGCGGGTGCCTACCCCGCGTGAAAACGCGCTGACGCAGAACTCACTGCCGCTGGCCGTGTCTCTGTGGCCCCCGGAGCCAGGAGAGTGCCACCGTGGCATCAAGGAGAGTACGCTGGGAAGGGTTCAAGCCTCGCCGCTGCCCCGGGTGCGAGAGAAGAGGAGCGTGTGAACGACGGACCTGCCTTGGTATTAGGAAGGCCCGGACCGAGCCTGTAAAGCTAGAGCGGCCACCTCCATGTGACGGGGCGCCGGCCTCGTTATCGGCCACGCCCCACCTGCCGCTGTGCAGCCATTGGTAGAGGCTGCAACGTCCCTGCAAGCCGCGCTGCAATTGGCAGCTGCGGGCGCGCCTCCGTCCCACTGTACTCTGATTGGTCCCTGGGCCAGGAAGGACGTCAAGGGGCCGTGGACCATTAGCGCCAAGACACCTTCGGGTATATGTTGCGCTTTATAAATGTCAATAAATAAATAAATAAATAAATAAACGACCATCGGAGAGGGGGCTCCCAGGAGCAGGAGAGCCCCCGCACACTGCCCCGATCAGGCCGGCACAGTGAAGGCCTCACGGAGGCCCCCAGCAAAGGTAACCCCCTCGGGGGTGGGCGAGAGACTACTGGGACAGCGGGGGCTGCCGAGGTGCCTCGGAAATCAGAGAGGCAGCCCCACGACCGCCCCTCCTCTCCAGGTAACTGCAGTTGGGCCCGGTAGGCCCTAGTTCGCCCTGTGGTGGCCTGGTGGGCCTCGAAGGCCTAGAGTGGTGGTGGGACTAATTAGGGGCCTTAGGAACTAGGCTCCCGAACCACCCTGGTTGTCGCTGACATTGTTCAGGGTTATCAACACTGCTACCTTTAGAGAACCGGTGCCTGTAGTGACCTAAATTTATGTTCCTGTGCCTCTGCTGAATTGTCGCAAAGTTCCCTGGTGCAAGGAATGATTTATATCGGAGGTGGTCCAGGGAAGTGTTGTTTTATAGATACTGCTGAGGCCCCATGTTGTTATTGAGGCCCTGTTGAGTTGTTTTGAGGAACCCTGTTCACCAGCAAGGGCTTGTCATGGCTATGCCCACGGCTAATGGGTTTGTGCAGCTAGGCTGTGGGTGCTAAAGAGAGATCTGTGTTCTGCCTATTCCAATGTGACTAATGTTTCCCGGGCCTCTGGTGAATGTCCTGTCAACAGGTTTGATTGCAGATGTCCCTGCCTAGGGTTCCTATGTTTCCTTTTATACATAATGTGCTTTCACGCCTAATGTTTTATTTCCTGCTTTCACGCCTAGTGTTTCTTTCCCTCACATTGATATAGCTGATATTTCATGTCATGTGATAACATCTTGTCTTTATTTCAGCCCTGGAAACTAACGGACTTACCTTTTTCTTGCTTTTCACATTTTCCCTGTAAATAATCCCCCTGGTATACTTTGCCCTGGCGCCCGTTGGCGCCCCATCGTGATTACTGTGTCTTACTTTTGCTGGTTGGAGACAATACATGAGTTATTCTTTTACATCCCAACCGGTGTGGTGTCTCTTTTGTGGTGTGCCTAGGGTGTCGTCTGTGCGTACTGCGTGGATGCTTCACACATGTCCTCAGGAGTTTGGCCTGCCCGCTCTGCTCCATGCTACCCTCGTAGAATTGGCAACCCCATTTCTAACACACACACTCCTCAGTACAACCATACACGTGAAGCAGAGGAGGGCATATACCTGTCATTGATAACATTTTAAGCAAGGCATTCTAAAAGAAGAGATATGGAGCCCATGTAACTCTACTATCACAGGAATTAAATAAACAGGTAGAAAAAGGAGGACAGTAAAGGACCTGAGAAGAATTCATACTATTGTTGTCCCATGTTGCTGTATTGGTTGGTAGAACATGCAAGATCCAATGCCAATCTCTTGCTTTAAGGTGAAGTCATAATTAATTATTCATTTTGTAGGTGTGTTTTATAAAATTACATTTAGTTGTGCTATGTTTTCATGAACATTCACTGATTGTTGTCATTTTTACCTCATCAATAATGTCTTCTCTCTGTCTAAAAACTTATCAAATGTACTGGTTTAGGATATTTGCTGCAATTGTTTTATTTTACCCTTTTCCAAAATGCAGACTACATTTCACTCCTCTTACTGATTTTGTACGTCAGAACTTTTCCTTGATTTTGAACTAAGCAGATTCTATGTCAGTTTGCTATTTGATATTATAGAAAAAGGTTTTCTTATTTATTAGCACACATTTGTTGTGGTGGTCTGTCTATTGACTTTACAGCTGGAGTTATATCTGAGTCTGGCTTTTGATATAATTTAGAGGTTAACTGTATGTGATCCTTATGCGAATATTATGATGATTATTTCTCTGACTAAGTAACCATTATTTTAAATCTTTAATATGGTCTTACTGCTTGCTGTAACTCCAAAGCTAAATGCAAGTGCCTTTACCAAGGGAACGGTCCTTTAAAAGCAGTATTGCCTGCTACGGCTGTCTATAAGTTCATTACACTGTTTGCCCATGAGGGCAGAATGTGTTAATTAATAAAACAAAGGTGTCCCAGAGACTGAGGGGGTTGAAACACCTCTTTGTTTCACAGTTGTTGCTGTGAATGTTAAACAGTTAACAGTCGCATGCAGGACCACAGGGGTTAATTGTTGAACAGTCACAGCAATAGCTGTAAAAGGAGGCTGAAGTCAGACCCTGGCTCTCCCTGGGCTCGGCTAAACTGCTTTTCATCATTCAGTTGAGCCGGGGAGATGCAGGAGATGAGCAGAACCCCCTCTTCCTTCTTAGATACCAGTGACACTGTGATCTACGGCAGGAGGAATGGGGGAGGCTCCTGTGTGCCCTGCTGAAGGCTCCATGTTCTGCCTTCTCCTGCCCAATCCATATATGTCCGAGAGGCAGAGGCTGTGTATTAGGACATTGTAATGTTGAGAGCAGCGGGCCTATATCAGGTTGTATAGGCTGCTGCTGCTCCGTTGTCTCCAATGGAGGTCTAAACATTTCAATGTTTCAGCTTTGTCTTGTGAAGGGTTTATTGATACTGACCCTCCGCATCATCCCTTCAGATAAGTTATAGATAAAAAGAACCAACACAATGATCCTTTGTTGCTTCCATTGCTCAGCATTCGAACTCTGCATCAGCTTGAGCTTGAATTGCTGTTGCTCCGAGAGCATGGTTTGGACAGAATTATGTACAAGGACATTAACATTCCTTTGCAAACCAGATTGTTTTGATTTGCAAGTTTCATGATCGGTAAATGGAACGATGGGGGTTATGAAGACATGGACTGGGTTGTTAGGGTTTGTTCTCTGAGACTGTGGGTGCACTCTATATTCACAGAGACCTTTTCCAGCAAAGGATCATGGCTCTTGAACCAAAAGAAATATTTATTCATAACCAGAGTTGCTTCACAATGGCATCTAGAGAACAAGGGATTCTTTTGTTTTGTAAGTTCAGGATGGTTATTGGTAAAATGTGATGAAGTGTGATAGTTGTCTGAAGCAAAACCATTTCTTTACTTCCTTTCAAGATATTCTGGGATGACCAGGCAGTGCAGCGTGGCTGCCACCCTCGGAAGAACAAAATATAATATAACTGTCAGGTAAGGATTCCTATAACTCTAAGTTTCCTTTTCCCCTGTTTCTTCTTTCTCTATTCCCTTTCTTGATCTCTGTTTTTTTTTGTCTCTTCAGCTTCAACATTTGACTCCCTCTCTGCACTATTCTTATTGTTATCAAACTTCTGATAATCACCGCTTGGATCCACATTCCCCCTGGTACATGTTGGGAGTGTAGTGGAGGTCCAATTCTTTTTAGGTCAGTTTTGCCCAGCAGTTCCTTTACAATTGGCACATTTGTCTCCTCTTCCAGACCACATGACACCATCCTCTCTCTGTCTGTCTTTCGGTGTCTTTTCTCTCTGGATCTGACTTCCGTCTCTTTGCGTCCTCCCATCCTGCCCTTTTTTGTCCTGTCTACTACAAGCAAAAGACACAGTACATGTGTGTGGACACACATGCACACAGGGCTTGCTATAGGGTGGTGCGACCAGTGGAACTGCGCCTGGTGCTGACCTTGGGGGCACTGTATTTAAAAGTAACTTATGGGTTCATGAGCATCTGCTGAAGAGTAGGGGTGGGCGGAAATTGAGTAGTTGCGCTACGCGAAGCTTCGCGAAACGGTAAAAAATCTCCGCGAGCACGCAAAAGTTCAGCAAACACGCGGAATTGCTTGTTCCGCCTGTTCGCGCTGATTTTTTCCTGTTCGCGAATGCTGTTTGCGTGCTCGGGGAGAAATATCTCGCAAACACGCATTTTGAAAGCGCGAACAAGCAGAAAATTCCGCGAAACCACGGATTGCAGAATTTTTGCCAATTCCCTGTTCTCCGCAGAACGCAAAATTACCCAAATTCCGCAAATTCCACGAGCAGAACGGAATTTATCACCCAGGCCTACTGCAGAGTTTCCTGTGCTGGACCCCTGTGGTGGGAGTGGAAGATAGCCTTTTTTCTCCTTCCTCTGTTTTGTGTTTTTCTTTTCTTGATCCTTTTTGGCTTCCTTTACTGTTGTCCTGTTCAATAAAATGTCCCTTCCTAGATCACTGGAAAAAGGAATAGATTAACAGTCTAGGTGGGCAGGGGAGTAAATAACATCTAGTAATTAATCACAAGAATTACAAGTATCTCACTATGACGCCAGGCGTTGCCACTGAAATTGCAATTTGATAGTGGTGGCTGCTTCTGAGAATCTGTGTTTCTTTCTTAAATATTTACTTCTTTTGCTCTCACTTCCTTGATTTCCAGTGATCCCAAGCTCCCGATCTACACTGTTTCACCACTATCAGAAATGCAACTCAAACTGATTTCCTTTCTTGTTTTTGTTAATGCTTTCTTTGTGCAAAGTATAAAGTCACAAATATTTTGACTTTGTGTTCATTTACAATTTTTGACTCCCATTTCTACAGGTGATAGAAGCATGAACAGAAAAAAGAAGGTTTAAATTTAGTGAAACACAACAAAAAGGATTATTTCAAGGAAAGTTAAAACCTTCTCGAGCTCTAGAGAAGAAACACATTCTATGTGCCAGGAATGCTGAGGATGTTGGAGCAGAAGAAACTGGTGTATGTGAAAGTTGTCAAATCCTAAAGGAAAATGATCATAAATGTTTACCAAGCGTCAGTAACTGAGATTGAGGAGAACATTGGCCACAATTGATTCCCATGCAGTGCACTTGAGAAAACTCAGTGTTGTAAATTCTGTTTGATGGTTTATGAGAAAGGCTTTGGAGACCCAGCCCCTCCCCAACAGATCAGCATCCGTGGACGTGTTGTGATGCGACAGAACCGTCAAAAAGACTAATATCCCCGGTTTACAAGTGCAAGCTTTTGACTGTGTCTCCTGTGATTCAGAGGAGTGAAAAGATTGTTTAAAAGAAACAAATTGTAAATACTCTTTCTCAGATGTCGTTTCGGCAAAGATGCTGGATTATCATTTCCAATATAGGAAGATTTTCCCCCACCAACTCTGTCTCTTGGGTTGATCCGAGTAGTTTCAAAGTGTTCTGTAACTTACAAAGTCGATCATGTGCCTGTCTTAGCCACTGAACAAAAAAACATATACTGGCTCAGAAAGTATAAAAGGGGCCAGTGTTACGCTATTGATAATTTATAAACCACCCTGGCATGCCCTAATCATCTGTCATTACTTGCATGAACAAACATGTTCATACAGGCAAGCACTAAAGCCCAAAGACCTAATCAGTGCTTTTAGAACTCCTAAATCAAATGTGATAAACTAGAATCACTAAATGAGACTAATTAAACTTGAGAGAATTCACCCGGGCATAACTTGGAGAAAATGAATCCATGAGGGCATCTTAATAAATACAAGGGGCTCGTTGGTGAAAGTTAATAAGACAAGTTAGGTAGGTGCCTTTAAAGATAGGAAAATTATCTCCAGGTAAAAATTATAATTAGTTAAATACATATGTTAAGAAGAGCATCTGAAATGTATTTTAGAAGGTCATGCTGAGTTGTGACAAACAAGTACATGATCATAAATCAAATTCAGTCTTAAGATGACAGGTATCCAGGAACAAACCCAACTTGGAGAAACAAACAACCCTAATAGGATCAATGACTGTGAGAACAGCTTTAGTTATCAATCCCACCTCACTAAACATGAGAAAAGTAGCGCTGGACGAAAACCCTATCAGTGTTGTGAATGCCAGAAAGGCTTCAGTCGCAAATCCAGCCTTATGGTACATGAAAGAACAGACACTGGGCTTAAACCGTATCAGTGCTCGGAAGGCTGTAAAAGCTTCAGTACCAAATCCAATCTCACTTTACATGAAAGAACCCACACTGGACAAAAACCGTATCAGTGCTCCACGTGCCAAAAAAGCTTCAGTTTTAGTGACAGTTTGATTCAACATCAGCGAACCCACACTGAACAAAAACCTTATCATTGCTCTGAATGCTCGAAAAGCTTCAGTCAGAAATTCAACCTTACTGCACATGAGCGAACTCACACTGGGCAAAAACCGTATCAGTGCTCTGAATGCTCAAAAAGCTTCAGTCAGAAATCCACCCTTACTGCACACGAGAGAACTCACACTGGGCAAAAACCGTATCAGTGCTCTGAATGCTCAAAAAGCTTCAGTCAGAAATCCAGCCTTACAAAACACGAGAGAACTCACACTGGGCAAAAACCGTATCAGTGCTCTGAATGCTCAAAAAGCTTCAGTCAGAAATACAGCCTTACAAAACACGAGAGAACTCACACTGGGCAAAACCCGTATCAGTGTTCGGAATGCTCAAAAAGCTTCAGTCAGAAATCCAGCCTTACTGAACATGAGAGAACTCATACTGGGCAAAAACCGTATCGGTGCTCTGAGTGCTGTAAAAGCTTCAGTAGCAAATTCAGTCTCACTTTACATGAAAGTACCCACACTGGCCTCAAACCGTATCAGTGCTCCACGTGCCAAAAAAGCTTCAGTTTTTGTGACAGTTTGATTCAACATCAGCGAACTCACACTGGACAAAAACCTTATCAGTGCTCTGAATGCTCGAAAAGCCTCAGTAGCAAATCCAATCTGACTAAACATGAAAGAACCCACACTGGACAAAAACCGTATCAGTGCTCTGAATGCTCGAAAAGCTTCAGTCAGAAATTCAGCCTTACTGAACATGAGCGAACTCACACTGGGCAAAAACCGTATCAGTGCTCTGAATGCTCAAAAAGCTTCAGTCAGAAATCCAGCCTTACAAAACACGAGAGAACTCACACTGGGCAAAAACCGTATCAGTGCTCTGAATGCTCAAAAAGCTTCAGTAGCAAATCCAAACTTACTGTACATGGGAGAACTCACACTGGGCAAAAGCCGTATCAGTGCTCTGAATGCTCAAATAGCTTCAGTATCAAATCCAATCTCACTGTACATGAAAGAACTCACACTGGACAAAAACCTTATCAGTGCTCTGAATGCTCGAAAAGCTTCAGTCATAAATCCAGCCTTACAAAACATGAGCGAACTCACACTGGGCAAAAACCCTATCAGTGTTCTGAATCCCAGAAAAGCTTCAGTCCTAAAATAACTTTCACTCACCATGAGGGAACTCACACTGGGCAAAAACCTGATTAGCTCTCTGAATGCTGAAAAAGTCGGAAATCTGGTCTCACTCAACCTGCGAGAACTTACCTGGAAAAAACCTCGTCATAGCTCTAAATGCCTGGGAAGGGTCTGCTGGAGATTCAGTTTCATTCAACGTGAGAGAACCCACAACGAGAAAGAAAATGATCCGTGCTCTCAATGTGAAAAAAACTTCAGTTGTAAATGTAACCTTTCTACGTAAGAGAGACAATGTGGGAGAATAAAAGGTGCTCACTGTCAACCCTGAGGAGGAGCTTTCAGCATCGCAAAACCTTTACATGAAGCAACCACAGAGACTCCACTCCATTGATTGTTCTACAAACTCTACTGAGAACAGCACACAGCGAGGGATGGAAACGCTTGAATTAAAATCATTCCTTTGTAACTATTTGTGGCCTCCTTCCATTCAGTGTGTTTTCCTCCCTGAGTGTTTAAAATGGCTCTGACCCTCAAAGGCTATTCGACCCTGAACTTTGAGGCTACACTGCTAGATTCAGGAATCCACGTAATCTCGAACTGTTTCCAGCCTTAATGAGCCGCACCAGGGGGCTGCAGCAGGAGTCCCTGGGTCGTAGGTCTCTATGGGACCAACATCTGTTCTGTGCCACGTAGGGCTGATCACTGAAAAAAACTAAAGACGATGGAAGGACTGCTGGTTAATCTCAGCAACACCCCACCACATCATTCTCTGGTCTTTGTGCAACTACAGACGGGGCCAGCCATATGCAAACCGTTCCTGGCTCCACTGTAAATAGTCCGAATGACTTCTGTTCCGAGGGGACATGGCCTTGCATTAGAATTAGAAAGATCTTATTATGTGTCCTTTTTGCTACAAATGGAACCTGCTTCCCATCTGCTGAGGACAGTTTCACCAGCTTTACAATCTCATCAGATACACCCAAAAGAGTCTCACAGATAATCAGGCCTATTCATAAACTACTATAGGACGACTAAAGTACAACAAAATGCGATTCTCAAAGTATGTGCTGTCGTTCTGCCTCTCCTATCTTTTTCTTTGTGGAGTTGCCTGCCTCGACTGCAGAGTTTCCGCACATGTTTATATACTTTTTGTAGTAAATGCGAGAGGGACAGAGTGGGAGTGGGTGTAAAATGGGAAATATTTATGAATAAAGGGGAGGGGCTAAGGGAGGAGTAAGGAGGGGGGTGTAGGGATGGACAAGCACTCACCCACAAAGGAGTAAACCCATTGCTATTTACAAACCACACCTCTGAAGTCACAACAGCCATGATGTACCTAAAACAGTTGTAAATGTACCCGAGCTCAGAGTCCAACATCACACATGGTCATCCACTGGAACTGCAACACACTCCCATTAATAATAAGGGAGGTACGGACATAAATTAAAACGGCATTAAATTAAATATTTTAAAATAATTAAAAATCTAAACAAATGTCATTTATTAGTACATATTATAAATGTTAATTTAGGTGGGACATCTTTAATTAAACCTTAATACAAATATATCTTCTATATATTCAACTTGGGTGGAGTTTTCCCTGTGTAAAAAATATAAAGAATATTTAAATTGTTTATTACACTACAAATGTAAATGTTATAAACTTTAAATATAGAACAAATTAAAAAATTCTACTATAATAACTCACAGTTTACTTGGAGATTTAATTGATTTTAAATGTAAAAAAAAGTTTTCTTACAGATCTGTTACAAAAATCCCAACAAGCTACAATCATCTGATTTTCTTATTATGTAATCCGAATTACTGATTTGCCTTATTCACCTCTATTTGGCGGGGTACATCCTTAAAAAATCATGTATAGAATTAATTGAAAGTATTTTTTAATAGTTGCAATCACCGTTCCCTCTAGGGCGCGCGCGCGCACCGCTCCTGACCTCAGTGCGCACCACCTCGCGTGGAGTGGGCACACAGTCAGGACGTCGTGCCGCCGGCTGCTATGGAAGAAGCGAGCAACGCGAATGCGGCGGAGCGGTTGTGAGGAGTGCAGGTAAGGAGGCGGGGGGGCTGGTGGTGTTTGTGTGCTGTGAGGACGCGGGGCAGACTCTGGCCTTTTGTTTAAGTATTGCAGTTAATCAGAGCCCTTGAAGGGGCTCTGATTAACAGCAATACTTAAACAAAAGGCCAGAGTCTGCCCCGCGCTTTAGTAACAAAAGCGTAGACAGTTTCCAAACACAGCGTGTGCTAAAGTACGCGCTGTGTTTGGAAACTGTCTATGCTTTTGTTAGTAAAGCGCGGGGCAGTCTCTTGCCTTTTGTTTAAGTATTGCTGTTAATCAGAGCCCTTGAAGGGGCTCTGATTAACAGCAATACTTAAACAAAAGGCCAGAGTCTGCCCCGCGTCCTCATAGCAGACAAGAGCTGTGACACAGCAGGCCGAAGGGCACAAAAAAGAAGGGGAAAACAAATGAAACAGAGGGCAGGAGGGCACCAAAAAAAGGGGGAAACGAGTGAAACAGAGGGCAGAAGGGCACAAAAAAAGGGGAAAACAAGTGAAACAGAGGCAGAAGGGCACAAAAAAAGGGGAAAACGAGTGAAACAGGTCAGAAGGGCACAAAAAAGGGGATAATGAGTGAAACGGGGCAGAACGGCACAAAAAAGGGGAAAACAAGTAAAACAGGGCAGAAGGGCACAAAAAAGAAGGTGAAAACGAGTGAAACAGAGGGCAGAAGGGCACAAAAAAAGGGGAAAACAAGTGAAACAGAGGGCAGAAGGGCACAAAAAAGGGAAAACGAGTAAAACGGCAGAAGGGCACAAAAAAGAAGGGGAAAACAAGAGTGAGGAGAATGGAAGCCAGCTGGTCACCTCCATGGAGTGAGGCGAATGGAAGCCAGCTGGTCACCTCTATGGAGTGAGGAGAATGGAAGCCAGCTGGTCACCTCCATGGAGTGAGGAGAATGGAAGCCAGCCGGTCACCTTCATGGAGTGAGGAGAATGAAAGCCAGCCGGTCACCTCCATTAAATGAGGAGAATGGAAGCCAGTCGGTCACCTCCATGGAGTGAGGAGAATGGAAGCCAGCCGGTCACCTCCATTAAATGAGGAGAATGGAAGCCAGCTGGTCACCTCCATGGAGTGAGGAGAATGGAAGCCAGCTGGTCACCTCCATGGAGTGAGGAGAATGGAAGCCAGCCGGTCACCTCCATGGAGTGAGGAGAATGGAAGCCAGCCGGTCACCTCCATTAAATGAGGAGAATGGAAGCCAGCCGGTCACCTCCATTAAATGAGGAGAATGGAAGCCAGCTGGTCACCTCCATGGAGTGAGGAGAATGGAAGCCAGCTGGTCACCTCCATGGAGTGAGGAGAATGGAAGCCAGCCGGTCACCTCCATGGAGTGAGGAGAATGAAAGCCAGCCGGTCACCTCCATTAAATGAGGAGAATGGAAGCCAGCTGGTCACCTCCATGGAGTGAGGAGAATGGAAGCCAGCTGGTCACCTCCATGGAGTGAGGAGAATGGAAGCCAGCTGGTCACCTTCATGGAGTGAGGAGAATGGAAGCCAGCCGGTCACCTCCATTAAATGAGGAGAATGGAAGCCAGCTGGTCACCTCCATGGAGTGAGGAGAATGGAAGCCAGCTGGTCACCTCCATGGAGTGAGGAGAATGGAAGCCAGCCGGTCACCTCCATGGAGTGAGGAGAATGAAAGCCAGCCGGTCACCTCCATTAAATGAGGAGAATGGAAGCCAGTCGGTCACCTCCATGGAGTGAGGAGAATGGAAGCCAGCTGGTCACCTTTACACAAACCAGCTCACGACCGAACAGGGATACCTCTGGTCACAACCTCGCCCTGATGATGCTCGCTGAACTGTCTTAAAGTGATCTGTCTGCTTGTTGTTAGAGAGGGCAGTGTCCAGTGCCATTGATAGGGGGCGCTAGACAGGGGACTCCAAGAACCTTGATGGAAACTCTGCAGTCTCTATAGAGTGATATCTGGGTGTGGTTTAAATTAGACTGGAACAGGTTCACTACCTCACGTGACACTTTCCGGTTCACGTCTAAAGTGGGGGTGTGTGAGAAGTTGGCCTGATAGGTGATGTTTCCAATTCTGGAACCACCTATTATCAGACCAAACAATCCCTTATGGTGTCTGGTTGTAAGTCAACCTTATTAGACAAGCTATCCTAGGGGTAGCATGGACTAAGCAGCCTAAAGGCTTAACTTAAGAGGTCGTGTTAAGCGAGCTGTTTTACCACATACAATCCTGTAATATCAAATGAAAGGACACCACACAAGTATATATTATAAAAATATATGTATTTATTACTAAAAACAATCCCCAGTATTCTTTATGAATAAAGGGGCACAAGCGTTAAATCAAAAAGCACTGTTTAAACATACAAGTTGCACAATTATGGATGAGGGCGGGTGGCCACTCAAACCATATACTAAACAAGTGGTATAAGAGATGCCACTCGAGCAGTGGTTAGGCCTAGGGCCTAGGGAATCGCTGGGAGCAGTCAGGACAAGCAATGCTGAAGTCGGGAATGGCCCTCGGGATTCGGGAGATGCGCGGAAAGCGCACGCATGCACCAATGTTAACCAATGGTGCGTAAAAGTCATAAAGTTAAAGTTTAAGGACACTTCCGCTGGACCTAGAGGAACAAAACTTAACACACAGACTCTAGAGATGTGCACCAGTGTGGGAACACCAGCGGAGCAAAGTTACCTCACCCACAGGAAGTGGGTGCACAGGGTCGAAGTGGCGTCGGGTTTTGACACGCAGGCTCTTGGTGCTTGAAGCTGAAAGGGCTGCAGGCGGGTTGAAGATGAAGTGTCCGGTGGAGTCCAAGGGTGGACTCAAGTCGAAGGGTACCTGAAAGCAGAGGGGACAGAGTCTGGGTCACTCAGCAGTGACCAGGGTGGAACCAGGACGGAACCAGGCAATGTCGGGCGCAATCAGGTGGAGAACGCCTCGGCGAGACTCATCCTCGACATCCCCCGACGCAGCCACATCTCCGGACACCTGAGAGATCTGCACTGGCTCCCGGTCAACAAGAGAATCACCTTCCGGCTCCTCACCCACGCGCACAAAGCCCTACACGACCAAGGCCCGAGCTACCTCAACAACCGGATCAACTTCTACACTCCCAAGCGCCTCCTCAGATCAACCAACCACGCCCTCGCCGCCGTCCCCCGCATCCGAAGAGCGACAACAGGAGGAAGATCCTTCTCCTACCTGGCCGCCAAGACCTGGAACTCACTCCCGACCAATCTGCGCCTGACCCAAGACCACCTCTCCTTCAGGAAGAAGCTCAAGACCTGGCTGTTCGAGCAGTAGCGGCACCCCCCCCCCCCTCCCAGCGCCTTGAGACCCTACGGGTGAGTAGTGCGCTCTACAAATGACCTGATTGATTGATTGATTGATTGATTGTGGTCGTCGAGGAGCTTCTCTCCGCTGTCACGTGGGCTCTGGGGCATCTGCGACGTCCAGGAGCAGGTCACGATCTGTCCCACGCAGGCTCTCACCGTCGGTGCAGTCGGCTTCAAGTTTGGAGCAAACAAGCCTTGGCAAGAGCAATCCACGCGGGATCGGAAGATTGCTTCTCACTCGGACCAGGAAGGTCAGAGTCGGGGCTCCTTTTCAGGGGAGCTGGTGTGGATCTGGAGCAACCAGATTCACGAGTCTTATTTGTAGTTTCGTCGGCACAGGGACCACTAGCCGGCTGGCAAGTGACCGGGCCAACGCGTTGAGCCAAATGGAGCAGAAGGGCCCCACGCAGCACTCGTCGAGTGTGGAGGGCTGAACTTCGGCTCAGGAGTAGCTCAGGATGGGGGCTTCTCAAACCTCGGTGCACAGCTTCGAGGGTCACTCGTGGGCTGCACGGTCAGCGTCTCGTGGTCAATTCAAGATGGCGTGCCCTACGCTTCCGGTCGCCTCCACGGGTCTCAGCTCTGCAGGGACTGTGGATCGGGCTGTTGGAAGGCAGGCAAGCTTGATCTCGTCGATCTCAGTCGCTCGAGTTCCAGCGGGAACTGCAACTAAGTAGACGTCGAGGGCTGGATGGTGCCTGCTGCTGCAGGGTGGTCACTCCTTGACCACAAGGGAGATTCTTCGGGCTTCCACGTTGAGATGGAGGTCCAAGGGTCCAGAGTTTCGTTTCTAATGTTTCTTCCAGAAAATCTGATGTGCATTGGCACTGCTCCCACTCTTATTCCAATCTGGGGGGCGTGATTACCTGCTAGGTCCCCTCCTATGGGTGGGACCCAGGAAGTGGGTGGATACACCCCCTTCCTTTGATCCAGGCCGCCCTGGCACGAGGGCTGGAGTGCCCCAGAACCGGTTTGGCCGGATTATGCAAGGGGCAGCCTTGTGCGCCCCAGGCAGTGTCTGGTTTCTTTCAAACCTCCCTGCTACAATCCACTATCTCCTGTCTGGAGGGCGGTGACACCCTCCTGTGACAGGAAACCCTTTGTCCAGGACCCATTTGGTTGAGTTTCGGTCAACTGCAGGGGTCCAGACATTTGTCTGTGGCAGAGGCATCCATTTTGTGGATCTTAGGTCTTTGGAGAAATCAACCGCATTTAAGCAAAGTAACATGTCTTACCCCTCTAGAGGGGTGGAATGCTATCCCCGTCGCCAGAACTGGCGAGGGGATAGTATTCCAAATCGTATGACACCTTACACGACATGTTTTGATAAAGCCAAACCAAAGTTGCTATATAACCGCGAGGATTATAAGGCACTTAAGAGTATATGGTATGGCATTATCCTGAAACAGCTTAGGGAGTTGTTCCCGACAGCTGCAGACAGGCTCAGCTCATGCTAGAGCTCCATCTCACATGAAACCACGCACTCTGCCTCCAGGATTGATGAGGCCTTCCATAGGAGTGGCTCACAGGTTAATATGTGTCCAGATATAGGTTTAGATATAGGTATACTACATCTAAGCAAGGGGTGATTACACCACCTTACCCCAGCTGAGTGATCAGCCAGTTGTGTCAATTTAAGAACCAGCCAGGGGTGGCAAAAGATATGCTGCAGCCCCTGGTAGGCCTTGGTGGCCCCTATGCCCTGGGCACCTATGGTGCATTATACAGGGGCTGACAAGAGGTCCATTTCCAATTGGGGTATGTACCTAGGGTACATGGTATCCATTTTACAGAGAGAGCAGATGGCCTGGGACCCTGATTAGCAGGGAACCAGGTCAACTAAGTCAAAAAACCAGCTAAACACAGGCAAAAAATCTGGGGTAACCATAGTCAGGTAGCCACCTTCCTACAGGGTGTATTTGGCGGGAAGCATATTGCCAAAACACAATGGTGCCTGGATGCGTGTGCCTCGATCGGGTTGACACCTTCCGATATTTGGGCCTCTGACATGAGAGCGGAAGGGATACAAATGCCACTCATTTTTATTTTCATTTATTCAACCAGATATTTTATTAACACCCGGAGGTTAATGTAGTCGCACAACATTCATTACATTCAATACATTACACACAATACAGTTCAAGTAGCATACATATGTATATATCATTTTTACCTACTGGCGGTCGTCAGTAGGTAGTTATAGTTAGGACCAAGTTTCCATAGGAAGAGCATTTTTTGTTTTGCCTATAACTTTGGTGTCGTTTGATGAATCTTCATGAAATTTTCCAAACTAATTCTTTGTTCCTATCAGCTCCAATGTTGAAAGCGTGGGGGTGATTCATCAAGGGGCAGCCGAGAAAAAAGGGGTCCCAAAATGTGTTTTCTCCATGCAATTTCCATTGGAAACTTTAGACAAGGCTACAGGTCGAACGAGTGAACGGAATTACCCCAGACTTGGCAGGAGAAGGGTCTTGGTCTAGAAAGCACACTTTTGTTTATTTGGTGTAAATCTGTTCAGTAGTTTTGAAGAAGTATCGGAACTTACAGATATCGATATTTGGGAATCCTGCCATCTGAGTGGCTTCACACCTGCTTGCACCGCAGATAATTGACACCGCTCTCTCCTGTGTAAAATTGCCATTCCATGATACAAAACCTTACCAGAGTGATCATTTATTCCAACCTTCTTCATGTAAACTATTGCTTTACCTGAGCAGATGGCGTCTGGTACTGAGTACCTGCACTACTTTAATTTAAAAGAAAGAGCATCTGCACTTCGCAGCACTGCTGTAATACATTTAATGGGAGAAGCAGCACTTCGGAGGAGCGTATAGGTACTATAGATAATAAGTAGCAGCACTTTTTGTATGTTTCCATTTAAAATACTGCCTATAACATTGCATAGGTGTGCGTCACCCCTCCAACCGCATACATCACTCTATCAGCACTGATTGCTCGCTTCTTTTGGACAAGTCGCTTACAAACTTTCGGGTCCACAGGGTTCTGCTAGATTGCCAATCGCCTGAACTGGTGCTGGTGTTCCGCTGATAGCAGCTGGTGCTGGGCCTCTCTTGACTTTGGAGGCTCAGGGATGCATTACACAGTTGACAGTCTGCAGAATATTTTGAAAATTGTTTCAAGTTTCGAGTTTATTTTATTTTGCATAGTTATTTAAAACCATTGCAACATTTGCTTAAAAAAAATATTCAATTATTGTTATACAATGATAAAAACCATAAAACAGGGACCAAAATTACTATACAAAGAAAGTCGGCTATGCAGGCGATGACAAGGTTCATCTGTTCGCAAGATAAAGTGCAGTGCATTTGCTGTCCCTAGCTGATACTGGACGTAGGCGTGTTAAGGTGCCCTATAGAATTTATTTTTCTTGTTGTTCATTCTTGCTCAAACATTGTTGATCTAGAAAAGTGCTGATGCTCTGTCCTTTGAGGGAAGCTAGTCCCGGATTATTACTTAGTTGCACAACAAGGGCTTCTTACTCGTGCGGCTTATTTATATGGCTATTCCAATATTAAGTGTTTTTTTTTCTCCAGCTTTAAGTAGTTCATTAGTCTGCAGTTCAGCTACGTATTTCCCAGATTAAAGCAAGCCAACACCGCTTGTCTCCTGGTGCGGATACCTAGCTGCTTAAGGGGGGCTTTTAATAGCAGTATCCGTTCTTGATGTAGATCCTTACGGGGCAGATTAGGTGTAAGATGTCTCCGAGCGTGGAGTTGCACAGCCTACACGTGCTTTGGGTTATGGCCCTCAGCCATGGTGGAAGATGCTGGAAGCACGGGAGGATACCCAGCCTGTGCTTTAAGAATTTCATTTTTATCTCTTTGGAGAAGCCCTGATTAAAGTACTTTTGTGGTGCAAGTAATTTGTAAGAGTTCAAGGTCCTCCAGGCATGGGATCTGTCTGCAAAGGTTAACTTGTCCTCTCCCACGGCACTTTGTTTTACACATTTCCATGCCAACTTCTTGAAAGCTGAATGTCCAAGTTGAGTGTTCCAGGGATGCTTAAGCTTGGTACTTTCCAGCGATGTCTGCAGATATCTCCTTGCTTGGCTTGGCAAGTATCCCTGTGCTAGATTTCATGCCACAGCAGTTGGTTCCGCGTATTTGGGGTGGCGTTTCTGATTTTGGGCCAACAGATAAAATAAGACCCTTTTGAAAATAATACAGCACAGAGCTCGTCTGGACGGACACAAGGACCCCACCATTCACGCAACACACATGAAGAATGATTAATTTTATTTACATCAAAGGCCCGCAAAGATGGAATCGCCGCCTAGGGGCCAGGGCTGATGAGACAGCAGGGGGCACAGCAGGACTTAAAAACACTCCTGTCTGGTGCCAGTGTGAGCGCAAACTCCTGCAGAGCAGCACTGAGAGGTTGAGCATGGACTGGAGGCCCTCAGTCAGAAGAACTCAAAATAATATTCAAATCTAGTCAGTGCTTTAAATCAGTCAATAAATCAATCATGGGACATCTGAATGGATCCTGACCCACAGCGGCACCACCCTGAGCCTGGAGAGCAGTGAGCAGAGCTACAGGCTCAGAATTTGTCGGGCTGTTAGTTTTAAATACCTCAGTAAGCCACGCAGCCGCCTCCCCTTGATGACAGTCTGTGACCTCTCTTCTCGAACAGGTCTGGTCGCAGGACGGCATGATGAGGCACCGTGACCAATTCGGCACAGGCAGCCGCGCGAGCAGTGGCTGCCACTTATTCTACACAAACTATTCGTAACTGCTGCACGCTCGTACCGCGTCCCCTCCCGCCTCTGGAGTAACTTAACTTCCTGTCTCCCCCCTCAAGAGATAGACACACTGTTGCAGTCCTTATGCCATTACCCCTTAAACGCAGCCGCCGCAGTAGTGAATCCAACAGCCTGCTAACACTCGGCAGCGCATCCTGACTTCTGCGCAGTGTGTAGAGCGGTACAGTTCGGCTTGTCTGTCCAGTGCTTTATTTGAGCCAGCTCTGCCACAGATGCGTCACCCTGGCCAGCTCGTGGCCTGCACTCCCGCTGCTTGCTCAAATGACTGGTACTTTTGCCCGGTGATCATGAGGAAGAAGCGGCAGCGCTATGATGCGTGACTTTGCATTTTAGTGCGGTGATGCGGATCCCCGAACTAAAATGCGTTAGTCTAACGCCTGATGTGTGACACTTGGCAGGGCTGGACCTATGCTACATTTTATTTGATCTGGTGTTTAAAACTCCCTGGTATTTTCCTCTGTTTACTTTCCTATGTGCCACGCTGTGGATTTTAAAAACCTGCAAATAAATTATTTAAAAAATAAATAAACTGCCCAGTTTAATTGCTAAACTGACCGTTATGCTCATATATTCATTGAAATACAGATATATTCGTTGAAATACAGACTGTCACTTCCATTTGTCACCGTTCTGTAATCACTCAACTTTGCCGCAACTTCAACAAGCCTGAAATACCTTTCCCTCGAGGACCGGGCGACATCGCTTGAGGTCCGACTTCGTTGACAAGCCCGCTGCTGCACCCCGGATGGAGGAAACATGGCAGCTCGACCTGGGTGGGCTGAGTAGGGGCCTCATAGCAAGTGGATGGGCTCTGGAGAGCTCAGTGAGACGAGGATCAGTGGTATGCCGATGATGGATTCTCTTGCCCCTGAGGCTGTGGGGCAGTCGAGAGCCTCTGCCTGCCATCGTCTACCCAGAGGAGTTTGATTTGTTTTGACTTGTCCGATGCAGTCTGACAGCTGGTGAGGCCCCCCTGCTAGCTGGGGCTGGAGCTGTCGCCCCCCCCTTGAGTAGACGAGTCAGAGAACAGTGGTTGCCGAGAAAGAGGAGATCCTCGGGTCGAGGGCCCCCTGCTTACAGGCAATGAGTCCTTCCCTCCAGATAGGAAGCGAGACGTACTGGGGCCAGTGGTGAGATACGAGAGTCTCGGAGGCCTAGTTACACAGATCCTATCGTTAGTTCCGGATGGCCACTACTGAGGTTTGGTACTGACCGAACCTCAGTAGTGGCCATCTTGGCATGGGCAATTGACCAACAACCCTCTCAAACTATTCAGCTGAAGGAGACCCAATAATCATCCCCACTGTACAATTAGATGGCATAATTTCTATTTGAAGTGATTTTAGTTTATTTACGTCTCGACATTCTTAACATTCAATTGTGCGCCCATCTAACCTCACCCAGAACTCTAATCTCGTGCGTTACGGAACCAACTCTTGGTACATTAATTACAAAAATAACAAAATGACCGGTAATGCAGAAAAGAACTTCAAGCACAGCAGTCTAAAACAACACCCTGAAACACTCATTGTGGATAACTATCACTCAGCGACCAACGGCAGCACGAAAACAAACTTCATTTTCTACACTAATCGCCCGGCTCAATGGAAAAACACCTTCTCTCTTCACCTTCAAGTCGCAAAGTCAGTAACAATTCCCTTTGGCGAAAAAATCTCCACTACCATCTCCCCGACCTTCAAAGGGGATCTCACCATTTCCATCTACAGAACTGGAACCATTCTCATACAGGTCACTGACCAGCACCTCACCACTTTTGACCGCCTCTTCCCCACACTTCTCTCCACTCTAACTCAACTGAGCGATCAAACCCTTTCTCCCCATTCCCCACTACCCTCACGAACATCGTGGAACCGATCCAATCTCCCTGCCCTGAAGACCCTCTCCTCAACTCATGGACTTCCACCATCACCCTCTACAATCCCACCACCCCTATTCTTACTCTCCCTTAAACCCACCTGTTTCACATCTAATGATCACACCAGGAGCAACAAACTCACAGCTAACAATCCCCTCAAGGCCAATTTTAACAACTTGGTCTCCAACCTCAGCCCTCCTGCGACTGAAATCCCCAATGGCACTCCCCTCTCCACCCCTGAGAATCTGAAGCCTCCCCCACAACCTTCCTCTTCCACCTACCCCCCTGGTCTAACGTCATTTCCAATCCAGTGGTCTCTCTCCTCCCTTCTACAACAGCACCATCCCCTTCCGCTGTCACACCCCCCATACACAACCCGCCTTCTACTCTATCCTCTCGGACACGCCCCGGAACTCCGATGACTTTTCTTTAATTTCTCTTCCTCCTCACCTAGACTCTAGTCCCACTTCTCCTCCTCTGAACTCTGTGAATGGGAACATTACAAATTCGTCTCCCTGTGTCTAACCTCTCCCCTCTCCTAATCACAAGGACCACACAGACTCTCCCCTGATAATCGGAAGCCTCCCTCAAAATCTTCCCCTACCACCTACACTGTCCCTGTTCCCCCGACCCTTATTTCCCCCCTGTCTAGCGTCAGTTCCAATCCAGTTGTGTGTCTACCCCCTTCTCCTACTACATACTCCTCTTCCGCTGTCGTGCTGCCACATTCACAACCTGCCTCCACCGCCAATCTCTCTGACAATGCCCAGAACTCTGATGTCCGTCCCAGAATTTCTCTCCCTCCTCACTTGGACACCAGTCCCACTTCTCCTCCACCGAACCCCTCGAATAGGAATATTACAACACCGACCCCGCGTACAACCTCCCCCTATCCTAATCCCGGGGACTCCATCCAACCCCGGACCCTGCTCAATCTCCCTCAATAGACCCAAGTCATCCTCGACCCCTTCCTAAAACCTTAAACTTTCTCAGCTCAATAGCACAGCAACTGAACAGAATCGAGCAGAAAATAAACTCCCTTGCTGCTGATTTCCTTTACCTACAACTAGACCTTCTTAACAGACCTAAACCACCGAGCTCCCTCCCCCCGGGGTGTTGTGCTCCTACTACACTCAATACATCTCACATGGCCCCACAGAGCACCCCTTGACCCTCCAACCCATCATCGAACCAGGCTCTCAGTACCAACAGGGATAGCCAACCCTTTTCAGTACCGAAACCTGAGGAGCTCTACGACTCTCACCACGCTTTGTACCAGAAGTCAGTACCTCTCCATATCCCTGTAATTATGGGCACTAACAGAATCGCGAATACTGTCCACTCGTCTAGACCCCCTGATCAATATGCCTCTATCTACCTAACTCCCCCCATTATCGAGGCTCCCCGTCTTCTCTGTTGCATGCTCCTAAACTGCAGATCAGCAGTACACGCTACTGACATTGCTGAAGCTCCTCTCGCTGAAGAAATTGACATCGCCTTCCTCACAGAATCCTGGCTCAATGCCCACTCCACCCCCATTCTTGACATTCTCACCCCTCCAGGATACAACAACATCAGACAAGACAGATCAATCAAAACTGGGGGGGACTAGCCCTCATTCATAGAGATGGAATACAGATTACCAAACTCAAACCTGCAGAATACCTTTCGTTTGAATACCTAGGCATCAAACTCACTACCAAGGGCACCCCACCCATCAAATTCCACACCATCTACCATCCCCCTGGAAAGCGTACCCTTTTCCTCGAATAACTAATAGACCTAATAACACGATTCTCCTTGACAGACACTAAAGACGTGTTCTTGGGTGACCTCAATATCCACTGGAACGACCCAGAAGACTCCACTGTCCTGAACCTTTCCAACCTTCTGGAAATATATAACCTCAAGCAACTCTGCAACAAACCGACACACATTAAAGGTGCAACACTAGATGCGATCATAACCAACAACGATCTGATCTCCCTGAGAGAGATTACTCCCATTTACTGGTCCGACCACCACCTCATTATGTTCAGGAGTGACACACTTGCCAGCCTCCAACCTATTTGTGTTGTCAAACCTAAACTCTTGACCAGAAACATCAAAGAAATACCTCTTTCCAAACTTAAAGCCAAGATTCATCCCCATCTTCAACTCCATCCCTCATCATGGACGGCTGATAACCTTACTTCACACTTTAACTCAAGAATGACAGAGGTTTTAGACCAAGTAGCTCCCCTCAAACTCAAACAACTGTGGAGAACCAAATCAAAACCCTGGTTTAACGTTGAGCTGAATGATGAACAGCGTCAACTCAGACAAATGGAAAGGTCTTGGAAACAAAATCCCTCGTCCTGCACCTAGCACATCTTAGATCTGCTCGGCGGTCATACAAAAAACACATCTTCAGGGAAAAGGCATCTTTTTTCCACAGCCATCTAGGTCTTGCGAAAAACATACCAAGAGAACTCTTCAACATTGTTAAAAGCCAAACTAACTGCACTCCCTCTCAAGAAATCGAAGCCACCAACAAGCGATGTGAAGAAATTGCCACCTTCATCACTAATAAAGTCTCTAAAATTGATCAATCCTTCTTACAATCTGCTAACCATCTTTCCCCCTTAACCTGCCCCCCTTCAACCTCCCTTGACCACTCGGAAAGAGCTCTTAACAAGGACAATCAGACCTACCTCCAGCTAAAAAATAATGTGCATTGGTCCGACTTTAAGCTAATGTCGGTGTTGGAAGAGGCGACCCCAAAGGGGCAGGATATGCTCTCCCGACCACTCCGTGACCCACCTCTCCCAGGAATACTGCCGAGACCTAACGTGGGGTCCTTGCCGGGGAGGACTTCGCGTCTAAGATCGTACACACTGAGCTTACACCACACTTATGGACGGACACCGCACCGTGGATTTCAGTATCAAAGTTCTTTATCAAACAGGAGAAATTATGCAAAATAAATACGTATTTACAAGAGCGATCGAGGGATCATAAAGGTTCGGTTGTAAGGAGTAGGGAAGCGGGACAGTCACAGTATGGGGCCAGTACGAAGCATACCCTGCGCACAGCTCTCAATCCTCGAGCCGGGGGATACGGAAGATGGAGGTCGTACTGGCGGCTCCACTCACTTCTTCTCGAGCCAGGTCGTAGAGGTAGCGCCGATGGTCCAGCCGGGCCAGAGTACTCCTCGAGCCACGACGAGGTCAGCAGGGCTCAATTCGGAGTTAACAGAGTGTCTGTTAGTTCTTGGGGAGCCGCGACCACGTCAGCAGGGCTCAGGATGTTCCACAAATGTCCTTCTAGTTGCAAGGGTGAGCCGCGACGTGGTCAGCAGGGCTCCGAGGTTCCACAGTTCCTTCTCCACGAGGATGAGCCGCGACAATCTCAGCAGGGCTCGCACAAGTTCCAAAGTTCAAGTATCGATCTTCTCCTAGAATGGCTGAGCCGCGACCAGGTCCGCAGGGCTCTCTTGTCCAGGATTCCACTGCCTGCTAGTTCTCGGGTGGGCCTTGATATAGTGCAGTGGCCCTTTGATGCCCGGACCCTCGCAGGCGGAGATCTCATGCCTCGGGCTGATCGTCGGAGTTTCCTGTCGGCTGGCCCCTTTGATCCTTTTGAAGATGCGCCCGGGGATTTCCAGATGCCCAGCAGGGTCTGGAGCCAGCTCTCGGGGAGGCCAGAGGTGTGATCGAAACCAGCCCCCAGAGGAAGGCCAGAGGTGCAATCGAAACTCCTGGGCCTTATCTCACTCAGAGGAAACCCTCTACCCCCCAGCCGGGCACGGCAAGTCTGGAGCCTAAGTTTCGCTGGGGCCGGGGTCACACCGGGGGTTAGGAAGTCAGGGGCTTCTGGAAGGGTAATGGCTGCCGGGGGCCCTGTGTGGGGTGCAGGTTCTGGGCGCCCGTTAACAGAAGGATGGATGGCGGGATGCGGGGATGGTCGTCCGTCGGTAGGGTCATGTGGGGGAGCGGGGCGGACAGGGAACGGGACGACCAGGGGTTTCTGTGTGCAGGACTAACGAACGGGGTACTGAGGAACGGGGGGAGAACCACGCCACGAGGCCAGGTCCAACACGCGTCCCCCCGAGCTGAAAGGCAGGGAGAACTACCCATCCCCTTGGGGGTTCTCTTCACTGAGGTGGAAAAATCGGGACAGGCCGTCCGCGTTGGCGTGGTCAGTACCAGGGCGGTGCTCTACCGTGAAGTCCATTCCCTGGAGGGAAATGGACCAGCGTAACAGTTTGGGGTTCTCTCCTCTCATTTACATTAGCTACCGGAGGGGCCGATGGTCGGTTTGGACCCGGAAGTGAGTACCGAACAGGTGGGGCCTCAACTTCTTCAGGGCCCAAACCACCGCGAAGGCCTCCCGCTCGATGGTGCTCCACCTTTGCTCTCGAGTGAGTAACCTCCGGCTAATGAATGCCACTGGCTGATCTAGGCCCTTTTCATTCATCTGAGACAGGACTGCTCCGATGCCATGCTCGGACGCGTCCGTTTGGATCACGCACTCTCGGGAGTAGTCGGAGGCCTGCAGTACTGAGGCAGTGCACATGGCGATCTTTAATGCTTCAAACGCCTTCTGGCAGGCGGGGGTCCAGCTAACTCTCTACGGCTGCTTTTTGGAGGTCAATTCTGTGAGGGGGACTACGATGCTGCCATACCCTTTTATGAATATTCGGTAGTACCCAGTGAGCCCCAGGAAAGCCCGCACTACCGTTTGGGTCGTGGGGGCTTCCCAGGCCACGATCGCATCAATCTTGGGTTGGAGGGGGCTACCAGGCCGCTCCAGACCTGGTGCCCCAGGTAGACCACTGATCCTTGCCCAATCTGACATTTACTGGCTTTGATGGTGAGACCCGCTCGACGCAGGGCCATCAACACCTCCCAGAGGTGTTGTAGGTGTTCGGTCCAGTGGGCGCTGACTACCGCAATATCATCGAGATACGCGGCGCTGAATCTCTCCAACCCAGCCAGTACATGGTTAACCAGCCTCTGGAAGGTGGCGGGGGCATTTTTCATTCCGAAGGGCATCACCCGGAAGTGGTAGTGTCCATCCGTGGTGAAAAAAGCGGATCTCTCCTTGGCCCCCTCCGTGAGTGCGATTTGCCAGTAACCGCAGGTCAGGTCGAAGGTGCTGAGGTGGTGAGCAGATCCTAGGCGGTCAATGAGCTCATCTGCGCGGGGAATGGGTTGTGCGTCGGTTCGGGTGACTGCGATGAGCCCACGGTAGTCCACACAGAACTTCAGCTCGGGAACAGCGCTGGGGGCGGCCGCCTTAGGAACCAGGACCACGGGGCTG
This sequence comes from Lissotriton helveticus, assembly GCF_964261635.1. NCBI lineage: Eukaryota > Metazoa > Chordata > Amphibia > Caudata > Salamandridae > Lissotriton > Lissotriton helveticus. Next base: position 495,073,619 of record NC_136062.1, read on the forward strand.
GCCCATGGACTGTCGGATGCCTCGACCACTCCCAGGGCTAGCATCTTGGAGACTTCGGTTTTGATGCAGGCCCGGACTCTGTCAGGGACCCGGTAGGCTCTGTGCCGTACCCCAGGGCTGTCCCCGGTGTCCACATCGTGGACGCTCCAACTGGTGACGCCGGGGACGAGGGAAAAAAGGTCAGAGAATTGTCCCAATAACTGGCGACAGTCCTCGCGTTGCTCGGGGGTGAGGGAGGAGGAGAGACTCACTCCTTCTACGGAGCCATCTTTCTCCTTAGCACACAGGAGATCGGGTAGAGGCTCCGTGTCCTCTTCCGCTCCCTAGTCGGTGGCTAGGAGCAAACTCAACTCGGGCCGCACGAAGTGGGGTTTGAGGCAGTTGACATGGAGAACCCTCAAACGGTTCCTTGGGGATTGCACATCTATGAGGTAGGTGACTTGGCTCTTGCGTTCCACCACTTTGAAGGGCCCGGTCCACTTGTCCTGAAGGGCACAAGGTTCCACCGGGCCCATCACCCAAACCTGCTGGCCGGGTTGAAACTCGACCAGAGTGGCATTCTGGTCATACCAGCGTTTCATTTCTTCTTGGCTCGCCTCGAGGTTTGCCTCGGCAAGCTCCCGGAACCTCCGAGTCTGGTCCCGGAGGGCCAGGATGTATCGAAACACATCTGGGGGTGGGGGGGTCCTGGGGTGCCACCTCCCAGCCTTCCTTGACCAGGCTGAGGGGTCCCCGGACAGGGTGCCCGTAGAGCAGCTCGAGGGGGCTGAACCCCAAGGACTTATGGGGGACTTCCCGGTAGGCGAACAGGAGGCAGGGTAGGAGGATGTCCCACTTACGCCTCAAGGGCTCCTCGAGACCCATGATCATCCCCTTGAGGGTCCGGTTGAAATGCTCAACCAGGCCGTTAACTAGGGGGTGGTATGGGGTGGTGAACTTGTACGTCACCCCACATTGTTGCCACAGGGACTTCATTTACTTGGAGATAAAGTTGGTTCCTCGGTCACTCACCACTTCTCGCAGGAATCCCACCCGGGAGAAGATCCCCATCAGGGCCCGCCCCACTACGGGGGCTGTCACCGTCCGGAGGGGAATGGCTTCGGGGTACCTGGTGGCATGGTCCACCAGGACGAGGATGAACCGGTGGCCTAAGGAGGTCCGGGGTCCAGTGGCCCCACGATATCTAGCCCCACCTGTTCAAAGGGGGTACTGACAACGGGGAAGGGTTGGAGGGGAGCCTTGCGCTTCCCTCCGCTCTTACCGCTGGCCTGGCACGTGGGTCAGGACTTGCAGTGTGTCTCCACATCGGCGCGCATGCGGGGCCAATAAAAATGTGTGACCAGTCGGTGATAGGTTTTGTCTTATCCCAGGTGTCCCGCTAGGGGTGGGTCCCCTGTCTACATGAGGGGGGCCCTGCGCTAGTCACGGAGGGAGAGCTTTGGGACTGGTTTCGGGGGGGGCTACGCTGGGGCCCTAACAGGAACTCCCGCTGCCTACCTTGACCTCCCCCTCCTCTCTGGCGGGAAGATCCCTGTCCATTTCTGCCATAGTCTCCCACAGGCCCCCGGGGGACCCGGGTGTTCACCCAACGGTCTGCCTCGACAGCGAGCTTCCGTGGGTCCGCCAATTTGCTGTCCAGGAGGTGCTGTCTTAGTTCCACAAAACAGTTTGTGGATAGGTGTTCCCAGACGATTAAGTTGAATAGTCCTTCAAAGGTGGTAACCTGGCTGCCCTTGATCCACCCTTCCAAAGGCCCGGCTGTATAAATTCACGTATTCTACCCATGTTGTGCCGGGGATCTTTTTGCAGTCTCGGAACCGCTGCCGGTACATCTCCGGGGTGAGCCCATATCTGGCTAGCAGAGTGTCCTTCATATGTTGGTAAGAATTCAGCACGGCGGGGGGCAGGTCCAGCATGGTGTCTCTCCCCTCACTGAGGAAGCGCCCCCACAATCCGGCCCCCCAATCCTTCTCGGGTACCCGGTGGGAGGTCATGGCTATCTCGTACGCTTTGAACCACTGCTGGATGTCGTCTCCCTTGTAGTACTCTTTTACTACATCCTTGGGGATGTGTACTTTGGCCTCCACCGGGGAAGGGATTTCTCGGTTCCCCGGGGGTCGGGTCTCTTCACTTCTTGCTTTTAGTTCGATTTCCTTAAGGCTGCGCTCATGTTCGAGTTAGAGTTTCTTTCCCTCCTGCTCCCTCTGGAGCTTCTTTTCTTCTAGTTCCCCTTGTAACCGTAATTGTTCTACGGCCAACTTTTAACTCGGCCAACTTGAGCTCTCCTTCTATTTTGAGTCTCGCTAGCTCTAGCTCGTGGATTCGGCTTCGTTCTCGGTCTGGCAGCTCCTCTTGTGACAGACCCCTCTCCGCGCTGAGACTCCGGGCCAGGGAGTCGGTTCTCTCTCCTTCTTGGGCGCTGGTTTACTTCTGCGGCCCTCCCTCCCCGCCGTCTCCTTCTGGTGGGGGGAGGGGGCCCCGGACTCTACCCAGGCTGTCAGGGCTTTCTGGAAGTCTTCTTTGGTGCTCAAACCAGTGGTTGCAATGTGAAGATCTTTGCAGAATTGTTTCAGCTCTCTGTGGGTATAATCCTCCAAAAGGTCCTTTTGGAATGAAGGGCTTCTCGCTCGTTCCCGGGAACTCATGATTTCTCTTTTCTCTTGTTGTTCTTGTATCTTCGTTCCGGTGGTATGTCAGTCGTTTACTGTACGATCTCTCGACGTAGGCTCTTATCTCACCGCTGCCACCAATGTTGGAGGGGGCGACCCCAGAGGGGCAGGATATGCTCTCTCGACCACTCCGTGACCCACCTCTCCCAGGAATACTGCCGAGACCTAACGTGAGGTCCTCGCCGGGGAGGACTTCGTGTCTAAGATCGTACACACTGAGCTTACACCACACTTATGGACGGACACCACACCATGGATTTCAGTATCAAAGTTCTTTATCAAACAGAAGAAATTATGCAAAGTGAATACGTATTTACAAGAGCGATCGAGGGATCATAAAGTCTCGGTTGTAAGGAGAGGGAAGCGGGACAGTCACAGTATGGGGGCAGTACGAAGCGTACCCTGCACACAGCTCTCAATCCTCGAGCCGGGGGATACGGAATATGGAGGTCGTACTGGCTGCTCCACTCACTTCTTCTCGAGCCAGGTCATACAGGTAGCGCCGATGGTCCAGCCGGGCCAGAGTACTCCTCGAGCCGCGACAAGGTCAGCAGGGCTTGATCCGGAGTGAACAGAGTGTCTGTTGGTTCTTAGGGAGCCGCGACCACGTCAGCAGGGCTCAGGATGTTCCATGAATGTCCTTCTAGTTGCAAGGGTGAGCCGCTACGAGGTCAGCAGTGCTCCGAGGTTCCACAGTTCCTTCTCCACGAGGATGAGCCGCGACAACGTCAGCAGGGCTCGCACAAGTTCCAAAGTTCAAGTATCGATCTTCTCCTAGAATGGCTGAGCCGCAACCAGGTCCACAGGGCTCTCTTGTCCAGGATTCCACTGCCCGCTAGTTCTTGGGCGGGCCTTGATATAGTGCAGTGGCCCTTTGATGTCCGGACCCTCGCAGGCGGAGATCTCATGCCTCGGGCTGATCATCGGAGTTTCCCGTCGGCTGGCCCCTTTGATCCTTTTGAAGATGCGCCCGGGGATTTCCAGATGCCCAGCAGGGTCTGGAACCAGCTCTTGGGGAGGCCAGAGGTGTAATCGAAACCAGCCCCCAGGCGAAGGCCAGAGGTGCAATCGAAACTCCTGGGCCTTATCTCACTCAGAGGAAACCCTCTACCCCCCAGCTGGGCATGGCGTGTCTGGAGCCTAAGTTTTGCTGGGGCCGGGGTCACACCGGGGGCTAGGGAGTCAGGGACTTCGGGAAGGGTAATGGCTACCGGGAACCCTGTGTGGGATGCAGGTTCTGGGCGCCCGGTACCGGGAGGATGGATGGCGGGATGCGGAGATGGTCTGTTGAATATTAGATTGCGAAGTGAACATTACCGGCGCCATCTTGTCCCACTTAGGCCTTTTTGCGAGCACGTAAACGGTAGCCATTTTAAGACTATGGCCACTCTTGTAACATTGCCCATCGCCTGCACGTCTCCCCGACCTTGCGATCATCCCCCGCCGCAGGCAACCCCCAAGCACATGTTAGAGTAATAAAACAGCCTCAGCACGACCCAGCCCCGGAGCCACATCCCGTGCTGAACCCGCATACCCTTTCATCTCTTTCACGCAAACGGGCCCTTTGATAACCCCCTTCCTCCATGCCCGATTGTCCGAGCTGATCCCAGGCCATCACCTGGCCCTGCGGATTTAAATTTGAATTTGAATTTTAAAATATTTGTATAGCGCACGTTTACCTAGAGGTTTCATGGCGCTGCGGGGGCGATACAGCTTTAACAGGGGGGGACCAATTTAGTTAGGGTGAGAAGGCCTGTGAGAACAGATGAGTTTTCAGTCTCCTACGGAACTCCATGTAAGATGCAGAAGTTCGAATAGGGAGGGGCAAGGAGTTCCAAAAGGACGGGGCAAGGACAGAAAACTTACAGCCTCCTGTCCTACTTTTCTTGAAACGAGGTACAACTAAGAGAGAAAGGGAGGAGGAGCGCAATTGCCTGCCCGGAATGTAATGATGGATGTTGGCCTTGATAAAGGCAGGGGCTGTCCCGGCGCGAGCCTGAAAAGTCAGGCATCCAAGTTTGAACAGGGCTCTTTCTTTTATCGGGAGCCAATGCAAAGAGCAGAGAGACGGGGTGATGTGTTCAGATCTGGGTAAACTAAGAACCAAGCGAGCAGCTTGGTTCTGCACCAGCTGAAGCCGGCGGAGGGCGTAACTGGGGATACCATTATACAGTGCGTTGCCATAGTCAAGGCGAGAGAGAACCATCGCCATGACTATGGGCTTGAGGGCAGAGGTGGAGAAAAAACGTGATATCTTGCGGATAGTCCGCAACATAAAAAAACAAGAAGAGACCACCGTGCTAACATGTGAATGAAGGGTAAGATGTTGATTAAGAGTGATCCCCAGAGTTTTAACAGAAGAAGAAGGAGAAGGAGAGGGACCAAGTGAGGGAGGCCAGAAAGCAGAGGACCAGGGATTGAGTTTACATCCAGTCAGGACAAGTTCGGTCTGATCAGGGTTGAGTTTCAGATGGTTCGAACTCATCCAATCCCTGATGAAGACCATCACTGACTGGAAGCTGTGAATGGAATGAGAGGAGTTAGACAGAGCGAAAATAAGTTGGAGGTCATCAGCGTAATTGAATACTGTGACCTCCATCCGCTGTAAAGCAAAAATAAGTGGGAAAATATATAAATTAAAGAGAAGAGGGGAAAGAGACTTTTTGAGCCGCTGAGGAAAAGTCTGCCAGATGGATGGCTTGGGTGCGATCGCTGAGAAATGAGGTCACCCAAGTGAGGGCAGAACCCCCGATGCCCGTCGCCTCGACATGGGAAAGAAGGATGGTATGATCAACCGTGTCGAAGGCGGCGGATAAATCGAGGAGAATCAGCGCTTGTGGGAGATTGGAATCAAGCCCCTCTCTGAGTGTGTCCATGACGGACACTACCACCTTTTCGGTGGAATGAAGGGGACGAAAACCCGCTTGAGAGGGAGCGAGAAACCCACTAGACTCGATAAAAGAACTGAGGGTGAGCATAATATGCCGCTCCAACACCTTTGCCAAATAGGGAAGGAGGGAGATGGGGCGGTAGTTGGCTGGCATAGTAGGGTCAGCGCCCGGCTTTTTTAGGATGGGAACAATCGTGGCTGATTTATGGGAGATGGGGACAGTACCTGTTTTAAGGGACGCATTAAGAAAAGTCAGGGGGGGAACGGAGCAGGTCCGGAAAATGTCGCCCATGATGTAAGCCGGGCAGACATCTGCAGGAGAGCCAGATTTAATGCTGGGGAGAATAGAAAAAAAAGTCTCCTCAGATAACAAGGCTAATTGGTCAAGGTGGTAAGAATTGTTAGGCGGGACAATGTCAGAAAATGAAGCGGAGGGAGGGGGAATATTGGACTTGATGCCTTCAATTTTACTGATAAAGTAATCATTCAGGGAATCACATAAGTTTTGAGAAGGAGCCGGTTTGGCAGTTGTTCTGTCCGAGGAAGCCAGATCGAATACTGTGGCAAAGATTTCCCTCGGTTTATTCTCTGCCTGGAGAATCTTGCCAGAAAAATAAGAATTTTTTGCCTTCAAAATTGCTCTCTTATATTCCGCCTGAATGAAGTGATACCGGGTTTTTGAGGTCTCACTATAGGTACGTCTCCAGGTGCGCTCTGTTTGGCGAGCCGCCAATTTTTTCTCCTTGAGCTCCTGATTGAACCACTTGTTCGCGTGGTGAGCGCGCTTCACCTGGACACGCCTAAGGGGGGCCACCTGATCACATGACGTGGTTAGCCATTTATTTATAGCCTCAGCTTGAGATGGAATAGAAAATTTGCCAATAGCTGGGCTGGAAGTAGAAAGAGAGGAGCACAAAGATGGGATATTAACTTTTCCCCAATTACGCACCCAGATGTTTTTGGGGCGGGGTGGCCTGTAGGCTGACCTCAAGTCTAGGGAGAAGGAGATCAAGAGGTGGTCAGACCATAGACAGGGGGTAACGATAGGGGCAGAAGTAGAGATGTTAAGAGACCAGATTTGGTCCAAGGTATGACCATGAACATGTGTGGGAGTGTGGACGTTTGAAATAAAATTTAAGCTAACAAGCAGCTCAGTAAATTCTTTGGATAGTGCGGTTTCCGCTGGGGCTGAGGGCCAAAAGTTGAAATCTCCAAGCACCAGGACCGATGAATGGTTTACAATGAGTGTAGCTAATAGATCCTGAAGAGCTGGGAGGAAGTGAGACATAGGTTGGGGTGGACGGTACATCAGAACGCAAGTATTAGGGTTTTTAAAGGACACAGAGCGGGCAATCAGGAAATCCACCTCTGAGATCGAGGGGGAGGGAAGAAGTTGGAACTGAATGCCAGTACGGACAATCATGGCCACCCCTCCTCCTGCCTTACCAGGGGGCTGGTCCGCTCGCAGAGCATAGTATGAGGTGGGCAGGGCGGCCAGAAGGCTAGGCAAGGACTCAGTTTATTGCCCCCTACAGTAGAAACTCCCCTCTCTTCAAAGGGGCTGAGATTAATCAATGTCTTCACACCACAAGATCCGACCGATCGCACATATTTCTGTTCCCAGCGGAATGTCCAGCTGCGCGATAGCCATCACCTGCTGAGATTGGGGTGGGGAATTCTACAGTAGATACGTGTGGGAACGGGCCTGAAGCGGGGATTCCGAGGATGTCTTTCCGAACATCAAAGTATTGCCAAGAATGTGTTGTATGCAATGAAGCAATAAACCTGTGTATAAGAGGCCAGGCCACAGAGATGCGGTGAGAGCACCTCGAGACGATACCCTTTTTGTCCGATCTGACGTGTTCTGCTCCAGGGAGAATTAAAACCTGTTTCCTGCTTTCCAATTTCCAGCTCCTGCCTCTTTATTTGATAATCATCGAGTGGTTTAGAGGCGACTAACGCCAAGCAGTGTTAGAAAGGTTATTCAAAGAAACTGCTTATCAACAATTGGCGTTCCAAACGTGGGGCCCATCAGCGACATGTGGATCCAGTGGGAGAGGTCCTGACGACAGAGTGAACGACTGCAACGATCGGGAAGAGTTCACGCCCGATAGACCCTCGTCTGGCGGTCGATCATCCGAACTTCACTGGTTCCGAACAGACCTCTCTCAAGTGATCTACGGTCCTGACTGGGAACCCTCAGGAGTGCCGCGGCAATAACGGAGAATAGAGGACGATCGGGCGCTGGAAGTGGAAGACGAGAAACTGTCCATACGGTCCGGGTAAGGTCGTGAAGCACGACTCTTTTTGTTTGATTGTTTGAAAATACTAGTTAAATTGTTTGAATCGCTTATCCTCGGTTGTTAAACGAGATTGGTTCTTCTTGAGACATTCTCTACCTACAAACGGTGAAGAATAGGATTATTCTCTCTCCCTTTGCAGATAGTGAAGGATAGGTAGCGCCGACTTTTTGTCCATATCGGTAAGGGCTGATAATACGCCGCGCCTATCTTCTCCCCACTGATTGTTTGGTCCTATTGGTTCTCTTGAGATATTCCCTGTTTGCAAATAACGTAGAATAGAAATATTCTGTCTAGTCTTTGCAAGTAGCGAAGGATAGGTAGTGCGGACCTTTGTCCACCATTGTTTGAAATCCTTTTGACCGCTATACGTCATGCCTATCTTCTCCCCACTGATTGGTAGTTGGTTTAGCCCGGACCGTTTATTAGAGGTAGATCATCCAGCTCCACTGGAGGGCACCCCTAATAAGGACATGTTCACGAAATATGGATTAGTCGCCGTAGCCTATAGTAAGCTATGGCATAAAAATACCAAGAAAGATCGAGAAAGTCAGTGGCCACTGATAGGATCTTTTGATATCAATAAAATAGAAGCACTAGAAACAGCCCTTCGTAAACATAAAACCACGCCAACCATGCTTGAAAGCCTCGGCATGTGGCTAAAGAAGCAATACAACGTAAAAAGAGAGACGAAGCAAAGACCGAAAAAGAACTACAAAAAGCAGCCCACCTGGCTGGTCAAAAGCTAGAAGAGGAGATCAGGGAACGAGAGAAAATAAAGAAAGAACGAGAGTCCGAACCTTCGGGCCAATGCCCTGTTAGAACACCCTCTGTGCTCTACCCCGAGCTACCCTCAAAGCAAAAGGCAAACGATGATTTACTCTTAGGCCCCCCAATCACCTATATGCCCCCTCCATATGCTCCCACCCATCCTATAGCACTGCACCAACAACCCCCGATCCATATTGAAGGTAGTGCCAGGGCCTCGGTACCCACGGCCTCCGCGCCGACCGAGCCTCTCGTACTAAATACCACATCAACGGAAGCTTCAAACAAGCCTGAAGCCGTAGGAAAAGATATTACGAGAGCGAACCGCTTGAACAGCCATGAACGAGGGGGTATTGACAAAATCGTAAAAACTTTAATAGAACGAAAGGAAACAGAGGAATATATTTCGGACATGTGCGACTCATATACCAGCAGCCATAGACGACACTTTGTTGTACGTTTTTGCTGCCACACTCTCACAGCCTATGTGGAAAGATACCAAAACAAAAGACCTGAACGCCTTGCAAACTTGCACAGAAAGGTAGACGTAGGAGATGGGAGCGAGTGTGATGTGATGGAACTCTTCTCGCATACGCTGGAAGTCTTCCGCCACCTCACTGAACAAGAACCGGTAACTAGAAACACGACTCCTGTAACGACCGAACCCCCAATGGAGAAAGTTGTTACCATGAGGCCAATAAAGGAAGTTGCTCCCTACTGGGTCCCCCCACGAGGTCAGGGAACTAATGATGACATTAACCATCAGGACGCAAAGGGAAGGGTGGTTTATAACTGGGTATACCAACCCTGGGATCGACAAGACATCTTGACATTCCGAAAATCCTTACCGGACTCGCGGAAGAACCCCACAGCCTTTTATACAGAACGAGGTACGGCCCTAGGTTCTACAGTCATGACCTTAGCGGACATCCACTTGTTTTTCGGGTTATGTCTACCAGCTGATGTGTGGAAGCAAATCCGGAAAGTCGACCACCTTGAGCTGTTCGGACGTACCTGGATACAACTTGATGGCATAGATAAACAACGAGATCCCGGACAGAAACACTTAAGGGCTATTTTAGAACTTCCAGACAAAATCGTTCAAAAATTAAAGACACTAATCCCTGAGAAAAAGGTAGACTGGTCGATTGTAACGGCTTGCCGTCAGAAACCCCAAGAAGATGTCTCCGAATACTTTTCTCGATTCGAGACAGTGTTTTCTGACTATAAATGTAAATGTCGGAATTTGTAAAGCGCACAGCTACCTCCACCGTAGGTGTCCCGGCGCTGTCCGTATACCGCTTAGGAACCCTTCCTGGCTTCCCTGGGAAATGTCCACTCCTGGGCACCCCCCCCCCCCAGGTGCAGCCTGGTATCCCAGTGCTTTTGGGGCCGCTGTGGAGATTAAGCAAGCTATTGCCCAGAGTTGCAGAGTGGGACCCATGATTAGACTAGGCACCGAGGCGAGAATGATCAGGTCCGGGGAAATTGAGTCCAAGAGCCGCCGAGGCGGGAATTGAACCCTGGTCCAGGGCCAGACCTCTGCATCAGGGTCTGCCGCTCTAAGCATTGAGCCACACTTCTCCACACATGACCACTTCAACCGGACATCACCTGTTTGTCCAAAATTATGTTAAAGGTCTGTTGCAGGAGGTCTCACAGAAACTGCAGACCAGCGAGAGTAGTTGGGTGGCCTCCAAACCCGCTGCTATCCTTCAGATGGCCCAGTACTATAAGCATCAAAAGAACGAAAATGATAGGGCATCAGAGAAAAAGAAGAAAGACCTCAAAGAAAGGGTTATGATTGCACAGTTGCAGGGAGTGACTATAGGAAAGGAACCCTACAAAGGAAATTACCAACCGAATGCCCCTAGAAACCCGCCTCCTAGAGATAATGCACCCACATCCTACGCTGGACGTAGAGATTTGAGTGAAAACCAGTGTGCGGTCTGTAAAGGACTCGGACATTGGAAATTCCAGTGCCCGATTCTGCTAAAAATGATCAGAAATAAGGAGACGAGGGACTCAACGAACGGACCAAGAAATAGAGGACGTGGACGAGGATACACGAACGACACTAGCGACGAAAGGCCCGGTAAAACGAACACATTTGACCGTCCCCGACAGAACCAGAGCCAACAGTCTGACTACGACAACACGTACGACTTTGCATAGGACTGCCAAAGGCAAGGGAGGGATCCAGTCAAGCTCTATGTTGACCAGCAAGGCCCTTATGTCACCGCTAAGGTCCTAGGCACGAAGTCTCCATTTTCGGTAGACACAGGAGCAACACGTAGTGCTTTATCTAAACGACTGATTCCAAGGGCACCCTTGTCTGGCTCACATGTAACATCAATAGGTTTTGATGGAACGCCCTCCACTAATCCCTTGTCCACACCAATCCCTTTTGCCTTGGAAAACAACACCACTGACACAACATTCCTACTCTCCTCCAACACCCCCGATGCCATTATGGGTCTTGACTTGTTGAAACATTTCCGAGCCACCATTAGATGCTCACCGGACGGAGTCCGAGTCATTTTATACGACAACCCCAATCTGCTCAGACCTTGTCCCACACGACACATGTTCTCTGAAAACTGACGCCGACATATCATTGCTCGACACCTTACCCCCGTACTTATGGGCAAAGACCGACTCAGACGTAGGGCGGATGATGATTGATGATTGATCCTGTGCATATAACTGTACGACAGGACGCAACACTCCCAACACTCCCACAATATAGGATATCACCCGAAGGCGAGAAGGCATTGGTAGAGATTATTCAATCCTTAGTGAATGCAGGAGTGGTAGAGGAGGTGGTCAGCAACGTTTGTAACAGCCCTATCTTACCGATTATCAAGAAGCAAGGAGAGGGAGATGAGAAAGCGTACCGCTTCATCATCGACCTGTTAATAAAGTAGTTCTGCCACAATACCACGTGGTCTCCGACATCACCACCATTCTGACCGTAATCCCGTCCACGGCCACCACTTTCACTGTCATTGATCTTAAAAACGCCTTCCTCTCTATCCCTATCCACCCAGACAGCAGCTACCTTTTCGGATTTACCCTAAAATCCCGCTTGTACAGATTTTGTCGAGCACCCCTGAGGTTCCGTGAATACTGAACCCGTTGCATAAATGTCGTCGTATCATGACGATTTTGGTATCAGCGGACCGAAAATGGCGAATATAATATGTACGAGTGTTTTCGTCATGTTCGAGTGACGAGATCACCATGAAATCAGGGATTCCGTTCTGAACCCTTGGGTTCAATTTTGTGTACGGCAGCCATTTTGTGGTTGCCCTCACATAGGCGATGACTAAGGCCTAACGAGTCCTTGGGACACGTACACCTTCAGCTGACTTCTGTGTGACCTGGGCAAGCTGACTCCGTTGTCCGAAGCCAAACCTGTTAGGCCGGTTCCTTTGGCAGTAGCTGGTCGAGATTGAGGATCAAGGCACAGGACACCATGAACCCTTTATTGCACACAACTATGTCTTATCTTACTCACACCTGTCTCTGCTCCTTTCTTTATGGTCCTTTTACGATGAGGAGGTTCCCGTTTTTTAGGTCTCCCGGCGTTGAACCACGCGAAAGCGCGGTCTCGCCAGAGACCTACAGTCAGCGACTCTGCTTCCCCAAGAGAGGGGACAGGAGCTGGCCATGCGCAGGGAATTGAGCGGGCCACGCGCATGCGAACGCGCACGCTGTGGCCAGCTCCTGTCTCATCTCCTGGAAAGCCGTACCACACAGCTACACCTCCCCCTGCACGCATGCGCACAAACAGAGACACACACACACACACGAGCGCACCTACACACACGCACGCACACATACACACGCGCGCACACACACACACACACACACACAAGTGCACTGAGCCCCCCCTACAAGTAAGGGCCACTTACCGCCACTCCAGAATGCTGCAGCCTCCTCGCCGCGTCATCACCTCTGGCCAGGCACTCCGTGGGCGCGGGCTTCAAAAGACGGAAGTCCCACCCCACGATAGGTTTCGTTTTCTCTTCTCTGATGCGCCTATTAGTTCAACTGTAACTTATAGAGTTGTCAACTTTAAAGAAATTAAAATTGTGTTACTTTTTTATAGAGGGCCGTAATACCACTTTTTGTTCAATTTGTATGCGCTGTAAACATATTTTTATATTCGTCATTCACCGTCAAGGGAAGGGCAAACTTTAATGTATTTCCATTGTGAAAGCACTCAACTAAATTAATATTTTTGAAGGTCCAAAGAACAAGCGTGGACTGTTCTATCTAGAGAGCCGAAAACAATGGGGGTTGGGCGAGGTTTGTGTTCTGCAGTCTTCGCCCGCGGTACCTGCCTGACGGCCAGAGTCTGCCCAGGGGCGGGCGCTCCCTGCCGCCCCCCCCACGCACCTTCCCTGCCTCACCAGCCAGCCACAGCCCGGGACTGCAGCGAGTGCACAACACCCAGATTGGAGTTGCTCTGCTCAGCATGTGGTGCCCGGGGGCCAGAGAGGAGGGATGGCTGAGCCGTGGGGAGTTCCTGTCCTCCTCCTCCCCTGCACGTAAACTACATCCAGTTCACGCATGTGCTCTCCATAGGGACAGAGACTGTGCCATAACGAGGGCGCATACTTATTATCATATCTGTTCAATATTTTTCTTCATTCCGGAAATAAAAAGTCGACATGTCTGCTTCCACCTGCGAGTCAAGCGCGTGCCGTCCTATACCAACCAAAGTGTTTTACCTGAAAGACCGGTCTCAGCTGCCAGACTGTTACAGCTCCACGCCAGGCGTGACTCTCTTCTTGACGACTCCAGGAGGTAAACAACATAGTTATTTCTGCCGCATAATAGAAAGGGATCGGATGCGTTTACTGTGCAAGCAGTGCACGTGGTGGACAGAACTGTACTTCACGCCGAACACGAATGCATTGCATGTTGCAGTGGGCCATTCCATAGGCAGCGTACAGGGCTGCCACAAGTATGTGGGGGCCTGCATGTAAAAAGGGTGTCCCCCAGGACACACCCGCTCTTCGTAACCCCCCTTAATGCCCTCGTGCCCAGCTTTGTGTATTTGGGAACGCCACCTTTCTTGCTGCCTCGCATGTTAATTATGCAAGTGAGTTGTGTAATGCCTCTGTAATCTCTGAAGTGCAGAGGGTCCTTCTGCTCCACACGAGGCCCTGACATAGCAGTCATTTTGAAAAGGTATAGAGCAGCGGTTCTTGAAATTTTGACTTATGTGGACCTCCAGTGTACCATTTCTGGAATCCGGGGACCCCTTAGAGTCATTATGGGAAGCCTGGTACCCCTGGCCTACGCAGTTTCTACGATTTGAACCTTGAAACAGTACACAAACATACAAAAACAGTTATAAATAAACAAATGGACAACTAATAAAATATTTTGTTTAATTCACATTCAAATATAGAAAAAAATATTTATATTTTCAATTTTGCTTCTTTGTATAATGAAGTACTGGGTTTTTCGGAACCCAGCGGTGTCAGGGTACACCCTAAGACTTCGGGTCCTTCCTGCTTAGACCACAGAAACACAGAGTCTTCTAGGTGAAGTCAAAGATCGAATTTATTGGCTGCAACCAAGTAACGGGCGTCCTAGAAGTACAACACAGTGTATATTCTCAGGAGACTGCTCAATCTTACAAAGTCAGTCTTCTCTTCTTATACGAAATATTACGCTTTAGGCAAACATTCTTTACATTTCAGTAGACCATTCACATGTTTTCACTACAAAGAAAAAGCAGAGTCATGATGACAAGCCCATGTTTCAGTTTGTCCAGCCCATAATAAATTATCCGGCAAGGCCCAGTTTTCTCATCAGATATCGACGGACCCCCAATAAAATCGGGCATCTCCTCATCATAAAGCAAGTCATAAAGTAGAGAACAGGGACAGGTGTGTGTAAGATTAGGCGTGGTTGGTGTGCGATGAAAAGATTTTTACGGTATGTTGTGCCTTGATGCTATCTCGTTCGGCCGCTGGGAGGGGAACTGACCGAACAGGTTTAGCCTTGGGCAGTGGAGTCAGCTTGCCCAGGTCACAGAGAAGTCAGCAAAGGTGTACGTGTCCTTCAGAATCGTGTTTGGCCTTAGTCATCTGCCTATGTGAGGGCAACTTCACAAAATGGCTGCCGTACACAAAATGGAACCGGAGGGTTCAGGACGAACTCTATGAGTTCAGGGTGAAATCGTCACTCGAATATGACGAAAATGCTTGTGCATAGTGTACTAGCCGTTCTCGGTCTTCTGATATCAAAATCGTCATGATACGATGATGTGTATAACAGGGGTCCAGAATTTTAAGTACTACAATATACTTCATTAATTTTAATTTATTCACTTTAATATTATGCCTATTTGTAAAACAGTTGCGGCCCCTTTGTAGTCCTCACGGACCCCAAGGGTTCCTCAGACCCCAGGTTAAGAACCACTGTTCTAAAGAAAGGAAGCAGGCCAACTTTTGAAACCCCAGAGTTGTACCTTTTTTACCCCTCCCCAACCCTTCTCAATCCAAATAACTGACTAACATATCCTTCACTACCCTCTTATCCCTCCGCAATCCTTCTCACTCGGTAAATAGACAGAGCGATGCAGAAACAGTAACCAATCTGCTTCTGCTTGACACCTCTCCCTTCCAAGGAGTTGGGAGGCTCTCAGAGGCAACATGCAGATTTTTGCTGATAAAATGGGTAAGCAACAGCTAACCATTCACAAACAATGTTTATATACCAATTGCAAATTAAAAAATATATATATGCAAAGCATTGTCATTTACAATGCCAGTAACTCAAACTTTAATGCTGGGAGACCTATTGCATTGTAAATGCTTGTATTAGGGGTCCGTCCGATTTATCTGGTGAAGAGTGTTGGGCCTTACCGGGTAATTGATGGTGGGTTGGACAATGAAATGTGGGTTTGTCATGCAATGCTTTTTGGCGTATACACATGGGATTGGTCAACTGTAAATAAGGAATGTTTGCCTGAAGCACAATATTTGGTATAAAAGGGATGACGCGCTTTGTAAGATTGAGCAGTCTCCTACGAATATACAGCCATTGTACTTCGTGGACCTCTGTTACTGGTTGCAGCCAATAAATCTGATCTTTGACGTCACCAAGAAGTTGCCGCGTTTCTGTAGTTCTGAGACAGGTGAATTCGGAGACTTCGGGTGTATCCCCTGGCACCGCTGGGTTCTAAATAACCCGGTTCTCCAATTGGCGCCCACAGTTGGGCGACTTCAGCGGTACCGGTCCAAGCCTGATGATCGTGAGGAGCTTCATGTAAAAATTCTGGAGGAAGGCCAGCCACTTCATCGACCCCTGTATGTCGTCGTGGTCCGAAAGTCTTTGCTGCGAGGTTCCCCGCTTTCCGACGGCTACGAAGGACTGCTGCCCTGACTGTCGCCCTGTCTTGGACCCTTGATGATTTGTAGAGCGTGACGATAGACGGGTCTTCTGGTGACGTCATCGATACCTCAGTTAAGTATGAGTGGAGCGTCTCCCAGTCCTTCGTTTTTGGGTATCCCATGGGATTTTTGATTTGTTAGGATCTTTGATTTGGAACTTGCAAGTACCAAAGCCGGAGGACTCGTGTATTCACGAGACTATCGTATTCGATAATCCTTTGAAGTTTGAAGCTAGACTAGTGAGCGAAGATGCCTGTTCTTAGCAGACTTGGAAATTTGTTTTGTTGTGGTCGTAATAGGGATTCCCGATTGGAGGGCTCGTGTCCGGTTCCTCCAATTGGAACTTCAACCTATGAGCTCTATGTGAAGCATGGCGTGGGCCCTATCACGTATAATGAAGTATGGGTTAGGTACACTAGGAAAGATGGTGTCCTAAAATGGCCCCAATATGGTAGTTTTGATGCAGAAGTTCTAGATAATCTAGAGGTTAAACTCTTTAAGAAGAAAGCCCGGCCGGCGATGTTTGACTCTTTCCGCCTATGGCGAAAGGAAGCCAAACAGAAAGAAATTAAATTACCGAAGAAAAATAAAAGAGAGAAGGGTATTTCGATAATGCAAGCTGCTATACAGTTTAAAGATAACGAAGAAGAACAGGCGAGTGAGCAGTTGCACAGGCAAGGTAAAATGGCGATTGATAAATGCTACCCGGCTTTGCCACTTCTTCAGCAAGATGCAGCGAAGGAACTTGAGAAAGATCCTTTAATGTCGCATTTGTTGAGTTCGCCACCCCCTTATGCTCAGAATGCTACAGCACCTCCGCAACCTTTAGTCGTGCAACTTCCAGTTGTGCAGCCTCCTGTTATTCCACAGCCGCCAGCTCCTCTTCAGTTGGCTCCTGCTCCTCTGGCGCAGCCTCCTCAAGGGCCACTGACTTTGCTACCTGCTCCGCCTTTAATTCCTGCACCCTTTTCACCTGTTCTCGCTACCTCCTCTACTACTGCTCCTACGTTGACCTTTTCTCAGTCCGCTTTATCTCCTGTCCTGTCAACCTCTCCTTCTGTTCGACAGAGAATGACTGATACTGTTACTAGTCTTTTGTCTCCTTTCTTTGGGTCGCATAGTACGACCCCTGTTTCAGAGCATAAACAGTTGCGTAGCCAACTGCCTGATTCTAGAGAGAAGGGAGTATTGGATCATTTGGCGCATAAATGGGTCACTGATCCTACAAGATATGAGTTAGGGTCTGTTATGGATGTCTTCCGTCAATGGGAAGCACCGAAGCAGAGATATGTTTTCGATAAAATGTGTACTTTCCTTTGTGAAGAATGGGAAGATGATGAATTGGGACAGACTCTGCTGGAGTTGTCCAATGTACGATCCGAGTTTGCAAAAGGTACGATTGTGGGTGCCGATGTTGAGAAAGCGGTTGCGACACTGCTTTCGTTTAGGAACGAGTCTCCTTCTCGGTCGTTGTTTGAGCCTGACCCTTCTGTTAGGAGGAAGGTGAGACAATATCCCATGAGAGAAGTTCCCCCAGTTTGGAGAGAAGGGGACCCGAACGCTAATCCAGCTGTACCGGCTCATTTTCAACGTGTTTGGGTACATGTTCCATAGAAGAGAGCTGAAGTCTTGGCTCTTAAACAGACCTTACCTGACCCACGTAAAAATCCTGCAGGGTACTATAAGGAGTTATCACAAATTGCAGACTCATGTATTATGAATTTAGCTGATATCGATATGTTGTTTGGAAATGTGGTTCCACAGCCTTTATGGGGTTTGATTCGTCAAACGGATCATGCGCAAGAGTTAGGTGACTCATGGGTTAATATTAGTGCTGCAGATGGCCGACAAGTTGGTGGCGCTAAACCTGAGCCTTTAGTATCAGAACTCCCTGGTAAGATTGTTGCTTACATGAAAACTTTGATGCCTGCTATGCGAGTAAACTGGGACAAATTGTCTGCGTGTAAGCAGAAGAAAGATGAAACTGTATCTGATTTTTTCACCAGGTGTGAAGAGACGTTTATCGACCATAGTGGTCAAGACTTGAGTACTGAAGGTGGTCAACGTTTGTTTGTTGATAAGTTTGTACATAATCTACTTCCTGAGTTATGTAAGAAGTTGAAGGATTCCGAGAGTTCGTGGGCCGTTTCCTCATCAGCACAGATATTGGCTACTGCGCAGTACTAGGAAAATAGGGGTAAGGACGAGAAGGATAGAGCAGACAAGAAGACTAAAGAGTTGAAGACGAAGGTGCTTTTACAGCAGGCGTATCCGGCCCGTAGTAATCAGCGTGATTATCAGTAGCCTCAGCAGTTTCAGAGAAACTCGCAAAGGTTCGAGTCTCCTCAACAGCGTTTTCTGGTAGGCCCTAATCAGTGTTCATATTGTAAGGAAGAGGGTCATTTCAAGTATAGTTGCCCTATTTTGTTACAGCGTATGAATGGTGTTTCTGGTACAAGAGGTCGGGGTGTTCAACAAGCTCCTAGAGGTAGAGGACGTGGAGGTTTTCCCCAGAACGCGCGTACCTTTCATCAACAAAATTCGATGAATAGTTTTGATCAGCAGAATGGTGCATCTGGTAGGACGACTCAGTACTATGCTGACGACTATTATGTTGAAGGTGAGAATATGGATGGCAATGATTGCTAGGACAGCCATGGACAAAGAGAGGGAGTTGTTTCAGTTCCAGTAGATCAGAGTGGACCTTATGTTGAAGTGATTACCTCAGGTGTGTTAGAGCCTTTTCTGTTGGATACTGGTGCTACGAAGAGTTCTATTATGCACTCTAAACTCCCTGGCGCACCTTTGTCTGGCTTAACGAATGTTTCAGTAGGTTTTTCTGGTGCCCCAGTTAGAAACCCAATTTCTAGTCCTATGTCCCTTTCTGTTGGACCTCGTGAATTGGAAGCACCCCTTATTCTGACGACAGGTTGTGGTGAGAACTTGTTGGGATTGGATCTGTTGAAAAGATTGTATGCGACGTTGTATTGTTCTCCTTCGAGAGTACAACTTACAATAGGTAAGAAAGTGGTTTCTCCAATGTATTTGTCGAAGGACAAAATCCCGACAGAATTGTCTTTTCTTCCTGATATTCTTTGGGCGACTGGTCCTAACGATGTGGGTCTCTTGGAGATACCGCCATATGTTGTGACGTTAAAAGCGAACGTTAAAATGCCACGTATTCCTCAATATAGGATCTCTAGTGATGGTGAAAGAGCATTACTAGCGATCATTTATGATTTAATTGAGAAAGATGTGATTGAAGAAACAAGAGGAAATGTGTGCAATAGCCCTGTTTTACCTGTCTTGAAACGCACTGACTCTTCTCAGCCACCTGTTTACAGGTTTGTGATCGATCTTAGAGAGGTTAGGAGGTCGAAGCTTCCGGTTTAAGCGCGCTCCTCAAGGCTACTGTGAGAGTCCGTCAATTTATAGTCAGGCTTTGAAAACACAGCTTGATACGATTGTCTTACCTGATGGTGCTGCTCTTCTTCAGTACGTCGACGATTTATTAATTGCTGCCGATACCGAGGAAATTTGTAAGAAAGCTACTTTGTCATTGTTGCGTCATTTATCTGATTTTCATCACAAGGTGTCTCTTTCGAAGTTACAGTATTGTCGACAAGAAGGGACCTACCTAGGTCATCTCTTATCAAAGGAGGGAAGAAGATTGACCCCAGAACGAATTCAAGTGATTGCGAAAATGAGTGTGCCAATTACGCAGAGAGAAGTGCGTGCTTTCCTGGGTATTAAGTCATATAGCAGACAATGGATACCAAATTTTTCTCTGCTGGCCAAACCGCTGGTGGCATTGACTTGTAAAGATACACCGAATCCCCTCCAGTGGTCTGAAGATTGTCAGAAAAGTTTTTCCGAATTGCGTAATGCATTGTGTTCGGCTCCTGTGTTGGGTACCCCCGACTACAGTAAGCCCTTTACGTTGTATGTCCACGAGAGAGAGGGATGTGCGTTGTCAGTGTTGCCACAATCTTTTGGGGAAAGGCAACGTCCATGTGCATGTTTCTCGTCGACTTTGGATCCGGTAGCTAGGGCGTTGCCGAGTTGTTTGAGAGCCACAGCGGCAGCAGCTGTTTCCATTCAACAGTCTGCTGGTTTGGTGATGAATAATACGCTGATCATGATGGTTCCACATGCAGTGGATACTTTGTTAAACAGGACCAAGACACAGCACTTAACTAGTGCTCGATTGTCAGGTTATGAGCTGACACTTTTAGCGAGTCATGTGCACATAAAGAGATGCAATATGTTGAATCCAGCCACGTTGTTGCCGATTTCAGTAGAGACAGATGTTTTTGAGCAGCATGATTGTTTTCTAAGGACAGAGGAAGAAACGAAAGGGAGAGTAGATCTTAGGTACACTCCTCTTGTAAAGTGTGATGCTACCTTATGTGTGGATGGTTCATGTTTCAAGCTTCCGAATGGTGATACGACTGCGGCATATGCTGTTACGACTTTGCATATGATTGTTGAAGCTGCACGCATCCCACATAATTCAGCCCAAGCAGCAGAGTTGATTGCACTTACGAGAGCGTGTGTGTTGTTGAAAGGAAAGAAAGTGACCAAATATACCGACAGCCAGTATGCGTTTGGTGTGGCTCATAGTTTTGGACGTTTGTGGAAGGAACGTGGGTTCCTCACGTCACATGGGACAAAGATACAGCATGGTCAGTTTGTGAATGAGCTTCTGGAGTCACTTATCTTGCCGTTGCATGTTGCGATTGTGAAATGCAGTGCACACAAGAAGGTTACTGATGACGTTGGTCGCGGTAATGCGTTTGCAGACGAAGTTGCGAAAGACGTGGCAAGGGATGTGATGAGTCGAATGTATGTTGCGGGTCCGGCGAGATGGGTTCCGGATAGAGGAATGTGTGAGGATACAATAGAGAGTGTGAAGTCGATTCAAGCTGAAGCTACAGAGAAAGTGTTGAGTGTGTGGAGAGAGAATACGGGTAAATTGGATGCGAATGGTTGTTGGGTTGAGTTGTCAGAGCATCAACGATGGTTGTTACCCGATGCGTACGTGCTTGCAGTGGTTACGATGGCGCATGGAATGGCTCATATCAGTGTGAAAGGGATTTGTAAGTTGTTGGCTCCAGTATGGCAAGATGCTGGAATTCCTAAGTGTGCAGAGAATGTGGTCAAAAATTGTATGGTTTGTCTGAGATACAATCCTGGCAAGGGAACTCCAACTCCAGCTGGTCATTTTGCTCCTCCAACGTATCCGTTCGAGGTTTTGCAGCTAGATTTCATTCACATGGAGAGATGCAACAACCTGAAATACGTACTAGTGGTTGTTTGTGCCTTTTCGAGATGGGTAGAAGCATATCCCCTGAAAGATAATACTGCCTTGTCCACACCTAAAGCCCTTGTCAAACAATTTTTCCCTAGGTATGGTGTGCCGAGAATGGTCTGGAGTTATAATGGGAGTGAATTTGTGGGTCAAGTGATGAAGAGAGTGTGTGAAGGCCTAGGAATCCGGCAAAAGTTCCACGCTGCAAATCATCCCCAATCAGCTGGTCTAGTGGAGTGCTATAATGGCACCCTCAAATTGAAGTTGGCAAATATACAGGCGAGCTCAGGTCTTAAATGGCCCGACGCGTTGCCATTAGCACTTTTATCGACAAGGATGACTGTACATTCTCGAGTGGGACTTAGTCCCTATTAGATAATTTTCGGTTGCCCGGCAAACATATGGGGATTTCCGAGGCCGACGAAATTCAGCGAGATTGAGCACCCTGTACTGCTTTGTGGTAAATAAATAAATAATACCCTATTTTTGACTAGACATATATCATAACAGATAGCTCAATAAATAAGAGTCAAGATTCGAGGTAGTAGGAGTTTTTTGCAGGTTTAATACAGCATAAGGACAGGAACAGGACAACCTGCATAGGAATAGGATGACAGGGCCCAGCAGCTGCTGGGGCTGGGTCTGGGATGAGCGCGCTCACTTTTAATAACAATACATGAGCATATATACATAACGCAAACACATAGCATTACATTGCAGTAGGCGTAGCAGTGGGTGGAGCAGAAGGCGTGACGCGTAGCAGTCGCGAAAGATAAGAGTAAAAAGAAGGTGTAACTCAGACATGTGATGCAAATGTAACAGAATATGTCATGAATGGGCGGAAACATAGGAGGGGGCTACCTAAGGAGCCGGGGCCTCTAACCTGGTGGTGCGCGCAAACTGGCAATGACGTGTTACGAGGAGAAGCTGGGGGCTATGAACTCTGTGCTAGGAGCAGAGACTAAAGTCTGGAGGGTCGGAGCGACATGTACCTAAACCCTATCTAGTATCTGATGTTTAGGGAACATGTTGATATAAACTAGAAGTCATGAGGGGAAAAGCTAACTGACTCTAAGACTGGAGCATGCATTTATTCTACATATAGTGCGTGATGAAGAATATTAAATGACCATTAAATACAGTATTTCTCTTAACATGGAGCCGCATAGGCTAGACAATGACGGAAACTATTGATGTAGTTCAGTAGCTTAGGAATGCAGAGAAGGAGGACTAAACTGATAGCTGGAATCATAACATAGTCTTGGCAGACTCAGAGGCAGAGCCAAGCTGCACCGGGCACTGCGAGGCAGGAAGTAAGTGAAAGGTCGAGGATACAGGTGGGGGCTGGATCGCTCCTCAGCAAGGGTTCAGGAGACAGGAGCTGAATCTGATGTCCGGGCCCTGTTGAGGCCTGGAAACGGGGACTTTATAATGAAATAACGTGCACACTGAGAAACGTGGCAACATTACTTTACATAGGCCTGATACTCATATTACTCATGGGGACTGGGAAATGACATACCAGAGGTGGACACAACTATAATTGCGTCTTGAATCGGACATGGGGAATAACATACGCATATTGATCATGCACACATAACATATGATGGATGACACGTAGGGACACAGAACATGACAAAATTTACTTTTCCACATTCCCTCCTTGTCACTACGTTTCCATCAGGAAACATCAATATTCATGATACCATCTATCATTTCATACAGTACCATTTGTTCATCTCGAATTGTCTTGGAACGGGATTTAGAACGGGGCTTGGGACTAGGAATACAAGAGGTAGCACACATGCCGCAAATCGCAGGGCCACATTGTATACAGAGGCAGCAGCTGAATATGATCGCTACTGCGATACCTAGAAAGGACAGGACTTTCCATCCCCAGGCGGAAATTATATTCCAGAACCAACCGGACCATGTCCAGGTGCCTGGATCTTGGTGTAACAGATGGGAAATTTTATGAAGTCTGGTTATAGCTGAATAAACAGACGGCGCGTTATTTGGAATGAAAATGCAACAACTGGATCCGATGACTCTACAGGCCCCGCCCCTATCGGCCAGTATGACGTCAAGGACGAGACGATTCTGGAGCACAACAATTCTCATAAAGGATTGCTCTTCGGTTAAGTTACCTAGAGCGGAGGCAGTCTCATCTACTACAACTTCAAGGGTTCTTGTTAACCTACGAATTAGCTTACTGTTTACAACTGTACCTAAATAAGGGAACACACCTTTATCAATATCAATGAATTGCTCTGCAGCAGTTTCAGTATAATCGACAATCGGGAGGTTTCTCTTGTGTCTAGTATGTACTAGGAAGGAATTCCTATGGTAGTCAGGTGGGGCTAGGAAAACAGGTGGCAGTAGGAAGGCAATGTAACAGGTTCCCTCCCAATCGAGGGGCAGACGAACATATGCGGTTTGACCACAAACAAAATAAGAATGACGTGAAGCTTTAAAAATAGATTTCCCACTGTCACTATACTGGATAATAGTAGTACAATCACTATGTCCTACGTGTACAGAACCATAATTACGGACACATAATTCGCCTTTGACTGGTAATACTGAAATAGCAGGTGAGTCTGGAGTAGTATCAGACTGAACATTCAGGACCATAAAATTCGACGAATAATTACCTAAATTGTACACTTCATTTTCTGGATCTAAACCTGTTCTGTGGGGGAAACCTTGCTTGTCTGGGAAACATGTGCTGTTAAGAAAAGACATATCTGTTAAGGAGGACGTTAACGTGGACCATGCTCCACACGAACCATTATGTGAAAAAGGATAAGGAAAAAGTGGCAGAACTCCCTTTGACGTCTGGAAAGGGGGGAGTCGACCACACACCCAACAATTAGTGGCATTGCTGGTTTGATGTGAATAATGCAACATGCGGATAAATGTATTGTTACGCATAGCGAGGCGGTATGAATATTCGTGAGGAGGCAGATCACTAAACGTGTGCTCTACTGTAACATTAGAAGGCTTATTTACATGAGGAACTGGAAAACACAGGAAAAATGCGTAACTAGTGCAGGAAATCAAAAGGCTGAGAAATAATATGAAACTTAGAAAAACGATACATCGGATTGAGTTTTGACTGACTCTCTCACTATGGGGGTCTATTTTATACATGTCAGAAACAGTCTAACCGTTTCACCTAGGGGAGGACTTATACAATCAAACTGACTGACTTATTTTACTAGACCTTAGCTTTTGCTTATACTCCTGCTGCGGAGTTTTCTCTAACAGGGGAGGGGTTGTGTCAATGTCATTTGCGGGACAGTCCTTAGGAACAATGTTTTGACAAGTCTTGATATCCTGGGAAATGTTCTTGGAGACCGGTTTCAATCCGTAGAATTTCTTGACGTGCGAAAGGTGCACCCAGCCGCGGCGTCCTTCCAATTTCACAGCTGTACGGGTGGTGAGGAGGACCTGACGGGGCTCCTTCCAACGTGGCTCCAGCGGACTTGATCTGTCGAAGTTACGTACGAGCACCATCGAACCTGGAACGATTTCATGCGGTGCCACCTCGGTATTGTCTGGAAATGTGGCGGCAACCTGTGAACGACATGAGTTGAGGGCAGACATCAAGGAAGCTAGGTAATCTGTCAGCATATTACATGAAACATCAGTAATACTTCGGGGTCTAGGAGTACCCCACATGTTAGGGGGGCGGCCGAATACGACCTCATACGGGGACAGACCTGATCTGGAATGTGCGACCATGCGCATATAAAACAAAGCAACTGGCAGAGCTACTAGCCAGTCCACACCCTTATCTTTACATATTTTGGCAATTCGGATTTTCAGAGTCTGAATATGTCTCTCGACTAGACCGGCTGCTTCAGGATGGCGTACACAATGAAACTTCCACTGGTACCCTAACAACAGGGAAACGTGCTTCATCAACTCAGATGAGAATGGCTGACCGTTATCAGAATATACGACTCTAGGGAGTCCATATCGAGGGAAAAACTCACGAACCAACTGCTTGGCAGTGGTCGCGGCTGTGTAATCTGGGACTGGATATGCTTCTGTCCATCTGGACAAAGCGCATACAACTACAAGAACATACTTGAAACCTCGACATCGCTCCATCTGAATATAATCCATCTGGAGGACCTCAAAAGGGTGGTCAGGAGGCTGGAAACCACCTTGTTCCACCGGGACACTTTTACCTGGATTAAACTGACAACATATCATACAGGTACGGACTTTCTGCTTGGCTGCAGCTCGTAAATGCTTGTTGAACCAAATGTTCTGGATACTGTCTAACATTGCTTTTTCTCCTAAATGTGCTGGACTATGTGCGGTATTAATGATGACTTGAACCATAGAGTCGGGGAGAAACCATGCGGTCCTACCCTTCGTCACCCATCCTTGATCTGTCTGGACCCCTCCTTGTTCAGACCACTTCTTGATTTCATCGGGAGTAGCATGTAACTGGATATCTATGACATCTTGAGTAGGGTCCTTAACTGTCATACATGTAGTCAGATCTGGAGTGTGTGTCATGTTAACTGGACTGTCTAGAGTCTGTGCTGTAAGTTTGGCTGTGCGATCTGCTAGATCATTACCTTGGGAAATAATGTCAGTAGCTTTCGTATGTGCTTTGCATTTCATGATAGCAATGGATGTCGGTAAATGTATTGCATCTAACAGAGCTTGAATAAGGAGACCATGCTGAATCTTGGTTCCATGAGAAGTCATGAAACCTCTCTCCTGCCAGAGCACTCCAAAGTCGTGTACAACTCCAAATGCGTAACGTGAATCTGTGTAAACATTAACTTTCAGGTTCTTGGCGTGTATACAGGCTTGTGTCAGAGCAACTAGCTCTGCTGCTTGAGCGGACAGGGTATCAATACGGTGTGTTTCAATAACTTCGGTGTCAGTAGTCACTGCATACGCGGCGACTAGTTCTCCTGTACTAGTTCTCATACATGAACCATCCACATAAAGTGTCAGGTCAGGATCTGGTAACGGAATGTCTGTCAGGTCTTGTCTTGGCTTTGTCGTAATGTTGACTACTTCCACACAGTCGTGTGCGACAGGATTTGAACTAACTGATGGTAACAGTGTAGCAGGATTCAGGATGTTGCAGCATCTAATATCTATGTGTGGCTGAAACAGTGTCAATTCATAACCTGTTAAACGTGCAATTGTCAAGTGCTGTGTTTGTGTTCGGTTTAAAAGAACTTCCACGGAGTGTGGGACTTGTACTGTCAAGGAGTGTCCTAAAACTATGGAATCACTTTGTCTGATAGCTAGTGCTGTGGCTGCAACCGACTTGAGGCACGCAGGCAGAGCCTGGGCGACTGGATCTAGTGTGCTAGAAAAATAAGCACAAGGCTTGTATTGTCCTGCTTGGTCTTGTGTGAGAACAGATAATGCTGTACCTTCACGTTCAGTAACGAAAAGTGTAAAAGGCTTACTGTAGTTCGGTGTAGCTAGAACTGGAGCTTGGCATAAAGCTTTCTTCAACTCGTTGAAACTAAGTGTATGTTCAGATGTCCAAGGGAGAACAGTCGATACGGCTGCCTCCTGTGTCGTTAACTGTATCAGTGGCTTGGCTAGAAATGCATACTGAGGAATCCATTGTCTGCAATAAGAAGTAAGGCCGATAAAAGCACGTACCTCCTTCTGGGTCTTGGGCTGAGGAAGACTCGCTATTAACTGGATACGGTCTGGTGTCAACTGCCTACCCCTCTTGGACAGTAAGTGTCCTAAGTATACCACTTGCTGGACACAGAATTGAAGCTTCGAAGGGGACACCTTGTGCCCCATCTCGGCTAGGAAATACAGAACCGTCAGTGACGCTCGCTCGCAGTCACGTTCAGAACGAGCTGTGATCAGTAGATCATCGACATACTGGAGCAGGGCAGTGTCAGTTGGCATGTGAATATTGTCTAGTTGTCTCTTAAGTGCTTGACTGTAAATACTAGGACTTTCTGTGAAACCTTGAGGAGCGCGTGTGAACATATAGCTCCTTCCATTTAAACAAAATCCGAAAAGAAACTGGCTGTCTGGATGAATTGGAACACTAAAAAATGCGTTCTTGAGGTCTATGACAGTGAAGAACGTGGCTTCGGAATCAATAGCAGTTAACAGGGAAGAGATATCTGGGACAACTGGGTACTGCGGAATAATACATTTGTTAAGTTCCCGTAAATCAATCACTAATCGATATACTGGGGGTGCATTTGGATCAGTACGTTTCATGACTGGAATGATCGGAGAATTACATACATTGGAGTCAGTTTCTACAACTACTCCTTGAGCCATGAGCTCGTCTATAATTTTGGATAAGGCTGCTACAGCCTCAGGTGGCAATCTATACTGCCTGATTCGTGGTAACACTACACCTGGTTTGAGAGTCACACGATGGGGTGTGATTTGCATGTAACCTACATCAGTTGGACCTTGCGCCCATAAATGCTGCGGAACTTTAGAGAGTCTGGAATCAAAATCTCGTAATACATAGTGACCCTTAAAGTCACGTAGGAACAATCGTATTCCCTCTGGGGAACAACATATAACTGCACCTAACTCTTTCAGTGTTTTAATGCCTAATAGATTTTCTGGACATGACTTAGTAAGTAACAGATCAGTAGTGCGGGACAATGGACCTACTTCTAGAGTGACTGGCTTTGAAATCTCATTAACGATAGGCTTTCCTGAAAATCCAAGGGAAACATTTCTTGAGCCTGAGAGCGGAGCCCCTGGAACTTCGGCATGACTAATTGTGGTCCTACTTGCCCCTGTATCAATCAAAAACTTTCTGTCTTTCCCTAATACTTGACTGTGAACATAGGGACCTTCTTGATCTACAGGTATCTCGATGAGAGGCAAGCCTACCTCCCTCTCTAGGCTGTTTCATGAATATGGCTGGTACTCTGGATACTCAGACTGTGCATACTGGTACATCTGCGATGTAACATGCTGTGTTGCAGCAATAGGCTGCGGTGCTGTAACTGTCTGTGGTGCATTCTGTGGCTGAAGAGTCTGTGAAACTTGCTCTTGTCTAGGCGGACGTGGTCTTTCTTTAGTCTTACCAGTAGCTATGTTATGTTTCAGAACTGCACACTCATTTATAAAATGACCTGGCTGTTTACAATAATTGCAGTTCCCTTTAACGGGAGCTGCAGGATGACTGACTTGATTCGGACCCCTCTTCTGACTGTCTTGAGGAACAGATTGTGCGACTAGTACTTTCATTTTCGTGTCTTTCATACGTTTTCTCTCGTGTTCTTGCTCTTCCCTGATTCTATTCTGGTGGTACTGGAGCATCTGGAGCATCTGGGACGGAGTATTTGCTTGCCAGGTACTTTCGACTTTCAGAACTCGGTTTTTAATTGGTGGACTTGAATTCTCGACTAATTTGGTAACGAAAAGGTGAGGGTATGACTCACTACTTGTCTTGAGACCACTGTTGATACTAAAGCACTTTTCAAACCTAGAATAACAATCACTAATATCTTCATCTTGTTTCTGTTTACAGGCTGAGATTGCATCCCAGTCTTCTTTTCTCGTTGTTAATAATCTGGGTAAAACTTGAATTAATAATTCTGGTAATTCTTTACATTTCTCTCCAAGACCAGTACCTGGTACACGTATCTTATCTTCTGCTTCTAGGACTGCCCAATCTATCTTTTTCTCTCCCACCTCCCATTCTTTTTCCTTTAGCTTTTCATACACCCCTGCGGGTAGCAGAACCTTTAACATTTTAATGATATCTGGGTAAGTGTATTCTCCCATACGGAGCATGTCTTTTAATTCTCTATGGAACCCTGCTGGATCTTTGTCATGACAGGGAATTAATTTCTTCATTTCGAGGAGTTCCATCTTTGTGATCGGAGTGTATACAAACACTCGCTGCATTTCGCCACCCGCTCCTCTGACTGGGTGGACGTCTCGTAACGGATTCTGTCTGTCTATGTAGAATGATTTACTTTCTGGGGGTGAGACATGAACAAAATGCGGGTTCAAGAATGTTCTATATTTGTGGCGTTGTTCTAGAATGACACTAATTAAATCGGTACCTAGACCTCTCCATTTGTACTGGAGTAACTCGTTCAGGATATCATATAACGGGCCTGGATCAGAATGTTGACCCTCATACAGAGTAATGAGGTGCTGAATCATATACATACCCACCAGTCGCTGCTCGGCTGGGGGCATTTTCAGAAACATTTGTGCCACTATTTCGTCTGGAAAAGTGGTAGAATCAGTAATCCATCTGACTGCTGATCGGACTAGTTCCTGTTCATGCATAGTACTTAACTCACTATAACCGATTCGTGATTTCAGAATGTGATCGGTAGCTTGAAATACTTGTTCTAGGGAACCTTGTTCTGGTGCTGAATGATGGAAAGTAGACTTGGGTTCTAGACGTAAATGGCGATCTGGAAATCTAGGTTTTCCTACATACGCTATTCTGGCAGTATTCTCATCGTCTTCCTCTTCAGGATCAGAGGTACTTTCTTTCTCGCTTACTTGTGCGGCTTTACGCTGTTCGTGTATCTTTATTATCTCTCTACGGATTTTCTTGTACATACTTTCCATGGCACCAATGGTATTGTGCTTTCCTTCGGCTATATTATCACTCCATTTTGTTAGAGTTTTCATTTCTTCCGAGTCTTTAGACGGGTAATCCTGTTCTCTTATTAGACAGTTAATTAAGAACTTTAATATCATGCGCTGAATCTCGGCTTTCCTTTGAGACATGGCATCACTAATACTTTGTGGGTCATCCCCTGTACGGATGAAACGATATATCCTGTCTAGATCTTCTTTCATATTCGGCAGGGTGACTAGATACTCGGTCACTCTCCTTACGCGTACGGAATATAAAACCATATTAAACTCGCCTGGAACTGGGTCATAGACACATTCGCCAAGGGTTTGCCTAATCTCTGCAACAGACTTATTACTTTTAGGAGTACGCTGTGATGCTTGAGCATGTAATTCGAGTGCTGATAAACGCTTGTATGGCGGCGGGGTTTGAGGAAGACCTCCTCCTGCGGCCCCTAAACTAGAATCATCAACTGATGCTTTCCGTCCTGGCAGGGTCGGTAATTGTAACGTGGGCTGGACTTGTATGGCGGGCTGACCCGGGGGGGCTGTTAAGGGCACCCCGGTGTCTGGAGGAGCAGGAATTACCTGATTTACAGGGACTGGCGGAGCGCGAACAGGATTTGCATATTCGGGGACTGTGTCGTCCAGATAGGACGAAATAAAAATATCAGCTGCGGTCGGTTTGTGACGTAGCTTGGTCGGAACTAATGGTGGCGGGAAATTACTGGATGCCTCTGGGGTCGCTTTTGGCAAGCCTTCGGCAAGAAGAGGATACATACCCTTAATGAGGGCATTCCTCTGTCTGTCTGATTGCTCAGTTCTAACTCGTTCACCTATCTCGATTAATTCTCTTTCTTGGGCTCGTTCTTGGGATTCTCTACTTAGTTCTGACTTTCTGATTTCTTTTTCGGTTCTTTTATGAGCTTCTTTACGCCATAACTCGATGGCGTCTTTCTGTGATTGTCTGGCTTTCTTTTTCCATAATGCTTCCTCTACTCGCATGATGCATTCGGCATCCCATGTACCCGATACGGGCCATCTATACTTTTCTTCTAACTGTTTGGTATACTCTACCCATAAATCTAGATACAATATGGCGCTTATGCCATGCTTCTGATACATAAAGTGACCTGGACTGTCCCTGGGCGGGACGGGAACTGCTGCTTCCAGCAGACCCTTTCTAGTTTTTAACTGACGTAACTTGGAAAATATGGGCATGACTGAACTGTAATCTAGACACAATACAATACACAATAAACACGATACTTATTTCCCATTCATACCACGACATTGGAATACATAAAAACATTTAAAACAACAGTTCGAACAGAATACTACCTGGAAATACTTGAAATTTCTCGAGAACAGAACTGACTAGAACAGAAACTAGATGCACTGCTGAAACAGCACGAAACTTACCGGTCTCTTTAAAGAGACATGTCAGGACCCGCATCCACCGAAGTGGACACTTCGTTTGTGGGACTGTGTACCACCAACCCACAGACCAGAGTCAATTAAATTGACCCTGTCTAGATACCACCCCAGTAACGGTACTCACCGGGCAGCAAGAACGGAAGGCCTCGGACTGGACTGGACTGCTACGACGACGAACTTCGGACTTCGGACTTCAGTTACGGGTGGACCTCCGGATACCTCGGACCTTGGACTCTTGGCTTGGGCTCTGGTCGGGACTCGCCGCGTTCCTCCACCGTCTCGTCTGGATGCTGGACCGCCTCCTCCGTCTCCTCCGTGGGCCTGAGGGATACTTGAGCAGAAATATCTGCCACTGCGCAGAAGAGTTCCGTCACGACTGCAGAGGGTCAGGGGGTCGGCGTGGCTTCACCGACGCGTGGGGAAAGGGCAAGTCCCTATTCGGGCGCCATTATGTGGTAAATAAATAAATAATACCCTATTTTTGACTAGACATATATCATAACAGATAGCTCAATAAATAAGAGTCAAGATTCGAGGTAGTAGGAGTTTTTTGCAGGTTTAATACAGCATAAGGACAGGAACAGGACAACCTGCATAGGAATAGGATGACAGGGCCCAGCAGCTGCTGGGGCTGGGTCTGGGATGAGCGCACTCACTTTTAATAACAATACATGAGCATATATACATAACGCAAACACATAGCATTACATTGCAGTAGGCGTAGCAGTGGGTGGAGCAGAAGGCGTGACGCGTAGCAGTCGCGAAAGATAAGAGTAAAAAGAAGGTGTAACTCAGACATGTGATGCAAATGTAACAGAATATGTCATGAATGGGCGGAAACATAGGAGGGGGCTACCTAAGGAGCCGGGGCCTCTAACCTGGTGGTGCGCGCAAACTGGCAATGACGTGTTACGAGGAGAAGCTGGGGGCTATGAACTCTGTGCTAGGAGCAGAGACTAAAGTCTGGAGGGTCGGAGCGACATGTACCTAAACCCTATCTAGTATCTGATGTTTAGGGAACATGTTGATATAAACTAGAAGTCATGAGGGGAAAAGCTAACTGACTCTAAGACTGGAGCATGCATTTATTCTACATATAGTGCGTGATGAAGAATATTAAATGACCATTAAATACAGTATTTCTCTTAACATGGAGCCGCATAGGCTAGACAATGACGGAAACTATTGATGTAGTTCAGTAGCTTAGGAATGCAGAGAAGGAGGACTAAACTGATAGCTGGAATCATAACATAGTCTTGGCAGACTCAGAGGCAGAGCCAAGCTGCACCGGGCACTGCGAGGCAGGAAGTAAGTGAAAGGTCGAGGATACAGGTGGGGGCTGGATCGCTCCTCAGCAAGGGTTCAGGAGACAGGAGCTGAATCTGATGTCCGGGCCCTGTTGAGGCCTGGAAACGGGGACTTTATAATGAAATAACGTGCACACTGAGAAACGTGGCAACATTACTTTACATAGGCCTGATACTCATATTACTCATGGGGACTGGGAAATGACATACCAGAGGTGGACACAACTATAATTGCGTCTTGAATCGGACATGGGGAATAACATACGCATATTGATCATGCACACATAACATATGATGGATGACACGTAGGGACACAGAACATGACAAAATTTACTTTTCCACAGCTTGATTACTTGTATGATTTGACGGCTAAATTGCGTGTCTTACACCAACAGGTTCATGATACACTGCCTCAGGCTTCTGAAGATCCAGGACATGCCATCGATCCTGGCTCGTGGGTGCTGATCAAGAACTTCCAGCGAACGAAGAACGATCAGCGCCGCTGGATTGGTCCCTACTTGGTGCTGCTGTCAACGCGATCTGCAGTACGAGTGCAAGGAAAAAAGAACTGGATCCACGGCGTACATTGTAAGAGGGTCCCTTTGCCTCTGCCGTACGACCGGTGGGTCCAGGAGGGTATTGCTGATTCTGAAACTGAGACTGTGCCTCGATTTCTGCCTTTTAGCGATGCACGTTTAGTTGGGACAAGTTCTGAGCGTGAAAGTGACAATCTTCTACAAGAAGCCGTGCCACCGTCAGTTCGATTGGACACTACTGAGCCTGACCTTTTGTTTCGTGATGAGACATTACCTGAGGAAAAGCCGTTATAATTTGAGGTCGAGAACTATGGACAAATAAAACTCTTTTCTTTGCTATTTTTGAAAGTTCAGCTCTCCCATCTGAGAAACTGTTTTGACCGATTTTTGTTTTTCGAACCGCCATCCGGGTTCAGCTGTAGGGTCGCGGCGTCAAGTCTTTGGAGTGCAAGCCGAAGACACAAGGTCGACGGTTCTGGTTGGTCCTTGGGCGTTTCCCCTGGACTGACAGGCGCATTGCTTAGCACGGAACACCCTACCTCCGCGAGCAGCACGGTTAGATGATGGAGTTTTTCAAGATGGAGAGATCTGTTGAAGAAATGAATTTTAGAGCCAAAATATGTACAATTATGAGCAGAAAATGTTTTTTAATATTGTGTCTTTTTATGTTGCTTAGTTTGATGATGTTTTTAATGGGATATATTATATTCTCTTTTCAAGTGACGTTTGCACCCACTACACAGCCCATACCTTCTTCTACTGTTTCTTCACATTCTTTTCATCCTCTGCCTGAACATGAATCCATTAGAAGATTGGAATTCGTTAATAACTCCTTCGTTCAGCTTCTGCACCAACACCAATTAGTAGTGAACACAACTAACTGTTGGGTGTGTGGTCTTATGCCTCATACTACTAATAAAGGTATACCTTACCTGGTCCTGCCATTCAGCTACAATGGTTCTGTGTGGGCATACAGAACGATGTTCATCTATGCTTGTGTAGTCCACCCCTAACGTTCTGTAAAGGACAATCCAAAGAATAGCGCTCTAGTTAAGGGAATAGTCGATATGATTAGAGGAATAGATACCGTTGAGACTATCCCGAAAGATGAGACGCTAGCATATATTGGATGGAACGTGACCGGATATGGAGCTAGTCTGAGCGAGAAACAGCGAGCGAAAAGTCCTTCTCCGATTTGGATCGTACCCCATCAGGGTCATCTATGTCTGCAAGATAATGGCAAGAATCCGAGAGCTCAGTTAGGGAAGAGTACTTGTACAGAGACGTATGTTTTTGCGTCTAAGACTTCCCCATTGTTTCTAGCAGCTAAGGGTACCTATTTTGTCTGTTACGATAGAGCGTACACGTGGTTGCCCCCTGATTTCTCGGGCACATGTTTTGTATCATTCCTGTTGCCTCCCACCTATACAGCCGCGGCAGATTACCACAAGACAAGAATTGTTAGAGGTGTCTTCAGTAAGGAAGATACTGCAGGACAAGAATTAGGAGATTTTTTGAAGGGTTTTCTGCCGTTTTGGGGACCTATGGTTAACAGCAGGAACATACGGCAATTGACGAGAGTGGTTGAGTCCACCGTAGTTGAAACTGCCGGTGCCCTTAGTAACTTGACTGCTGAGCTCCAGTCGGATCGTCTTATGACTCTCCAGAACAGAGTTGCGTTAGATGTCATACTTGCAGACCGAGGTGGGGTATGTAAAGTGATCCAATCAAGTTGCTGTGTTTTCATTCCAGACAACGCTCCGACAGTGTACCAGGCCATTTCCAAGTTGCATAAGATCTCCGAATCTATACACGTGGATAAAGGAGATTGGTCGTTGATGGGATGGCTTTGGGAACTGTTATCAGCCTGGGGATGGAAGATTCTGATGGTCATTGGGATGATCTTAGCCATCCTTTTCCTGTTCTGTCTTTGTGTACAGTGTGCTCCTGCTATATGTGGCCTCTGTGCTACATCGTGTGTAAGGAAACATGTATCAAAAGACCTGCTAAGTAATAGGATGATGCTACAGCAACATCTTGATGATCTGATGAGTATAGACCTAGATTCAGACTGACATGGGTTTAGGTTATTGCCTATGTAAGGGCAAAAGGAGGTCTGAGGTTCCGTGAATTCTGAACCCGTTGCATAAATGTCATCGTATCATGACGATTTTGGTATCAGCGGACCGAAAATGGCGAATATAATATGTACGAGTGTTTTCGTCATGTTCGAGTGACGAGATCACCATGAAATCAGGGATTCCGTTCTGAACCCTTGGGTTCCATTTTGTGTACGGCAGCCATTTTGTGGTTGCCCTCCCATAGGCCGATGATTAAGGCCGAACGAGTCCTTGGGACACGTACACCTTCAGCTGACTTCTGTGTGACCTGGGCAAGCTGACTCCGTTGTCCGAAGCCAAACCTGTTAGGCCGGTTCCTTTCCCAGTAGCTGGTCGAGATTGAGGATCAAGGCACAGGACACCATAAACCCTTTATTGCACACAACTATGTCTTATCTTACTCACACCTGTCTCTGCTCCTTTCTTTATGGTCCTTTTACGATGAGGAGGTTCCCGTTTTTATTAGGGGTCCGTCCGATTTATCTGATGAAGAGTGTTGGGCCTTACCGGATAATTGATGGTGGGTTGGACACTGAAATGTGGGTTTGTCATGCAATGTTTTTTGTCGTATACACATGGGATTGGTCAACTGTAAGTAAGGAATGTTTGCCTGAAGCACAATATTTGGTATAAAAGGGATGACACGCTTTGTAAGATTGAGCAATCTCCTACGAATATACAGCCATTGTACTTCGTGGACCTCTGTTACTGGTTGCAGCCAATAAATCTGATCTTTGACGTCACCAAGAAGTTGCCGCGTTTCTGTAGTTCTGAGACAGGTGAATCCGGAGACTTCGGGTGCATCCCCTGGCACCGCTGGGTTCTAAATAACCCGGTTCTCCACCCCAAGGCTACACTAAAAGTCTCAGCATCTATAGCCAGGCCCTCAAGAGACAGCTAGACGCAGTCCAGTTGCCGGATGGAGTGGTGTTGATACAATATGTAGATGACATCCTCCTAGCAGCCGACACCACTCCACTTGCAGTCACAGCTACCATCCAGCTCCTACATTTCTGTTAGAAAGGCGATCCCGGGGGAGGCAGAAGATGTCTGACTGACCACCCCTAGGTCCACCCCTTCGTCTAGAAGTAGCCGAGCGTCAGCTCAGATATAGGACTGGCGTCCTTTGATGTCCGGACCCTCGCGCCTGGGGGTCAGAGGGGCCGGGATGATAGGGTCCAGACACCCAGCAGGAGGGTGGAGCCAGCGCCCAGGGAGGCCGGAGGGCGATCGATACCAGGCGTACAGGGACGGCTGGAGGGCCATCGAAACCCCCCTCTTGGATCCGTTGAGTGGCCACTCTACCACCCGGGGGGATCTTGGTGCCTCCTTGTCGGGGCTTCGCTGGGGCCTTGGCCGGGGCCGAGGCCTCGTGCTTGGAACGTAATGGGCCCAAGATGGAGTCGGGCCTGTAGAGGTGCTCCAGAGTGGTAGCCGGACCGGCAGTGTTGGGGCGTGCAGGGTCCGCCGTGTTCCAGAGGTTTGTCAGGGTGGTGGCTCTCGTCGGTAGTTTGTGTAGAGTCGGGCCAAGGGGGCGCCCGTGGCTTGGTGGAGGGCCGATGTCGTCCTGGGCCCGCCAGGCGGGAGGGGTAGGACCACGCCATGAGGCCGGGTCCAACAATTTTCTTGCAGGGAATGGTCACAAGGTCTCCATGAAGAAATTACAGTTCTTCCACCCCAAGTAACATACCTAGGCCACCTCTTGTCCAAGGAAGGGAGGAAACTTATGCCCGATAGAATTCAGACCATTTTGGAAACTCCCGTCCCTAAAACCCAGAAGCAAGTCCGCTTTCTGGTAGGGCTCACCTCCTTCTGTCGACAGTGGTTGCCAAACTTCAGCCTCATTGTTAAGCCATTACTTTCCCTCCTGGCCAAAAATGTCCCCTTCCCACTCCCTTGGACCCCCGAATGCCAATCTTCCTTCAAGGAATTACGAGATGCCCTCTGTTCAGCTGCCATTCTAGGAACCCCAGACTATTCCAAGCCTTTTTCCCTTTATACTCACGAAAGGGAGGGATGCGCTTTATCTGTCCTAACACAATCCATTGGCTTCAAACAACGCCCTTGTGCTTACTTCTCTTGCACTCTTGACCCTGTAGCCAGAGCTTTGCCTGCCTGCCTTCGAGCCGTAGCTGCCGCTGCGGTCTCCATACGACAGAGTGAAGGAATTGTACTTTCTAATTCCCTTACCGTGCTAGTACCCCATTCTGTTGATACCCTTCTGAACCAAACCAGAACTCAACATCTAACTAGCGCACGACTGACTGGGTACGAACTGACTTTACTGGCACCCCACATAACTCTGAAAAGATGCACCACTCTGAATCCAGCAACCTTGCTACCCTTACCCGAGAATGACCCCAATGTCGTTCCCCTCCATGACTGTGTGACCCTCACTGACGAACAGACCAGGAGCAGAGTAGACCTCCGAGATACTGCTTTCCCAGAACCTGATGGTGAACTGTGGGTAGGTGGTTCGTGCATTAAACTCCCCGACGGTACCACTTCCGCTGCATACGCTGTTACCACGGCCCGAACTGTTGTTGAGACAGCTCGCATCACACAACGATCCGCACAAGCAGCAGAACTGATTGCCCTTACACGAGCTTGCATCATAGCAGCAGGGACGACCGCTAACATATACACAGACAGCCAGTATGCCTTTGGGGTGGTACATCACTTTGGGCTCCTTTGGAAGGAGAGGGGATTCCTGACCTCACATGGCCCACCGATCCTACATGGAGACCTAGTCTCTGCCCTGACCGAAGCAGTTCTCCTCCCCAAACAACTAGCTGTAATCAAGTGCCAGGCACACAAGAAAGTCACAGACATTGTAGGACAAGGAAATGCACAAGCTGACATCACTGCCCGATCCACAGCTGAAAATAGGACGACAACCCGCATATACGTAACCAGGTCTCAAGCTGAAAAATGGAAAGACGCTAGAGAGACTATAAAGGACATTCAAATGACTAGCACACCACAGGAACTGACTGAATGGGCACGGGTGGGACTAAAAGACGATGAAGGCTGCTGGCGGACGAAAGACACAAACAAATGGCTGTTACCCAATTCCTATCTGATCCCTATACTGACCATGGCACACTCCCCTGAACACATAGGATCTGCCCCCATGACTGAGCTCGTTTCTAAAGATTGGCACAATGACAAAATAGCTGACGCAGCGAAACGCCTGGTTCAACAATGCCTGATATGCCTACAGCACAACCCAGGGAAAGGGACTGTATTCCCCCGGGGAGGGTTTGGGGTCCCTGACCATCCCTTCGAAGTCCTTCAAATGGACTACATTCAGCTAGAAAGGTGCCATGGTCTGAAATACGTGCTTGTCATTGTGTGTGCGTTCAGCAAATGGGTGGAAGCCTACCCCACTCGAGACAATACCGCCATCACTACTGCTAAGGTGTTGTTGAAGGAATTCTTCCCACGCTACAGCCTTTGTCGGGTTTTGTGGAGCGACAACGGCCCCCACTTCGTAGCCGAAGTTATCCAACTCATATTGAAAGGGTTGGGTGTAAAACAGAAGTTCCACGCGGTCTTCCACCCCCAATCTGCAGGCCTAGTAGAACAACATAAGCCACACTGAAACTCAAACTAGCAAAAATAGTTGCCACCACAAGGCTGAAATGGCCAGACGCCCTCCCACTGGGATTACTATTGATGCGCTCCACTCCTATCAAGCACCACCTAACCCCTTAGGAAGTCGTTTTTGGCCGACCCATGAATATCTGGGCCGCGCCGAAGCCAGCATCCATCCATGATGTCCCAGACATCCTAATGTCTGATTACCTCCATAACTTAATGAAAACACTAACTGTTATTCACCAACAGGTGCATCAAGCCATTCCAGACACATCCAGGGGCCCCATGCACGACATCCAACCCGGCGAGTTCGTCCTAATCCGAAATTTCCAAAGGACGAAGAGTCTGGAACCCAGGTGGACGGGCCTCTGGCAAGTCTTGATCACCACCCGAACTGCACTCCGAGTGGAAGGGAAACTGAATTGGCTACATGCACATCATTGCAAGAAAATATCACCAACTCTGACGACGAATGAAGACGTGGACACCCAAGAAGAGCTCCTGAACAAAGACAGACCAGCCCTGAGTTGCTACCCTGACACAGAGACACTCGAATTGGCAAAGTTTCCCGATCCCACTGTGCCATCCAGGGAAGGGTACAACTTACGACGAAAGGAGAAGGCTCCGGCAAAGCAGGCCACTAACTGAGTCAACAGTCTCAGAGCGGTAGTTAACACTACAAGGGCTACCAGGAGAGACGCCAGACAAAGTGTGTGGTTCTGCCCGCTACCGGGCCCTCTCCAAGGTGATGGAAGCTCCCGGCATGAAGATGATGGAAGCAACCGGATGTCCGAAAATCCACTGTAAAAGTCCCAAGACTGAAACGCTGCACAAAACAAAGACAATTGCCCTCTTAATTTCTTTTCTCTTCTGCCTCCTTCTCATGGCCACCTTCTGGGTCGTGGAAGAAAGTCTACCTGCCCTTGAGACTTTGATACCCACTGTGCAACCCACCACCAAAAGAGAACACTATCTCATTTCACTTCCACCCCAGATCCGAGAATGACGCAAGGAGTTCTAGAACAATTCCTTTGTATAATTACTACACCAGCACAACCTCGCTGCCAATGCCACCAACTGCTGGATCTGTGGGCTGCTGCCACATGCAACTGAACATTCTATCCCCTTCATCCCTTCGCCTTTCTCTGTTCATGGGTCCTGCCTTGCCTGGCTGATACTCTTGCAAGAGAGTTAAAAGGACAATGCAACTTCTGGTGAAACCATTTCACACTTCTACGATGGGTTCTGGCTGGGCAAAACCAAAAAAGTTTCCACTCCCTTTTGCCCTCAGACCTCAAACACAACGCTTCAAATGAACATTTCGGAGAAAGAACAGCTTGAGATACAGGTATTCAACAATCTAGCCAGACCCACTTTTTCATACCTGCGCAAACGGACTGCTGCAACTCTGACTGTGGCCCTATGCGTGGTAAATGTCTCCGGCCTTGTTTGCATCGAGGGCCATGGGACAAAAATCATGGGCCACAGCTCCTGCTCCATAAAAAGGACCTTTAATACTGCTGACCCCCCCCCTTCATTTGTAGCATCTCCCAACATGTATTTCGTCTGCGGCACTAAAGCCTACACCTGGCTCCCTAAAGGCTGGAGAGGCACTTGCTACATCTCCTTTGTCCTTCCCCCCACCTATGTGGCACCGGCAACATACCACAGGCAGAAACGCTCATTGGACAGAGAACAAGCGGATTCCACCTCTTCGCAGTTCCTCAATGCTGCGAAGGGACTCATTCCTTTCTGGGGCCCGATGTCAAACAGTCGAGCCATCCGTCATTTGACCCAAGCAGTCGAAACAGCATTGAATATCACGGCCGGCATCCTTGCTGACAATACAGCTGAGCTGCAGGCGGTCCGCCTCGTGGCTTTGCAGAACCGCCTTGTGCTCGACGTGGTATTGGCGGATCGCGGAGGAGCATGCCGCATCATCGGTGCCAGCTGTTGCACCTTTGTCCCAGACTATTCACCTTCTGTCTACTAAGCAATAGAACACCTCCACAGACTATCTTCGGAAAGACGGCTGGACACTCGGAGGCTGGTTTTGGACCACTTTGAAAGACTGGGGCTGGAAGTTATTGATAATAATATTGGTGCCAGTTTTTGTATTGTGTGGGTGTTGCCTGGTGATACAAAGCATACCGCCC
Source organism: Lissotriton helveticus (assembly GCF_964261635.1). Lineage (NCBI taxonomy): Eukaryota > Metazoa > Chordata > Amphibia > Caudata > Salamandridae > Lissotriton > Lissotriton helveticus. The sequence goes on from NC_136062.1 coordinate 495,114,723, forward strand.
TTGTGCTCCCTTTTTGCGAATTCGATATGCCCTAAGACTTTGGACAATAAGTTTGAACACATGAAAGCATTGTACGAGACAGAGATCCACCATATAATGAACATTGACATAAATTAGCAAGATGTCGGGGTATGTTCAAAGGGCACACTGTTGAATATTAGATTGCGAAGTGAACATTACCGGCGCCATCTTGTCCCACTTAGGCCTTTTTGCGAGCACGTAAACGGCAGCCATTTTAAGACTATGGCCACTCTTGTAACATTGCCGATCGCCTGCACGTCTCCCCGACCTTGTGATCATCCCCCGCGCGCAGGCAACCCCCAAGCACATGTTAGAGTCATAAAACAGCCTCAGCGCGACCCAGCCCCGGAGCCACATCCCGTGCTGAACCCACATACCCTTTCATCTCTTTCACGCAAATGGGCCCTTTGATAACGCCCTTCCTCCATGCCCGATTGTCCGAGCTGATCCCTGGCCATCACCTAGCCCTGCGGATGCAGTTTATTGCCCCCTACAGTAGAAACTCGCCTCTCTTCAAAGGGGCTGAGATTAATCAATGTCTTCACACCACAAGATCCGACCGATCGCACATATTTCTGTTCCCAGCGGAATGTCCAGCTGCGCGATAGCCATCACCTGCTGAGATTGGGGTGGGGACTTCTACTGTAGATACGTGTGGGAACGGGCCTGAAGCGGGGATTCCGAGGATGTCTTTCCGAACATCAAAGTATTGCCAAGAATGTGTTATATGCAATAAAGCAATAAACCTGTGTATAAGAGGCCAGGCCACAGAGATGCGGTGAGAGCACCTCGAGACGATACCCTGTTTGTCCGATCTGACGTGTTCTGCTCCGGAGAGAATTAAAACCTGTTTCCTGCTTTCCAATTTCCAGCACCTGCCTCTTTATTTGATAATCATCAAGTGGTTTAGAGGCGACTAACGCCAAGCAGTGTTAGAAAGGTTATTCAAAGAAACTGCTTATCAACAGGTCGTCTGTCGGTAGGGTCATGTGGGGGAGCGGGGCGGACAGGGAACGGGACGACCAGGGGTTTCTGTGTGCAGGACTAATGAACGGGGTGCTGAGGACCTTCTTCACTAATAAAGTCTCTAAAATTGATCACTCCTTCTTACAATCTGCTAACCCTCCTTCCCCCTTAACCTGCCCCCCTTCAACCTCCCTTGACCACTCGGAAAGAGCTCTTAACAAGGACAATCAGACCTACCTTCAGACTAAAAAACAATGCGCATTGGTCCGACTTTGAGCTAATGTCGGTAAGCGAGGTCTTCAAGATAATTTCTAATCTAAAACCTTCCTCCCACACTTTGGACCCCCTCCCTTCCACAATTATAAAAGAACTCAACCACACCATTTCCCCTTTCTGGACAAAAATAATCAACGCCTCTCTCACCTCAGGCTGTGTCCCTGACTCCCTTCAACTAGGACAAATAACACCCATTCTGGGGCTGACCCTAATGATCTTAACAACCTCAGACCTATCTCTAACCTCCCATTCCTTGCAAAAACATTGGAGAAATGTGTTCTCCTCCAACTCAATAAACACATTGATGAGTTCAGCCTCCTCGACGCCTTTCAATCTGGTTTCAGAAAAGGCTGTAGCACGGAAACAGCTATACTCAACGTCTCCGACGCCATTCACAAGGCCTTAGACGAAGGTGATGCCTGCCTACTGATCCTCATTGACCTATCTGCTGCATTCGACACAGTAAACCATCCAGCCCTTCTGGCGACCCTGTCGAAATTTCCGGCATAAATGGCACAGTTCTAAAATGGTTCACCTGCTTCCTTCAACACTGCTTGCAACAAATTAAAATTAACTCCTGTGTCTCAAAGCCAACTAAAGTCACACTTGGGGTCCCGCAAGGCTCGAATCTCTCTCTCTGTCCCTCTTCAATCTCTTCATGGAGCCCCTCACAAGCATATTGAAAAAAGCTGGAGTGAATTACCACCTTTACGCGGACAACACCCAAATGCATTTCAGAATCAAGTCTCCCAGCGACATCCAACTCCTCAATACCACTCTAACCGAGATCCAAACTTGGTTCTACGTTAACCACTTAAACCTCAACCCGGACAAAACTGAACTAATCCTATTCTCTCCAAAAACCAACCACCGTCCAATCCAAGAGTGGCTCAAGAATCTGGTAGCCCTAAATTGCCCCATTACCCTATCCAACTCAGTTAAGTCTCTAGGATATCACCCTGGACAAGAACTTATCAATGGAGGCCCACATCAAAAACTCTGCAAAAAGTGCTCTTTTCTCTCTGAATCACCCCAAAAAATTGAAACCTTTTCTACCACAGGATGACCTCAAGACAATAGTCCAATCCCTAGTTCTCTCTAATATTGACTATGGGAACGCCATCCTTACAGGGACTCCAAAAGCTCACCTAGCCCCTCTAAGGGCAGTGCTGAACATGTCCGCTCAACTCGTATCTGGAGTAAAAAGATTTGAACACATCACTCCAGCTCTCAACTGCCTCAATTGGCTTCCCATGGTAGGAAGATGTATCTATAAACTGGCCTGCATCACACACAAAACCCTTCCCTCTCCTGCCCCCAACTACCTTAATAACAAATTGATAAGAGCAGGTCAGTCCAGAACGCTGAGAAGCTCCTACTCACTTCTTCTTATTCCTCCGAAACTGAACAAGAAATCCATTCAATACCGATTGTTTTCTGGCAACGCTCTCAGGATATGGAACGCTCTCCCTGGAGTCATCGGATGCAACCCCTCCTTCTCCTGTTTCAAAAGGGACCTGAAACTCCATCTCCTAAACAAATACTTTCATGACCAACGTCAGCTTACCTAGACTTCTATATCCGAGTTGTCTCCTCTCTCTCTGTACATTCAAGGATAGTGGGTGACCGGACTATGTCATTCGCACCTGTTTTTTTTCTTTTCTTTTTATTGCTCGCTCCCCCTCCGCTGCACTGCTTATTTATTTCCCATACTGTATTTTTTTTCTTTGGTTTGCTTCCTTACTGCCGGCCTACTATGTAATGTAATGTCCTTTCTGCTGTTTACTGTGTGTATGTAAAGCGCTCTGATACCTATGGGTCAAGCTAGCGCTATATAAAACTTTTAAAATTAATAAATAAAAAATAAATAAAAAAATACTCTTACGTCCTTTACATCAGTGTTTGGAAGATGCGCATCTGGAGTGAAGCTATAAATACTTTTCCACAGCAGCAACCAAGTGTGAGGCCCTGTACTTGAACTGTCTTTCCCTTAAAAACATTCACGTTTGTGACATCTGAAATCCCAGGTCTTTACAGGTATAAATGCTTGTTTGTGTGAAATGTATTCACTGCTGGAGCCTGGAGGCGGTGGTTCCGTCAGCGGCCACCAGAGGGCGCTCCTCGCATGCCGATGAAACCCACTGAACTGCACATTGTCTGAAAGGGAGAAAGGTTTCCTCTTCCGGGTCAGCGGCGGCAGAGACAGCACCAGCAGCGGCGGTGACATCACTTCCTGCCTCTCCTGGTGTGTGCAGCCTGCTGCAGAGGAGGAAGGAGCCCTGTCTGGTGAGCAGTTACCTCCATCTTCAGTCCCTCAAAGAACACGAAGGGTAGAGCAAAGTAAATAATAGATATCAGCAAAAATATGAAAGAAATAGGTCTGAAGGGGAGGAAACAAGAGTTTCAAAAGAAGAGCAGAAAAAGAAATGGAATTAACATTATTTATACATTGTAATGGGTTTAAATATATGTTGTGAGCTAAAAATGAGATTTAAGTGCCATGTAAATATGATTCTTCAAGAGTTATAGGTGTCATTTGCTGTTGATTGGTACCAATACTTGAACCACATTTAGTGCTATCAATCTGGGATTTAATCCCAGCCACCAAACAGTGTAAATGCCCCATCTGGAGGGATCCATGCATTTATTTCCTGCGGGTACAAATTTCAACTCTAGTGAGATAGCTAAGGTGTCCCAGGTTCCAACTCCTGTACAAGTGAGTTAATGCTCATACTGCACAGATCTATCACCTTTGCATCACAAGTACCAATACTAATACATTCCTAATAAAAATTACAATAAAATGTACTCAACCAATTTTACACCCTGGACCCTCTCCAGCTGTCCCAACTCCGGACATGTTTGTACTATTAAAAAGAGCTATAAATGTGTCTTATGTCCAGCTAATATTTAGGTAGTAGGTTGGACAAGTGGATTTCTTTAAAGGGCAAGCTGATTCCTGTATTAATCTGCCCTTAAAACAAGCAGATTTGAAAAATGATTCCACACCCCCATAAGGGGTATTTACAGATATGTATGGTGCACTGATTATCACTCCCAGTAAGAGGGCGTTTAGAGTTTAAGAAATCTAAAGGCAGTGCTATCAGACGAGGAAACCTCTACACTGCATTCGTTTTTACTTCACTGCAGACTTAATCTGTGCACCTGACACTGATTGTTACCACAACGGGGGAAAACAAGTAGGCTATGGATAATGTTAAACTATGCTTAGGGTATTTATAGAGCGCACTATCACCCGGGAGGGTGTCCGGGCATAGACACATGGATAATGTTATGTTAAGTGTATTTGTATAGCGCACTATCACCAGGTAGGGTGTCCTGGCATAGACACATGGATTATGTTAAGTGTATTTGTAGAGCGCACTATCACCCGGGAGGGTGTCCGGGCATAGACACATGGATAATGTTATGGTAAGTGTTTTTGTAGAGCGCTCTATCACCCGGGAGGGTGTCCTGGCATAGACACATGGATAATGTTATGTTAAGTGTATTTGTAGAGCACACTATCACCCGGGTGGGTGTCAGGGCATAGACACATAGATAATGTTATGTTATGTTAAGTGTATTTGTAGAGCGCACTATCACCCGGGAGGGTGTCCTGGCATAGACACATGGATAATGTTATGTTAAGTGTATTTGTAGAGCGCACTATCACCCGGGAGGGTGGCCTGGCATAGACACTTGGATAATGTTATGTTAAGTGTATTTGTAGAGCGCACTATCACCAGGGAGGGTGTCCGGGCATAGACACATGGATAATGTTATGTTAAGTATATTTGTAGAGCGCACTATCACCCGGGAGGGTGTCCGGGCATAGACACATGGATAATGTTATGTTAAGTGTATTTGTAGAGCGCACTATCACCTGGGAGGGTGTCCTGGCATAGACACATGGATAATGTTATGTTAAGTGTATTTGTAGAGCGCACTATCACCAGGGAGGGTGTCCGGGCATAGACACATGGATAACGTTATGTTAAGTGTATTTGTAGAGCGCACTATCACCCGGGAGGGTGTCCGGGCATAGACACATGGATAATGTTATGTTAAGTGTATTTGTAGAGCGCACAATCACCCGGTAGGGTGTCCGGGCATAGACACATGGATAACGTTATGGTAAGTGTATTTGTAGAGCGCACTATCACCCAGGAGGGTGTCCGGGCATAGACACATGGATAATGTTATGTTAAGTGTATTTGTAGAGCGCACTATCACCCGGGAGGGTGTCCGGGCGTAGACACATGGATAATGTAGAGCGCACTATCACCAGAGAGGGTGTCCGGGCATAGACACATGGATAATGTTATGTTAAGTGTATTTGTAGAGCGCACTATCACCCGGGAGGGTGTCCTGGCATAGACTCATGGATAACGTTATGTTAAGTGTATTTGTAGAGCGCACTATCACCCGGGAGGGTGTCCGGGCATAGACTCATGGATAACGTTATGTTAAGTGTATTTGTAGAGCGCACTATCACCCGGGAGGGTGTCCGGGCATAGACACATGGATAACGTTATGTTAAGTGTATTTGTAGAGCGCACTATCACCCGGGAGGGTGTCCGGGCATAGACACATGGATAACGTTATGTAAAGTGTATTTGTAGAGCGCACTATCACCCGGGAGGGTGTCCTGGCATAGACACATTGATAACGTTATGTTAAGTGTATTTGTAGAGCGCACTATCACCCGGGAGGGTGTCCTGGCATAGACACATGGATAACGTTATGTTAAGTGTATTTGTAGAGCGCACTATCACCCGGGAGGGTGTCCTGGCATAGACACATTAATAATGTTATGTTAAGTGTATTTGTAGAGCGCACTATCACCCGGGAGGGTGTCCTGGCATAGACACATGGATAACGTTATGTTAAGTGTATTTGTAGAGCGCACTCTCACCGGGAAGGTGTACTGGCATAGACACATTGATAATGTTATGGTAAGTGTATTTGTAGAGCGCACTATCACCCGGGAGGGTGTCCGGGCATAGACTCATGGATAATGTTATGTTAAGTGTATTTGTAGAGCGCACTATCACCCGGAAGGGTGTCCAGGCATAGACACATGGATAATGTTATGTTAAGTGTATTTGTAGAGCGCACTATCACCCGGGAGGGTGTCCTGGCATAGACACATGGATAATGTTATGTTAAGTGTATTTGTAGAGCGCCCTATCACCCGGGAAGGTGTCCGGGCATAGACACATGGATAATGGTATGTTAAGTGTATTTATAGAGCGCACTCTCACCCGGGAGGGTGTCCGGGCATAGACACATGGATAATGTTATGTTATGTGTATTTGTAGAGCGCACTATCACCCGGGAGGGTGTCCGGCATAGACACATGGATAATGGTATGTTAAGTGTATTTATAGAGCGCACTCTCACCCGGGAGGGTGTCCGGGCATAGACACATGGATAATGTTATGTTATGTTAAGTGTATTTGTAGAGCGCACTATCACCCGGGAGGGTGTCCTGGCATAGACACATGGATAATGTTATGTTAAGTGTATTTGTAGAGCGCTCTATCACCCGGGAGGGTGTCCGGGCATAGACACATGAATAATGTTATGTTAAGTGTATTTGTAGAGCGCACTATCACTCGGGAGGGTGTCCGGGCATAGACACATGGATAACGTTATGTTCAGTGTATTTGTAGAGCGCACTATCACGTGGGAGGGTGTCCGGGCATAGACTCATGGATAATGTTATTTAAAGTGTATTTGTAGAGCGCACTATCACCCGGGAGGGTGTCCGGGCATAGACACATGGATAATGTTATGTTAAGTGTATTTGTAGAGCGCACTATCACTCGGGAGGGTGTCCGGGCATAGACACATGGATAATGTTATGTTAAGTGTATTTGTAGAGCGCACTATCACTCGGGAGGGTGTCCGGGCATAGACACATGGATAATGTTATGTTAAGTGTATTTGTAGAGCGCACTATCACCTGGGAAGGTGTCCGGGTGTTGGAAAGGCGATCCCAGGGGAGACAGAAGGTGTCTGACTGCCCGCCCCGAGACCCACCTCTCTCTATGGAATAGGCCGAGCGCCGTAGGGAGGCCTCCTTGGCGAGGCTCCTCTCCTACAATCGTAACAGCGGGGCAATCACACTACTACAGATGAACACCACACAAAGGAATATTCACAAGAATCTTTATATAAGAAATGACGGCACGTTCTTGGCAGTTTAGCAGGCGGGGATCGAGAGATCCGTAATGTCTTGGTTTCGGGAATAAGGGGGTAGCAGGACAGTCTTGGCACCAACTGGTGCGTGGATAGTTCAAGGGGTCAGGCCGCGTCAGCAGGGCCTCAAAGATAGTTTAGCTCGGTCAGGCCGCGACAGCGTCAGCAGGGCCTCGAAGATGGTTCAGCTTGGTCCGGCCGCGACAGCGTCGCCTCGAGGGTGGTTCAGCTTGGTTATACCGCAACAGCGTCAGCAGGGCCTCGAAGGTGGTTCAGCTTGGTCAGGCCGCGACAGCGTCAGCAGGGCCTCGAAGGTGGTTCAGCCTGGTCAGGCCGCGACAGCGTCAGCAGGGCCTCAAAGATGGTTCAGCTCAGGTCAGAGGGGCCGGGATGAAGGTGTCCAGACACCCAGCAGGGGGGTGGTGCCAGCGCCCAGGGAGGCTGGAGGGCGATCGATACCAGGCGTCCGGGAACGGCTGGAGGGCCATTGAAACTCCCCTCCTCCGGGATCCGTCAAGTGGCCACTCTACCACCTGGGAGGATCTTGGTGCCTCGATGTCGGGACTTCGCTGGGGCCGGGGCCAGGGATGGCTGCGGCCACGTGCTCGGGACGTGATGGGCCCAAGATGGAGTCGGGCCGGAAATGGTGGCCTGGCATGGTCGCCAGTCCGGCAGCGTTGGCGAGCAGGGTCCGCCGGAGTTCCAGGGGGGAGAGCCGTGGGTTGCCAGGGGGGCTGCTCTCGTCGATGGTTCGTGATCAGGGGGGTCGACAGCGGGTCGACGGAGGGCCGATGTCGTCCCGGGCCCGCCATGCGGGAGGGGTAGGACCACGCCACGAGGCCGGGTCCAACACCGGGCATAGACACATGGATAATGTTATGTTATGTTAAGTGTATTTGTAGAGCACTCTATCACCCGGGAGGGTGTCCTGGCATAGACACATGGATAATGTTATGTTATGTTAAGTGTATTTGTAGAGCACTCTATAACCCGGGAGGGTGTCCTGGCATAGACACATGGATAATGTTATGTTAAGTGTATTTGTAGAGCGCTCTATCACCCGGGAGGGTGTCCTGGCATAGACACATGGTAATGTTATGTTAAGTGTATTTGTAGAGCGCACAATCACCCGGGAGGATATCCGGGCATAGACACATGGATAATGTTATGTTAAGTGTATTTATAGAGCGCACTATCACCCGGGAGGGTGTCCGGGCATAGACACATGGATAATGTTATGTTATGGTAAGTGTATTTGTAGAGCGCACTATCACCCGGGAGTGTGTCCGGGCACAGACACATGGATAATGTTATGTTAAGTGTATTTGTAGAGCGCACTATCACCCGGGAGGGTGTCCGGGCGCAGACACATGGATAATGTTATGTTAAGTGTATTTGTAGAGCGCACTATCACCAGGGAGGGTGTCTGGGCATAGACACATGGATAATGTTATGTTAGGTATATTTGTAGAGCACTCTATCACCCGGGAGGGTGTCCTGGCATAGACACATGAATAATGTTATGTTAAGTGTATTTGTAGAGCGCACTATCACCAGGGAGGGTGTCCGGGCATAGACACATGGATAATGTTATGTTAAGTGTATTTGTAGAGCGCTCTATCACCCGGGAGGGTGTCCGGGCATAGACACATGGATAATGTTATGTTAAGTGTATTTGTAGAGCTCACTATTGTGAGAAGTTGGCCTGATGTGCAGTGCTCACTATTCTAGTGATCACTATATATCAGTCCAAACAACCCTTATTGATGATTGGTTGTAAGTCAACCTTATAGACCAGCTATCCTAGTAGCATAGATACGAGCAGTCTAAGGCTAAGACTCTAGAGGGCGTGTTAAGCCAGCTGTTTTACCATCACATTACCCCTTGAACACCCAGTGAAAGGACACCACACAAGTGTTATGAAAATAAACAGTGTATTTATTAGAATCACAACAGCCCTGTACTCTTTATGAGGACAGGGTACTAAGCACACAACAAAACTCTTACGAAAATACTTAAGTTAGCACAGTATATACAAATGCCCGAGGGGCACGGAAAACCATAAACTCTGAAAGTGGAATGCGAAATTACTAGCAGGTAAGTACAGTACTAATAGGCTTTGGAATCGCTAGGACTTGACTATAGAACCTTCAGATTACGTACAGGAGGCCTAGGGGACTCGGGTGCAGAGTGTGCACTCTCACGCGGGATGCGGGACAAAGTCTATGGTAGCTAGTAAAGGCAAAGTTAGTGTTCTCGGGCGAACCCGACCTGGTAGGAGGAAAACGAAAGTGGATTCGGACCATTGGATAGTGAGGCTATGCTGGGGCACCGAAATGCCGAAGTTACCTAGCCCAGGGGCTGCAGCTGCATAGGTCTCAAAAGACGTCGGGAATCTTCGTTGCCGGACCAGGAGCCTGAAGAAAAGAAGTTGCTGGCAGGCGACCAGTGAAGAAAGTTCGATGGATCCAAGCCCGGATCGAAGATGGATGACACCTGAAAGCAGAGGGGACCAAGTTCGTGACTACTAGCCTGTAGTCAGGTGGTACCAGGAGGGCACCGGATGGTAGTCACCTCGACTAGGTGAGTGGGCGACGCTGGGCTCTGCAGATCTCACGGACCAGGAGGCGTTGTCGGCGACCAGGATGGAGGAGCGAGCTGTCCCACGATGGATGAAGCTGTCGGTGTCGAAGAACCCAGGATTGGGCAACAAAGCCTTGGCTAATTCAAGCCCACGCGGTGGACTCAAAATGGCGTCTGGAGTGGACCAGGAGGGTCCGGGGTGCTTCTCTGAAGAAGGGAAGCAAGGGCCAGTCTGGAGCAACCAGACCAGCAGCAGTGATGTCGTCGGGCGTCGTTCAGAAGGCCACAAGCCAGCGGGCTAGTAGCCAAACAACGCGGTGAGCAGCAAAAAGCAGAAGGGCCCCACGCATATCGTGGAGATGCTGGGAGGCTGAACTTCGGTGCTGGGGCTGCTCAGGGTTGGGGCTTCTCGGACCCCAAAGCACTCACCAGTAGATTACTCGGCGGGCGTGCTGTGAAGAAGTCGTGCAGTCTTGGCAATAGCCGGTCCCTTGAGGTCTCGTCGCACTCACGGTTCTCAGCTTGGCTGTAGAGGTGAGTAGAGGTCGGAGGTGCCAGGGAAGCCGGGTCTTGTCGAGCTGGGCAGTCGGATTCCGGAGGAAGGACGTGCAGCAGACCGCAGTGTTCTTAAGATGGTGCCTGCGGATGCAGGGTGACTACTCCTTAGTCACAAGGGAGAATCTTGAAGAAGAAATCTTGAAGTCCTTTCGTAGAAAGTCGTGTCTTGATTCCAAAGATGATCTAATTTGGAAGGGGGCCTGCTCCTACCTTTATCTGGGAAAAGGGGGCTGGCACGCGACTAGGTCCTGCCCTATGGGTGGGACCAGGAGGGGGGTAGTTACACCCCTCTCCTTTGGCGGGCTTTCCCCAGCTCAGGGTCTGGTGTGCCCCTGGAACTGGTTCAAGCCGGCCTATGCACAGTGAGCACCGGGGTGCCACTTGCAGTCACCTTCCTCTGAAGCCCTGCCTACCTAGAATACACAAAATCCTGTCTGGGACGGTGCTGGCACCGCCCCTGGCAGGAAACCCTTTGTCCTTATCTCCTGCTCTGGGAGGACTCCCAGCAGCAGGAGGGCAGACTTGTGTCTCGGTGGCAGCATCCATTTTGTGGAGCTGAGGCTCTGTTTGACTTTAACCGGGGTTAGGGGTTACATACATGTCGTGTCCCTCTAGAAGGGTGGAATGCTAACCCCGTCGCCAGAATTGGCGAGGGGTTAGTATTCCAATTCGTATGACACCTTACTCGACATGTTTTGATAAAGCGATACCAGAGTTGGCATATAACCGTGAGGATTATAATGCACTTAAGAGTATATGGTATGCGATATCATGGAAACGGCTAAGGGATAGATCCCGAAAGCCGCAGACAGGCTCAGCTCATGCCAGAGCACCATCTCACACGATTCCAAGCACTCTGCCTTCAGGATTGTTAAGGCCTGCCATAGGAGTGACTGATAGGAGATCTGTGTGTCCATTTCGGGTTAGATATAGGTATACTATATCTAAAGCAAAGGGTGATTACACCACCTTGCCCCAGCTGTCAAGCAGCCAGTTGTGTCAGATTTAGTTAGTCAGCCCAGGGGTGGCATAATACATGCTGCAGCCCCTGGGAGACTTCTGGGTGCCCCTCAGCCCTGGGTACAGGGACTTAGAGAGGGCCCAGTGCCAATTCAGTACCTGAGTACAATTTGGATAGAGAGAACAGCTAGGCTGTGGGTCTGATTAGCAGGCCCACAGCCAGGGAAAGTCGTAAACCAGTGCAGCAAAAAGCAAAAATCTGGGTGATCATAGGATTGCAGACCCTACTCTCCTACATGACCCCCCCCAAACTTTGGGACAATAAACTAACCTTGACCAGGTGAGTCTTCTTGCTCTAAGTGGAAATACCTGGAGAGCCCATCAGCATTGCTGTGATCAGTACCAGGTCTATGCTCCACTGTAAAATCCATCCCCTGTAGGGAAATGGACCACCTAAGCAGTTTGGGGTTTTCACCCTTCATCTGATTTAGCCACAAGAGGGGGTTATGGTCGGTCTGAATGGTGAAGTGAGTGCCAAACAAGTAGGCCCTCAGCTTCTTCAGGGCCCAAACCACAGCAAAGGCCTCCCTCTCAATAACTGACCAATTTTTCTCTCTGGGGGTCAGCCTCCTACTAATGAAAGCAACAGGCTGGTCATTACCATTAAAATTCAGCTGAGACAGAACAGCTCCCACACCCAACTCAGAAGCATCTGTTTGGACAATGAATGGCTTGGAGTAATCTGGACTCTTAAGGATAGGTGCTGTGCACATGGCCTGCTTTAGGTCATTGAATGCTTTCTGACAGCTTGCTGTCCACTGAACTTTCTTTGGCATCTTTTTGCTTGTCAGGTCATTAAGAGGGGTCACTATGGACCCATAATTTCTGACAAACTTTCTGTAGTAACCAGTCAGGCCCAAGAAAGCTCGAACCTGAGTCTGGGTGATTGGAGGAGCCCAGTCCTTGATGGCCTGTATTTTACTCTCCAATGGCTGAACCTGGCCTCCACCTACAAGGTGGCCCAGGTATACAACCTGTGTCTGCCCTATCTGGCACTTAGTGGCCTTGATAGTGAGGCCTGCCTTTTGCAGGGCCTCTAACACTTTCCTCAGGTGGACCAGGTGATCCTCCCAGGTGGAGCTAAAGACAGCAATATCGTCAAGATATGCTGCACAGAAGTCATCCAGCCCAGTGAGGACTTGATTCACCAACCTTTGGAAGGTGGCAGGTGCATTTTTCAAACCAAAGGGCATTACCACAAATTGATAATGCCCACCAGGGGTAGAAAATGCTGTCTTGGGTTTGGCCTCCTCAGCTAACCTGATTTGCCAATACCCAGCTGTCAAATCAAATGTACTTAAGAAGTTGGCAGAAGCCAATCTATCTATAAGTTCATCTGCTCTTGGTATTGGGTGGGCATCAGTCTTAGTGACTGCATTGAGGCCTCTGTAGTCTACGCAAAACCTCATCTCTTTCTTACCACCCTGGGTGTGAGGCTTTGGCACTAGAACTACTGGGCTAGCCCAAGGGCTATCTGAGGGCTCAATGACTCCCAGCTCCAACATTTTCTGCACTTCATTTTTGATGCAGTCTCTAACATGATCAGGCTGCCTGTAGATTTTACTCTTGACAGGCAGACTGTCTCCAGTGTCAACATCATGGGTACACCAATCAGTTTGGCTGGGTGTCAGAGAGAACATATGCCTGAAGGATTGCAGAACTTGCCTGCAATCCTGTTGCTGATGTTCAGTGAGGCTGCCACAAAAGACAACACCATCTACTGATCCATCATCAGGATTCTGAGTGAGCAGGTCTGGGAGAGGGTCACTCTCTTCCTCCTGTCCCTCATCTGTGGCCATGAGCAAGCTCATGTCCTTCCTGTCGACATATGCTTTGGGCCTGTTGACATGGAGCACTCTGAGAGGGCTCCTGGGAGTTCCAAGGTCCACCAAGTAGGTAACCTCTCCCTTTTGCTCAATGATGGTGTGGGGCCCAGACCATTTGTCTTTCAGAGCTGCTGGGGCCACTGGCTCCAGCACCCACACCTTCTGTCCTGGCTTGTACACAGTCAGAACAGCCTTTTGGTCATGCCAAGCTTTTTGAAGTTCTTGGCTGGCCTCAAGGTTTTTAGATGCCTTTTCCATATACTCAGCCATCCTGGAGCGGAGACCAAGTACATAGTCCACTATGTTGGTTGCAGGCTTTTTGAGAGGTCTCTCCCATCCTTCCTTCACCAAACACAGGGGTCCTCTTACAGGATGCCCATACAGAAGCTCAAAGGGGCTGTAGCCAACTCCCTTCTGTGGGACCTCTCTGTAAGCAAACAAAAGGCAGGGGATCAGGACATCCCATCTTCTCCTAAGAGTTTCAGGTAGTCCATGAATCATCCCTTTGAGGGTCCTGTTGAATCTCTCAACAAGCCCATTGCATTGTGGGTGGTAGGGTGTGGTGAACTTGTAGTTCACACCACACTCCTTCCACATTGCAGTCAGATATCCTGACATGAAGTTTGCACCTCTGTCAGAAACGACCTCCTTCGGAAAGCCCACTCTGGAGAACACTCCAACTAGGGCCCTTGCCACCACAGGAGCTGTGGTGGTCCTCAGGGGAATAGCTTCAGGATACCTGGTGGCATGGTCCACCACCACCAGTATAAACTTGTGCCCTGATGCTGTCTGGGGTTCCATTGGACCTACAATGTCAATCCCCACTCTTTCAAAGGGGACCCCCGCCACAGGTAGTGGTATGAGGGGGGCCTTTGTGGTGCCACCTGACTTACCACTGGCTTGGCAAGTGACACAGGAGCGACAAAACTCCTTGGTATTCTCATTCATGTGGGGCCAGTGAAAGTGTGAGACAAGCCTGTCCCAAGTCTTTGTCTGACCTAAATGACCTGCAAGGGGAATCTCATGGGCCAAGGTGAGAAGGAAACCTCTCAGAGACAAGGGGATGACCAGCCTCCTGGTTGCACCAGGCTTGGGGTCTCTTGACTCAGAGTACAGGAGTCCATCTTCCCAGTATACCCTGTGGGCACCTGTGGCATTCCCTGCAGCCTCAGCAGCAGCCTGCTGTCTGAGGGGTTCAAGGGAAGGGCAGTCTAACTGTGCCTTCCCCAGGTCTTCTCTGGAGGGTCCCCCTGAGCCCAGAAACTCAACTTGATCAAGTTCAAGTTCTTTAGGCTCAGTTTCCTTCAGCTCTTTCAGATCAGCCTCCTCAGAGACTTGATCTTCAACCTGGGGCAAGGGGGAAGGCAAAGCCTTAACCCTACTGCTCTTCTTCTTGGAAGGTGTCTGGTCCATTCTTCCAGGATCCAGCACCTGTTCAGTGGGGCATCTTCTGGCCTGTGACCTAGTCACAGCAAGCACATGTGCTGGCAAGCCTAACATTTCCATGTGAGTCCTCTGCTCCACTTCTGACCATAGTGATGACTCCAAATCATTGCCCAACAAACAATCAACTGGGAGGTCTGAACTGACTACAACTTTCTTTTGACCCTTCACTCCACCCCAGGAGAAAGCCACAATCGCCATACTATGACTAGTATTGACGTTGCTGGCATTGGTCACCAGGAAATCAGTACCTGGCATGATCTGTCCAGGGTCCACAAAGTTAGGTGTCACCATGGTGACACTGGCACAAGTGTCCCTATAGGCCTGAGCCATCTTGCCATTAATCAAAGGCGTCTGTCTGTATTTGCCCAAAGTATTGGGACTTGTGTCAGAGGATAAATCCATATCCCCTGTACAGACAAGGATAGCCTGAGTGAGTGTGCCAACTAAGTTGTCAGACCCCTCAGTTCCCAAGGTTAACCCAACTAATGCCTTGGGAGGTGCACTACCACTACTGACTGGACTAGGGGGTGCAGTTGCCTTAGGGGCTGTAGTGGTAGGAGTTTGCCCTCCTCTTTTGGTGCACTCACTAAACCAGTGAGACTTACTCTTACAGTACTGGCACCACCTCTTTGACTGGCCTTCTTGAGTCTTCTTCTTCTGGGAAGCCTGACCCCCACCCTCTTTGGTTTGTTGGGGACCTGGTGAAGACTTCTGGTCATTTTGTTCACTCTTAACATTACCCTTCTGGTCTGCTTTCTTCTGACCACCCTGGTTCTGGTTCTGCTTAATCCTTGTCCTGACCCATTTGTCTGCCTTCTTTCCCAATTCTTGGGGAGAGGTCAGATCTGAATCAACAAGGTGCTGGTGCAACAACTGGTTCTGACAATTGTTTAAAATTTGTTCTCTCATTATAAGATTATACAATCCTGTGTAATCTGTAACCTTGCTACCCAGCAACCAGCCCTCCAAAGCCTTAGTGGCACAATCCACAAAGTCAGACCAGTCCTGAGACTGAGTTTTCTGGGTGTCTCTGAACAGCAACCTGTACTGCTCAGTGGTTAAACCAAACCCATCAACCAGTGTATTCTTCAGGACCTGGTAATTGTTAGCATCCTCCACTCTTGTAGTGAGGAGCTTATCTCTACCTTTACCATCAAAGGAGAGCCACAGTATAGCTGCCCACTGACTCTGGGGAATGCACTGCACAGTGCAGGCCCTCTCCAGAGCAGCCATCCATTTCTGGATGTCATCCCCTTGCTTAAAGGGGGGCACTATTTTTGTCAGGTGTTTAGTATCTAAACCCTTCTCTCTATCTCTTGGGAGATTGCTGCCACCAGTGGGAGCTATCCCACTCATCTGCTGCTCTCTAGCAAAGGCAAGCTTTTCTTTGGCCAGGGCAAGTTCTTCCCTGTCAATCCTCAGAGCAGCCTGTCTCATTCTAGCTTCATGCTCTATTCTCAGAGGGGAAGTCATTCTCCTCTGTGGAGAGTTCCTCCTCCTCTGGGAAGAGGCATTAGAGTGCAGAGATCTATTGGAGTCCCTAGAAAGAGATCTATCTCTCCTAACTCCAAGGTTAGGCCCACTTCGGGTTAGTACTGGGGGTTCCCCAGATCCTAGCCCAAGTAAGTCTAAGTTGGCCCTAGTTAGCCTTCTGACTACCTCAAGACCTTTGTCTACCTCATCCCCAGAGAGTTCCTCTTGATCCTCCTCCTCAACTGCATTGGGAGTGTTGGGGAGGTCTGGATCTCCAGTGGTACCCTCTAAGGCTGGCATATTCTCATGTAACTGAGAAATCTTTCTGGCATCATATGTCTCTAAGAGACCTATCAGAAAGGGAATGGTGGGGTTAGACCCCTGTTTCAGTTTCCTTAAGGTACACACTTGTCTCATCTCCTGGAAACTGAGAGCTGCATATCTTGAAGTGACCTGTGGAGGGTCAATGCTTACCAGGGGAGTCACAGTGGTCTCTCCCTGGATAGACATGCTTTTCTAGTGAGGTGTAAGTGGTGCACTTACCTACACTATATGTTTGGCTACTGATCCCTTGCTAGAGTTGTAGTTTAGGGTGTGCTAGGCCCTAGGAGCTACAACAGCTGGTTCAGTAGAACTCAGAGTATTCTAAGCTAAGTTATATGTACCTTTAGTACTTATGTGATCTTTCACAAGATATTCTTAGGATATGTGTGGTAAACAACAGCAAGCTCAAATCCCAACCGCTGCTCACCAATGTGAGAAGTTGGCCTGATGTGCAGTGCTCACTATTCTAGTGATCACTATATATCAGTCCAAACAACCCTTATTGATGATTGGTTGTAAGTCAACCTTATAGCCCAGCTATCCTAGTAGCATGGATACGAGCAGTCTAAGGCTAAGACTCTAGAGGGCGTGTTAAGCCAGCTGTTTTACCATCACATTACCCCTTGAACACCCAGTGAAAGGACACCACACAAGTGTTATGAAAATAAACAGTGTATTTATTAGAATCACAACAGCCCTGTACTCTTTATGAGGACAGGGTACTAAGCACACAACAAAACTCTTACGAAAATACTTAAGTTAGCACAGTATATACAAATGCCCGAGGGGCACGGAAAACCATATACTCTGAAAGTGGAATGCGAAATTACTAGCAGGTAAGTACAGTACTAATAGGCTTTGGAATCGCTAGGACTTGACTATAGAACCTTCAGATTACGTACAGGAGGCCCAGGGGACTCGGGTGCAGAGTGTGCACTCTCACGCGGGATGCGGGACAAAGTCTATGGTAGCTAGTAAAGGCAAAGTTAGTGTTCTCGGGCGAACCCGACCTGGTAGGAGGAAAACGAAAGTGGATTCGGACCCTTGGATAGTGAGGCTATGCTGGGGCACCGAAATGCCGCAGTTACCTAGCCCAGGGGCTGCAGCTGCATAGGTCTCAAAAGACGTCGGGAATACTCGTTGCCGGACCAGGAGCCTGAAGAAAAGAAGTTGCTGGCAGGCGACCAGTGAAGAAAGTTCGATGGATCCAAGCCTGGATCGAAGATGGATGACACCTGAAAGCAGAGGGGACCAAGTTCGTGACTACTAGCCAGTAGTCAGGTGGCACCAGGAGGGCACCGGATGGTAGTCACCTCGACTAGGTGAGTGGGCGACGCTGGGCTCTGCAGATCTCACGGACCAGGAGGCGTTGCCGGCGACCAGGATGGAGGAGCGAGCTGTCCCATGATGGATGAAGCTGTCGGCGTCGAAGAACCCAGGATTGGGCAACAAAGCCTTGGCTAATTCAAGCCCACGCGGTGGACTCAAAATGGCGTCTGGAGTGGACCAGGAGGGTCCGGGGTGCTTCTCTGAAGAAGGGAAGCAAGGGCCAGTCTGGAGCAACCAGACCAGCAGCAGTGATGTCGTCGGGCGTCGTTCAGAAGGCCACAAGCCAGCGGGCTAGTAGCCAAACAACGCGGTGAGCAGCAAAAAGCAGAAGGGCCCGACGCAGATCGTGGAGATGCTGGGAGGCTGAACTTCGGTGCTGGGGCTGCTCAGGGTTGGGGCTTCTCGGACCCCAAAGCACTCACCAGTAGATTACTCGGCAGGCGTGCTGTGAAGAAGTCGTGCAGTCTTGGCAATAGCCGGTCCCTTGAGGTCTCGTCGCACTCACGGTACTCAGCTTGGCTGTAGAGGTGAGTAGAGGTCGGAGGTGCCAGGGAAGCCGGGTCTTGTCGAGCTGGGCAGTCGGATTCCCGAGGAAGGACGTGCAGCAGACCGCAGTGTTCTTAAGATGGTGCCTGCGGATGCAGGGTGACTACTCCTTAATCACAAGGGAGAATCTTGAAGAAGAAATCTTGAAGTCCTTTCGTAGAAAGTCGTGTCTTGATTCCAAAGATGATCTAATTTGGAAGGGGGCCTGCTCCTACCTTTATCTGGGAAAAGGGGGCTGGCACGCGACTAGGTCCTGCCCTATGGGTGGGACCAGGAGGGGGGTAGTTACACCCCTCTCCTTTGGCGGGCTTTCCCCAGCTCAGGGTCTGGTGTGCCCCTGGAACTGGTTCAAGCCGGCCTATGCACAGTGAGCACCGGGGTGCCACTTGCAGTCACCTTCCTCTGAAGCCCTGCCTACCTAGAATACACAAAATCCTGTCTGGGACGGTGCTGGCACCGCCCCTGGCAGGAAACCCTTTGTCCTTATCTCCTGCTCTGGGAGGACTCCCAGCAGCAGGAGGGCAGACTTGTGTCTCGGTGGCAGCATCCATTTTGTGGAGCTGAGGCTCTGTTTGACTTTAACCGGGGTTAGAGGTTACATACATGTCGTGTCCCTCTAGAAGGGTGGAATGCTAACCCCGTCGCCAGAATTGGCGAGGGGTTAGTATTCCAATTCGTATGACACCTTACTCGACATGTTTTGATAAAGCGATACCAGAGTTGGCATATAACCGCGAGGATTATAATGCACTTAAGAGTATATGGTATGCGATATCATGGAAACGGCTAAGGGATAGATCCCGAAAGCCGCAGACAGGCTCAGCTCATGCCAGAGCACCATCTCACACAATTCCAAGCACTCTGCCTTCAGGATTGTTAAGGCCTGCCATAGGAGTGACTGATAGGAGATCTGTGTGTCAATTTCGGGTTAGATATAGGGATACTATATCTAAAGCAAAGGGTGAGTACACCACCTTGCCCCAGCTGCCAAGCAGCCAGTTGTGTCAGATTTAGTTAGTCAGCCCAGGGGTGGCATAATACATGCTGCAGCCCCTGGGAGACTTCTGGGTACCCCTCAGCCCTGGGTACAGGGACTTAGAGAGGGCCCAGTGCCAATTCAGTACCTGAGTACAATTTGGATAGAGAGAACAGCTAGGCTGTGGGTCTGATTAGCAGGCCCACAGCCAGGGAAAGTCGTAAACCAGTGCAGCAAAAAGCAAAAATCTGGGTGATCATAGGATTGCAGACCCTACTCTCCTACAACTATCACCAGGGAGGGTGTCCGGGCATAGACACATGGATAACGTTATGTTAAGTGTATTTGTAGAGCGCACTATCACCCGGGAGGGTGTCCGGGCATAGACACATGGATAATGTTATGTTAAGTGTATTTGTAGAGCGCACAATCACCCGGGAGGGTGTCCGGGCATAGACACATGGATAACGTTATGGTAAGTGTATTTGTAGAGCGCACTATCACCCGGGAGGGTGTCCGGGCATAGACACATGGATAATGTTATGTTAAGTGTATTTGTAGAGCGCACTATCACCCGGGAGGGTGTCCGGGCGTAGACACATGGATAATGTAGAGCGCACTATCACCAGGGAGGGTGTCCGGGCATAGACACATGGATAATGTTATGTTAAGTGTAATTGTAGAGCGCACTATCACCCGGGAGGGTGTCCGGGCATAGACACATGGATAATGTTATGTTAAGTGTAATTGTAGAGCGCACTATCACCCGGGAGGGTGTCCTGGCATAGACTCATGGATAATGTTATGTTAAGTGTATTTGTAGAGCGCACTATCACCCGGGAGGGTGTCCGGGCATAGACTCATGGATAATGTTATGTTATTTTAAGTGTATTTGTAGAGCGCACTATCACCCGGGAGGGTGTCCGGGCATAGACTCATGGATAATGTTATGTTATGTTAAGTGTATTTGTAGAGCGCACTATCACCCGGGAGGGTGTCCGGGCATAGACTCATGGATAATGTTATGTTATGTTAAGTGTATTTGTAGAGCGCACTATCACCCGGGAGGGTGTCCTGGCATAGACACATGAATAATGTTATGTTAAGTGTATTTGTAGAGCGCACTATCACCCAGGAGGGTGTCCGGGCATAGACACATGGATAATGTTATGTAAGTGTATTTGTAGAGCGCACTATCACCCGGGAGGGTGTCCAGGCATAGACACATGGATAACGTTATGTTAAGTGTATTTGTAGAGCGCACTATCACCCGGGAGGGTGTCCGGGCATAGACTCATATGGATAACGTTATGTTAAGTGTATTTGTAGAGCGCACTATCACCCGGGAGGGTGTCCGGGCATAGACACATGGATAACGTTATGTTAAGTGTATTTGTAGAGCGCACTATCACCCGGGAGGGTGTCCGGGCATAGACACATGGATAACGTTATGTTAAGTGTATTTGTAGAGCGCACTATCACCCGGGAGGGTGTCCTGGCATAGACCCATTGATAACGTTATGTTAAGTGTATTTGTAGAGCGCACTATCACCCGGGAGGGTGTCCTGGCATAGACACATGGATAACGTTATGTTAAGTGTATTTGTAGAGCGCACTATCACCCGGGAGGGTGTCCTGGCATAGACACATTAATAATGTTATGTTAAGTGTATTTGTAGAGCGCACTATCACCCGGGAGGGTGTCCTGGCATAGACACATGGATAACGTTATGTTAAGTGTATTTGTAGAGCGCACTCTCACCGGGAAGGTGTACTGGCATAGACACATTGATAATGTTATGTTAAGTGTATTTGTAGAGCGCACTATCACCCGGAAGGGTGTCCGGGCATAGACACATGGATAATGTTATGTTAAGTGTATTTGTAGAGCGCACTATCACCCGGGAGGGTGTCCTGGCATAGACACATGGATAATGTTATGTTAAGTGTATTTGTAGAGCGCACTCTCACCCGGGAGGGTGTCCGGGCATAGACACATGGATAATGTTATGTTATGTGTATTTGTAGAGCGCACTATCACCCGGGAGGGTGTCCGGCATAGACACATGGATAATGGTATGTTAAGTGTATTTATAGAGCGCACTCTCACCCGGGAGGGTGTCCGGGCATAGACACATGGATAATGTTATGTTATGTTAAGTGTATTTGTAGAGCACTCTATCACCCGGGAGGGTGTCCTGGCATAGACACATGGATAATGTTATGTTAAGTGTATTTGTAGAGCACTCTATCACCCGGGAGGGTGTCCTGGCATAGACACATGGATAATGTTATGTTAAGTGTATTTGTAGAGCGCTCTATCACCCGGGAGGGTGTCCGGGCATAGACACATGGATAATGTTATGTTAAGTGTATTTGTAGAGCGCACTATCACTCGGGAGGGTGTCCGGGCATAGACACATGAATAATGTTATGTTAAGTGTATTTGTAGAGCGCACTATCACTCGGGAGGGTGTCCGGGCATAGACACATGGATAACGTTATGTTCAGTGTATTTGTAGAGCGCACTATCACGTGGGAGGGTGTCCGGGCATAGACTCATGGATAATGTTATTTAAAGTGTATTTGTAGAGCGCACTATCACCCGGGAGGGTGTCCGGGCATAGACACATGGATAACGCTTTGTTAAGTGTATTTGCAGAGCGCACTATCACCCGGGAGGGTGTCCGGGCATAGACACATGGATAACGTTATGTTAAGTGTATTTGTAGAGCGCACTATCACCCGGGAGGGTGTCCTGGCATAGACACATTGATAACGTTATGTTAAGTGTATTTGTAGAGCGCACTATCACCCGGGAGGGTGTCCTGGCATAGACACATGGATAACGTTATGTTAAGTGTATTTGTAGAGCGCACTATCACCCGGGAGGGTGTCCTGGCATAGACACATTAATAATGTTATGTTAAGTGTATTTGTAGAGCGCACTATCACCCGGGAGGGTGTCCTGGCATAGACACATGGATAACGTTATGTTAAGTGTATTTGTAGAGCGCACTCTCACCGGGAAGGTGTACTGGCATAGACACATTGATAATGTTATGTTAAGTGTATTTGTAGAGCGCACTATCACCCGGGAGGGTGTCCGGGCATAGACTCATGGATAATGTTATGTTAAGTGTATTTGTAGAGCGCACTATCACCCGGAAGGGTGTCCGGGCATAGACACATGGATAATGTTATGTTAAGTGTATTTGTAGAGCGCACTATCACCCGGGAGGGTGTCCTGGCATAGACACATGGATAATGTTATGTTAAGTGTATTTGTAGAGCGCACTCTCACCCGGGAGGGTGTCCGGGCATAGACACATGGATAATGTTATGTTATGTGTATTTGTAGAGCGCACTATCACCCGGGAGGGTGTCCGGCATAGACACATGGATAATGGTATGTTAAGTGTATTTATAGAGCGCACTCTCACCCGGGAGGGTGTCCGGGCATAGACACATGGATAATGTTATGTTATGTTAAGTGTATTTGTAGAGCGCACTATCACCCGGGAGGGTGTCCGGGCATAGACACATGGATAATGTTATGTTAAGTGTATTTGTAGAGCACTCTATCACCCGGGAGGGTGTCCTGGCATAGACACATGGATAATGTTATGTTAAGTGTATTTGTAGAGCACTCTATCACCCGGGAGGGTGTCCTGGCATAGACACATGGATAATGTTATGTTAAGTGTATTTGTAGAGCGCTCTATCACCCGGGAGGGTGTCCGGGCATAGACACATGGATAATGTTATGTTAAGTGTATTTGTAGAGCGCACTATCACTCGGGAGGGTGTCCGGGCATAGACACATGAATAATGTTATGTTAAGTGTATTTGTAGAGCGCACTATCACTCGGGAGGGTGTCCGGGCATAGACACATGGATAACGTTATGTTCAGTGTATTTGTAGAGCGCACTATCACGTGGGAGGGTGTCCGGGCATAGACTCATGGATAATGTTATTTAAAGTGTATTTGTAGAGCGCACTATCACCCGGGAGGGTGTCCTGGCATAGACACATGAATAATGTTATGTTAAGTGTATTTGTAGAGCGCACTATCACTCGGGAGGGTGTCCGGGCATAGACACATGGATAATGTTATGTTAAGTGTATTTGTAGAGCGCACTATCACCTGGGAAGGTGTCCGGGTGTTGGAAAGGCGATCCCAGGGGAGACAGAAGGTGTCTGACTGCCCGCCCCGAGACCCACCTCTCTCTATGGAATAGGCCGAGCGCCGTAGGGAGGCCTCCTTGGCGAGGCTCCTCTCCTACAATCGTAACAGCGGGGCAATCACACTACTACAGATGAACACCACACAAAGGAATATTCACAAGAATCTTTATATAAGAAATGACGGCACGTTCTTGGCAGTTTAGCAGGCGGGGATCGAGAGATCCGTAATGTCTTGGTTTCGGGAATAAGGGGGTAGCGGGACAGTCTTGGCACCAACTGGTGCGTGGATAGTTCAAGGGGTCAGACCGCGTCAGCAGGGCCTCAAAGATAGTTTAGCTTGGTCAGGCCGCGACAGCGTCAGCAGGGCCTCGAAGATGGTTCAGCTCGGTCAGGGCGCGACAGCGTCAGCAGGGCCTCGAAGATGGTTCAGCTTGGTCCGGCCGCGACAGCGTCAGCAGGGCCTCGAGGGTGGTTCAGCTTGGTTATACCGCGACAGCGTCAGCAGGGCCTCGAAGGTGGTTCAGCTTGGTCAGGCCGCGACAGCGTCAGCAGGGCCTCGAAGGTGGTTCAGCTTGGTCAGGCCGCGACAGCGTCAGCAGGGCCTCAAAGATGGTTCAGCTCGGTCAGGCCGCGACAGCGTCAGCAGGGCTTCGAAGATGGTTCAGCTCGGTCAGGCCGCGACAGCGTCAGCAGGGCCTCGAAGATGGTTCAGCTTGGTCAGGCCGCGACAGCGTCAGCAGGGCCTCGAAGGTTCCAGGTGCAAGAGTTCGGATCAGGATCAGCCGCGACAAGGTTAGCAGGGCTTCGACTCCAAGATACAACTGAAGTCCTAATCCAGGGCTGGCCCAGATATAGGACTGGAGTCCTTTGATGTCCGGACCCTCGCGCCTGGGGGTCAGAGGGGCCGGGATGATGGTGTCCAGACACCCAGCAGGGGGGTGGAGCCAGCGCCCAGGGAGGCTGGAGGGCGATCGATACCAGGCGTCCGGGGACGGCTGGAAGGCCATTGAAACTCCCCTCCTCCGGGATCCGTCAAGTGCCCACTCTACCACCTGGGAGGATCTTGGTGCCTCGATGTCGGGACTTCGCTGGGGCCGGGGCCAGGGATGGCTGCGGCCACGTGCTCGGGACGTGATGGGCCCAAGATGGAGTCGGGCCGGAAATGGTGGCCTGGCATGGTCGCCAGTCCGGCAGCGTTGGCGAGCAGGGTCCGCCGGGGTTCCAGGGGGGAGAGCCGTGGGTTGCCAGGGGGGCTGCTCTCGTCGATGGTTCGTGATCAGGGGGGTCGACAGCGGGTCGATGGAGGGCCGATGTCGTCCCGGGCCCGCCATGCGGGAGGGGTAGGACCACGCCACGAGGCCGGGTCCAACACCGGGCATAGACACATGGATAATGTTATGTTATGTTAAGTGTATTTGTAGAGCACTCTATCACCCGGGAGGGTGTCCGGGCATAGACACATGGATAATGTTATGTTAAGTGTATTTGTAGAGCGCTCTATCACCCGGGAGGGTGTCCTGGCATAGACACATGGTAATGTTATGTTAAGTGTATTTGTAGAGCGCACAATCACCCGGGAGGGTATCCGGGCATAGACACATGGATAATGTTATGTTAAGTGTATTTATAGAGCGCACTATCACCCGGGAGGGTGTCCGGGCATAGACACATGGATAATGTTATGTTATGGTAAGTGTATTTGTAGAGCGCACTATCACCCGGGAGTGTGTCCGGGCACAGACACATGGATAATGTTATGTTAAGTGTATTTGTAGAGCGCACTATCACCAGGGAGGGTGTCTGGGCATAGACACATGGATAATGTTATGTTAGGTATATTTGTAGAGCACTCTATCACCCGGGAGGGTGTCCTGGCATAGACACATGAATAATGTTATGTTAAGTGTATTTGTAGAGCGCACTATCACCAGGGAGGGTGTCTGGGCATAGACACATGGATAATGTTATGTTAAGTGTATTTGTAGAGCGCACTATCACCCGGGAGGGTGTCCGGGCATAGACACATGAATAATGTTATGTTAAGTGTATTTGTAGAGCGCACTATCACCAGGGAGGGTGTCCGGGCATAGACACATGGATAATGTTATGTTAAGTGTATTTGTAGAGCGCACTATTGTGAGAAGTTGGCCTGATGTGCAGTGCTCACTATTCTAGTGATCACTATATATCAGTCCAAACAACCCTTATTGATGATTGGTTGTAAGTCAACCTTATAGACCAGCTATCCTAGTAGCATAGATACGAGCAGTCTAAGGCTAAGACTCTAGAGGGCGTGTTAAGCCAGCTGTTTTACCATCACATTACCCCTTGAACACCCAGTGAAAGGACACCACACAAGTGTTATGAAAATAAACAGTGTATTTATTAGAATCACAACAACCCTGTACTCTTTATGAGGACAGGGTACTAAGCACACAACAAAACTCTTACGAAAATACTTAAGTTAGCACAGTATATACAAATGCCCGAGGGGCACAGAAAACCATATACTCTGAAAGTGGAATGCGAAATTACTAGCAGGTAAGTACAGTACTAATAGGCTTTGGAATCGCTAGGACTTGACTATAGAACCTTCAGATTACGTACAGGAGGCCTAGGGGACTCGGGTGCAGAGTGTGCACTCTCACGTGGGATGCGGGACAAAGTCTATGGTAGCTAGTAAAGGCAAAGTTAGTGTTCTCGGGCGAACCCGACCTGGTAGGAGGAAAACGAAAGTGGATTCGGACCCTTGGATAGTGAGGCTATGCTGGGGCACCGAAATGCCGAAGTTACCTAGCCCAGGGGCTGCAGCTGCATAGGTCTCAAAAGACGTCGGGAATCCTCGTTGCCGGACCAGGAGCCTGAAGAAAAGAAGTTGCTGGCAGGCGACCAGTGAAGAAAGTTCGATGGATCCAAGCCTGGATCGAAGATGGATGACACCTGAAAGCAGAGGGGACCAAGTTCGTGACTACTAGCCAGTAGTCAGTGGGTACCAGGAGGGCACCGGATGGTAGTCACCTCGACTAGGTGAGTGGGCGACGCTGGGCTCTGCAGATCTCACGGACCAGGAGGCGTTGTCGGCGACCAGGATGGAGGAGCGAGCTGTCCCACGATGGATGAAGCTGTCGGCGTCGAAGAACCCAGGATTGGGCAACAAAGCCTTGGCTAATTCAAGCCCACGCGGTGGACTCAAAATGGCGTCTGGAGTGGACCAGGAGGGTCCGGGGTGCTTCTCTGAAGAAGGGAAGCAAGGGCCAGTCTGGAGCAACCAGACCAGCAGCAGTGATGTCGTCGGGCGTCGTTCAGAAGGCCACAAGCCAGCGGGCTAGTAGCCAAACAACGCGGTGAGCAGCAAAAAGCAGAAGGGCCCCACGCAGATCGTGGAGATGCTGGGAGGCTGAACTTCGGTGCTGCGGCTGCTCAGGGTTGGGGCTTCTCGGACCCCAAAGCACTCACCAGTAGATTACTCGGCGGGCGTGCTGTGAAGAAGTCGTGCAGTCTTGGCAATAGCCGGTCCCTTGAGGTCTCGTCGCACTCCCGGTTCTCAGCTTGGCTGTAGAGGTGAGTAGAGGTCGGAGGTGCCAGGGAAGCCGGGTCTTGTCGAGCTGGGCAGTCGGATTCCGGAGGAAGGATGTGCAGCAGACCGCAGTGTTCTTAAGATGGTGCCTGCGGATGCAGGGTGACTACTCCTTAGTCACAAGGGAGAATCTTGAAGAAGAAATCTTGAAGTCCTTTCGTAGAAAGTCGTGTCTTGATTCCAAAGATGATCTAATTTGGAAGGGGGCCTGCTCCTACCTTTATCTGGGAAAAGGGGGCTGGCACGCGACTAGGTCCTGCCCTATGGGTGGGACCAGGAGGGGGGTAGTTACACCCCTCTCGTTTGGCGGGCTTTCCCCAGCTCAGGGTCTGGTGTGCCCCTGGAACTGGTTCAAGCCGGCCTATGCACAGTGAGCACCGGGGTGCCACTTGCAGTCACCTTCCTCTGAAGCCCTGCCTACCTAGAATACACAAAATCCTGTCTGGGACGGTGCTGGCACCGCCCCTGGCAGGAAACCCTTTGTCCTTATCTCCTGCTCTGGGAGGACTCCCAGCAGCAGGAGGGCAGACTTGTGTCTCGGTGGCAGCATCCATTTTGTGGAGCTGAGGCTCTGTTTGACTTTAACCGGGGTTAGGGGTTACATACATGTCGTGTCCCTCTAGATGGGTGGAATGCTAACCTCGTCGCCAGAATTGGCGAGGGGTTAGTATTCCAATTCGTATGACACCTTACTCGACATGTTTTGATAAAGCGATACCAGAGTTGGCATATAACCGCGAGGATTATAATGCACTTAAGAGTATATGGTATGCGATATCATGGAAACGGCTAAGGGATAGATCCCGAAAGCCGCAGACAGGCTCAGCTCATGCCAGAGCACCATCTCACACGATTCCAAGCACTCTGCCTTCAGGATTGTTAAGGCCTGCCATAGGAGTGACTGATAGGAGATCTGTGTGTCCATTTCGGGTTAGATATAGGTATACTATATCTAAAGCAAAGGGTGATTACACCACCTTGCCCCAGCTGTCAAGCAGCCAGTTGTGTCAGATTTAGTTAGTCAGCCCAGGGGTGGCATAATACATGCTGCAGCCCCTGGGAGACTTCTGGGTACCCCTCAGCCCTGGGTACAGGGACTTAGAGAGGGCCCAGTGCCAATTCAGTACCTGAGTACAATTTGGATAGAGAGAACAGCTAGGCTGTGGGTCTGATTAGCAGGCCCACAGCCAGGGAAAGTCGTAAACCAGTGCAGCAAAAAGCAAAAATCTGGGTGATCATAGGATTGCAGACCCTCCTCTCCTACATGACCCCCCCCCCCCAAAACTTTGGGACAATAAACTAACCTTGACCAGGTGAGTCTTCTTGCTCTAAGTGGAAATACCTGGAGAGCCCATCAGCATTGCTGTGATCAGTCCCAGGTCTATGCTCCACTGTAAAATCCATCCCCTGTAGGGAAATGGACCACCTAAGCAGTTTGGGGTTTTCACCCTTCATCTGATTTAGCCAGAAGAGGGGCTTATGGTCGGTCTGAATGGTGAAGTGGGTGCCAAACAAGTAGGCCCTCAGCTTCTTCAGGGCCCAAACCACAGCAAAGGCCTCCCTCTCAATAGCTGACCAATTTTTCTCTCTGGGGGTCAGCCTCCTACTAATGAAAGCAATAGGCTGGTCATTACCATCAAAATTCAGCTGAGACAGAACAGCTCCCACACCCAACTCAGAAGCATCTGTTTGGACAATGAATGGCTTGGAGTAATCTGGACTCTTAAGGATAGGTGCTGTGCACATGGCCTGCTTTAGGTCATTGAATGCTTTCTGACAGCTTGCTGTCCACTGAACTTTCTTTGGCATCTTTTTGCTTGTCAGGTCATTAAGAGGGGTCACTATGGACCCATAATTTCTGACAAACTTTCTGTAGTAACCAGTCAGGCCCAAGAAAGCTCGAACCTGAGTCTGGGTGATTGGAGGAGCCCAGTCCTTGATGGCCTGTATTTTACTCTCCAATGGCTGAACCTGGCCTCCACCTACAAGGTGGCCCAGGTATACAACCTGTGTCTGCCCTATCTGGCACTTACTGGCCTTGATAGTGAGGCCTGCCTTTTGCAGGGCCTCTAACACTTTCCTCAGGTGGACCAGGTGATCCTCCCAGGTGGAGCTAAAGACAGCAATATCGTCAAGATATGCTGCACAGAAGTCATCCAGCCCAGTGAGGACTTGATTCACCAACCTTTGGAAGGTGGCAGGTGCATTTTTCAAACCAAAGGGCATTACCACAAATTGATAATGCCCACCAGGGGTAGAAAATGCTGTCTTGGGTTTGGCCTCCTCAGCTAACCTGATTTGCCAATACCCAGCTGTCAAATCAAATGTACTTAAGAAGTTGGCAGAAGCCAATCTATCTATAAGTTCATCTGCTCTTGGTATTGGGTGGGCATCAGTCTTAGTGACTGCATTGAGGCCTCTGTAGTCTACGCAAAACCTCATCTCTTTCTTACCACCCTGGGTGTGAGGCTTTGGCACTAGAACTACTGGGCTAGCCCAAGGGCTATCTGAGGGCTCAATGACTCCCAGCTCCAACATTTTCTGCACCTCTGTCTTGATGCAGTCTCTAACATGATCGGGCTGCCTGTAGATTTTACTCTTGACAGGCAGACTGTCTCCAGTGTCAACATCATGGGTACACCAATCAGTTTGGCTGGGTGTCAGAGAGAACATATGCCTGAAGGATTGCAGAACTTGCCTGCAATCCTGTTGCTGATGTCCAGTGAGGCTGCCACAAAAGACAACACCATCTACTGATCCATCATCAGGATTCTGAGTGAGCAGGTCTGGGAGAGGGTCACTCTCTTCCTCCTGTCCCTCATCTGTGGCCATGAGCAAGCTCATGTCCTTCCTGTCGACATATGCTTTGAGCCTGTTGACATGGAGCACTCTGAGAGGGCTCCTGGGAGTTCCAAGGTCCACCAAGTAGGTAACCTCTCCCTTTTGCTCAATGATGGTGTGGGGCCCAGACCATTTGTCTTTCAGAGCTGCTGGGGCCACTGGCTCCAGCACCCACACCTTCTGTCCTGGCTTGTACACAGTCAGAACAGCCTTTTGGTCATGCCAAGCTTTTTGAAGTTCTTGGCTGGCCTCAAGGTTTTTAGATGCCTTTTCCATATACTCAGCCATCCTGGAGCGGAGACCAAGTACATAGTCCACTATGTTGGTTGCAGGCTTTTTGAGAGGTCTTTCCCATCCTTCCTTCACCAAACACAGGGGTCCTCTTACAGGATGCCCATACAGAAGCTCAAAGGGGCTGTAGCCAACTCCCTTCTGTGGGACCTCTCTGTAAGCAAACAAGAGGCAGGGGATCAGGACATCCCATCTTCTCCTAAGAGTTTCAGGTAGTCCATGAATCATCCCTTTGAGGGTCCTGTTGAATCTCTCAACAAGCCCATTGCATTGTGGGCGGTAGGGTGTGGTGAACTTGTAGTTCACACCACACTCCTTCCACATTGCAGTCAGATATCCTGACATGAAGTTTGCACCTCTGTCAGAAACGACCTCCTTCGGAAAGCCCACTCTGGAGAACACTCCAACTAGGGCCCTTGCCACCACAGGAGCTGTGGTGGTCCTCAGGGGAATAGCTTCAGGATACCTGGTGGCATGGTCCACCACCACCAGTATAAACTTGTGCCCTGATGCTGTCTGGGGTTCCATTGGACCAACAATGTCAATCCCCACTCTTTCAAAGGGGACCCCCGCCACAGGTAGTGGTATGAGGGGGGCCTTTGTGGTGCCACCTGACTTACCACTGGCTTGGCAAGTGACACAGGAGCGACAAAACTCCTTGGTATTCTCATTCATGTGGGGCCAGTGAAAGTGTGAGACAAGCCTGTCCCAAGTCTTTGTCTGACCTAAATGACCTGCAAGGGGAATCTCATGGGCCAAGGTGAGAAGGAAACCTCTCAGAGACAAGGGGATGACCAGCCTCCTGGTTGCACCAGGCTTGGGGTCTCTTGACTCAGAGTACAGGAGTCCATCTTCCCAGTATACCCTGTGGGCACCTGTGGCATTCCCTGCAGCCTCAGCAGCAGCCTGCTGTCTGAGGGGTTCAAGGGAAGGGCAGTCTAACTGTGCCTTCCCCAGGTCTTCTCTGGAGGGTCCCCCTGAGCCCAGAAACTCAACTTGATCAAGTTCAAGTTCTTTAGGCTCAGTTTCCTTCAGCTCTTTCAGATCAGCCTCCTCAGAGACTTGATCTTCAACCTGGGGCAAGGGGGAAGGCAAAGCCTTAACCCTACTGCTCTTCTTCTTGGAAGGTGTCTGGTCCATTCTTCCAGGATCCAGCACCTGTTCAGTGCGGCATCTTCTGGCCTGTGACCTAGTCACAGCAAGCACATGTGCTGGCAAGCCTAACATTTCCATGTGAGTCCTCTGCTCCACTTCTGACCATAGTGATGACTCCAAATCATTGCCCAACAAACAATCAACTGGGAGGTCTGAACTGACTACAACTTTCTTTTGACCCTTCACTCCACCCCAGGAGAAAGCCACAATCGCCATACTATGACTAGTAGTGACGTTGCTGGCATTGGTCACCAGGAAATCAGTACCTGGCATGATCTGTCCAGGGTCCACAAAGTTAGGTGTCACCATGGTGACACTAGCACAATAGGCCTGAGCCATCTTGCCATTAATCAAAGGCGTCTGTCTGTATTTGCCCAAAGTATTGGGACTTGTGTCAGAGGATAAATCCATATCCCCTGTACAGACAAGGATAGCCTGAGTGAGTGTGCCAACTAAGTTGTCAGACCCCTCAGTTCCCAAGGTTAACCCAACTAATGCCTTGGGAGGTTCACTACCACTACTGACTGGACTAGGGGGTGCAGTTGCCTTAGGGGCTGTAGTGGTAGGAGTTTGCCCTCCTCTTTTGGTGCACTCACTAAACCAGTGAGACTTACTCTTACAGTACTGGCACCACCTCTTTGACTGGCCTTCTTGAGTCTTCTTCTTCTGGGAAGCCTGACCCCCACCCTCTTTGGTTTGTTGGGGACCTGGTGAAGACTTCTGGTCATTTTGTTCACTCTTAACATTACCCTTCTGGTCTGCTTTCTTCTGACCACCCTGGTTCTGGTTCTGCTTAATCCTTGTCCTGACCCATTTGTCTGCCTTCTTTCCCAATTCTTGGGGAGAGGTCAGATCTGAATCAACAAGGTGCTGGTGCAACAACTGGTTCTGACAATTGTTTAAAATGTGTTCTCTCATTATAAGATTATACAATCCTGTGTAATCTGTAACCTTGCTACCCAGCAACCAGCCCTCCAAAGCCTTAGTGGCACAATCCACAAAGTCAGACCAGTCCTGAGACTGAGTTTTCTGGGTGTCTCTGAACAGCAACCTGTACTGCTCAGTGGTTAAACCAAACCCATCAACCAGTGTATTCTTAAGGACCTGGTAATTGTTAGCATCCTCCACTCTTGTAGTGAGGAGCTTATCCCTACCTTTACCATCAAAGGAGAGCCACAGTATAGCTGCCCACTGACTCTGGGGAATGCACTGCACAGTGCAGGCCCTCTCCAGAGCAGCCATCCATTTCTGGATGTCATCCCCTTGCTTAAAGGGGGGCACTATTTTTGTCAGGTGTTTAGTATCTAAACCCTTCTCTCTATCTCTTGGGAGATTGCTGCCACCAGTGGGAACTATCCCACTCATCTGCTGCTCTCTAGCAAAGGCAAGCTTCTCTTTGGCCAGGGCAAGTTCTTCCCTTTCAATCCTCAGAGTAGCCTGTTTCATCCTAGCTTCATGCTCTCTTCTCTGAGGGGAAGTCCATCTCCACTGGGGAGAGTTCCTTCTCCTCTGGGAAGAGGCATTAGAGTGCAGAGATCTGTTGGAGTCCCTAGAAAGAGATCTATCTCTCCTAACTCCAAGGTTAGGCCCACTTCGGGTTAGTACTGGGGGTTCCCCAGATCCTAGCCCAAGTAAGTCTAAGTTGGCCTTAGTTAGCCTTCTGACTACCTCAACACCTTTGTCTACCTCATCCCCAGAGAGTTCCTCTTGATCCTCCTCCTCAACTGCAGTAGCAGTGTTGGGGAGGTCTGGATCCCCAGAGGTTCCCTCTAAGGCTGGCATATTCTCATGTAACTGAGAAATCTTTCTGGCATCATATGTCTCTAAGAGACCTATCAGAAAGGGAATGGTGGGGTTAGACCCCTGTTTCAGTTTCCTGGAGGTACACACTTGTCTCATCTCCTGGAAACTGAGAGCTGCATATCTTGAAGTGACCTGTGGAGGGTCAATGCTAACCAGGGGAGTCACAGTGGTCTCTCCCTGGATAGACATGCTTTTCTAGTGAGGTGTAAGTGGTGCACTTACCTACACTATATGTTTGCCTACTGATCCCTTGCTAGAGTTGTAGTTTAGGGTGTGCTAGGCCCTAGGAGCTACAGCAGCTGGTTCAGTAGAACTCAGAGTATTCTAAGCTAAGTTATATGTACCTTTAGTACTTATGTGATCTTTCACAAGATATTCTTAGGATATGTGTGGTAAAACAACAGCAAGCTCAAATCCCAACCGCTGCTCACCAATGTGAGAAGTTGGCCTGATGTGCAGTGCTCACTATTCTAGTGATCACTATATATCAGTCCAAACAACCCTTATTGATGATTGGTTGTAAGTCAACCTTATAGACCAGCTATCCTAGTAGCATGGATACGAGCAGTCTAAGGCTAAGACTCTAGAGGGCGTGTTAAGCCAGCTGTTTTACCATCACATTACCCCTTGAACACCCAGTGAAAGGACACCACACAAGTGTTATGAAAATAAACAGTGTATTTATTAGAATCACAACAGCCCTGTACTCTTTATGAGGACAGGGTACTAAGCACACAACAAAACTCTTACGAAAATACTTAAGTTAGCACAGTATATACAAATGCCCGAGGGGCACGGAAAACCATATACTCTGAAAGTGGAATGCGAAATTACTAGCAGGTAAGTACAGTACTAATAGGCTTTGGAATCGCTAGGACTTGACTATAGAACCTTCAGATTACGTACAGGAGGCCTAGGGGACTCGGGTGCAGAGTGTGCACTCTCACGCGGGATGCGGGACAAAGTCTATGGTAGCTAGTAAAGGCAAAGTTA
Organism: Lissotriton helveticus; assembly: GCF_964261635.1. Classification (NCBI taxonomy): domain Eukaryota; kingdom Metazoa; phylum Chordata; class Amphibia; order Caudata; family Salamandridae; genus Lissotriton; species Lissotriton helveticus. Next base: position 495,149,123 of record NC_136062.1, read on the forward strand.
GTGTTCTCGGGCGAACCCGACCTGGTAGGAGGAAAACGAAAGTGGATTCGGACCCTTGGATAGTGAGGCTATGCTGGGGCACCGAAATGCCGAAGTTACCTAGCCCAGGGGCTGCAGCTGCATAGGTCTCAAAAGACGTCGGGAATCCTCGTTGCCGGACCAGGAGCCTGAAGAAAAGAAGTTGCTGGCAGGCGACCAGTGAAGAGAGTTCGATGGATCCAAGCCTGGATCGAAGATGGATGACACCTGAAAGCAGAGGGGACCAAGTTCGTGACTACTAGCCAGTAGTCAGGTGGTACCAGGAGGGCACCGGATGGTAGTCACCTCGACTAGGTGAGTGGGCGACGCTGGGCTCTGCAGATCTCACGGACCAGGAGGCGTTGTCGGCGACCAGGATGGAGGAGCGAGCTGTCCCACGATGGATGAAGCTGTCGGCGTCGAAGAACCCAGGATTGGGCAACAAAGCCTTGGCTAATTCAAGCCCACGCGGTGGACTCAAAATGGCGTCTGGAGTGGACCAGGAGGGTCCGGGGTGCTTCTCTGAAGAAGGGAAGCAAGGGCCAGTCTGGAGCAACCAGACCAGCAGCAGTGATGTCGTCGGGCGTCGTTCAGAAGGCCACAAGCCAGCGGGCTAGTAGCCAAACAACGCGGTGAGCAGCAAAAAGCAGAAGGGCCCCACGCAGATCGTGGAGATGCTGGGAGGCTGAACTTCGGTGCTGGGGCTGCTCAGGGTTGGGGCTTCTCGGACCCCAAAGCACTCACCAGTAGATTACTCGGCGGGCGTGCTGTGAAGAAGTCGTGCAGTCTTGGCAATAGCCGGTCCCTTGAGGTCTCGTCGCACTGACGGTTCTCAGCTTGGCTGTAGAGGTGAGTAGAGGTCGGAGGTGCCAGGGAAGCCGGGTCTTGTCGAGCTGGGCAGTCGGATTCCGGAGGAAGGACGTGCAGCAGACCGCAGTGTTCTTAAGATGGTGCCTGCGGATGCAGGGTGACTACTCCTTAGTCACAAGGGAGAATCTTGAAGAAGAAATCTTGAAGTCCTTTCGTAGAAAGTCGTGTCTTGATTCCAAAGATGATCTAATTTGGAAGGGGGCCTGCTCCTACCTTTATCTGGGAAAAGGGGGCTGGCACGCGACTAGGTCCTGCCCTATGGGTGGGACCAGGAGGGGGGTAGTTACACCCCTCTCCTTTGGCGGGCTTTCCCCAGCTCAGGGTCTGGTGTGCCCCTGGAACTGGTTCAAGCCGGCCTATGCACAGTGAGCACCGGGGTGCCACTTGCAGTCACCTTCCTCTGAAGCCCTGCCTACCTAGAATACACAAAATCCTGTCTGGGACGGTGCTGGCACCGCCCCTGGCAGGAAACCCTTTGTCCTTATCTCCTGCTCTGGCAGGACTCCCAGCAGCAGGAGGGCAGACTTGTGTCTCGGTGGCAGCATCCATTTTGTGGAGCTGAGGCTCTGTTTGACTTTAACCGGGGTTAGGGGTTACATACATGTCGTGTCCCTCTAGATGGGTGGAATGCTAACCCCGTCGCCAGAATTGGCGAGGGGTTAGTATTCCAATTCGTATGACACCTTACTCGACATGTTTTGATAAAGCGATACCAGAGTTGGCATATAACCGCGAGGATTATAATGCACTTAAGAGTATATGGTATGCGATATCATGGAAACGGCTAAGGGATAGATCCCGAAAGCCGCAGACAGGCTCAGCTCATGCCAGAGCATCATCTCACACGATTCCAAGCACTCTGCCTTCAGGATTGTTAAGGCCTGCCATAGGAGTGACTGATAGGAGATCTGTGTGTCCATTTCGGGTTAGATATAGGTATACTATATCTAAAGCAAAGGGTGATTACACCACCTTGCCCCAGCTGTCAAGCAGCCAGTTGTGTCAGATTTAGTTAGTCAGCCCAGGGGTGGCATAATACATGCTGCAGCCCCTGGGAGAATTCTGGGTACCCCTCAGCCCTGGGTACAGGGACTTAGAGAGGGCCCAGTGCCAATTCAGTACCTGAGTACAATTTGGATAGAGAGAACAGCTAGGCTGTGGGTCTGATTAGCAGGCCCACAGCCAGGGAAAGTCGTAAACCAGTGCAGCAAAAAGCAAAAATCTGGGTGATCATAGGATTGCAGGCCCTCCTCTCCTACATGACCCCCCCCCCCCAAACTTTGGGACAATAAACTAACCTTGACCAGGTGAGTCTTCTTGCTCTAAGTGGAAATACCTGGAGAGCCCATCAGCATTGCTGTGATCAGTCCCAGGTCTATGCTCCACTGTAAAATCCATCCCCTGTAGGGAAATGGACCACCTAAGCAGTTTGGGGGTTTCACCCTTCATCTGATTTAGCCAGAAGAGGGGCTTATGGTCGGTCTGAATGGTGAAGTGGGTGCCAAACAAGTAGGCCCTCAGCTTCTTCAGGGCCCAAACCACAGCAAAGGCCTCCCTCTCAATAGCTGACCAATTTTTCTCTCTGGGGGTCAGCCTCCTACTAATGAAAGCAATAGGCTGGTCATTACCATCAAAATTCAGCTGAGACAGAACAGCCCCTACACCCAACTCAGAAGCATCTGTTTGGACAATGAATGGCTTGGAGTAATCTGGACTCTTAAGGATAGGTGCTGTGCACATGGCCTGCTTTAGGTCACTGAATGCTTTCTGACAGCTTGCTGTCCACTGAACTTTCTTTGGCATCTTTTTGCTTGGCAGGTCATTAAGAGGGGTCACTATGGACCCATAATTTCTGACAAACTTTCTGTAGTAACCAGTCAGGCCCAAGAAAGCTCGAACCTGAGTCTGGGTGATTGGAGGAGCCCAGTCCTTGATGGCCTGTATTTTACTCTCCAATGGCTGAACCTGGCCTCCACCTACAAGGTGGCCCAGGTATACAACCTGTGTCTGCCCTATCTGGCACTTAGTGGCCTTGATAGTGAGGCCTGCCTTTTGCAGGGCCTCTAACACTTTCCTCAGGTGGACCAGGTGATCCTCCCAGGTGGAGCTAAAGACAGCAATATCGTCAAGATATGCTGCACAGAAGTCATCCAGCCCAGTGAGGACTTGATTCACCAACCTTTGGAAGGTGGCAGGTGCATTTTTCAAACCAAAGGGCATTACCACAAATTGATAATGCCCACCAGGGGTAGAAAATGCTGTCTTGGGTTTGGCCTCCTCAGCTAACCTGATTTGCCAATACCCAGCTGTCAAATCAAATGTACTTAAGAAGTTGGCAGAAGCCAATCTATCTATAAGTTCATCTGCTCTTGGTATTGGGTGGGCATCAGTCTTAGTGACTGCATTGAGGCCTCTGTAGTCTACGTAAAACCTCATCTCTTTCTTACCACCCTGGGTGTGAGGCTTTGGCACTAGAACTACTGGGCTAGCCCAAGGGCTATCTGAGGGCTCAATGACTCCCAGCTCCAACATTTTCTGCACTTCATTTTTGATGCAGTCTCTAACATGATCAGGCTGCCTGTAGATTTTACTCTTGACAGGCAGACTGTCTCCAGTGTCAACATCATGGGTACACCAATCAGTTTGGCTGGGTGTCAGAGAGAACATATGCCTGAAGGATTGCAGAACTTGCCTGCAATCCTGTTGCTGATGTCCAGTGAGGCTGCCACAAAAGACAAAACCATCTACTGATCCATCATCAGGATTCTGAGTGAGCAGGTCTGGGAGAGGGTCACTCTCTTCCTCCTGTCCCTCATCTGTGGCCATGAGCAAGCTCATGTTCTTCCTGTCGACATATGCTTTGAGCCTGTTGACATGGAGCACTCTGAGAGGGCTCCTGGGAGTTCCAAGGTCCACCAAGTAGGTAACCTCTCCCTTTTGCTCAATGATGGTGTGGGGCCCAGACCATTTGTCTTTCAGAGCTGCTGGGGCCACTGGCTCCAGCACCCACACCTTCTGTCCTGGCTTGTACACAGTCAGAACAGCCTTTTGGTCATGCCAAGCTTTTTGAAGTTCTTGGCTGGCCTCAAGGTTTTTAGATGCCTTTTCCATATACTCAGCCATCCTGGAGCGGAGACCAAGTACATAGTCCACTATGTTGGTTGCAGGCTTTTTGAGAGGTCTCTCCCATCCTTCCTTCACCAAACACAGGGGTCCTCTTACAGGATGCCCATACAGAAGCTCAAAGGGGCTGTAGCCAACTCCCTTCTGTGGGACCTCTCTGTAAGCAAACAAGAGGCAGGGGATCAGGACATCCCATCTTCTCCTAAGAGTTTCAGGTAGTCCATGAATCATTCCTTTGAGGGTCCTGTTGAATCTCTCAACAAGCCCATTGCATTGTGGGTGGTAGGGTGTGGTGAACTTGTAGTTCACACCACACTCCTTCCACATTGCAGTCAGATATCCTGACATGAAGTTTGCACCTCTGTCAGAAACGACCTCCTTCGGAAAGCCCACTCTGGAGAACACTCCAACTAGGGCCCTTGCCACCACAGGAGCTGTGGTTGTCCTCAGGGGAATAGCTTCAGGATACCTGGTGGCATGGTCCACCACCACCAGTATAAACTTGTGCCCTGATGCTGTCTGGGGTTCCATTGGACCAACAATGTCAATCCCCACTCTTTCAAAGGGGACCCCCGCCACAGGTAGTGGTATGAGGGGGGCCTTTGTGGTGCCACCTGACTTACCACTGGCTTGGCAAGTGACACAGGAGCGACAAAACTCCTTGGTATTCTCATTCATGTGGGGCCAGTGAAAGTGTGAGACAAGCCTGTCCCAAGTCTTTGTCTGACCTAAATGACCTGCAAGGGGAATCTCATGGGCCAAGGTGAGAAGGAAACCTCTCAGAGACAAGGGGATGACCAGCCTCCTGGTTGCACCAGGCTTGGGGTCTCTTGACTCAGAGTACAGGAGTCCATCTTCCCAGTATACCCTGTGGGCACCTGTGGCATTCCCTGCAGCCTCAGCAGCAGCCTGCTGTCTGAGGGGTTCAAGGGAAGGGCAGTCTAACTGTGCCTTCCCCAGGTCTTCTCTGGAGGGTCCCCCTGAGCCCAGAAACTCAACTTGATCAAGTTCAAGTTCTTTAGGCTCAGTTTCCTTCAGCTCTTTCAGATCAGCCTCCTCAGAGACTTGATCTTCAACCTGGGGCAAGGGGGAAGGCAAAGCCTTAACCCTACTGCTCTTCTTCTTGGAAGGTGTCTGGTCCATTCTTCCAGGATCCAGCACCTGTTCAGTGGGGCATCTTCTGGCCTGTGACCTAGTCACAGCAAGCACATGTGCTGGCAAGCCTAACATTTCCATGTGAGTCCTCTGCTCCACTTCTGACCATAGTGATGACTCCAAATCATTGCCCAACAAACAATCAACTGGGAGGTCTGAACTGACTACAACTTTCTTTTGACCCTTCACTCCACCCCAGGAGAAAGCCACAATCGCCATACTATGACTAGTATTGACGTTGCTGGCATTGGTCACCAGGAAATCAGTACCTGGCATGATCTGTCCAGGGTCCACAAAGTTAGGTGTCACCATGGTGACACTGGCACAATAGGCCTGAGCCATCTTGCCATTAATCAAAGGCGTCTGTCTGTATTTGCCCAAAGTATTGGGACTTGTGTCAGAGGATAAATCCATATCCCCTGTACAGACAAGGATAGCCTGAGTGAGTGTGCCAACTAAGTTGTCAGACCCCTCAGTTCCCAAGGTTAACCCAACTAATGCCTTGGGAGGTTAACTACCACTACTGACTGGACTAGGGGGTGCAGTTGCCTTAGGGGCTGTAGTGGTAGGAGATTGCCCTCCTCTTTTGGTGCACTCACTAAACCAGTGAGACTTACTCTTACAGTACTGGCACCACCTCTTTGACTGGCCTTCTTGAGTCTTCTTCTTCTGGGAAGCCTGACCCCCACCCTCTTTGGTTTGTTGGGGACCTGGTGAAGACTTCTGGTCATTTTGTTCACTCTTAACATTACCCTTCTGGTCTGCTTTCTTCTGACCACCCTGGTTCTGGTTCTGCTTAATCCTTGTCCTGACCCATTTGTCTGCCTTCTTTCCCAATTCTTGGGGAGAGGTCAGATCTGAATCAACAAGGTGCTGGTGCAACAACTGGTTCTGACAATTGTTTAAAATTTGTTCTCTCATTATAAGATTATACAATCCTGTGTAATCTGTAACCTTGCTACCCAGCAACCAGCCCTCCAAAGCCTTAGTGGCACAATCCACAAAGTCAGACCAGTCCTGAGACTGAGTTTTCTGGGTGTCTCTGAACAGCAACCTGTACTGCTCAGTGGTTAAACCAAACCCATCAACCAGTGTATTCTTCAGGACCTGGTAATTGTTAGCATCCTCCACTCTTGTAGTGAGGAGCTTATCTCTACCTTTACCATCAAAGGAGAGCCACAGTATAGCTGCCCACTGACTCTGGGGAATGCACTGCACAGTGCAGGCCCTCTCCAGAGCAGCCATCCATTTCTGGATGTCATCCCCTTGCTTAAAGGGGGGCACTATTTTTGTCAGGTGTTTAGTATCTAAACCCTTCTCTCTATCTCTTGGGAGATTGCTGCCACCAGTGGGAACTATCCCACTCATCTGCTGCTCTCTAGAAAAGGCAAGCTTCTCTTTGGCCAGGGCAAGTTCTTCCCTTTCAATCCTCAGAGTAGCCTGTTTCATCCTAGCTTCATGCTCTCTTCTCTGAGGGGAAGTCCATCTCCACTGGGGAGAGTTCCTTCTCCTCTGGGAAGAGGCATTAGAGTGCAGAGATCTGTTGGAGTCCCTAGAAAGAGATCTATCTCTCCTAACTCCAAGGTTAGGCCCACTTCGGGTTAGTACTGGGGGTTCCCCAGATCCTAGCCCAAGTAAGTCTAAGTTGGCCCTAGTTAGCCTTCTGACTACCTCAAGACCTTTGTCTACCTCATCCCCAGAGAGTTCCTCTTGATCCTCCTCCTCAACTGCATTGGGAGTGTTGGGGAGGTCTGGATCTCCAGTGGTACCCTCTAAGGCTGGCATATTCTCATGTAACTGAGAAATCTTTCTGGCATCATATGTCTCTAAGAGACCTATCAGAAAGGGAATGGTGGGGTTAGACCCCTGTTTCAGTTTCCTTAAGGTACACACTTGTCTCATCTCCTGGAAACTGAGAGCTGCATATCTTGAAGTGACCTGTGGAGGGTCAATGCTTACCAGGGGAGTCACAGTGGTCTCTCCCTGGATAGACATGCTTTTCTAGTGAGGTGTAAGTGGTGCACTTACCTACACTATATGTTTGCCTACTGATCCCTTGCTAGAGTTGTAGTTTAGGGTGTGCTAGGCCCTAGGAGCTACAACAGCTGGTTCAGTAGAACTCAGAGTATTCTAAGCTAAGTTATATGTACCTTTAGTACTTATGTGATCTTTCACAAGATATTCTTAGGATATGTGTGGTAAAACAACAGCAAGCTCAAATCCCAACCGCTGCTCACCAATGTGAGAAGTTGGCCTGATGTGCAGTGCTCACTATTCTAGTGATCACTATATACCAGTCCAAACAACCCTTATTGATGATTGGTTGTAAGTCAACCTTATAGACCAGCTATCCTAGTCGCATGGATACGAGCAGTCTAAGGCTAAGACTCTAGAGGGCGTGTTAAGCCAGCTGTTTTACCATCACATTACCCCTTGAACACCCAGTGAAAGGACACCACACAAGTGTTATGAAAATAAACAGTGTATTTATTAGAATCACAACAGCCCTTTACTCTTTATGAGGACAGGGTACTAAGCACACAACAAAACTCTTACGAAAATACTTAAGTTAGCACAGTATATACAAATGCCCGAGGGGCACGGAAAACCATATACTCTGAAAGTGGAATGCGAAATTACTAGCAGGTAAGTACAGTACTAATAGGCTTTGGAATTGCTAGGACTTGACTATAGAACCTTCAGATTACGTACAGGAGGCCTAGGGGACTCGGGTGCAGAGTGTGCACTCTCACGCGGGATGCGGGACAAAGTCTATGGTAGCTAGTAAAGGCAAAGTTAGTGTTCTCGGGCGAACCCGACCTGGTAGGAGGAAAACGAAAGTGGATTCGGACCCTTGGATAGTGAGGCTATGCTGGGGCACCGAAATGCTGAAGTTACCTAGCCCAGGGGCTGCAGCTGCATAGGTCTCAAAAGACGTCGGGAATCCTCGTTGCCGGACCAGGAGCCTGAAGAAAAGAAGTTGCTGGCAGGCGACCAGTGAAGAAAGTTCGATGGATCCAAGCCTGGATCGAAGATGGATGACACCTGAAAGCAGAGGGGACCAAGTTCGTGACTACTAGCCAGTAGTCAGGTGGCACCAGGAGGGTACCGGATGGTAGTCACCTCGACTAGGTGAGTGGGCGACGCTGGGCTCTGCAGATCTCACGGACCAGGAGGCGTTGTCGGCGACCAGGATGGAGGAGCGAGCTGTCCCACGATGGATGAAGCTGTCGGCGTCGAAGAACCCAGGATTGGGCAACAAAGCCTTGGCTAATTCAAGCCCACGCGGTGGACTCAAAATGGCGTCTGGAGTGGACCAGGAGGGTCCGGGGTGCTTCTCTGAAGAAGGGAAGCAAGGGCCAGTCTGGAGCAACCAGACCAGCAGCAGTGATGTCGTCGGGCGTTGTTCAGAAGGCCACAAGCCAGCGGGCTAGTAGCCAAACAACGCGGTGAGCAGCAAAAAGCAGAAGGGCCCCACGCAGATCGTGGAGATGCTGGGAGGCTGAACTTCGGTGCTGGGGCTGCTCAGGGTTGGGGCTTCTCGGACCCCAAAGCACTCACCAGTAGATTACTCGGCGGGCGTGCTGTGAAGAAGTAGCGCAGTCTTGGCAATAGCCGGTCCCTTGAGGTCTCGTCGCACTCACGGTTCTCAGCTTGGCTGTAGAGGTGAGTAGAGGTCGGAGGTGCCAGGGAAGCCGGGTCTTGTCGAGCTGGGCAGTCGGATTCCGGAGGAAGGACGTGCAGCAGACCGCAGTGTTCTTAAGATGGTGCCTGCGGATGCAGGGTGACTACTCCTTAGTCACAAGGGAGAATCTTGAAGAAGAAATCTTGAAGTCCTTTCGTAGAAAGTCGTGTCTTGATTCCAAAGATGATCTAATTTGGAAGGGGGCCTGCTCCTACCTTTATCTGGGAAAAGGGGGCTGGCACGCGACTAGGTCCTGCCCTATGGGTGGGACCAGGAGGGGGGTAGTTACACCCCTCTCCTTTGGCGGGCTTTCCCCAGCTCAGGGTCTGGTGTGCCCCTGGAACTGGTTCAAGCCGGCCTATGCACAGTGAGCACCGGGGTGCCACTTGCAGTCACCTTCCTCTGAAGCCCTGCCTACCTAGAATACACAAAATCCTGTCTGGGACGGTGCTGGCACCGCCCCTGGCAGGAAACCCTTTGTCCTTATCTCCTGCTCTGGGAGGACTCCCAGCAGCAGGAGGGCAGACTTGTGTCTCGGTGGCAGCATCCATTTTGTGGAGCTGAGGCTCTGTTTGACTTTAACCGGGGTTAGGGGTTACATACATGTCGTGTCCCTCTAGAAGGGTGGAATGCTAACCCCGTCGCCAGAATTGGCGAGGGGTTAGTATGCCAATTCGTATGACACCTTACTCGACATGTTTTGATAAAGCGATACCAGAGTTGGCATATAACCGCGAGGATTATAATGCACTTAAGAGTATATGGTATGCGATATCATGGAAACGGCTAAGGGATAGATCCCGAAAGCCGCAGACAGGCTCAGCTCATGCCAGAGCATCATCTCACACGATTCCAAGCACTCTGCCTTCAGGATTGTTAAGGCCTGCCATAGGAGTGACTGATAGGAGATCTGTGTGTCCATTTCGGGTTAGATATAGGTATACTATATCTAAAGCAAAGGGTGATTACACCACCTTGCCCCAGCTGTCAAGCAGCCAGTTGTGTCAGATTTAGTTAGTCAGCCCAGGGGTGGCATAATACATGCTGCAGCCCCTGGGAGACTTCTGGGTACCCCTCAGCCCTGGGTACAGGGACTTAGAGAGGGCCCAGTGCCAATTCAGTACCTGAGTACAATTTGGATAGAGAGAACAGCTAGGCTGTGGGTCTGATTAGCAGGCCCACAGCCAGGGAAAGTCGTAAACCAGTGCAGCAAAAAGCAAAAATCTGGGTGATCATAGGATTGCAGACCCTACTCTCCTACAACTATCACCAGGGAGGGTGTCCGGGCATAGACACATGGATAACGTTATGTTAAGTGTATTTGTAGAGCGCACTATCACCCGGGAGGGTGTCCGGGCATAGACACATGGATAATGTTATGTTAAGTGTATTTGTAGAGCGCACAATCACCCGGGAGGGTGTCCGGGCATAGACACATGGATAACGTTATGGTAAGTGTATTTGTAGAGCGCACTATCACCCGGGAGGGTGTCCGGGCATAGACACATGGATAATGTTATGTTAAGTGTATTTGTAGAGCGCACTATCACCCGGGAGGGTGTCCGGGCGTAGACACATGGATAATGTAGAGCGCTCTATCACCAGGGAGGGTGTCCGGGCATAGACACATGGATAATGTTATGTTAAGTGTAATTGTAGAGCGCACTATCACCCGGGAGGGTGTCCGGGCATAGACACATGGATAATGTTATGTTAAGTGTAATTGTAGAGCGCACTATCACCCGGGAGGGTGTCCTGGCATAGACTCATGGATAATGTTATGTTAAGTGTATTTGTAGAGCGCACTATCACCCGGGAGGGTGTCCGGGCATAGACTCATGGATAATGTTATGTTATTTTAAGTGTATTTGTAGAGCGCACTATCACCCGGGAGGGTGTCCGGGCATAGACTCATGGATAATGTTATGTTATGTTAAGTGTATTTGTAGAGCGCACTATCACCCGGGAGGGTGTCCGGGCATAGACTCATGGATAATGTTATGTTATGTTAAGTGTATTTGTAGAGCGCACTATCACCCGGGAGGGTGTCCTGGCATAGACACATGAATAATGTTATGTTAAGTGTATTTGTAGAGCGCACTATCACCCAGGAGGGTGTCCGGGCATAGACACATGGATAATGTTATGTAAGTGTATTTGTAGAGCGCACTATCACCCGGGAGGGTGTCCAGGCATAGACACATGGATAACGTTATGTTAAGTGTATTTGTAGAGCGCACTATCACCCGGGAGGGTGTCCGGGCATAGACTCATATGGATAACGTTATGTTAAGTGTATTTGTAGAGCGCACTATCACCCGGGAGGGTGTCCGGGCATAGACACATGGATAACGTTATGTTAAGTGTATTTGTAGAGCGCACTATCACCCGGGAGGGTGTCCGGGCATAGACACATGGATAACGTTATGTTAAGTGTATTTGTAGAGCGCACTATCACCCGGGAGGGTGTCCTGGCATAGACCCATTGATAACGTTATGTTAAGTGTATTTGTAGAGCGCACTATCACCCGGGAGGGTGTCCTGGCATAGACACATGGATAACGTTATGTTAAGTGTATTTGTAGAGCGCACTATCACCCGGGAGGGTGTCCTGGCATAGACACATTAATAATGTTATGTTAAGTGTATTTGTAGAGCGCACTATCACCCGGGAGGGTGTCCTGGCATAGACACATGGATAACGTTATGTTAAGTGTATTTGTAGAGCGCACTCTCACCGGGAAGGTGTACTGGCATAGACACATTGATAATGTTATGTTAAGTGTATTTGTAGAGCGCACTATCACCCGGAAGGGTGTCCGGGCATAGACACATGGATAATGTTATGTTAAGTGTATTTGTAGAGCGCACTATCACCCGGGAGGGTGTCCTGGCATAGACACATGGATAATGTTATGTTAAGTGTATTTGTAGAGCGCACTCTCACCCGGGAGGGTGTCCGGGCATAGACACATGGATAATGTTATGTTATGTGTATTTGTAGAGCGCACTATCACCCGGGAGGGTGTCCGGCATAGACACATGGATAATGGTATGTTAAGTGTATTTATAGAGCGCACTCTCACCCGGGAGGGTGTCCGGGCATAGACACATGGATAATGTTATGTTATGTTAAGTGTATTTGTAGAGCACTCTATCACCCGGGAGGGTGTCCTGGCATAGACACATGGATAATGTTATGTTAAGTGTATTTGTAGAGCACTCTATCACCCGGGAGGGTGTCCTGGCATAGACACATGGATAATGTTATGTTAAGTGTATTTGTAGAGCGCTCTATCACCCGGGAGGGTGTCCGGGCATAGACACATGGATAATGTTATGTTAAGTGTATTTGTAGAGCGCACTATCACTCGGGAGGGTGTCCGGGCATAGACACATGAATAATGTTATTGTTAAGTGTATTTGTAGAGCGCACTATCACTCGGGAGGGTGTCCGGGCATAGACACATGGATAACGTTATGTTCAGTGTATTTGTAGAGCGCACTATCACGTGGGAGGGTGTCCGGGCATAGACTCATGGATAATGTTATTTAAAGTGTATTTGTAGAGCGCACTATCACCCGGGAGGGTGTCCGGGCATAGACACATGGATAACGTTATGTTAAGTGTATTTGCAGAGCGCACTATCACCCGGGAGGGTGTCCGGGCATAGACACATGGATAACGTTATGTTAAGTGTATTTGTAGAGCGCACTATCACCCGGGAGGGTGTCCTGGCATAGACACATTGATAACGTTATGTTAAGTGTATTTGTAGAGCGCACTATCACCCGGGAGGGTGTCCTGGCATAGACACATGGATAACGTTATGTTAAGTGTATTTGTAGAGCGCACTATCACCCGGGAGGGTGTCCTGGCATAGACACATTAATAATGTTATGTTAAGTGTATTTGTAGAGCGCACTATCACCCGGGAGGGTGTCCTGGCATAGACACATGGATAACGTTATGTTAAGTGTATTTGTAGAGCGCACTCTCACCGGGAAGGTGTACTGGCATAGACACATTGATAATGTTATGTTAAGTGTATTTGTAGAGCGCACTATCACCCGGGAGGGTGTCCGGGCATAGACTCATGGATAATGTTATGTTAAGTGTATTTGTAGAGCGCACTATCACCCGGAAGGGTGTCCGGGCATAGACACATGGATAATGTTATGTTAAGTGTATTTGTAGAGCGCACTATCACCCGGGAGGGTGTCCTGGCATAGACCCATGGATAATGTTATGTTAAGTGTATTTGTAGAGCGCACTCTCACCCGGGAGGGTGTCCGGGCATAGACACATGGATAATGTTATGTTATGTGTATTTGTAGAGCGCACTATCACCCGGGAGGGTGTCCGGCATAGACACATGGATAGTGGTATGTTAAGTGTATTTATAGAGCGCACTCTCACCCGGGAGGGTGTCCGGGCATAGACACATGGATAATGTTATGTTATGTTATGTGTATTTGTAGAGCGCACTATCACCCGGGAGGGTGTCCGGGCATAGACACATGGATAATGTTATGTTAAGTGTATTTGTAGAGCACTCTATCACCCGGGAGGGTGTCCTGGCATAGACACATGGATAATGTTATGTTAAGTGTATTTGTAGAGCACTCTATCACCCGGGAGGGTGTCCTGGCATAGACACATGGATAATGTTATGTTAAGTGTATTTGTAGAGCGCTCTATCACCCGGGAGGGTGTCCGGGCATAGACACATGGATAATGTTATGTTAAGTGTATTTGTAGAGCGCACTATCACTCGGGAGGGTGTCCGGGCATAGACACATGAATAATGTTATGTTAAGTGTATTTGTAGAGCGCACTATCACTCGGGAGGGTGTCCGGGCATAGACACATGGATAACGTTATGTTCAGTGTATTTGTAGAGCGCACTATCACGTGGGAGGGTGTCCGGGCATAGACTCATGGATAATGTTATTTAAAGTGTATTTGTAGAGCGCACTATCACCCGGGAGGGTGTCCTGGCATAGACACATGAATAATGTTATGTTAAGTGTATTTGTAGAGCGCACTATCACTCGGGAGGGTGTCTGGGCATAGACACATGGATAATGTTATGTTAAGTGTATTTGTAGAGCGCACTATCACCTGGGAAGGTGTCCGGGTGTTGGAAAGGCGATCCCAGGGGAGACAGAAGGTGTCTGACTGCCCGCCCCGAGACCCACCTCTCTCTATGGAATAGGCCGAGCGCCGTAGGGAGGCCTCCTTGGCGAGGCTCCTCTCCTACAATCGTAACAGCGGGGCAATCACACTACTACAGATGAACACCACACAAAGGAATATTCACAAGAATCTTTATATAAGAAATGACGGCACGTTCTTGGCAGTTTAGCAGGCGGGGATCGAGAGATCCGTAATGTCTTGGTTTCGGGAATAAGGGGGTAGCGGGACAGTCTTGGCACCAACTGGTGCGTGGATAGTTCAAGGGGTCAGACCGCGTCAGCAGGGCCTCAAAGATAGTTTAGCTTGGTCAGGCCGCGACAGCGTCAGCAGGGCCTCGAAGATGGTTCAGCTCGGTCAGGGCGCGACAGCGTCAGCAGGGCCTCGAAGATGGTTCAGCTTGGTCCGGCCGCGACAGCGTCAGCAGGGCCTCGAGGGTGGTTCAGCTTGGTTATACCGCGACAGCGTCAGCAGGGCCTCGAAGGTGGTTCAGCTTGGTCAGGCCGCGACAGCGTCAGCAGGGCCTCGAAGGTGGTTCAGCTTGGTCAGGCCGCGACAGCGTCAGCAGGGCCTCAAAGATGGTTCAGCTCGGTCAGGCCGCGACAGCGTCAGCAGGGCTTCGAAGATGGTTCAGCTCGGTCAGGCCGCGACAGCGTCAGCAGGGCCTCGAAGATGGTTCAGCTTGGTCAGGCCGCGACAGCGTCAGCAGGGCCTCGAAGGTTCCAGGTGCAAGAGTTCGGATCAGGATCAGCCGCGACAAGGTTAGCAGGGCTTCGACTCCAAGATACAACTGAAGTCCTAATCCAGGGCTGGCCCAGATATAGGACTGGAGTCCTTTGATGTCCGGACCCTCGCGCCTGGGGGTCAGAGGGGCCGGGATGATGGTGTCCAGACACCCAGCAGGGGGGTGGAGCCAGCGCCCAGGGAGGCTGGAGGGCGATCGATACCAGGCGTCCGGGGACGGCTGGAAGGCCATTGAAACTCCCCTCCTCCGGGATCCGTCAAGTGCCCACTCTACCACCTGGGAGGATCTTGGTGCCTCGATGTCGGGACTTCGCTGGGGCCGGGGCCAGGGATGGCTGCGGCCACGTGCTCGGGACGTGATGGGCCCAAGATGGAGTCGGGCCGGAAATGGTGGCCTGGCATGGTCGCCAGTCCGGCAGCGTTGGCGAGCAGGGTCCGCCGGGGTTCCAGGGGGGAGAGCCGTGGGTTGCCAGGGGGGCTGCTCTCGTCGATGGTTCGTGATCAGGGGGGTCGACAGCGGGTCGATGGAGGGCCGATGTCGTCCCGGGCCCGCCATGCGGGAGGGGTAGGACCACGCCACGAGGCCGGGTCCAACACCGGGCATAGACACATGGATAATGTTATGTTATGTTAAGTGTATTTGTAGAGCACTCTATCACCCGGGAGGGTGTCCGGGCATAGACACATGGATAATGTTATGTTAAGTGTATTTGTAGAGCGCTCTATCACCCGGGAGGGTGTCCTGGCATAGACACATGGTAATGTTATGTTAAGTGTATTTGTAGAGCGCACAATCACCCGGGAGGGTATCCGGGCATAGACACATGGATAATGTTATGTTAAGTGTATTTATAGAGCGCACTATCACCCGGGAGGGTGTCCGGGCATAGACACATGGATAATGTTATGTTATGGTAAGTGTATTTGTAGAGCGCACTATCACCCGGGAGTGTGTCCGGGCACAGACACATGGATAATGTTATGTTAAGTGTATTTGTAGAGCGCACTATCACCCGGGAGGGTGTCCGGGCGCAGACACATGGATAATGTTATGTTAAGTGTATTTGTAGAGCGCACTATCACCAGGGAGGGTGTCTGGGCATAGACACATGGATAATGTTATGTTAGGTATATTTGTAGAGCACTCTATCACCCGGGAGGGTGTCCTGGCATAGACACATGAATAATGTTATGTTAAGTGTATTTGTAGAGCGCACTATCACCAGGGAGGGTGTCTGGGCATAGACACATGGATAATGTTATGTTAAGTGTATTTGTAGAGCGCACTATCACCCGGGAGGGTGTCCGGGCATAGACACATGAATAATGTTATGTTAAGTGTATTTGTAGAGCGCACTATCACCAGGGAGGGTGTCCGGGCATAGACACATGGATAATGTTATGTTAAGTGTATTTGTAGAGCGCACTATTGTGAGAAGTTGGCCTGATGTGCAGTGCTCACTATTCTAGTGATCACTATATATCAGTCCAAACAACCCTTATTGATGATTGGTTGTAAGTCAACCTTATAGACCAGCTATCCTAGTAGCATAGATACGAGCAGTCTAAGGCTAAGACTCTAGAGGGCGTGTTAAGCCAGCTGTTTTACCATCACATTACCCCTTGAACACCCAGTGAAAGGACACCACACAAGTGTTATGAAAATAAACAGTGTTTTTATTAGAATCACAACAACCCTGTACTCTTTATGAGGACAGGGTACTAAGCACACAACAAAACTCTTACGAAAATACTTAAGTTAGCACAGTATATACAAATGCCCGAGGGGCACAGAAAACCATATACTCTGAAAGTGGAATGCGAAATTACTAGCAGGTAAGTACAGTACTAATAGGCTTTGGAATCGCTAGGACTTGACTATAGAACCTTCAGATTACGTACAGGAGGCCTAGGGGACTCGGGTGCAGAGTGTGCACTCTCACGTGGGATGCGGGACAAAGTCTATGGTAGCTAGTAAAGGCAAAGTTAGTGTTCTCGGGCGAACCCGACCTGGTAGGAGGAAAACGAAAGTGGATTCGGACCCTTGGATAGTGAGGCTATGCTGGGGCACCGAAATGCCGAAGTTACCTAGCCCAGGGGCTGCAGCTGCATAGGTCTCAAAAGACGTCGGGAATCCTCGTTGCCGGACCAGGAGCCTGAAGAAAAGAAGTTGCTGGCAGGCGACCAGTGAAGAAAGTTCGATGGATCCAAGCCTGGATCGAAGATGGATGACACCTGAAAGCAGAGGGGACCAAGTTCGTGACTACTAGCCAGTAGTCAGTGGGTACCAGGAGGGCACCGGATGGTAGTCACCTCGACTAGGTGAGTGGGCGACGCTGGGCTCTGCAGATCTCACGGACCAGGAGGCGTTGTCGGCGACCAGGATGGAGGAGCGAGCTGTCCCACGATGGATGAAGCTGTCGGCGTCGAAGAACCCAGGATTGGGCAACAAAGCCTTGGCTAATTCAAGCCCACGCGGTGGACTCAAAATGGCGTCTGGAGTGGACCAGGAGGGTCCGGGGTGCTTCTCTGAAGAAGGGAAGCAAGGGCCAGTCTGGAGCAACCAGACCAGCAGCAGTGATGTCGTCGGGCGTCGTTCAGAAGGCCACAAGCCAGCGGGCTAGTAGCCAAACAACGCGGTGAGCAGCAAAAAGCAGAAGGGCCCCACGCAGATCGTGGAGATGCTGGGAGGCTGAACTTCGGTGCTGCGGCTGCTCAGGGTTGGGGCTTCTCGGACCCCAAAGCACTCACCAGTAGATTACTCGGCGGGCGTGCTGTGAAGAAGTCGTGCAGTCTTGGCAATAGCCGGTCCCTTGAGGTCTCGTCGCACTCCCGGTTCTCAGCTTGGCTGTAGAGGTGAGTAGAGGTCGGAGGTGCCAGGGAAGCCGGGTCTTGTCGAGCTGGGCAGTCGGATTCCGGAGGAAGGATGTGCAGCAGACCGCAGTGTTCTTAAGATGGTGCCTGCGGATGCAGGGTGACTACTCCTTAGTCACAAGGGAGAATCTTGAAGAAGAAATCTTGAAGTCCTTTCGTAGAAAGTCGTGTCTTGATTCCAAAGATGATCTAATTTGGAAGGGGGCCTGCTCCTACCTTTATCTGGGAAAAGGGGGCTGGCACGCGACTAGGTCCTGCCCTATGGGTGGGACCAGGAGGGGGGTAGTTACACCCCTCTCGTTTGGCGGGCTTTCCCCAGCTCAGGGTCTGGTGTGCCCCTGGAACTGGTTCAAGCCGGCCTATGCACAGTGAGCACCGGGGTGCCACTTGCAGTCACCTTCCTCTGAAGCCCTGCCTACCTAGAATACACAAAATCCTGTCTGGGACGGTGCTGGCACCGCCCCTGGCAGGAAACCCTTTGTCCTTATCTCCTGCTCTGGGAGGACTCCCAGCAGCAGGAGGGCAGACTTGTGTCTCGGTGGCAGCATCCATTTTGTGGAGCTGAGGCTCTGTTTGACTTTAACCGGGGTTAGGGGTTACATACATGTCGTGTCCCTCTAGATGGGTGGAATGCTAACCCCGTCGCCAGAATTGGCGAGGGGTTAGTATTCCAATTCGTATGACACCTTACTCGACATGTTTTGATAAAGCGATACCAGAGTTGGCATATAACCGCGAGGATTATAATGCACTTAAGAGTATATGGTATGCGATATCATGGAAACGGCTAAGGGATAGATCCCGAAAGCCGCAGACAGGCTCAGCTCATGCCAGAGCACCATCTCACACGATTCCAAGCACTCTGCCTTCAGGATTGTTAAGGCCTGCCATAGGAGTGACTGATAGGAGATCTGTGTGTCCATTTCGGGTTAGATATAGGTATACTATATCTAAAGCAAAGGGTGATTACACCACCTTGCCCCAGCTGTCAAGCAGCCAGTTGTGTCAGATTTAGTTAGTCAGCCCAGGGGTGGCATAATACATGCTGCAGCCCCTGGGAGACTTCTGGGTACCCCTCAGCCCTGGGTACAGGGACTTAGAGAGGGCCCAGTGCCAATTCAGTACCTGAGTACAATTTGGATAGAGAGAACAGCTAGGCTGTGGGTCTGATTAGCAGGCCCACAGCCAGGGAAAGTCGTAAACCAGTGCAGCAAAAAGCAAAAATCTGGGTGATCATAGGATTGCAGACCCTCCTCTCCTACATGACCCCCCCCCCCAAAACTTTGGGACAATAAACTAACCTTGACCAGGTGAGTCTTCTTGCTCTAAGTGGAAATACCTGGAGAGCCCATCAGCATTGCTGTGATCAGTCCCAGGTCTATGCTCCACTGTAAAATCCATCCCCTGTAGGGAAATGGACCACCTAAGCAGTTTGGGGTTTTCACCCTTCATCTGATTTAGCCAGAAGAGGGGCTTATGGTCGGTCTGAATGGTGAAGTGGGTGCCAAACAAGTAGGCCCTCAGCTTCTTCAGGGCCCAAACCACAGCAAAGGCCTCCCTCTCAATAGCTGACCAATTTTTCTCTCTGGGGGTCAGCCTCCTACTAATGAAAGCAATAGGCTGGTCATTACCATCAAAATTCAGCTGAGACAGAACAGCTCCCACACCCAACTCAGAAGCATCTGTTTGGACAATGAATGGCTTGGAGTAATCTGGACTCTTAAGGATAGGTGCTGTGCACATGGCCTGCTTTAGGTCATTGAATGCTTTCTGACAGCTTGCTGTCCACTGAACTTTCTTTGGCATCTTTTTGCTTGTCAGGTCATTAAGAGGGGTCACTATGGACCCATAATTTCTGACAAACGTTCTGTAGTAACCAGTCAGGCCCAAGAAAGCTCGAACCTGAGTCTGGGTGATTGGAGGAGCCCAGTCCTTGATGGCCTGTATTTTACTCTCCAATGGCTGAACCTGGCCTCCACCTACAAGGTGGCCCAGGTATACAACCTGTGTCTGCCCTATCTGGCACTTACTGGCCTTGATAGTGAGGCCTGCCTTTTGCAGGGCCTCTAACACTTTCCTCAGGTGGACCAGGTGATCCTCCCAGGTGGAGCTAAAGACAGCAATATCGTCAAGATATGCTGCACAGAAGTCATCCAGCCCAGTGAGGACTTGATTCACCAACCTTTGGAAGGTGGCAGGTGCATTTTTCAAACCAAAGGGCATTACCACAAATTGATAATGCCCACCAGGGGTACAAAATGCTGTCTTGGGTTTGGCCTCCTCAGCTAACCTGATTTGCCAATACCCAGCTGTCAAATCAAATGTACTTAAGAAGTTGGCAGAAGCCAATCTATCTATAAGTTCATCTGCTCTTGGTATTGGGTGGGCATCAGTCTTAGTGACTGCATTGAGGCCTCTGTAGTCTACGCAAAACCTCATCTCTTTCTTACCACCCTGGGTGTGAGGCTTTGGCACTAGAACTACTGGGCTAGCCCAAGGGCTATCTGAGGGCTCAATGACTCCCAGCTCCAACATTTTCTGCACCTCTGTCTTGATGCAGTCTCTAACATGATCAGGCTGCCTGTAGATTTTACTCTTGACAGGCAGACTGTCTCCAGTGTCAACATCATGGGTACACCAATCAGTTTGGCTGGGTGTCAGAGAGAACATATGCCTGAAGGATTGCAGAACTTGCCTGCAATCCTGTTGCTGATGTCCAGTGAGGCTGCCACAAAAGACAACACCATCTACTGATCCATCATCAGGATTCTGAGTGAGCAGGTCTGGGAGAGGGTCACTCTCTTCCTCCTGTCCCTCATCTGTGGCCATGAGCAAGCTCATGTCCTTCCTGTCGACATATGCTTTGAGCCTGTTGACATGGAGCACTCTGAGAGGGCTCCTGGGAGTTCCAAGGTCCACCAAGTAGGTAACCTCTCCCTTTTGCTCAATGATGGTGTGGGGCCCAGACCATTTGTCTTTCAGAGCTGCTGGGGCCACTGGCTCCAGCACCCACACCTTCTGTCCTGGCTTGTACACAGTCAGAACAGCCTTTTGGTCATGCCAAGCTTTTTGAAGTTCTTGGCTGGCCTCAAGGTTTTTAGATGCCTTTTCCATATACTCAGCCATCCTGGAGCGGAGACCAAGTACATAGTCCACTATGTTGGTTGCAGGCTTTTTGAGAGGTCTTTCCCATCCTTCCTTCACCAAACACAGGGGTCCTCTTACAGGATGCCCATACAGAAGCTCAAAGGGGCTGTAGCCAACTCCCTTCTGTGGGACCTCTCTGTAAGCAAACAAGAGGCAGGGGATCAGGACATCCCATCTTCTCCTAAGAGTTTCAGGTAGTCCATGAATCATCCCTTTGAGGGTCCTGTTGAATCTCTCAACAAGCCCATTGCATTGTGGGCGGTAGGGTGTGGTGAACTTGTAGTTCACACCACACTCCTTCCACATTGCAGTCAGATATCCTGACATGAAGTTTGCACCTCTGTCAGAAACGACCTCCTTCGGAAAGCCCACTCTGGAGAACACTCCAACTAGGGCCCTTGCCACCACAGGAGCTGTGGTGGTCCTCAGGGGAATAGCTTCAGGATACCTGGTGGCATGGTCCACCACCACCAGTATAAACTTGTGCCCTGATGCTGTCTGGGGTTCCATTGGACCAACAATGTCAATCCCCACTCTTTCAAAGGGGACCCCCGCCACAGGTAGTGGTATGAGGGGGGCCTTTGTGGTGCCACCTGACTTACCACTGGCTTGGCAAGTGACACAGGAGCGACAAAACTCCTTGGTATTCTCATTCATGTGGGGCCAGTGAAAGTGTGAGACAAGCCTGTCCCAAGTCTTTGTCTGACCTAAATGACCTGCAAGGGGAATCTCATGGGCCAAGGTGAGAAGGAAACCTCTCAGAGACAAGGGGATGACCAGCCTCCTGGTTGCACCAGGCTTGGGGTCTCTTGACTCAGAGTACAGGAGTCCATCTTCCCAGTATACCCTGTGGGCACCTGTGGCATTCCCTGCAGCCTCAGCAGCAGCCTGCTGTCTGAGGGGTTCAAGGGAAGGGCAGTCTAACTGTGCCTTCCCCAGGTCTTCTCTGGAGGGTCCCCCTGAGCCCAGAAACTCAACTTGATCAAGTTCAAGTTCTTTAGGCTCAGTTTCCTTCAGCTCTTTCAGATCAGCCTCCTCAGAGACTTGATCTTCAACCTGGGGCAAGGGGGAAGGCAAAGCCTTAACCCTACTGCTCTTCTTCTTGGAAGGTGTCTGGTCCATTCTTCCAGGATCCAGCACCTGTTCAGTGCGGCATCTTCTGGCCTGTGACCTAGTCACAGCAAGCACATGTGCTGGCAAGCCTAACATTTCCATGTGAGTCCTCTGCTCCACTTCTGACCATAGTGATGACTCCAAATCATTGCCCAACAAACAATCAACTGGGAGGTCTGAACTGACTACAACTTTCTTTTGACCCTTCACTCCACCCCAGGAGAAAGCCACAATCGCCATACTATGACTAGTAGTGACGTTGCTGGCATTGGTCACCAGGAAATCAGTACCTGGCATGATCTGTCCAGGGTCCACAAAGTTAGGTGTCACCATGGTGACACTAGCACAATAGGCCTGAGCCATCTTGCCATTAATCAAAGGCGTCTGTCTGTATTTGCCCAAAGTATTGGGACTTGTGTCAGAGGATAAATCCATATCCCCTGTACAGACAAGGATAGCCTGAGTGAGTGTGCCAATTAAGTTGTCAGACCCCTCAGTTCCCAAGGTTAACCCAACTAATGCCTTGGGAGGTTCACTACCACTACTGACTGGACTAGGGGTGCAGTTGCCTTAGGGGCTGTAGTGGTAGGAGTTTGCCCTCCTCTTTTGGTGCACTCACTAAACCAGTGAGACTTACTCTTACAGTACTGGCACCACCTCTTTGACTGGCCTTCTTGAGTCTTCTTCTTCTGGGAAGCCTGACCCCCACCCTCTTTGGTTTGTTGGGGACCTGGTGAAGACTTCTGGTCATTTTGTTCACTCTTAACATTACCCTTCTGGTCTGCTTTCTTCTGACCACCCTGGTTCTGGTTCTGCTTAATCCTTGTCCTGACCCATTTGTCTGCCTTCTTTCCCAATTCTTGGGGAGAGGTCAGATCTGAATCAACAAGGTGCTGGTGCAACAACTGGTTCTGACAATTGTTTAAAATGTGTTCTCTCATTATAAGATTATACAATCCTGTGTAATCTGTAACCTTGCTACCCAGCAACCAGCCCTCCAAAGCCTTAGTGGCACAATCCACAAAGTCAGACCAGTCCTGAGACTGAGTTTTCTGGGTGTCTCTGAACAGCAACCTGTACTGCTCAGTGGTTAAACCAAACCCATCAACCAGTGTATTCTTAAGGACCTGGTAATTGTTAGCATCCTCCACTCTTGTAGTGAGGAGCTTATCTCTACCTTTACCATCAAAGGCGAGCCACAGTATAGCTGCCCACTGACTCTGGGGAATGCACTGCACAGTGCAGGCCCTCTCCAGAGCAGCCATCCATTTCTGGATGTCATCCCCTTGCTTAAAGGGGGGCACTATTTTTGTCAGGTGTTTAGTATCTAAACCCTTCTCTCTATCTCTTGGGAGATTGCTGCCACCAGTGGGAACTATCCCACTCATCTGCTGCTCTCTAGCAAAGGCAAGCTTCTCTTTGGCCAGGGCAAGTTCTTCCCTTTCAATCCTCAGAGTAGCCTGTTTCATCCTAGCTTCATGCTCTCTTCTCTGAGGGGAAGTCCATCTCCACTGGGGAGAGTTCCTTCTCCTCTGGGAAGAGGCATTAGAGTGCAGAGATCTGTTGGAGTCCCTAGAAAGAGATCTATCTCTCCTAACTCCAAGGTTAGGCCCACTTCGGGTTAGTACTGGGGGTTCCCCAGATCCTAGCCCAAGTAAGTCTAAGTTGGCCTTAGTTAGCCTTCTGACTACCTCAACACCTTTGTCTACCTCATCCCCAGAGAGTTCCTCTTGATCCTCCTCCTCAACTGCAGTAGCAGTGTTGGGGAGGTCTGGATCCCCAGAGGTTCCCTCTAAGGCTGGCATATTCTCATGTAACTGAGAAATCTTTCTGGCATCATATGTCTCTAAGAGACCTATCAGAAAGGGAATGGTGGGGTTAGACCCCTGTTTCAGTTTCCTGGAGGTACACACTTGTCTCATCTCCTGGAAACTGAGAGCTGCATATCTTGAAGTGACCTGTGGAGGGTCAATGCTAACCAGGGGAGTCACAGTGGTCTCTCCCTGGATAGACATGCTTTTCTAGTGAGGTGTAAGTGGTGCACTTACCTACACTATATGTTTGCCTACTGATCCCTTGCTAGAGTTGTAGTTTAGGGTGTGCTAGGCCCTAGGAGCTACAGCAGCTGGTTCAGTAGAACTCAGAGTATTCTAAGCTAAGTTATATGTACCTTTAGTACTTATGTGATCTTTCACAAGATATTCTTAGGATATGTGTGGTAAAACAACAGCAAGCTCAAATCCCAACCGCTGCTCACCAATGTGAGAAGTTGGCCTGATGTGCAGTGCTCACTATTCTAGTGATCACTATATATCAGTCCAAACAACCCTTATTGATGATTGGTTGTAAGTCAACCTTATAGACCAGCTATCCTAGTAGCATGGATACAAGCAGTCTAAGGCTAAGACTCTAGAGGGCGTGTTAAGCCAGCTGTTTTACCATCACATTACCCCTTGAACACCCAGTGAAAGGACACCACACAAGTGTTATGAAAATAAACAGTGTATTTATTAGAATCACAACAGCCCTGTACTCTTTATGAGGACAGGGTACTAAGCACACAACAAAACTCTTACGAAAATACTTAAGTTAGCACAGTATATACAAATGCCCGAGGGGCACGGAAAACCATATACTCTGAAAGTGGAATGCGAAATTACTAGCAGGTAAGTACAGTACTAATAGGCTTTGGAATCGCTAGGACTTGACTATAGAACCTTCAGATTACGTACAGGAGGCCTAGGGGACTCGGGTGCAGAGTGTGCACTCTCACGCGGGATGCGGGACAAAGTCTATGGTAGCTAGTAAAGGCAAAGTTAGTGTTCTCGGGCGAACCCGACCTGGTAGGAGGAAAACGAAAGTGGATTCGGACCCTTGGATAGTGAGGCTATGCTGGGGCACCGAAATGCCGAAGTTACCTAGCCCAGGGGCTGCAGCTGCATAGGTCTCAAAAGACGTCGGGAATCCTCGTTGCCGGACCAGGAGCCTGAAGAAAAGAAGTTGCTGGCAGGCGACCAGTGAAGAGAGTTCGATGGATCCAAGCCTGGATCGAAGATGGATGACACCTGAAAGCAGAGGGGACCAAGTTCGTGACTACTAGCCAGTAGTCAGGTGGTACCAGGAGGGCACCGGATGGTAGTCACCTCGACTAGGTGAGTGGGCGACGCTGGGCTCTGCAGATCTCACGGACCAGGAGGCGTTGTCGGCGACCAGGATGGAGGAGCGAGCTGTCCCACGATGGATGAAGCTGTCGGCGTCGAAGAACCCAGGATTGGGCAACAAAGCCTTGGCTAATTCAAGCCCACGCGGTGGACTCAAAATGGCGTCTGGAGTGGACCAGGAGGGTCCGGGGTGCTTCTCTGAAGAAGGGAAGCAAGGGCCAGTCTGGAGCAACCAGACCAGCAGCAGTGATGTCGTCGGGCGTCGTTCAGAAGGCCACAAGCCAGCGGGCTAGTAGCCAAACAACGCGGTGAGCAGCAAAAAGCAGAAGGGCCCCACGCAGATCGTGGAGATGCTGGGAGGCTGAACTTCGGTGCTGGGGCTGCTCAGGGTTGGGGCTTCTCGGACCCCAAAGCACTCACCAGTAGATTACTCGGCGGGCGTGCTGTGAAGAAGTCGTGCAGTCTTGGCAATAGCCGGTCCCTTGAGGTCTCGTCGCACTGACGGTTCTCAGCTTGGCTGTAGAGGTGAGTAGAGGTCGGAGGTGCCAGGGAAGCCGGGTCTTGTCGAGCTGGGCAGTCGGATTCCGGAGGAAGGACGTGCAGCAGACCGCAGTGTTCTTAAGATGGTGCCTGCGGATGCAGGGTGACTACTCCTTAGTCACAAGGGAGAATCTTGAAGAAGAAATCTTGAAGTCCTTTCGTAGAAAGTCGTGTCTTGATTCCAAAGATGATCTAATTTGGAAGGGGGCCTGCTCCTACCTTTATCTGGGAAAAGGGGGCTGGCACGCGACTAGGTCCTGCCCTATGGGTGGGACCAGGAGGGGGGTAGTTACACCCCTCTCCTTTGGCGGGCTTTCCCCAGCTCAGGGTCTGGTGTGCCCCTGGAACTGGTTCAAGCCGGCCTATGCACAGTGAGCACCGGGGTGCCACTTGCAGTCACCTTCCTCTGAAGCCCTGCCTACCTAGAATACACAAAATCCTGTCTGGGACGGTGCTGGCACCGCCCCTGGCAGGAAACCCTTTGTCCTTATCTCCTGCTCTGGCAGGACTCCCAGCAGCAGGAGGGCAGACTTGTGTCTCGGTGGCAGCATCCATTTTGTGGAGCTGAGGCTCTGTTTGACTTTAACCGGGGTTAGGGGTTACATACATGTCGTGTCCCTCTAGATGGGTGGAATGCTAACCCCGTCGCCAGAATTGGCGAGGGGTTAGTATTCCAATTCGTATGACACCTTACTCGACATGTTTTGATAAAGCGATACCAGAGTTGGCATATAACCGCGAGGATTATAATGCACTTAAGAGTATATGGTATGCGATATCATGGAAACGGCTAAGGGATAGATCCCGAAAGCCGCAGACAGGCTCAGCTCATGCCAGAGCATCATCTCACACGATTCCAAGCACTCTGCCTTCAGGATTGTTAAGGCCTGCCATAGGAGTGACTGATAGGAGATCTGTGTGTCCATTTCGGGTTAGATATAGGTATACTATATCTAAAGCAAAGGGTGATTACACCACCTTGCCCCAGCTGTCAAGCAGCCAGTTGTGTCAGATTTAGTTAGTCAGCCCAGGGGTGGCATAATACATGCTGCAGCCCCTGGGAGAATTCTGGGTACCCCTCAGCCCTGGGTACAGGGACTTAGAGAGGGCCCAGTGCCAATTCAGTACCTGAGTACAATTTGGATAGAGAGAACAGCTAGGCTGTGGGTCTGATTAGCAGGCCCACAGCCAGGGAAAGTCGTAAACCAGTGCAGCAAAAAGCAAAAATCTGGGTGATCATAGGATTGCAGACCCTCCTCTCCTACATGACCCCCCCCCCCCCCAAACTTTGGGACAATAAACTAACCTTGACCAGGTGAGTCTTCTTGCTCTAAGTGGAAATACCTGGAGAGCCCATCAGCATTGCTGTGATCAGTCCCAGGTCTATGCTCCACTGTAAAATCCATCCCCTGTAGGGAAATGGACCACCTAAGCAGTTTGGGGGTTTCACCCTTCATCTGATTTAGCCAGAAGAGGGGCTTATGGTCGGTCTGAATGGTGAAGTGGGTGCCAAACAAGTAGGCCCTCAGCTTCTTCAGGGCCCAAACCACAGCAAAGGCCTCCCTCTCAATAGCTGACCAATTTTTCTCTCTGGGGGTCAGCCTCCTACTAATGAAAGCAATAGGCTGGTCATTACCATCAAAATTCAGCTGAGACAGAACAGCCCCTACACCCAACTCAGAAGCATCTGTTTGGACAATGAATGGCTTGGAGTAATCTGGACTCTTAAGGATAGGTGCTGTGCACATGGCCTGCTTTAGGTCACTGAATGCTTTCTGACAGCTTGCTGTCCACTGAACTTTCTTTGGCATCTTTTTGCTTGGCAGGTCATTAAGAGGGGTCACTATGGACCCATAATTTCTGACAAACTTTCTGTAGTAACCAGTCAGGCCCAAGAAAGCTCGAACCTGAGTCTGGGTGATTGGAGGAGCCCAGTCCTTGATGGCCTGTATTTTACTCTCCAATGGCTGAACCTGGCCTCCACCTACAAGGTGGCCCAGGTATACAACCTGTGTCTGCCCTATCTGGCACTTAGTGGCCTTGATAGTGAGGCCTGCCTTTTGCAGGGCCTCTAACACTTTCCTCAGGTGGACCAGGTGATCCTCCCAGGTGGAGCTAAAGACAGCAATATCGTCAAGATATGCTGCACAGAAGTCATCCAGCCCAGTGAGGACTTGATTCACCAACCTTTGGAAGGTGGCAGGTGCATTTTTCAAACCAAAGGGCATTACCACAAATTGATAATGCCCACCAGGGGTAGAAAATGCTGTCTTGGGTTTGGCCTCCTCAGCTAACCTGATTTGCCAATACCCAGCTGTCAAATCAAATGTACTTAAGAAGTTGGCAGAAGCCAATCTATCTATAAGTTCATCTGCTCTTGGTATTGGGTGGGCATCAGTCTTAGTGACTGCATTGAGGCCTCTGTAGTCTACGTAAAACCTCATCTCTTTCTTACCACCCTGGGTGTGAGGCTTTGGCACTAGAACTACTGGGCTAGCCCAAGGGCTATCTGAGGGCTCAATGACTCCCAGCTCCAACATTTTCTGCACTTCATTTTTGATGCAGTCTCTAACATGATCAGGCTGCCTGTAGATTTTACTCTTGACAGGCAGACTGTCTCCAGTGTCAACATCATGGGTACACCAATCAGTTTGGCTGGGTGTCAGAGAGAACATATGCCTGAAGGATTGCAGAACTTGCCTGCAATCCTGTTGCTGATGTCCAGTGAGGCTGCCACAAAAGACAAAACCATCTACTGATCCATCATCAGGATTCTGAGTGAGCAGGTCTGGGAGAGGGTCACTCTCTTCCTCCTGTCCCTCATCTGTGGCCATGAGCAAGCTCATGTTCTTCCTGTCGACATATGCTTTGAGCCTGTTGACATGGAGCACTCTGAGAGGGCTCCTGGGAGTTCCAAGGTCCACCAAGTAGGTAACCTCTCCCTTTTGCTCAATGATGGTGTGGGGCCCAGACCATTTGTCTTTCAAGAGCTGCTGGGGCCACTGGCTCCAGCACCCACACCTTCTGTCCTGGCTTGTACACAGTCAGAACAGCCTTTTGGTCATGCCAAGCTTTTTGAAGTTCTTGGCTGGCCTCAAGGTTTTTAGATGCCTTTTCCATATACTCAGCCATCCTGGAGCGGAGACCAAGTACATAGTCCACTATGTTGGTTGCAGGCTTTTTGAGAGGTCTCTCCCATCCTTCCTTCACCAAACACAGGGGTCCTCTTACAGGATGCCCATACAGAAGCTCAAAGGGGCTGTAGCCAACTCCCTTCTGTGGGACCTCTCTGTAAGCAAACAAGAGGCAGGGGATCAGGACATCCCATCTTCTCCTAAGAGTTTCAGGTAGTCCACGAATCATTCCTTTGAGGGTCCTGTTGAATCTCTCAACAAGCCCATTGCATTGTGGGTGGTAGGGTGTGGTGAACTTGTAGTTCACACCACACTCCTTCCACATTGCAGTCAGATATCCTGACATGAAGTTTGCACCTCTGTCAGAAACGACCTCCTTCGGAAAGCCCACTCTGGAGAACACTCCAACTAGGGCCCTTGCCACCACAGGAGCTGTGGTTGTCCTCAGGGGAATAGCTTCAGGATACCTGGTGGCATGGTCCACCACCACCAGTATAAACTTGTGCCCTGATGCTGTCTGGGGTTCCATTGGACCAACAATGTCAATCCCCACTCTTTCAAAGGGGACCCCCGCCACAGGTAGTGGTATGAGGGGGGCCTTTGTGGTGCCACCTGACTTACCACTGGCTTGGCAAGTGACACAGGAGCGACAAAACTCCTTGGTATTCTCATTCATGTGGGGCCAGTGAAAGTGTGAGACAAGCCTGTCCCAAGTCTTTGTCTGACCTAAATGACCTGCAAGGGGAATCTCATGGGCCAAGGTGAGAAGGAAACCTCTCAGAGACAAGGGGATGACCAGCCTCCTGGTTGCACCAGGCTTGGGGTCTCTTGACTCAGAGTACAGGAGTCCATCTTCCCAGTATACCCTGTGGGCACCTGTGGCATTCCCTGCAGCCTCAGCAGCAGCCTGCTGTCTGAGGGGTTCAAGGGAAGGGCAGTCTAACTGTGCCTTCCCCAGGTCTTCTCTGGAGGGTCCCCCTGAGCCCAGAAACTCAACTTGATCAAGTTCAAGTTCTTTAGGCTCAGTTTCCTTCAGCTCTTTCAGATCAGCCTCCTCAGAGACTTGATCTTCAACCTGGGGCAAGGGGGAAGGCAAAGCCTTAACCCTACTGCTCTTCTTCTTGGAAGGTGTCTGGTCCATTCTTCCAGGATCCAGCACCTGTTCAGTGGGGCATCTTCTGGCCTGTGACCTAGTCACAGCAAGCACATGTGCTGGCAAGCCTAACATTTCCATGTGAGTCCCCTGCTCCACTTCTGACCATAGTGATGACTCCAAATCATTGCCCAACAAACAATCAACTGGGAGGTCTGAACTGACTACAACTTTCTTTTGACCCTTCACTCCACCCCAGGAGAAAGCCACAATCGCCATACTATGACTAGTATTGACGTTGCTGGCATTGGTCACCAGGAAATCAGTACCTGGCATGATCTGTCCAGGGTCCACAAAGTTAGGTGTCACCATGGTGACACTGGCACAATAGGCCTGAGCCATCTTGCCATTAATCAAAGGCGTCTGTCTGTATTTGCCCAAAGTATTGGGACTTGTGTCAGAGGATAAATCCATATCCCCTGTACAGACAAGGATAGCCTGAGTGAGTGTGCCAACTAAGTTGTCAGACCCCTCAGTTCCCAAGGTTAACCCAACTAATGCCTTGGGAGGTTAACTACCACTACTGACTGGACTAGGGGGTGCAGTTGCCTTAGGGGCTGTAGTGGTAGGAGATTGCCCTCCTCTTTTGGTGCACTCACTAAACCAGTGAGACTTACTCTTACAGTACTGGCACCACCTCTTTGACTGGCCTTCTTGAGTCTTCTTCTTCTGGGAAGCCTGACCCCCACCCTCTTTGGTTTGTTGGGGACCTGGTGAAGACTTCTGGTCATTTTGTTCACTCTTAACATTACCCTTCTGGTCTGCTTTCTTCTGACCACCCTGGTTCTGGTTCTGCTTAATCCTTGTCCTGACCCATTTGTCTGCCTTCTTTCCCAATTCTTGGGGAGAGGTCAGATCTGAATCAACAAGGTGCTGGTGCAACAACTGGTTCTGACAATTGTTTAAAATTTGTTCTCTCATTATAAGATTATACAATCCTGTGTAATCTGTAACCTTGCTACCCAGCAACCAGCCCTCCAAAGCCTTAGTGGCACAATCCACAAAGTCAGACCAGTCCTGAGACTGAGTTTTCTGGGTGTCTCTGAACAGCAACCTGTACTGCTCAGTGGTTAAACCAAACCCATCAACCAGTGTATTCTTCAGGACCTGGTAATTGTTAGCATCCTCCACTCTTGTAGTGAGGAGCTTATCTCTACCTTTACCATCAAAGGAGAGCCACAGTATAGCTGCCCACTGACTCTGGGGAATGCACTGCACAGTGCAGGCCCTCTCCAGAGCAGCCATCCATTTCTGGATGTCATCCCCTTGCTTAAAGGGGGGCACTATTTTTGTCAGGTGTTTAGTATCTAAACCCTTCTCTCTATCTCTTGGGAGATTGCTGCCACCAGTGGGAACTATCCCACTCATCTGCTGCTCTCTAGCAAAGGCAAGCTTCTCTTTGGCCAGGGCAAGTTCTTCCCTTTCAATCCTCAGAGTAGCCTGTTTCATCCTAGCTTCATGCTCTCTTCTCTGAGGGGAAGTCCATCTCCACTGGGGAGAGTTCCTTCTCCTCTGGGAAGAGGCATTAGAGTGCAGAGATCTATTGGAGTCCCTAGAAAGAGATCTATCTCTCCTAACTCCAAGGTTAGGCCCACTTCGGGTTAGTACTGGGGGTTCCCCAGATCCTAGCCCAAGTAAGTCTAAGTTGGCCCTAGTTAGCCTTCTGACTACCTCAAGACCTTTGTCTACCTCATCCCCAGAGAGTTCCTCTTGATCCTCCTCCTCAACTGCATTGGGAGTGTTGGGGAGGTCTGGATCTCCAGTGGTACCCTCTAAGGCTGGCATATTCTCATGTAACTGAGAAATCTTTCTGGCATCATATGTCTCTAAGAGACCTATCAGAAAGGGAATGGTGGGGTTAGACCCCTGTTTCAGTTTCCTTAAGGTACACACTTGTCTCATCTCCTGGAAACTGAGAGCTGCATATCTTGAAGTGACCTGTGGAGGGTCAATGCTTACCAGGGGAGTCACAGTGGTCTCTCCCTGGATAGACATGCTTTTCTAGTGAGGTGTAAGTGGTGCACTTACCTACACTATATGTTTGCCTACTGATCCCTTGCTAGAGTTGTAGTTTAGGGTGTGCTAGGCCCTAGGAGCTACAACAGCTGGTTCAGTAGAACTCAGAGTATTCTAAGCTAAGTTATATGTACCTTTAGTACTTATGTGATCTTTCACAAGATATTCTTAGGATATGTGTGGTAAAACAACAGCAAGCTCAAATCCCAACCGCTGATCACCAATGTGAGAAGTTGGCCTGATGTGCAGTGCTCACTATTCTAGTGATCACTATATATCAG
The DNA here is from genome assembly GCF_964261635.1 of Lissotriton helveticus. NCBI lineage: Eukaryota > Metazoa > Chordata > Amphibia > Caudata > Salamandridae > Lissotriton > Lissotriton helveticus. Next base: position 495,181,334 of record NC_136062.1, read on the forward strand.
TCCAAACAACCCTTATTGATGATTGGTTGTAAGTCAACCTTATAGACCAGCTATCCTAGTCGCATGGATACGAGCAGTCTAAGGCTAAGACTCTAGAGGGCGTGTTAAGCCAGCTGTTTTACCATCACATTACCCCTTGAACACCCAGTGAAAGGACACCACACAAGTGTTATGAAAATAAACAGTGTATTTATTAGAATCACAACAGCCCTGTACTCTTTATGAGGACAGGGTACTAAGCACACAACAAAACTCTTACGAAAATACTTAAGTTAGCACAGTATATACAAATGCCCGAGGGGCACGGAAAACCATATACTCTGAAAGTGGAATGCGAAATTACTAGCAGGTAAGTACAGTACTAATAGGCTTTGGAATTGCTAGGACTTGACTATAGAACCTTCAGATTACGTACAGGAGGCCTAGGGGACTCGGGTGCAGAGTGTGCACTCTCACGCGGGATGCGGGACAAAGTCTATGGTAGCTAGTAAAGGCAAAGTTAGTGTTCTCGGGCGAACCCGACCTGGTAGGAGGAAAACTAAAGTGGATTCGGACCCTTGGATAGTGAGGCTATGCTGGGGCACCGAAATGCTGAAGTTACCTAGCCCAGGGGCTGCAGCTGCATAGGTCTCAAAAGACGTCGGGAATCCTCGTTGCCGGACCAGGAGCCTGAAGAAAAGAAGTTGCTGGCAGGCGACCAGTGAAGAAAGTTCGATGGATCCAAGCCTGGATCGAAGATGGATGACACCTGAAAGCAGAGGGGACCAAGTTCGTGACTACTAGCCAGTAGTCAGGTGGCACCAGGAGGGTACCGGATGGTAGTCACCTCGACTAGGTGAGTGGGCGACGCTGGGCTCTGCAGATCTCACGGACCAGGAGGCGTTGTCGGCGACCAGGATGGAGGAGCGAGCTGTCCCACGATGGATGAAGCTGTCGGCGTCGAAGAACCCAGGATTGGGCAACAAAGCCTTGGCTAATTCAAGCCCACGCGGTGGACTCAAAATGGCGTCTGGAGTGGACCAGGAGGGTCCGGGGTGCTTCTCTGAAGAAGGGAAGCAAGGGCCAGTCTGGAGCAACCAGACCAGCAGCAGTGATGTCGTCGGGCGTTGTTCAGAAGGCCACAAGCCAGCGGGCTAGTAGCCAAACAACGCGGTGAGCAGCAAAAAGCAGAAGGGCCCCACGCAGATCGTGGAGATGCTGGGAGGCTGAACTTCGGTGCTGGGGCTGCTCAGGGTTGGGGCTTCTCGGACCCCAAAGCACTCACCAGTAGATTACTCGGCGGGCGTGCTGTGAAGAAGTAGCGCAGTCTTGGCAATAGCCGGTCCCTTGAGGTCTCGTCGCACTCACGGTTCTCAGCTTGGCTGTAGAGGTGAGTAGAGGTCGGAGGTGCCAGGGAAGCCGGGTCTTGTCGAGCTGGGCAGTCGGATTCCGGAGGAAGGACGTGCAGCAGACCGCAGTGTTCTTAAGATGGTGCCTGCGGATGCAGGGTGACTACTCCTTAGTCACAAGGGAGAATCTTGAAGAAGAAATCTTGAAGTCCTTTCGTAGAAAGTCGTGTCTTGATTCCAAAGATGATCTAATTTGGAAGGGGGCCTGCTCCTACCTTTATCTGGGAAAAGGGGGCTGGCACGCGACTAGGTCCTGCCCTATGGGTGGGACCAGGAGGGGGGTAGTTACACCCCTCTCCTTTGGCGGGCTTTCCCCAGCTCAGGGTCTGGTGTGCCCCTGGAACTGGTTCAAGCCGGCCTATGCACAGTGAGCACCGGGGTGCCACTTGCAGTCACCTTCCTCTGAAGCCCTGCCTACCTAGAATACACAAAATCCTGTCTGGGACGGTGCTGGCACCGCCCCTGGCAGGAAACCCTTTGTCCTTATCTCCTGCTCTGGGAGGACTCCCAGCAGCAGGAGGGCAGACTTGTGTCTCGGTGGCAGCATCCATTTTGTGGAGCTGAGGCTCTGTTTGACTTTAACCGGGGTTAGGGGTTACATACATGTCGTGTCCCTCTAGAAGGGTGGAATGCTAACCCCGTCGCCAGAATTGGCGAGGGGTTAGTATGCCAATTCGTATGACACCTTACTCGACATGTTTTGATAAAGCGATACCAGAGTTGGCATATAACCGCGAGGATTATAATGCACTTAAGAGTATATGGTATGCGATATCATGGAAACGGCTAAGGGATAGATCCCGAAAGCCGCAGACAGGCTCAGCTCATGCCAGAGCAGCATCTCACACGATTCCAAGCACTCTGCCTTCAGGATTGTTAAGGCCTGCCATAGGAGTGACTGATAGGAGATCTGTGTGTCCATTTCGGGTTAGATATAGGTATACTATATCTAAAGCAAAGGGTGATTACACCACCTTGCCCCAGCTGTCAAGCAGCCAGTTGTGTCAGATTTAGTTAGTCAGCCCAGGGGTGGCATAATACATGCTGCAGCCCCTGGGAGACTTCTGGGTACCCCTCAGCCCTGGGTACAGGGACTTAGAGAGGGCCCAGTGCCAATTCAGTACCTGAGTACAATTTGGATAGAGAGAACAGCTAGGCTGTGGGTCTGATTAGCAGGCCCACAGCCAGGGAAAGTCGTAAACCAGTGCAGCAAAAAGCAAAAATCTGGGTGATCATAGGATTGCAGACCCTACTCTCCTACAACTATCACCAGGGAGGGTGTCCGGGCATAGACGGATAATGTTATGTTAAGTGTATTTGTAGAGCGCACTATCACCCGGGAGGGTGTCCGGGCACAGACACATGGATAATGTTATGTTAAGTGTATTTGTAGAGCGCACTATCACCCGGGAAGGTGTCCTGGCATAGACACATGGATAATGTTATGTTATGTTAAGTGTATTTGTAGAGCGCTCTATCACCCGGGAAGGTGTCCTGGCATAGACACATGGATAATGTTATGTTATGTTAAGTGTATTTGTAGAGCGCTCTATCACCCGGGAAGGTGTCCGGGCATAGACACATGGGTAATATTATGTTAAGTGTATTTGCAAAGCGCACTATCACCCGGGAAGGTGTCCGGGCATAGACACATGGATAATGTTATGTAAAGTGTATTTGTAGAGCGCACTATCACCCGGGAGGGTGTCCGGGCATAGACACATGGATAATGTTATGTTAAGTGTATTTGTAGAGCGCACTATCACCCGGGAGGGTGTCCTGGCATAGACACATGGATAATGTCATGTTAAGTGTATTTGTAGAGCGCACTATCACCCAGGAAGGTATCCTGGCATAGACACATGGATAATGTTATGTTAAGTGCATTTGTAGAGCGCACTATCACCCGGGAAGGTGTCCTGGCATAGACACATGGATAATGTTATGTTATGTTAAGTGTATTTGTAGAGCGCTCTATCACCCGGGAAGGTGTCCGGGCATAGACACATGGGTAATGTTATGTTAAGTGTATTTGCAGAGCGCACTATCACCTGGGAAGGAGTCCGGGCATAGACACATGGATAACGTTATGTTAAGTGTATTTGTAGAGCGCACTATCACCCGGGAGGGTGTCCGGGCATAGACACATGGATAATGTTATGTTAAGTGTATTTGTAGAGCGCACTATCACCCGGGAGGGTGTCCTGGCATAGCACATGGATAATGTCATGTTAAGTGTATTTGTAGAGCGCACTATCACCCAGGAAGGTATCCGGGCATAGACACATGGATAATGTTATGTTAAGTGTATTTGTAGAGTACTCAATCACCCGGGAGGGTGTCCGGGCATAGACACATGGATAATGTTATGTTAAGTGTATTTGTGGAGCGCACTATCACCCGGGAGGGTGTCCTGGCATAGACACATGGATAATGGTATGTTAAATGTATTTGTAGAGCGCACTATCACCCGGGAAGGTGTCCGGGCATAGACACATGGATAATGTTATGTTAAGTGTATTTGTAGAGCGCACTATCACCCAGGAAGGTGTCCGGGCATAGACACATGGATAATGTTATGTTAAGTGTATTTGTAGAGCGCACTATCACCCGGGAAGGTGTCCTGGCATAGACACATGGATAATGTTATGTTATGTTAAGTGTATTTGTAGAGCGCTCTATCACCCGGGAAGGTGTCCTGGCATAGACACATGGATAATGTTATGTTATGTTAAGTGTATTTGTAGAGCGCACTCTCACCCGGGAGGGTGTCTGGGCATAGACACATGGATAATGTTATGTTAAGTGTATTTGTAGAGCGCACTATCACCCGGGAGGGTGTCCGGGCATAGACACATGAATAATGTTATGTTAAGTGTATTTGTAGAGCGCACTATCACCAGGGAGGGTGTCCTGGCATAGACACATGGATAATGTTATGTTATGTTAAGTGTATTTGTAGAGCGCTCTATCACCCGGGAAGGTGTCCTGGCGCAGACACATGGATAATGTTATGTTAAGTGTATTTGTAGAGCGCACTATCACCAGGGAGGGTGTCCTGGCATAGACACATGGATAATGTTATGTTATGTTAAGTGTATTTGTAGAGCGCTCTATCACCCGGGAAGGTGTCCTGGCATAGACACATGGATAATGTTATGTTATGTTAAGTGTATTTGTAGAGCACTCTATCACCCGGGAGGGTGTCTGGGCATAGACACATGGATAATGTTATGTTAAGTGTATTTGTAGAGCGCACTATCACCCGGGAGGGTGTCCTGGCATAGACACATGGATAATGTTATGTTAAGTGTATTTGTAAAGCGCACTATCACTCGGGAGGGTGTCCGGGCATAGACACATGGATAATGTTATGTTAAGTGTATTTGTAGAGCGCACTATCACCCGGGAGGGTGTCCTGGCATAGACACATGGATAATGTTATGTTAAGTGTATTTGTAGAGCGCACTATCACCCGGGAGGGTGTCCGGGCATAGACACATGGATAATGTTATGTTATGTTAAGTGTATTTGTAGAGCGCTCTATCACCCTGGAAGGTGTCCGGGCATAGACACATGGATAATGTTATGTTAAGTGTATTTGTAGAGCGCACTATCGCCTGGGAAGGTGTCCGGGCATAGACATATGGATAATGTTATGTTATGTTAAGTGTATTTGTAGAGCGCACTATCACCCGGGAGGGTGTCCGGGCATAGACACATGGATAATGTTATGTTAAGTGTATTTGTAGAGCGCACTATCACCCGGGAGGGTGTCCGGGCATAGACACATGAATAATGTTATGTTAAGTTGTTAGAAAGGCGATCCCGGGGGAGGCAGAAGATGTCTGACTGACCACCCCTAGGTCCACCTCTCCGTCAAGAAGTAGCCGAGCGTTACCGAGAGGCCTCCTGAGTGAGGGTCCTCTCCTAGGATCGTACAGCAGAGTAACCACAACACTACAAATGGACACCACACCAGAGGTTAAGTTCTTAAGCTTTATCAGAAATAAAGGTTGCTTGTTCTCCACGGTATGTACAGGCAGATCGAGGGATCTGTAGAGTCTCGTAAAAGGGACAGGGTAGCGGGACAGTCTCAATATGGGTGTGGGACGTGATACCCTGCACACAGCTCTCAATCCTCGAGCCGGGGGTTCTGAGAGGTCGAGCCGCGGCCGCGCCAGCAGGACTCGACAGGTGGTCTTCAACGGAGAGGAGGCCGCGGCAGCGCCAGCAGGCTCTCAAGATGGTTTGGCAGAGATGGGCCGCGGCAGCGCTAGCAGGCTCTCAAGATGGTTCAGCAAAGGTGGGCCGCGGCAGCGCCAGCAGGCTCTCAGGGTAGTTTCAGGTTACAGGAAAATGAGTTCTTCTGGTGTCGGCCGTGACAGCGTCAGCAGGGTTTTCCAGTCCAGGATACAACTGGCATCCTACTCCGGGGCTGGCCCAGATATAGGACTGGAGTCCTTTGATGTCCTGATGCTCGCGCCTGGGGGCCAGAGGGGCCGGGATGACGGTGTCCAGACACCCAGCAGGGGGGTGGAGCCAGCGCTCAGGGAGGCCGGAGGGCGATCGATACCAGGCGTCCGGGGACGGCTGGAGGGCCATCGAAACTCCCCTTCCTCCTTGATCTGTCGAGTGGCCACTCGACCACCCGGGTGGATCTTGGTGCCTCGATGTCGGGGCTTCGCTGGGGCCTGGGCCGGGGCCGAGGCCATGTGTTGGTGACGTGGTGGGCCCAAGATGGAGTCGGGCGAGTCCTCGTGCTCAGGCGTGATGGGCCCAAGATGGAGCCAGGCCGGTAGTGGTGGTCCGGGATGGTAACCGGACCGGCAGTGTTGGGGTGTGCAGTCGGGCAAAAGGGGCCGCCCGAGGCTCGGTGGAGGCCCGATGTCGTCCTGGGCCCGCCATGCGGGAGGGGTAGGATCACGCCATGAGGCCGGGTCCAACACGCGCCCCCCCCAGCTGAAGGCAGGGGAGAGTCACCCATCTTCTTGAGGGTTCTCGCCGAGGCGGAAGAATCGGGACAGGCCGTCAGCATTGGCGTGGTCGTTGCCGGGGCGATGCTCCACAGTGAAGTCCATCCCCTGCAGGGGCCGGTGGTCGGTCTGGACCCGGAAGTGGGTGCCGAAGAGGTAGGGCCGGAGCTTCTTTAGGGCCCACACGACGGCGAAAGCTTCCCTTTCGATGGTGCTCCATCGTTGTTCTCGGGCCAGCAGCCGCCGGCTGATGAAGGCAACGGGAAGGTCGGCCCCCTCAGGGTTTACTTGGGAGAAGACCGCCCCGATGCCGTGCTCCGAGGCGTCGGTTTGGACCACAAACTCTCGGCTGTAGTCGGGGGCTTGGAGCACAGGGGCGGTGCACATGGCGGTCTTCAGTGTGTCGAAGGCGATCTGGCACTCGGGGGTCCAGCGCACTTTTTGTGGTAGTCTCTTAGAGGTTAGTTCGGTGAGGGGCCCCACAATGCTTCCATAGTCTTTTATGAAGCGCTGATAATATCCTGTTAGCCCCAGGAAGGCTCGGACGGCTGTTTGGGTGACCGGGGGCTCCCAGGCCCGGATGGCGTCAATCTTTGGCTGGAGGGGAGCCACCTGGCCGCTCCCTACTTGGTGTCCCAGATAGTTCACGGACCCTTGGCCTATCTGGCACTTGCTGGCTTTTATTGTCAGTCCGGCCCGTCGGAGGGCCGTCAGGACCTCCCAGAGGTGGGTCAGGTGCTCATCCCAGTGGAGGCTGTACACCACAATGTCGTCTAGGTAGGCGGCGCTGAACTCTTCTAGCCCGGCCAGCACCCTATTCACGAGTCTCTGGAAGGTGGCCGGGGCGTTTTTCATGCCGAAGGGCATCACCTTGAAATGGTAGTGGCCATCAGGGGTCGAGAAGGCCGATCGCTCTTGTGCTCCAGGGGTGAGGCCGATCTGCCAATACCCAGCCGTGAGGTCGAAGGTGCTGAGATATTTTGCGGCCCCCAGGCGGTCGATCAGCTCATCCGCCCGGGGGATGGGATGGGCGTCGGTCCTGGTGACTGCATTCACCCCCGGTAGTCAACACAGAACCGGAGCTCCGGGGGTGTGCCGGGGGCGGCGGCTTTAGGGACCAGGACAACGGGACTGGCCCAGGGACTGTCGGAGGGTTCGACTACCCCCAGAGCTAGCATCTTGGCCACTTCGGATTGAATGCAGGCCTGAACTCGGTCGGGCACTCGGAAAGCTCGGTGTCTTACAGGCGGGCTGTCTCCGGTGTCCACATCATGGACACACCACCGGGTGACTCCAGGGGTGAGGGAAAATAGATCTGCAAATTGCCCCAGCAGCGTCCGGCAGTCTTGGTGCTGTTCTGGGGTCAGGGTAGAGGAGAGCGTAACCCCTTCGATGGAGCCGTCCTTCTCGGTGGTGCTCATGAGATCTGGGAGAGGTTCGGAGTCGTCCTCAGCTCCGTCATCGGTCGCTAGCAATAGACTTAGTTCGGTGCGGGCAAAGTGCGGCTTGAGCCGGTTAGCGTGTAGAACCCGGAGGGGGTTCCTGGGGGACTCCATGTCCACCAGATAGGTGACGGGGCTCTTGCGCTCCACCACTTTGAAGGGCCCCATCCATTTGTCCTGGAGGGCACAAGGTTCGACCGGGGACATGACCCAGACCTGCTGGCCCGGCTCGAACTCGATGGACGAGGCGTTCTGGTCATACCAGCGTTTCATCTCCTCTTGGCTGGCCTCCAGGTTGGCCTCGGCAAGTTCCCGGAACTTCCGAGTCTGGTTGAGGAGTGTCAGGAGGTACTGGTAGACATCGGGTGGAGCACCTCGGACAGCCGTCTCCCAGCCTTCTTTGACCAGGCTGAGGGGGCCTCGGACCGGGTGCCCATACAATAGTTCGAAGGGGCTGAACCCCAGGGACTTCTGGGGGACCTCGCGATATGCAAACAGGAGGCAGGGCAGCAGGACATCCCATTTGCGTCGTAGCGGCTCCTCTAGGCCCTTGATCATGATGATTGATGATTACGCTCTTGTATAGCGCACGACTACCCGTAGGCATCTCGGCGCTTGCTTAGGGAACCCGTCCTGGTATTCCCCTGTGAGATACCCCGGCAGGGTGTCCACAAGGTGAAAGCCAGGCATCCCGCCGCGAGGGGCCGTAGTGGAGATTAAGCAAGCTATTGCCCAGAGTCGCAGAGTGTGACCCCGTGAGTTGAGTAGGCACCGGAACGAGAATTATCGAGTCCGTGGAATTTTTGAGCCCGAGACCCGCCGAGGCGGGGAATCGAACCCTGGTCCACGGCTGATCTCAGCTTCCAGGTCTGCTGCCTCTAACCACTGAGCCACGCTTCATTCCCTTCAGTGTTCGGTTAAACCGCTCCACAAGTCCATTTCCTTGGGGGTGATACGGGGTGGTGAACTTATATGTGACCCCGCACTGTTGCCACAGGGACCGCATATATTTAGAGATAAAGTTGGTGCCCCCATCACTCACGACTTCTCGGGGGAAGCCGACTCTGGAGAAGATCCCCATTAACGCTCGACCCACCACGGGTGCCGTGATGGTGCGGAGGGTGATGGCTTCCGGATAGCGGGTGGGGTGGTCCACCAGGACTAGGATGAAACGGTGCCCCTGAGAGGTGCGGGGGTCAAGGGGCCCCACGATGTCGATCCCCACTCGCTCGAAGGGGGTGGTGACCACGGGAAAAGGCTAGAGTGGAGCTTTGACTTTTCCCCCGCTCTTCCGGCTGGCTTGACAAGTCGGACAGGTTCGGCAATGATTATGCACATCGTTGCGCATTTCCGGCCAGTAGAAATGGGTCACCAGGCGGCTGTAAGTTTTGTCCTGCCCCAGGTGCCCGGCGAGGGGCACGTCATGTGCCAAGTTCAAGAGGAAGTCTCTGAATCGGAGGGGAACGACCAGCACCCGGCTGGCCCCTAGTTCGGCAATCTTCTGCTCGCTGTAGAGAAGGTCGTGGTCCCAATAGACCCAGTGGGACCCCGAGGGGACTCCAGCGGCTTGAGTGGCGGCTTGTTGTCGGATTCCCTCGAGGGAGGGACAGGTTTTCTGTTCCTGCCGGAATTGTTCGCGGGTGGGGCCACCTTCCTGGCGCCATTGAGATAGTTCTGGAAGGTGGCTGAGCTCGGTGAGATCTTCATGGCTGGGCCCCTGGGGGCCGGGTTCAGGGTCGGCGTCCTCGGGGACGGCGGCCGGTGGAGGTGCGGGCCACTCGGGTTCCTCGGTCGGGGCATCCTCCGTGGGGGCGGAGGCTTGGGCGGACATGGAGCGGGTGGTCGCACAGACCCACTCGGGAAGGCCTAGCATCCCCAGATGCTCTTTCCGCTCGACGCCGGCCCAGGGGGAACTTTCCAGGTCCTTCCCGAGGAGGCAGTCCACGGGGGCATCGTCCCGGACGGTCACCTTCAGCATACCCGACACCCCTCCCCATTCGAAGGGGATACGGACCATCTGGCACAAACTCTCGGAGTTGTTCGCCGTTCGTACGGGGCACCGGACATTGGGGAGAATTTGTTCTGGGGTCACCAAGTGGCAGCGGACCGCCGTCACGCTGGCTCCACTGTCACGGAGGGCTTCGGCCCGGCGTCCATTGATGGATACCCATTGGCGGTATTTCTGGGTGTTGCCTGGGATCGGGTCTCGGGGGATCATGTCTCGATCACCCAGGCATGCCAAGATCATAGCGGCGGGCTCCCACTCGGCCTGTTCGGGGTCGTTGTCTTCTTCCTCGCCTCCGTCGGTACCCAGGACAGCGGCTGCGATCTGGCGGTTCGGGGGACCGGTGGTGCCGGGTCGCTGATTCATCGGGCATAGAGGGTCATTTGCATATTGACCCTGTCGCTGGCATCTGTGGCACGTAACATTTGGGCGGGCCCCCGGTCTTGCTGGAGGAACCCCCTTCGGCCCTAGGATGGCGAAGTGGCGATAGGGGAGGACCCATTAGGGGCTTCTCGGCCCCGGTTCTGGCCTCCTCCGCCGCCTCGTGGTCGGTGGTTCCCCGGGGATCCCCGGCCGTAGTCTCCCATCGGGCTCCGGGGGACTCAGGTGCTCACCCATCTATCAGCCTCGACAGCGAGTTTTCGTGGCTCTGTCAATTTGCTGTCGAGGAGGTGCTGCCGGAGTTCGATGAAGCAGTTGTTGGAAAGGTGTTCCCAGATAATGAGGTCGACCAACTGCTGGTAGGTGGTGACCTGGCTGCCTTTGATCCACCCCTTGAAGGCTCTGCTGTAAAAGTTCACGTACTCCACCCAAGTGGTACCGGGGATTTTTTTACAGTCTCGGAATCGCTGCCGGTACATTTCGGGGGTGAGTCCATAGCGAGTGAGGAGGGCGGTTTTCATGTGTTCGTAGGAGGTCATCTCGGTATCAGGGAGCTCCAGCAGGGCGTCTCTCCCTTCGTTGACGAACTTCCCCCACAGGCCGGCGCCCCTGTCCTTGAGGGGTACTCGATGGGCGGTCATGGCGACCTCGTAGGCTTTGATCCACTGTTGGATGTCGTCGTTCTTATAGTACTCTTTGACGACATCCTTGGGTATGTGCACCTTCGTGTCCACCGGCGGGGGGGCGAGGTCTTGCCCCCGGAGGTGCTGGTCTCGTTTGTCTTGGCCTTGATTTCTAGTTCCTTTAAGCCGCGCTCATGCTCGAGCATGAGTCTCTTTTCCTCTAGGTCTCTTTGTCTTGGTTTCTCCTCCAGGTCTCCTTCTAGCCGTAGTTGCTCGAGGGCTATCTTTCTTTCTGCCAGCTGCAGTTCTCCGTCCAGCCGGAGTCGGGCGAGTTCCAATTCGTGGAGCCGGTTCCTCTCTCGTTCTCGGGCGTCTTCGTGGGGGACCTTGTCTATTGTTGCAGGTCTCTCCCCCACTGGGGTCGTGTCGGTCAACGGGCTTCCGTTCGGGCCCGGGTTGTCTTGATTCTGGGGTGGTGTCTCACCGGCGTCCACCCATGCTTGTAGGGCCGATTTAAGGTCTTCCTTTGTGCTTAGGCCAGTGGTAGCGATGCCCAGGTCTTTGCAGAATTGTTTTAATTCCTTGTGACTGTAATCTTCCATTTTCTCTTTCTGGAATTCCGTAGTCGGTCTTGTTTCTGGCGTAGTCATGGTCGCAGTGTGTTTTTCTCGGTAGTGAGTGAATCACTCTCTGTACGATCTGCGTCAGCTCGGATCCCGTCGCTTGCCACCACTGTTAGAAAGGCGATCCCGGGGGAGGCAGAAGATGTCTGACTGACCACCCCTAGGTCCACCTCTCCGTCAAGAAGTAGCCGAGCGTTACCGAGAGGCCTCCTGAGTTAGGGTCCTCTCCTAGGATCGTACAGCAGAGTAACCACAACACTACAAATGGACACCACACCAGAGGTTAAGTTCTTAAGCTTTATCAGAAATAAAGGTTCCTTGTTCTTCACGGTATGTACAGGCAGATCGAGGGATCTGTAGAGTCTCGTAAAAGGGACAGGGTAGCGGGACAGTCTCAATATGGGTGTGGGACGGGATACCCTGCGCACAGCTCTCAATCCTCGAGCCGGGGGTTCCGAGAGGTCGAGCCGCGGCCGCGGCAGCAGGACTCAACAGGTGGTCTTCAACAGAGAGGAGGCCGCGGCAGCGCCAGCAGGCTCTCAAGATGGTTCGGCAAAGGTGGGCCGCAGCAGCGCCAGCAGGCTCTCAAGATGGTTCGGCAGAGATGGGCCGCGGCAGTGTCAGCAGGCTCTCAAGATGGTTCGGCAGAGATGGGCCGCAGCAGCGCCAGCAGGCTCTCAAGATGGTTCAGCAAAGGTGGGACGTGGCAGCGCCAGCAGGCTCTCAGGGTAGCTTCAGGTTACAGGAAAAGGAGTTCTTCTGGTGTCGGCCGTGACAGCGTCAGCAGGGCTTTCCAGTCCAGGATACAACTGGCGTCCTACTCCGGGGATGGCCCAGATATAGGACTGGAGTCCTTTGATGTCCGGACGCTCGCGCCTGGGGGCCAGAGGGGCCGGGATGACGGTGTCCAGACACCCAGCAGGGGGGTGGAGCCAGGGCTCAGGGAGGCCGGAGGGCGATCGATACCAGGCGTCCGTGGACTGCTGGAGGGCCATCGAAACTCCCCTTCCTCCTGGATCTGTCGAGTGGCCACTCGACCACCCGGGTGGATCTTGGTGCCTCGATGTCGGGGCTTCCCTGGGGCCTGGGCCGGGGCCAAGGCCACGTGTTCGTTGCGTGGTGGGCCCAAGATGGAGTCGAGAGAGTCCTCGTGCTTAGGCGTGATGGGCCCAAGATGGAGCCAGGCCGGTAGTGGTGGTCCGGGATGGTAACCGGACCGGCAGTGTTGGGGCGTGCAGAGTCGGGCAAAAGGAGCCGCCCGAGGCTCGGTGGAGGCCCGATGTCGTCCTGGGCCCGCCATGCGGGAGGGGTAGGACCACGCCATGAGGCCGGGTCCAACATAAGTGTATTTGTAGAGCGCACTATCACCCGGAGGGTGTCCGGGCATAGACACATGGATAATGTTATGTTAAGTGTATTTGTAGAGCGCACTATCACCCGGGAGGGTGTCCGGGCATAGACACATGGAAAATGTTATGTTAAGTGTATTTGTAGAGCGCACTATCACCCGGGAGGGTGTCCGGGCGTAGACACATGGATAATGTTATGTTATGTTAAGTGTATTTGTAGAGCGCACTATCACCCACAAGGGCGCCCTGGCATAGACACATGGATAATGTTATGTTAAGTGTATTTGTAGAGCGCACTATCACCTGGGAAGGTGTCCGGGCATAGACACATGGATAATGTTATGTTATGTTAAGTGTATTTGTAGAGCACACTATCACCCGGGAGGGTGTCCGGGCATAGACACATGGATAATGTTATGTTAAGTGTATTTGTAGAGCACTCTATCACCTGGGAAGGTGTCCGGGCATAGACACATGGATAATGTTATGTTAAGTGTATTTGTAGAGCACTCTATCACCTGGGAAGGTGTCCGGGCATAGACACATGGATAATGTTATGTTAAGTGTATTTGTAGAGCACTCTATCACCGGGAGGGTGTCCTGGCATAGACACATGGATAATGTTATGTTAAGTGTATTTGTAGAGCACTCTATCACCCTGGTGGGTGTCCGGGCATAGACACATGGATAATGTTTGTTATGTTAAGTGTATTTGTAGAGCGCACTATCACCAGGGAGGGTGTCCGGGCATAGACACATGGATAATGTTATGTTAAGTGTATTTATAGAGCGCACTATCACCCGGGAGGGTGTCCTGGCATAGACACATGGATAATGTTATGTTAAGTGTATTTGTAGAGCACACTATCACCCGGGAGAGTGTCCGGGCATAGACACATGGATAATGTTATGTTAAGTGTATTTGTAGAGCACTCTATCACCTGGGAAGGTGTCCGGGCATAGACACATGGATAATGTTATGTTAAGTGTATTTGTAGAGCACTCTATCACCGGGAGGGTGTCCTGGCATAGACACATGGATAATGTTATGTTAAGTGTATTTGTAGAGCACTCTATCACCCTGGTGGGTGTCCGGGCATAGACACATGGATAATGTTTGTTATGTTAAGTGAATTTGTAGAGCGCACTATCACCAGGGAGGGTGTCCGGGCATAGACACATGGATAATGTTATGTTAAGTGTATTTATAGAGCGCACTATCACCCGGGAGGGTGTCCTGGCATAGACACATGGATAATGTTATGTTATGTGTATTTGTAGAGCACTCTATCACCCGGGAGGGTGTCCTGGCATAGGCACATGGATAATGTTATGTTAAGTGTATTTGTAGAGCGCACTATCACCTGAAAAGGTGTCCGGGCATAGACACATGGATAATGTTATGTTAAGTGTATTTGTAGAGCGCACTATCACCTGGGAAGGTGTCCGGGCATAGACACATGGATAATGTTATGTTATGTTAAGTGTATTTGTAGAGCACACTATCACCCGGGAGGGTGTCCGGGCATAGACACATGGATAATGTTATGTTAAGTGTATTTGTAGAGCGCACTATCACCTGGGAAGGTGTCCGGGCATAGACACATGGATAATGTTATGTTATGTTAAGTGTATTTGTAGAGCACACTATCACCCGGGAGGGTGTCCGGGCATAGACTCTTGGATAATGTTATGTTAAGTGTATTTGTAGAGCGCTCTATCACCCGGGAGGGTGTCCGGGCATAGACACATGGATAACGTTATGTTATGTTAGTTGTATTTGTAGAGCGCTCTATCACCCAGGAGGGTGTCCGGGCATAGACACTTGGATAATGTTATGTTAAGTGTATTTGTAGAGCACACTATCACCCGGGAGGGTGTCCTGGAGCTGTGCAGGTGTGGAAGTCTAGTCTCGAGGGCGGAGTCATTCGAGGAGCTGGCCTTCAGCTTCTTGCTTAACTCAAGAAGCGAGGAGGAGGCTCTGATGTGTTGAGGGAAGTCGCTCCATGCTTTAGGAACGATGTATGAGTCGGCGTGGCCTCCGGGTCTGTTTCTGTGTATGTCTATGATGTGTCCGAGTATGAGTCCGGCTGAGGGGGGTACCTAGGGTGTTGACGGAAGAAGTTGCGGTTGTTAATGTAAGCCGGTCCTTTTTTGTGTAGTGCCTTGAATGTGTGGGTGAGTAGTTTTTAACTGTGGGTTCTTATGTATCTGGAGCCAATGGAGCTCTCTCACGTGTGGTGTGATATGTGTTCTGAGTGAGAGAATGCGTCTGGCAGCTGCGTTCTGGGTAGTTTGCAGCCCTCTGGTGAGCTGTTTGATGATTTCTGCATAGAGAGAGTTCCCGTTGTACAGACTGGTGATGAGTGCGTGGATGTCAGGCTTCTGGTGTTGCTTGGGAGTCATTTGAAGATTTTCTTCAGCATTTTCAGTGTGTGAAAGCTGTGGCGATGTTGGCCTGGGCGATCATGATCCCTACATCACGTGTGTGCAAGCTTGGGGTGGGAGTAGGTCCTAGGGTGGATGGCTATCTGGTGGAGTCCTGTGGGCAGGTGTTGTTTCCAAAGATCAACACATCTGTTGTGTCAGTGTTGAGTTTGAGACAGTTGGATTTCATCCATGTCATGCAGGCGGTAAGCGTGTTCCTTGTGTTGTGGGTTTTATTCAGAGAGGGACAGTATTAGTTGCATGTCGTCGGTGTAGAAGAGGATGGTGATGTAGTAGGCATGGATGATGTTGGCCAGTGGGGTTATGTAAGTTTTGAAGAGGGTACGGCTTAGAGATGAACCTTGAGGTGCTCCTGAGATGAGATTTCCGGTTTCCAAGGACTATGATATCCGGTTGACTGTCTGAGTTCTTTTTGTCAGGAAGGAGCAGATCTATCATAGGCAGGTCCTTGAGTCCCATCTCGTGAAGGTGTCCGTGAGGTTGAGGTGTGATACCATGTGAAATGCTGCCAAGAGGTCCAATAGGATTAAGGCCCCACTCCCTTCTCCGGCTATGATCATGTGTATTGCATAGGTGGGTGCGTGAGTGCTGTTTCCCCTGCTGTGGTGGGGCCTGAATCCCGACTCGGTGGCCATCTTAGGCAGATCCAGGAAGGATTTGTTCGCTTTGGAAGCAGCTTTGTATTTCTGTATTTTTAAACGCTGATTCACCTGTGCATAACGCGCGTAACTCACTGCATATACTTTAGAAAAGGGCAGGTTGGCATATTTTTTAGCACACTGTTTTTAATGTTGCTCACTTAAAATCACGAACAAATGCCTTTGTGCACCTTGTCTCCCCCTGCACTGGGATCCTGTAGCCTTTTGCTTTCCGGTCCGCCACAGCTTATGCTGGTTGAGCGGAGAAAGCCTCTGATATCACTTCCGGCGGAAGCGCGGTTAGCGCTCCGGTGGTTGTGGTATACACGGCCATAAAAGCAGATGCCAGGTGTTGGACTTGGCCCATTTTCCCCAAAATTTTTCGCTTTTCACCCCCCTGTTTAGGATGTCTCCTCCATGGTAGTAAAACTGTATAGGCCATGTGTGGTATGAGATGCCCTGTTTAATATGAAAATGTGACGCAACGGTGTGCAGTTATTAATCCCTCATCAAGAAAATGTACCCTGATGGAATGCTGCATTTAAAATGGATGCCATGGCTATGTGTTGTGCTACCTGACTGCAGTAGGTTAGCGGTCTAGATGTTCGGTACCCAGCAATCCCAGCATTTGGGGGGGAACCCTGGCACCCAGGGTGCTCTACGCCTCCCTCTGAGCCAGTTAGTACTAATTTGCCTGAGAATTCTAGAAGCTTCTGGCATTGACTGGTAGGTGGGGTGAGGGGCATATAAATAAGGGGGCTGTGCCACCATGTGCTGCGACAGAGCTGGGACACGAATGTGAGGGGACCAGCTGCCAGGGGATACCGCCACTTAGACCTGTGTGCTGGACCCTGCACCTATCTAGAACCACTCAGATTTCAGATTTCAGATTAGCTTTATTCGATTTTAGTTTAAAAATCATAAAAGCAACAACAATACAAATACAAACACCTTAATATTTCATTACAATATCGGCTGTTAAAAACAAAATTAAATGGGTATAACGGATCAGCTAATCAGTATAGAAACGTTACAATATCAGTGAGACAGGTCTAAAAACAAAAGAGTCATACATACAAGCTAAGAAGCCGGGGAAGAACATCAGGCAAACCTCTGTCAGTAATTTGTTTACTGCCCTATCAAATAAACTCGAGCTCATGGATAGCCTCTTTGTGGTACGGTCTAATAGAATTTCTGGGCAAAAGTTCAAATCTATTGAAGGCTGGAAGGTTAGTTGCATGAGGAGCACAAGATCCTCTTCCCCTGGAGTTGTATTTCCTTACCGTTGGTGTTTGTAAGGGAATGTGTGGGAGACTCGGGTAAAAATCGTGCAAGTCCCAGATGCAGATGGGGCCACAACTATCTTTGAACTGACAAAGTCGTAGGTAGGGGACAGCATTCCTGTTCTTAAATTTAATAAGCACCAGGTCCCCCGCAATGTCTTTGGGCAGCGTACCTAACCACCCCACCCTCCTGACACTCAATATTCCACCATCTAGCTGAGGTGGCAAGGGTCTATTTTTCTGTAACCAAAAAATGACCTTATTTAGCAGATCCTGATGTAATTCATGTGTTCCCTGACTTAGTGCGGGAACCCCAGAGAGGACAGTTACATATGGGGCGGCTTCAGGGGGTAAATTAATGCGTGGCATTCTTATCAGAGTGGATCTGGCCCCTGTATCAGTTAATAGCTTAGATGTCAATATTGCTTTAGGGCCAGTTGGGGTAAGTGTGTTGAGAGGCTGTAATTGATTTTCACCATTATTGCATGTGACAGACTTAGGGTTTACGGGGGCGATGGGATGATTAGGGCAGACAGTTGTTGCCATTTTATTAGATGGAGGAGAGTTCTTTTTAATAATTTCCTCAATACTAGTCAACCTGTCCCCCAAGTCGTTAATTTTCGTAACCAATGGTGAGATGACGGATAATAGCAGTTGCTCAATTTGGGCCAGAAGGGGCAGTTGGGGGGACAACACAGGGTCGTCTGTTTTGTCCGCAGCCATGACCTCCATTGAAGTTCTTAGGTTAGAGGGAGATGATGTAGGACTGGTGCACATATTTTTTGTAGTGACGTAGTTCTTATTGACAATATCACAGTCATGATTCCCTCTAGTGTTAGGATCCAGGGACAGTGTATTTAGTAGTGTGCGTTCTTTATTAGAAGGTGACGCTAGGTCCCATGGGATATCGTTAGAGATATCAGAGTTAGTGCCCTTAGTAAGAGGGGTTAATGCATCAGGAATGTACTTTGTGCCACACAGGGCGTTAAGTTCCTCCCAGAGGGACATAATTGCTGTGATGGTAAACAAAAATAGTCAATGGGTAAGAAGAAACTCAGTACCTCCTCTTACCGAAAAGTCAAGTGGGGTAGCCCGTCCCGTCCTCTTCTGGGCCTTTGAGGGCCTTTGAGGGCCCGCCCTTTGCCCGGGCTTAGCCCCGGGTGCTCCCCGCGCTTCCGCGACCCTGGGGCCATCTGTGGTTTTAAGGACGCCTCCTGACGCTCCGCCGTCACTGCCGGTTCTGGGGCAGCTGGGATATGGAGTCTCCCTCCGCTCAGCGGCCGCGTTGGAGTCTGCAGCGGCAGCGGGAGGGAGACAGAACAAAGAGCAGCAGCCCTGCTGCTATGGCATGCAGGTAAAGTGACCCCCGTGTCAGCAGCGGCCCCCGCTCCACCGGGGCCGTCTGTGGTTCTAAGGACGCCTCCTGACGCTCCGCCGTCACTGCCGGTTCTGGGGCAGCTGGGATATGGAGTCTCCCTCCGCTCAGCGGCCGCGTTGGAGTCTGCAGCGGCGGCGGGAGGGAGACAGAACAAAGAGCAGCAGCCCTGCTGCTATAGCATGCAGATAAAGTGACCCCCGTGTCAGCAGCGGCCCACCTAGAGCCACTCTGCTTCCCCCAGGGCTAGTGGAAGCCCCACTGCAGGAGTTCAGGCTGTAAATGTAAATGTAAATGTAAATTGATACTTGTATAGCGCACTACTCGCCCGCAAGGGTCTCATGGCGCTTGTACGAATGAATATAATGGAAGGAAGGCACTGTGGAACCCATCCTGGCTTTCCCTGTGAGGTGTCCACTCCTGGGCACCCCCAAGGTGGAGGCCAGGCATCCTTAGCGTTGTGGGGGCCGTTGTGGAGATTAAGCAAGCTATTGCCCAGAGTTGCAGAGTGGGACCCATGATTAGAGTAGGCACGAAGGCGAGAATGATCAGGTCCGTGGAATTTTTTTAGCCCAAGACCCGCCGAGGCGGGGAATTGAACTCTGGTCCTGGGCTAGACCTCTGCATCAGGGTCTGCCGCTCTAACCATTGAGCTACACTTCTCCACAGCCACAGCGGGTGCTCACCCAGCATATGCCTGCTAACAGAGCGAGTGCCTACCTCGCATAGCGTGGCCCCTGGCGGAGGGAGCCTGACCCTTGTCACTGCCCGAAACACTGCCGCGGACCTGGCGTCCCAAATCCCACCGAGGCGCTGGCCTGGAGAGCGCCTGTGGGCTGAAATCACTGCCGCTGCCCGACGCCTGGCGTAAGGAGTTCCTGTGGGGTCCCCCGGATCCTGGGGAGGACCCACGCGATCTCGGGAAAGGCCGCGCTAGGCTTTAGAAGCTGGCAAGGGAGTCGTCACATGGGTAGGGGAGCCAGCGATATCACCAGCCGTGCCCCCTGCCTGCCGCGCCCTGATTGGGCACTGTAACTGCGCCCCCGCAGGCCGCGCTGCCATTGGCGGCTGCGGGCGTGCCCACCAGCAGCGAGCCTTCGGATTTGTTCCTGGGCCCCTGAACGCACGAGGCCGAGGAAGCGCCTGTCTGGAGGAAACAGAGGGGGGCCTCGAGGCACATTCTCGGTGCCAGCCCCTCCCCCTACTACATCGGAGCCCAGTGAGTGGGGCTCAGCTGAGTGGGAGTTGGTGGGTGTGGGACCCGGCCTCGTGGCGTGGTCCTACCCCTCCCGTATGGCGGACCCTGGACGACATCGGCCCTCCATCGACCCACTGTCGCTCTCCGGGCACCCCCCCGCAACGAACTCTCGACGAGAGCCGCCCTTGGCAATCCCCGGCTCTCCCCCTCTGGAACCCGGCGAACCCGGCTCGCCCCAACTCTGCAGGTCCGGTCACCACCCCGGGTCCCCCTCTCAGGCCCGACTCCATCTTGGGCCCATCACGTCCCGAGCACGTGGCCTCGGCCCGACCCTGGCCAAGGCCCCAGCGAAGCCCCGACATCGTGGCACCAAGATCAACCCAGTTAGTAAAGTGGCCACTTGGCGGATCCCGGAGGAGAAGAGTTTCGATGGCCCTCCAGCCGTTCCCGGACGCCTGGTATCGATCGCCCTCCGGCCTCCCTGGGTGCTGGCTCCACCCCCCTGCTGGGTGTCTGGACACCTTCATCCCGGCCCCTCTGACCCCCAGGCGCGAGGGTCCGGACATCAAAGGACTCCAGTCCTATATCTGGGCCAGCCCTGGATCAGCAATTCAGTTGTATCTGGGAGTCGAAGCCCTGCTGACCTCGTCGCGGCTGATCCTGATAAGAACCTGGAACCTCTGAGCCCTGCTGACGCTGTCGCAGCCTGACCAAGCTGAACCATCTTCGGAGGCCCTGCTGACGCTGTCGCGGCCTGACCACGCTGAACCATCCGCCGAGCCCTGCTGACGCTGTCGCGGCTCTACCAAGCTGAACCATCTTCGGAGGCCCTGCTGACGCTGTCGCGGCCTGACCACGCTGAACCATCCGCCGAGCCCTGCTGACGCTGTCGCGGCTCTACCAAGCTGAACCATCTTCGGAGGCCCTGCTGACGATGTCGCGGCCTGACCACGCTATACCATCCGCCGAGCCTTGCTGACGCTGTCGCGGCTCTACCAAGCTGAACCATCTTCGGAGGCCCTGCTGACGCTGTCGCGGTCTGTCCACGCTGAACCATCTTCGGAGCCCTGCTGACGCTGTCGCGGCTCCCGGCATCCCCCCAGCTCGAGGATTGAGAGCTGTGCGCAGGGTTTCCTAGTACCAGCTGGTACCAAGACTGTCCCGCTACCCCCTTCCCCGGACATTGAGACTCTGCTGGGATCCCTCGATCCCCCCTGTACATATTGCTGCGGAACCTTGCCTTTATTCTTTATATAAAGACTCTTAAACCTACTCTTGTGTGGTGTCTCTCTGTGGTAGTGTGATTGCTCGGCTGTTACGATCATAGGAGAGGAGTCTCGCCAAGGAGGCCTCTCGACGGCGCTCGGCCAATTCCATACTGAAAGGTGGGTCTCGGGCGGCAGTCAGACATCTTCTGCCTCCCCTGGGATCGCCTTTCTAACATTGGTGGCAGGCGACGGGATCTGAGCCGACGCATATCTTACAGCGAGCAACTCGCCCACTACTAACAGAGACCACAGCAACCATGAGCGATAGAGAAGCCGGAACGACCGCAGAGTTCCAGAAGGAACTACTGGAGGATTACACACATAAAGAACTCAAACAGTTCTGCAAAAACTTAGGTATCGCTACCACCGGACTAAGTACAAAGGAAGATTTTAAAGAAGCGCTGCAAACATGGGTGGAGGCCCGAGAGACACCACCCCCGACCGAAGGTGAACTGGTCCCAGACGTGCACCAGGGGACCTCAGCAGCCCCCGTAGAGGAAAGAAACCCCAACAAAGATCCGGGCCTCTCCCACGAAGAGGCCCAAGAACGAGAGAGAAGCCGGCTCCACGAGTTGGAGCTCGCCCAACTCCGGCTAGACGGAGAACTCCAGCTAGCGGAAAAGAAAATCGCCCTTGAGCAACTACGGCTGCAAGGAGACCTGGAGGAAAGACGGAGACAGAGCGAACTAGAAGAAAAGAAACTCACGTTCGAACACGAGCGTGGCCTCAAAGAGCTGGAGATCAAGGCCAAGAGTGAAGAAGCTGGCGCCGCGGTGCTCCGAAACCCCCCCGCCTCCTGCCGACCCGAAGGTCCACATCCCCAAGGATGTAGTCAAAGAGTACTACAAAAACGACGACATCCAGCAGTTCTGTGAGGCCTACGAAGTCGCCATGGCCGCGCACCGCATACCCCGAAAAGATTGGGGTGCCGGCCTATGGGGGAGTTTCGTCAGCGAAGGAAGGGACAGCCTGCTGGACCTGGCCGACGACGTGATGTCCTCCTATGATCACATGAAGGACGCCCTGCTCACCCGGTATGGACTCACCCCTGAGATGTACCAGCAAAGATTCAGAGACTGTAAAAAGATCCCCGGTACCACATGGGTGGAGTACGTGAACTTTTATAGCAGAGCGCTAGAAGGGTGGATAAAGGGCAGCAAAGTGTCCACCTACGAGCAGCTGTTCGACCTCATCGTTTGGGAGCACCTCTCCAACAACTGCTTTGTCGAGCTCAGACAGCATCTACTCGACAGCAAGCTGACCGAGCCACGGAAACTCGCCGTCGAGGCCGATCGATGGGTGAGCACCCGGGTCCCCCGGACCCCGATAGGAGAATCCGGACGGAACACGCAAGGACACCCCCGCCAGCGAGGCGGCGGAGGAGGCCAGAACCAGAGCCGAGACTTCCCGCCTGCGTCGCCCCGGAGTCCACCCCGGGGGTCGCCCCAGAACATCCCTTCACCGTCTCTGACCCGGAGAGGGCCCCCCCTCAGCACGACCGGTGCCCCGCCCGAACATTACCTGCCACAGATGCCAGCGGCCAGGTCACTACGCCAGTGACCCCCAGTGCCCAATGAACCAGCGCACCGGCGTTGCCGGACCTCCGACCCGCCAGATCACTGCCGCAGCCCTGGGGGAAGGAGGCGAGGAAGAAGAAGAGGTCTACCACAAGACCAGACCGAGTGGGAGCCAGCCGCCATGACCCTAGCCTGTCTGGGCGAGAGAGACATGATTCCCCGTGCTCCACTTCCGAGCAACACCCAAAAGTACCGTCAGTGGGTCAACATTAATGGGCGCCGGACCGAAGCACTCCGTGAACCTGGAGCCAGTGTGACAGCCGTCCGCTGCCACCTGGTGACTCCCGAACAGATCCTACCGAATGTACTGTGCCCCGTGCGGGCCGTCGACAATTCCGAAACCCTGTGCCAGATGGCCCGCATCCCCTTCGAGTGGGGAGGGGTGTCGGGCCTGCTAAAGGTAACCGTCCGGGACGACGCCCCCATGGACTGCCTCCTCGGAAATGATCTCGAGAGTTCCCCCTGGGCCCAAGTCGAGCGGAGAGAGCATCTGGGGATGCTGGGACTACCTGAGTGGGTTTGTGTGACAACCCGATCCATGGCAGCTCGGGCCCCGGCGCCGGCGGAGGCCGCCCCGACTGAAGAACAGGAATGGCCCGCGCCTCCGCCACCCGCCATCGATGAAGGAACCGGCCTTGAGCCCGGGCCACCCGGGCCCAACCGTGAAGACATCGCCGAATTCGGCGACATCCCTGAACTAAGCCAATGGCGCCAGGAAGGTGGTCCCACCAGAGAACAATTCCGGCAGGAACAGAAGACCTGTCCCTCCCTCGAGGGGACCCGGCAGCAAGCCGCAGCCCAAGCCGCCGGGGACACATCGGGGTCCCACTGGGTCTACTGGGAGCACGACCTCCTATACAGTGAACAGAAAATTGCTGAGCTGTGGGCCAGCCGAGTGTTGGTGGTCCCCCTACGATTCAGAGACTTCCTCTTAAACCTGGCCCACGACACACCCCTCGCCGGGCACCTGGGGCAGGACAAAACTTACAGCCGCCTGGCGACCCACTTTTTCTGGCCCAAGATGCGCAGCGATGTGAGCAACCACTGCAGGACCTGTCCAACATGTCAAGCCAGCGGGAAGAGCGGGGGAAAAGCCAAGGCCCCGCTCCAACCCTTTTCCGTGGTGACAACCCCCTTCGAGCGAGTGGGGATCGATATCGTGGGGCCCCTGGACCCCCGCACCGCACAAGGACACCGCTTCATCCTCGTCCTGGTAGACCACGCCACCCGCTACCGAGAAGCCATCCCCCTCCGGACCATAACGGCCCCCGTGGTGGGCCGAGCAATAATGGGAATCTTCTCCCGAGTGGGATTCCCCCGAGAGGTCGTGAGTGATCGGGGTACAAACTTTATATCAAAATATATGCGGTCCCTGTGGCAACAATGCGGGGTCACGTATAAGTTCACCACCCCGTATCACCCCCAAGGGAATGGACTTGTGGAGAGGTTTAACAGAACCCTCAAGGGGATGATCAAGGGCTTAGAAGAACCCCTCCGCCGCAATTGGGATGTCCTACTCCCATGCCTCCTGTTTGCCTATCGGGGGTACCTCAGAAGTCCCTGGGGTTCAGCCCCTTTGAACTATTGTACGGACACCCTGTCCGAGATCCCCTCAGCCTGGTCAAAGAAGGCTGGGAGACTACAGTCCGAGATGCTCCCCCGGATGTCTACCGGTACCTCCTGACCCTCCGCAACCAGAATAGGAAGTTCCGGGAACTTGCCGAGGCCAATCTGGAGGCCAGTCAGGAGGAGATGAAATGCTGGTATGACCAGAACACCTCGTCCATCGAGTTCGAACCGGGCCAACAAGTCTGGGTCATGTCCCCGGTCGAACCCTGTGCCCTCCAGGACAAGTGGATGGGGCCCTTCAAAGTGGTGGAGCGCAAAAGCCCCGTCACCTATCTGGTGGACATGGAGTCCCCCAGGAACCCCCTCCGGGTCCTGCACGCCAACCGGCTCAAGCCTCACTTTGCCCGCACGGAGCTGAGCCTGCTGCTAGCTACGGATGATGGGGCCGAAGACGACTCCGAGCCCCTGCCCGACCTCCTGAAGTACTCTGAGAAAGATGGCTCAGTCGAGGGAGTTCCCCTCTCCACCGCACTGACCCCCGAACAGCGCCAGGACTGCCAAGAGCTGTTGGGGCAGTTTGCGGACCTGTTTTCGCTCACTCCTGGGGTCACACAGTGGTCTGTCCACGATGTCGACACCGGGGACAGCCCGCCCGTGCGACACCGAGCCTTTCGAGTGCCCAACCGGGTCCGGGCCTGCATCCAGTCAGAAGTTGCCAAGATGCTAGCCCTGGGAGTGGTCGAGCCTTCAGACAGTCCTTGGGCCAGTCCAGTTGTCCTGGTCCCTAAAGCTGCCGCCCTCGGCGCCCCTCCAGAACTCCGATTTTGTGTCGACTACCGGGGGCTGAATGCCGTCACCAGGACCAACGCCCATCCCATCCCCCGAGCCGATGAACTGATCGACCGCCTGGGGGCCGCCAGGTACCTCAGCACCTTCGACCTCACGGCCGGATATTGGCAGATCGGCCTCACCCCTGGTGCACAAGAGCGATCTGCCTTCTCGACCCCCGATGGCCACTTCCAATTCAAGGTGATGCCCTTCGGCATGAAAAACGCCCTCGCTACCTTCCAGAGACTAGTGAACAGAGTGCTGGCGGGGCTAGTAGAGTTCAGTGCCGCATACCTGGACGATATTGCGGTGTACAGCCTCCACTGGAACGAACACTTGAGACACCTCTGGGAGGTCCTGACGGCCCTCCAGCGGGCCGGACTCACAGTGAAAGCCAGCAAGTGCCAGATAGGCCAAGGGTCTGTGACCTATCTGGGGCACCAAGTGGGGAGCGGCCAGGTGGCTCCCCTCCAACCCAAGATTGACGCCATCGTGGCCTGGGAGCCCCTGGTCACCCAGACAGCCGTCCGAGCCTTCCTGGGACTCACTGGATATTATCGGCGCTTCATAAAGGACTACGGGAGTATTGTGGGGCCCCTCACTGAACTGACCTCCAAAAGACTACCACAGAAGGTGCACTGGACCCCCGAGTGCCAAACGGCCTTCGAAACTCTAAAGACTGCCATGTGCACCGCCCCTGTGCTCCAGGCCCCCCGACTACAGCCGAGAGTTTGTGGTCCAAACCGACGCCTCGGAGCACGGCATCGGGGCGGTCCTGTCGCAAGTCAACCCCGAGGGGGTTGACCAACCTGTGGCCTTCATCAGCCGGCGGCTGCTGGCTCGAGAACAACGATGGAGCACCATAGAAAGAGAAGCCTTCGCCGTCGTGTGGGCCCTAAAGAAACTCCGGCCCTACCTCTTCGGCACCCACTTCCGGGTCCAGACCGACCACCTGCCCTTGCGGTGGTTGATGCAAATGCGTGGAGAGAACCCGAAGCTGCTGCGATGGTCCATCTCCCTGCAAGGGATGGACTTCACTGTGGAACATCGCCCTGGCAACGACCACGCCAACGCTGACGGCCTGTCCCGCTTCTTCCGCCTTGACGAGGAGAATCCCCAAGAAGATGGGTGACTCTCCCCGCCCTCAGCTGGAGGGGACGTGTGGCGGACCCTGGACGACATCGGCCCTCCATCGACCCACTGTCGCTCTCCGGGCACCCCCCCCCCGCAACGAACTCTCGACGAGAGCCGCCCTTGGCAATCCCCGGCTCTCCCCCTCTGGAACCCGGCGAACCCGGCTCGCCCCAACTCTGCAGGTCCAGTCACCACCCCGGGTCCCCCTCTCAGGCCCGACTCCATCTTGGGCCCATCACGTCCCGAGCACGTGGCCTCGGCCCGACCCTGGCCAAGACCCCAGCAAAGCCCCGACATCGTGGCACCAAGATCAACCCAGGTGGTAAAGTGGCCACTTGACAGATCCCGGAGGAGAGGAGTTTCGATGGCCCTCCAGCCGTCCCTGGACACCTGGTATCGATCGCCCTCCGGCCTCCCTGGGCGCTGGCTCCACCCCCCTGCTAGGTGTCTGGACACCTTCATCCCGGCCCCTCTGACCCCCAGGCGCGACGGTCCGGACATCAAAGGACTCCAGTCCTATATCTGGGCCAGCCCTGGATCAGGAAATCAGTTGTATCTGGGAGTCGAAGCCCTGCTGACCTCGTCGCGGCTGATCCTGATAAGAACTCTGGAAGCTGGAACCTCTGAGCCCTGCTGACGCTGTCGCGGCCTGACCAAGCTGAACCATCTTCGGAGGCCCTGCTGACGCTGTCGCGGCCTGACCACGCTGAACCATCCGCCGAGCCCTGCTGACGCTGTCGCGGCTCTACCAAGCTGAACCATCTTCGGAGGCCCTGCTGACGCTGTCGCGGCCTGACCACGCTGAACCATCCGCCGAGCCCTGCTGACGCTGTCGCGGCTCTACCAAGCTGAACCATCTTCGGAGGCCCTGCTGACGCTGTCGCGGCCTGACCACGCTGAACCATCCGCCGAGCGCTGCTGACACTGTCGCGGCTTTACCAAGCTGAACCATCTTCGGAGGCCCTGCTGACGCTGTCGCGGTCTGTCCACGCTGAACCATCTTCGGAGCCCTGCTGACGCTGTCGCGGCTCCCGGCATCCCCCCAGCTCGAGGATTGAGAGCTGTGTGCAGGGTTTCCTAGTACCAGCTGGTACCAAGACTGTCCCGCTACCCCCTTCCCCGGACATTGAGACTCTGTTGGGATCCCTCGATCCCCCCTGTACATATTGCTGCGGAACCTTGCCTTTATTCTTTATATAAAGACTCTTAAACCTACTCTTGTGTGGTGTCTCTCTGTGGTAGTGTGATTGCTCGGCTGTTACGATCATAGGAGAGGAGTCTCGCCAAGGAGGCCTCTCGACGGCGCTCGGCCAATTCCATATGGAAAGGTGGGTCTCGGGCGGCAGTCAGACATCTGCCTCCCCTAGGATCGCCTTTCTAACAGTGGGTGTGTCGGGGCACAGGGTCAGTGCCCGCCCCCAGGAACAGTATTGATCTCTAGGTGCCCCATCTGTCAGCGGGCACCTGCAACGTTGGGCCCTAGACTGCTTGTCTAGAAAGGAAGCGAGGCTCCTGAACTGGGCTGAAGAGCGGCTTATAGCTGGTTGTGTAGTACCTAGGTAGGACCCGCTGGAGTTATATAAATGTATGTTTCCCCTAAGGTGCCCCCTGAGGTAATGCCTGATGCCCCGCACCCTTTGTCGGATGCCCCCTGCTAAGGTGATCATGCTCAGGTTATGCCTAAACTAAGGCGATTGATTTCCACAGGGTTGTGTCCGGTGCTAATGCTTATGCCCCCATGGTAAGTGTGATTTATGCCTGACATGTTTTAGGTGTACCTCCTGTTGCTAATGTTGTTGATGCCATGTTTATGCGCACAGGGTTGCTGGCCTAAGTAGTTTATGCATAATGAGCTTTCATGCCTAGTCTTTCTTTCCCTCACATTGATATTCCTGATATTTCGAGTCATGTGATAACGTCTTGTCTTTATTTCAGCCCTGGAAACTAATAGACTTACCTTATTATTCTTTTTCTGATTACCCCAGTAAATAATCCCCCTGGTATACATTGCCCTGGGCCCGTTGGCGCCCCCCTGTGATTACTGTGTCTTACTTTTGCAGGTTGGAGACAATACATGAGTTATTCTTTTTCATCTAAACCGGTGTTGTATCTCTTTTTGTGCTGTGCCTGGTGTGTTGTCTGTGGGTACTACGTGGATGCTTCACACATGTCCTCAGGAGTTTGGCCTGCCCGCTCTGCTCCATGCTAACCTCGTAGAATTGGCAACCCCATTTCTAACATTGTTGGTGAGCGGTGGGATAGGACTTGTGTTTGCGCAGTACCACAGCGGCCACGGGTTACACTGCAAATAGAGCCCTGAAAAGTAATCACAGGTTTTTGGGGATTATTGTGTTTTCTTTGCTGATTGTTGTTTTCCTGATTATTGTATTTCCTCCTGAAGGTGTTTTGAATTGTGTCCCCTTGTTGCACTGTGGGTGGTGTGTCCCGGGTGTACCTTGCCAGGATGAGGTTGGTTTATAATGAGGCCGAACTCATGGATTACACCGAGCAGGAAGTTTTGTGTTTCTGGAAGTAGAGAGGGATACCCCTAGTAGGCAACCTTCACAGGAAGCTGTTTCTCTATGAGGCCCTCAAGAGGGGGGAACCCTTAGAGCCCTGGGGGGACCTGTCTGATTACCCCTCCGTGTATTTGAAGGATGGATTTGGTAGAGACCAGAGGGAGGGCTCCCAGTCCAAAACCCTGAAGGGTGGTTACTCTGATGAAGAGGAGGAAGAAGTAAATAGGGCAGAGACGCCAGCAGCTGATGAAGACACTATAGATAGGGAGTCCCGCACTAGGTCCAGTCCCGGGGGCACTGTCCCATCCTTTTCCCTGTCCCCAGAAGAGTGGGTAGATAGGAGGGAAGAAAGGGAACATCAGCTGGCGCTGGAGAAGCTCAGGAATGCCAAGGGGTTAGCACAGCTGAGGGTGGAAGAGAAAAGGCTAGAGAGGGAAAATGTCCTAGCGCAGGAAAGGATGGCGTACGCGGAGAGGGCCTTTGCCAGGAGAGTCTAGCTCAGGTGGGTAGGTTGTCCCCTGAGAGTGGTTTTAGGAGTCTGGATTCACCAGTGAGGGTGGGATTCAGTGGTGGCAGCGAGAGTAGTTCCAGTGCAGGGAGTTCCACTCCCAGAGCCCAGGAGATGGTGCCTGATTCCCAGGAAGAGGGGGACGGGTTGGAGTTCAGGGGGAGGGGAAAGCTGTCCCACCAGTCCTGGGGGTGTTTGAGGAGGAATGTTGGACAGCATTGGAGGATTGGGTGGTGAGTAGAGCAGTCGAGGATTGGAAAGGGCTGTTCCATGTAGTTATCAAGGAGCACATGCTAAGGAATTGTTTCCGAAGTCTGCGTCACCACCTGTTGCAGTGTGGGTTGTCAGACCCCAGGGAACTTGCACGGGAGGCAGACCTTTGGGTAAGTGCCAGAGAGTCTGAGAGGACATTGGGGAGTGTTCCTGAAGGGAATGGTGCAGGGATCTTCCGGCCCAGCGAGGCAGGAGAGGTGAGGAATGGCCCAGCTAAGTCCAAGGGAGGTGAGAGGGTTGTAGGGCCTCACATCCGATCTATAGGAAGGAATGAGACGGGGTGGTGTCCCGAGGTGCCCCAACCGCAGTCACAGGGCCTGGAGAGGTTCAGAAGGGAACCCCAGGTTGGGAGACTATGCTGTCCTGATGTGCCTTCCAGTGAAAGGGATCCCCTCGTGTCAGGAGAACCCGGAGCATCTGTAATCGGAGCTCCAGAGGTTCGGGGGTCTGCTCAGTCGCAGGGTTTAGATCCTGGGCTGGGGTTCCAGGTTCAGGGGTTGCCTGACCTGGAGGGTGGGACGTCTGTAAACAGTGTCCCCCCGGGTTTGACTCTCAGGGGTACTTCTCCTCTTAGGAGGGTGCGGAACTCCTGGAGGGAGTGCAGAGGGAGGAAGGTCTCTCCTCTGGCACCTGCTCAGCCACAGGGCATAGATCCTGGGCTGGGAGGCCAGGGACAGGGGTTGCCTGACATGGCGGATGGGACGTCTGTAACCAGGGTCCCCCCAGAATTGACTTCCAGGGGTACTCCTCCAGGTAGGAGGGTGCGGAACTCTGGGAGCGGGTGCAGGGGGAGGGAGGACTCGCCCCTGTCACCGGTTCAACCTGAGGGTTTCGTCTCTAGGTTGGGGAGAGAGTGGTTGTCTGAGGGTGTCCCTCGTAGCAGGAGAGGGCGGAACCCCAGAAAGAGAGGTAGGGGGAGGAGAGCCTCGCCCCTGAGTGCTGGTCAGCCTGAGGGTTCGGACCCCAGGTGGGAGGACCAGTGGCAGTTTGGTAGGAGGAGAGTGGTAAAAGGTTACTACGGGCCTGGGGATAAAGCCTCCCACTCTGTAAGAGAGCAAGGGCCAGAGACTTATGGATGGCCTAGAGGCCGGTCCTGGCCACATCCCACTAGAGAGCTTCGGTGGGGTGGTTTGGTTGGTGAAGGGAGGGTTGAGAGGGTCTTAAGAGTTGGGTCTCCTGAGGCACAGCCGGGAGCAGGGAACAGACTGCTAATTTTAAATAATTGATTGTGTCACCACCTGATTTTAAATCGCCGTATTTGCACTAGTTCGCCCGGTCAGCCGATTGAAAGCGGACGAGCGCAGCGGGCGCGTCGATTGCGCGCCGAAGGCGCCCTTAAGGCAAGCTCGTCTGCGCTCGTCCGCGCCGAGACCGGGCCTAGGGCATCCCCCCCTGTTCATCCACCACCGGACCATGAGGTACTTGGATACAACAGGGAAACACTTATGCTATTGAATCCACTGGCAGATATAGCCGAGTGCCCACGTTTAGCCCCCAATGTAATACATGAGGATAAAAATTTGTGCCCCAACTGCCGAGGACGGCTACCTACATTAATCCCCTCCTCCCCAAATCGCTATTAAACCCAACCCTACTTCTGACAAGACTCACTCCCCGCCAACCCATGCGGGACCTAAGCCTAGCACTAAGGGAAAATTAATTAGCGGACTATTAAATGTTAGATCCCTCCCGAAACATGCTACTGAAATACAGCTTCTGATTGAGTCCAATAATTTAGACATTCTCTTCCTAACCGAGACATGGATGACTGTGGGAATAGAATCAGAGCTAGGTCCAGCATGTCCAGCAGGATTTAAGATAATTCATAAACCCAGGAATACAGGACGAGGAGGAGGCCTGGGAATCATTTTTAAGTAGGAGCTAAACATTACAACTTTGGACATTGACTCTGTATCCTGTGTCGAAATCCTCGGGATTTCGATTAAACATGATTCTGAACACTGCCTTACGAGCCTAATTTGCTATAGGGCTCCGGGGAACTTTAATGCTTCACAACAGCAGGAATTGATTACTGTTATAAATAATCTCTCAATCTCTCACAGCAGGCTGCTGATACTGGGAGATTTTAACATATGGGACAATGACCAACTACGTACAGCCTTGTATAACATCACTCAATCCTGTTACAATCTGGGGTTGAAACAGTGGATAACTACCCATACACATATACTAGGAAATACACTGGACCTAATATTCGCGGCAGAAGATCTAATGACCATGGATACAATTCTTCCAGTAGGCTGGTCAGATCATCACCTTTTTATATTTAATATTCACACCTTGACGTATACAGGACCCACAAGTGTGCAGACCAGAACCTTCATAGGTTGTGACTGGAGGAGACTGTTGAAAAGGAAACAGGAAGGAAAGTCTGACCTTTGTCAGGTAATGACCTCGTTTAATTCAGAGAGCGATGTCACTACAAACTATCTCTCATTTTGTAACGAGATAACTAAGAAACTTGATAACATCATACCGCTAAAAACAATCAGGAAAAGAGGAAAACCCTCCGCGCCCTGGTATACGGACAAACTGAAAGAATTTAAAAACACCTGCAAAAAGGCGTAGAAGCTCTGGAGTAAAAATTATTCAGAACAAGAGAAAGTACAATGGAGGCTTACAATCGTACAATACAAGAAGGAAATTATTATAGCTAAAACAAGCCACTTTGCAGACCTCATTCTCAAAAGCTCTAACAAATCCCGCGACACCTTTAGGATTCTCAGAGAGCTTTCTCATCCTGCTTGCGCTGACAGTCAAATCAAGCCCTCACAAGAATTATGCGACGGCTTAGCATTTTTCTTTCAGGAAAAAATTAGTAAAATCGTCGAGGGAATGAAAGGTAACTCTATCCCCACAATGCAGGACAACAGCAATCAAGTGAATAGTGATAAGAATGTGGAATATATTAGAAACCTTTCTCCAAATGCCATCTTGGAAAACTTTGAGGTCCCTTCAGAACAAGAATTTCTAAAAATAGCCCTTAACACGTCATCAGGATCTCCTCTAGACCCTCTACCCCATAGAATAGTGAAGGAATTCGAGGATGATATCTTCCCAGTTCTACATCAGCTATGTAACCAATCTCTCTACACAGGCTCCGTACCAAAAAACTGGAAATTGGCGGTTGTTCCCCCATTATTAAAGAAACCGAATCTGGACCCAAACTGCCAAAAGAACTACCGACCTATATCCCTCCTACCCTACCCGATAAAGATCATAGAGCGATGCGTCAGTAGATCCCTAGCCCTCTTCCTAGAAACCAACAACATCCTGGAAGAGGAGCAATTTGGGTTCAGACCAGCTCATGGAACTGAGTCAGCCTTGCTGACAGTCATGGATGACCTACGAATGAGGGCGGATAGGGGAGAATCAGCAATCTTGATTCTGCTGGACCTGTCCGCCGCATTCGATACGGTGAACCACGACATCCTGATAGAAAGACTAAAGAACATTGGAGTCGGAGGAGTCGTGCTTGACTGGTTCCGCTCCTACCTAACGGATAGATGGCAGGCAGTAGCTATCCCCCCATACCAATCAGAGTTCGTTAAAGTTCCACATGGGGTTCCACAGGGGTCTGCAATCAGCCCCATACTTTTCAATATTTATATGCAACCCCTGATGAGGATCATCAAAAGCCATGGCATCAGCGTGACAAATTACGCAGATGACACTCAGCTAATGATCTCTCTTGATGGAGCCCATGCAAACTCATTGGAGACTTTCCACACTTGCATGTTGGAAATGTCACTCTGGTTAAACCAGAATTCATTACAGTTTAACAGTAACAAAACTGAAATACTGCACTGCCTGGTTGGAAGAATCCCCCAAAGTTTACCTACAGACTTCTGGCCTCAGCTGTTAGGAGACTCGCCTACCCCAGTGAAATCAGTAAGAAATCTCGGAGTCACTATTAACAACAACCTGAGCCTAGAAACCAACGTCAACAAACAGGTCAGCAGTTGCCTTGCCTTACTGCGAGGTCTGCGAAAGCTGCTACCTCTCCTGCCCCCACAGACCAGAGCTAACATAGTCAGGAGCACCATCCTCAGCCGCCTGGATTACTGCAATGCCCTTCTGCTGGAATCCCCTGCCTATCTTATTTCCAGACTTCAAAGTATCCAGGCGGCTGCAGCCAAACTGGCACTCTCTCGAGAACGAAGATCTTCTACCACTCTTGCCTTGGCCGACCTCCACTGGCTGCCTATACACCAGAGGATCTGCTTCAAATCCTTATGTACTGTCTTCAGGGCAGTTCATGGGCTAGGCCCCCGACCACTCCAAAACAAATTCAATTGGTATGAGCCTACCCGGTTTCTTCGATCCTCATCTTTAAACCTTATCAGCATTCCTAGGATCAAGAAAGCCACATGTGGGGGAAGAGCTTTCAGCATTGCCGCAGCTCATTTATGGAACAACCTCCCCACTGACATCAGAAAAACAAACGAACTGATGGCCTTTCGGAAAAAGGTTAAAACATGGCTTTTCCCAAAAATCTAACTTACTAGCTCCTTGACCACTGTCCTCTTCTGTTCTACAGGGTTTTCAGCTATATGTACTCAGCGCCAGGATGCCCGTGGGGTTGCAGAGCGCTCTACAAATGATATAAATAAATAAATAAATAAATAGAGAGGGAACCATCGGGTTCCAGAGTGGAGAAGAAACTGCAGGTGCTCCTGTAGTTGCGGGCCTGCATACACCTTTTTCCGCCCCAAGCAGGAAAGCCCATCAAGGCAATGATTGGTCTACCCTAGCTTTTGGCTGGGGGGGGGAGTCGTGGTGGACTTGGCCCATTTTCCCCAAAAAATCTTTGCTTTTCACCCCCCTGTTTAGGATGTCTCCCCCATGGTAAAGAACGCTGTATAGGCCATGTGTGGTTTGAGATGCCCTGTTTAATGTGAAAATGTCACACAATGGTGTGTGCACTTATTACCCCCTCCCCCATTGTGTAATTGTACCCTGGTAACATGCCGTATTTGAAATGTATGCCATGGCTATGTGTTGTGCCACCTGACTGCAGTAGGTTAGCGGTTTAGTTGTTTGGTACCCAGCCACCCCTGCTTTTGGAGGGAAAGCCTGGCCCCCAGGGTGCTCTACTCCTCCCCCTGAGCCAGTTAGAACTAGTTCCCCTGAGAATTCCAGAAGCATCTGGCACTGACTGGTAGGTGGGGTGAGGGGCATATAAATAAGGGGGCTGTGCCACCGTGTGCTGAGACAGAACTGAGAGAGGAACGTGAGGGGAACTGCTGCCAGGGGATACAGCCACTTGGGCCTGTGTGCTGGACCCTGCACCCATCTAGAACCCCTCTACTGTCCCCAGGGCTAGTGGAAGCCCCACTGCAGGAGTTCAGGTCGCTGTGTAGGAGGAGGGCCACGCTGCAGTGGAGGATGGTGAAAGCCTACCGCCCTGTTTTGATGAGTCCCCACTAACTGCTGACCTGGCCCAGTAGTGCCTGCTGCTCCGTCCCCTGGCGTAAGGAGGGCCAGCCTAGGTCCCTGAGGCCACTGGGACCTGGCGCCACACAAGCGCTGTGCCTAAAAGCACCTGGAAAGGAAGGAGCACCTTGGACTGGACCCCCCAGGAGGTGAGACGCATTACCCTGGGGCCCCTGGGGCTTGCTGCTGGGACTGTCTGCTCCCTAAGCGCCACAATCCTAAAGCGCTGTGCCTAGAACGAAAGTGCTACCTTGGTCCAGGACTTTTGTAGCCTGCTGTGCCCTGCATCAAGGCCATCAAAGAGCTGTATGTATAGCCTGCAATGTGCTATTTACAAGCGCTACAGCGCTGGATTCTGCCACTACGGTGCCTAGAAGAAGAGGGTGCCTACCCCACGTTAGCGCCACCTCGGGAACTGCCCGGAATCACCGCCGCAGCCCGGGAGCAAGGAGGAGGCGAGGCCGCACTTCTGCATGATTGGAAACTAAGCGGGTGCCTACCCCGCGTGAAGACGCGCTGATGCAGAACTCACTGCCGCTGGCCGTGCCTCTGTGGCCCCCGGAGCCAGGAGAGTGCCACCGTGGCATCAAGGAGAGTACGCTGGGAAGGGTTCTAGCATCGCCGCTGCCCCGGGTGCCAGAGAAGAGGAGCGTGTGAACGACGAACCTGCCTTGGTATTAGCAAGGCCCGGACCGGGCCTGTAAAGCTAGAGCGGCCACCTCCATGTGACGGGGCGCCGGCCGAGTTATCGGCCACGCCCCACCTGCCGCTGTGCAGCCATTGGTAGAGGCTGCAACGTCCCTGCGAGCAGCGCTGCAATTGGCAGCTGCGGGCGCGCCTCCGTCCCGCTGTACTCTGATTGGTCCCTGGGCCAGGAAGGACGTCAAGGGGCCGTGGACCATCAACGACCATCGGAGAGGGGGCTCCCAGGAGCGGGAGAGCCCCCGCACACTTCCCCGATCAGGCCGGCACAGTGAAGGCCTCACGGAGGCCCCCAGCAAAGGTAACCCCCTCGGGGGTGGGCGAGAGGCTACTGGGACAGCGGGGGCTGCCGAGTTGCCTTGGAGAATCAGAGAGGCAGCCCCACGACCGCCCCTCCTCTCCAGGTGACTGCAGTTGGGCCCGGTATGCCCTAGTTCGCCCTGTAGTGGCCTGGTGGGCCTCGAAGGCCTAGAGTGGTGGTGGGACTAATTAGGGGCCTTAGGAACTAGGCTCCCGAACCACCCTGGTTGTCGCTGACATTGTTCAGGGTTTTAAACACTGCTACCTTTAGAGAACCAGTGCCTGTAGTGACCTAAATGTATGTTCCTGTTCCTCTGCTGAATTGTCGCAAAGTTCCCTGGTGCAAGGAATGATTTATATCGGAGATGGTCCAGGGAAGTGTTGTTTTATAGATACTGCTGAGGCCCCATGTTGTTATTGAGGCCCTGTTGGGTTGTTTTGAGGAACCCTGTTCACCGGCAAGGGCTTGTCATGGCTATGCCCACGGCTAATGGGTTTGTGCAGCTAGGCTTTGGGTGCTAAAGAGAGATCTGTGTTCTGCCTATTCCAATGTGACTAATGTTTCCCGGGCCTCTGGTGAATGTCCTGTCAACAGGTTTGATTGCAGATGTCCCTGCCTAGGGTTCCCATGTTACCTTTTATACATAATGTTCTTTCACGCTTAATGTTTTATTTCCTGCTTTCACGCCTAGTGTTTCTTTCCCTCACATTGATATTGCTGATATTTCATGTCATGTGATAACGTCTTGTCTTTATTTCAGCCCTGGAAACTAACGGACTTACCTTTTTCTTGCTTTTCACATTCTCCCAGTAAATAATCCCCCTGGTATACTTTGCCCTGGCGCCCGTTGGCGCCCCACCGTGATTGCTGTGTCTTACTTTTGCAGGTTGGAGACAATACATGAGTTATTCTTTTACATCCGAACCAGTGTGGTGTTTCTTTTGTCGTGTGCCTAGGGTGTCGTCTGTGCGTACTGCGTGGATGCTTCACACATGTCCTCAGGAGTTTGGCCTGCCCGCTCTGCTCCATGCTACCCTTGTAGAATTGATTCATGAAAGGGGGTGGTGATGGACAGAGTATCTGAATTAAGCAGAACACTCATACCCAGTCAAAAGATCAGGGCTTGATCCATCACCGTTTTTTAGCTCACTGCACCATCCCAGTTCAGAACCTGGCTACATGCAAATTAGTCTGTCCCTGGCCCAGTGCATCATGGGAACAGGGCAGACCAAACTACCAAGCCAATTCTTTACTGGAAAGGAAACAAGCTTCCGGGGACCGGTTTCTGGCATTGCAGCCGTCTTCGGCCCGGCTTGCTTGAATCCTGATGGTGCAGTGAGCAAGGGACTCACATCTGAGTATACCCTACCACACTTATTGTGGCCAAAACGATTCATGAAAGGGGGTGGTGATGGACAGAGTATCTGAATTAAGCAGAACACTCATACCCAGTCAAAAGATCAGGGCTTGATCCATCACCGTTTTTTAGCTCACTTCACCATCCCAGTTCAGAACCTGGCTACATGCAAATTAGTCTGTCCCTGGCCCAGTGCATCATGGGAACAGGGCAGACCAAACTACCAAGCCAATTCTTTACTGGAAATGAAACAAGCTTCCGGGGACCGGTTTCTGGCATTGCAGCCGTCTTCGGCCCGGCTTGCTTGAATCCTGATGGTGCAGTGAGCAAGGGACTCACATCTGAGTATACCCTACCACACTTATGGTGGCCAAAACGATTCATGAAAGGGGGTGGTGATGGACAGAGTATCTGAATTAAGCAGAAAAAAGATCAGGGCATGATCCATCACCGTTTTTTAGCTCACTGCACCATCCCAGTTCAGAACCTGGCTACATGCAAATTAGTCTGTCCCTGGCCCAGTGCATCATGGGAACAGGGCAGACCAAACTACCAAGCCAATTCTTTACTGGAAAGGAAACAAGATTCCGGGGACCGGTTTCTGGCATTGCAGCCGTCTTCGGCCCGGCTTGCTTGAATCCTGATGGTGCAGTGAGCAAGGGACTCACATCTGAGTATACCCTACCACACTTATGGTGGCCAAAACAATTCATGTAAGGGGGTGGTGATGGAAGCTTGTTTCCTTTCCAGTAAAGAATTGGCTTGGTAGTTTGGTCTGATCTGTTCCCATGATGCACTGGGCCAGGGACAGACTAATTTGCATGTAGCCAGGTTCTGAACTGGGATGGTGCAGTGAGCTAAAAAATGGAGATGGATCAAGCCCTGATCTTTTGACTGGGTAGGAGTGTTCTGCTTCATTCAGATACTCTGTCCATCACACCCCCTTTATGAATCATTTTGGCCACTATAGGAGTGGAAGGGTATGCTCAGACATGAGTCCCTTGCTCACTGCACCATCAGGATTCAAGCAAGCCGGGCCGAAGACGGCTGTAATGCCAGAAACCGGTCCCCGGAAGCTTGTTTCCTTTCCAGTAAAGAATTGGCTTGGTAGTTTGGTCTGCCCTGTTCCCATGATGCACTGGGCCAGTGACAGACTAATTTGCATGTAGCCAGGTTCTGAACTGGGATGGTGCAGTGAGCTAAAGAACGGTGATGGATCAAGCCCTGATCTTTTGACTGGGTAGGAGTGTTCTGCTTCATTCAAATTCTCTGTACATCACCACCCCCTTTATGAATCGTTTTGGCCACTATAGGAGTGGAAGGGTATGCTCAGACATGAGTCCCTTGCTCACTGCACCATCAGGATTCAAGCAAGCCGGGCCGAAGACGGCTGTAATGCCAGAAACCGGTCCCCAGAAGCTTGTTTCCTTTCCAGTAAAGAATTGGCTTGGTAGTTTGGTCTGCCCTGTTCCCATGATGCACTGGGCCAGGGACAGACTAATTTGCATGTAGCCAGGTTTTGAACTAAGATGGTGCAGTGAGCTAAAAAACGGTGATGGATCATGCCCTGATCTTTTGACTGGGTAGGAGTGTTCTGCTTCATTCAGATACTCTGTCCATCACACCCCCTTTATGAATCATTTTGGCCACTATAGGAGTGGAAGGGTATGCTCAGACATGAGTCCCTTGCTCACTGCACCATCAGGATTCAAGCAAGCCGGGCCGAAGACGGCTGTAATGCCAGAAACCGGTCCCCGGAAGCTTGTTTCCTTTCCAGTAAAGAATTGGCTTGGTAGTTTGGTCTGCCCTGTTCCCATGATGCACTGGGCCAGTGACAGACTAATTTGCATGTAGCCAGGTTCTGAACTGGGATGGTGCAGTGAGCTAAAAAACGGTGATGGATCAAGCCCTGATCTTTTGACTGGGTAGGAGTGTTCTGCTTCATTCAAATTCTCTGTACATCACCACCCCCTTTATGAATCGTTTTGGCCACTATAGGAGTGGAAGGGTATGCTCAGACATGAGTCCCTTGCTCACTGCACCATCAGGATTCAAGCAAGCCGGGCCGAAGACGGCTGTAATGCCAGAAACCGGTCCCCAGAAGCTTGTTTCCTTTCCAGTAAAGAATTGGCTTGGTAGTTTGGTCTGCCCTGTTCCCATGATGCACTGGGCCAGGGACAGACTAATTTGCATGTAGCCAGGTTTTGAACTAAGATGGTGCAGTGAGCTAAAAAACGGTGATTGATCAAGCCCTGATCTTTTGACTGGGTAGGAGTGTTCTGCTTCATTCAGATACTCTGTCCATCACCACCCCCTTTATGAATCGTTACCCTTGTAGAATTGGCAACCCCATTTCTAACACACACACTCCTCAGTACAACCATACACGTGAAGCAGAGGAGGGCATATACCTGTCATTGATAAAAAAAAATTTAAGCAAGGCATTCTAAAAGAAGAGATATGGAGCCCATGTAACTCTACTATCACGTGAATAAAATAAAGAGGTAGAAAAAGGAGGATAGTAAAGGACCTGAGAAGAATTCATACTAGTGTTGTCCCATGTTGCTGTATTGGTTGGTAGAACAAGCAAGATCCAATGCCAATCTCTTGCTTTAAGGTGAAGAGTAATAATTAATTATTCATTTTGTAGGTGTGTTTTATAAAATTACATTTAGTTGTGCTATGTTTTCATGAACATTTACTGGTTGTTGTCATTTTTACCTCATCATGAACCATGTCAATAATGTCTTCTCTCTGTCTAAAAACTTATCAAATGTACTGGTTTAGGATATTTGCTGCAATTGTTCTATTTTACCTTTTTCCAAAATGCAGACTACATGTCACTCGTCTTACTGATTTTGTACGTCAGAACTTTTCCTTGATTTTGAACTAAGCAGATTCTATGTCAGTTTGCTATTTGATATTATAGAAAAAGGTTTTCTTATTTCTCAGCACACATTTGTTGTGGTGGTCTGTCTATTGACTTTACAGCTGGAGTTATATCTGAGTCTGGCTTTTGATATAATTTAGAGGTTAACTGTATGTGATCCTTATGCGATTTTTATGATGATTATTTCTCTGACTAAGTAACCATTATTTTAAATCTTTAATATGGTCTTACTGCTTGCTGTAACTCCAAAGCTAAATGCAAGTGCCTTTACCAAGGGAACGGTCCTTTAAAGGCAGTATTGCCTGCTGCGGCTGACTATAAGGTCATTACACTGTTTGCCCCATGAGGGCAGAGTGTTAATTAATAAAACAAAGGTGTCCCAGAGACCTAGGGGGTTGAAACACCTCTTTGTTTCACAGTTGTTGCTGTGAATGTTAAACAGTTAACAGTCGCATGCAGGACCACAGGGGTTAATTGTTGAACAGTCACAGCAATAGCTGTGAAAGGAGGCTGAAGTCAGCTCCTGGCTCTCCCTGGGCTCGGCTAAACTGCTTTTCATCATTCAGTTGAGCCGGGGAGATGCAGGAGATGAGCAGAACTCCCCTCTTCCTTCTTAGATACCAGTGACACTGCGAGCTACGGCAGGAGGAAGGGGGAGGCTCCTGTGTGCCCTGCTGCAGGCTTCATCTTCTGCCTTCTCCTGCCCAATCCATATATTTCCGAGAGGCAGAGGCTGTGTATTAGGACATTGTAATGTTGAGAGCAGCGGGCCTATATCAGGTTGTATAGGCTGCTGCTGCTCCGTTGTCTCCAATGGAGGTCTAAACATTTCAATGTTCCAAGCTTTGTCTTGTGAAGGGTTTATTTATATAGACCCTCCGCATCATCCCTTCAGATAAATTATAGATAAAAAGAACCAACACAATGATCCTTTGTTGCTTCCATTGCTCAGCATTCGAACTCTGCATCAGCTTGAACTTGAATTGCTGTTGCTCAGAGAGCATGGTTTGTATCAATCTAAGAGTCTGGTTGACTGATTTATGAACGGTGGACAGAATTATGTACAAGGACATTAACATACCTTTGCAAACCAGATTGTTTTGATTTGCAAGTTTCATGATCTGTAAATTGAAAGATGGGGGTTATGAAGACATGGACTGGGTTGTTAGGGTCTGTTCTCTGAGGCTGTGGGTGCACTCTATATTCACAGAGACCTTTTCCAGCAAAGGATCATGGCTCTTGAACCAAAAGAAATATTTATTCATAACCAGAGTTGCTTCACAATGGCATCTAGAGAACAGGGGATTCTTTTGTTTTGTAAGTTCAGGATGGTCATTGGTAAAATGTGATGAAGTGTGATAGTCGTCTGAAGCAAAACCATTTCTTTACTTCCTTTCAAGATATTCTTGGATGACCAGGCAGTGCAGCGTGGCTGCCACCCTCGGAAGAACAAAATATAATATAACTGTCAGGTAAGGATTCCTATAAGTCTAAGTTTCCTTTTCCCCAGTTTCTTCTTTCTCTATTCCCTTTCTTGATCTCTGTTTTTTTTGTCTCTTCAGCTTCAACATTTGACTCCCTCGGCACACTACTCTTGTTGTTATCAAACTTCTGATAATCACCGCTTGGATCCACATTCCCCCTGGTACATGTTGGGTGTGTAGTGCAGGTCCAACTCTTTTTAGGTCAGTTTTGCCCAGCAGTTCCTTAACAATTGGCACATTTGTCACCTCTTCCAGACCACATGACACCATCCTCTCTCTGTCTGTCTTTCGGCATCTTTTCTCTCTGGATCTGACTTCCATCTCTTTGCGTCCTCCCATCCTGCCCTTGTTTGTCCTGTCTACTACAAGCAAAAGACACAGTACATGTGTGTGGACACACATGCACACATGGCTTGCTTTAGGGTGGTGCGACCTGTGGAACTGCACCTGGTGCTGACCTTGAGCGCACTGTATTTAGAAGTAACTTATGGGTTCACAAGCATCGGCTGAAGAGTTGGCGGTGGGTGGAATTTGAGTAGTCGCGCTACACAAAGCGTCTCAAAGCAGTAAAAAATCTCCGCAAGCATGCAAAAGTTCAGCGAATACGCGGAATTGCTTGTTCCGCCTGTTCGCATTGATTTTTTCCTGTTCGCGAATGCTGTTTGCGTGCTCGGGGAGAAATATCTTGCGAACACGCATTTTGAAAGCGCGAACAAGCAAAAAATTCCGCAAAACCGCGGATCTCAGAATTTTTGCCAATTCCGTGTTCTCCACAGAACGCTAAATTACCCAAATTCCACGAGCAGAACGGAATTTATCACCCAGGCTTACTGCAGAGTTTCCTGTGCTGGACCCCTGTGGTGAGAGTGGAAGATAGCCTTTTTTCTCTTTCCTCTGTTTTGTGTTTTTCTTTTCTTTACCCTTTTTGGTTTCTTTTACTGTTGTGCTGTTCAATAAATTGTCCCTTCCTAGATCACTGGAAAAAGGAATAGATTAACAGTCTAGGTGGGCAGGGGAGTAAATAACATCTAGTAATTTATTACAAGAATTACAAATATCTCACTATGACGCCAGCCATTGCCACTGAAATTGCAATTTGATAGTGGTGGCTGCTTCTGAGAATCTGTGTTTCTTTCTTAAATATTTACTTCTTCTGCTCTCACATCCTTGATTTCCAGTGATCCCAAGCTCCCGATGTACACTGTTTCACCACTATCAGAAATGCAACTCAAACTGATTTCGTATCTTGTTTTTGTTAATGCTTTCTTTGTGCAAAGTATAAAGTTACAATTATTTTGTCTTTGTGTTCATTTACAATTTTTGACTCCATTTCTACAGGTGACAGAAGCATGAACAGAAAAAAGAAGGTTTAACTTTAGTGAAACACAACGAAAAGGATTATTTCAAGGAAAGTTAAAACATTCTCGAGCTCTAGAGAAGAAACACATTCTATGTGCCAGGAATGCTGAGGATGTTGGAGCAGAAGAAACTGGTGTATGTGAAAGTTGTCAAATCCTAAAGGAAAATTATCATAAATGTTTACCAAGTGTCAGTAACTGAGATTGAGGAGAACATTGGCCACAATTGAGTGCCACGCAGTGCACTTGAGAAAACTCAGTGTTGTAAATTCTGTTTGATGGTTTATGAGAAAGGCTTTGGAGACCCAGCCCCTCCCCAACAGATCAGCATCCGTGGACGTGTTGTGATGTGACAGAAGCGCCAAAAAGACTAATATCCCCGCTTTACAAGTGCAAGCTTTTGACTGTGTCTCCTGTGATTCAAAGGAGTGAAAAGATTGTTTAAAAGAAACAAATTGTAAATGCTCTTTCTCAGATGTCGTTTTGGCAAAGATGCTGGATTATCATTTCCAATATAGGAAGATTTTCCCCCACCAACTTTGTCTCTTGGGTTGATCCGAGTAGTTTCAAAGTGTTCTGTAACTTACAAAGTCGATCATGTGCCTGTCTTAGCCACTGAACAAAAAACCATATACTGGCTCAGAAAGTATGAAAGGGGCCAGTGTTACGCTATTGATAATTCATAAACCACCCTGGCATGCCCTAATCATCTGTCATTACTTGTATGAACAAACATACCTACCAGGCAAACACTAAAGCCCAAAGACCTAATCAGTGCTTTTAGAACTCCTAAATCAAATGTGATAAATTAGAATGACTAAATGAGACTAATTAAACTTGAGAGAATTCACCCGGGCATAACTTGGAGAAAATGAATCCATGAGGGCATCCTAATAAATACAAGGGGCTCGTTGGTGAAAGTTAATAAGACAAGTTAGGTAGGTGCCTTTAAAGATAGGAAAATTATCTCCAGGAAAAAAATATAATTAGTTAAATACATATGTTAAGAAGAGCATCTGAAATGTATTTTAGAAGGTCATGCTGAGTTGTGACAAACAAGTACATGATCATAAATCAAATTCAGTCTTAAGATGACAGGTATCCAGGAACAAACCCAACTTGGAGAAACAAACAACCCTAATAGGATCAATGACTGTGAGAACAGCTTTAGTTATCAATCCCACCTCACTAAACATGAGAAAAGTAGCGCTGGACGAAAACCCTATCAGTGTCGTGAATGCCAGAAAGGCTTCAGTCGCAAATCCAGCCTTATGGTACATGAAAGAACCC
Source organism: Lissotriton helveticus (assembly GCF_964261635.1). Lineage (NCBI taxonomy): Eukaryota > Metazoa > Chordata > Amphibia > Caudata > Salamandridae > Lissotriton > Lissotriton helveticus. The sequence continues at coordinate 495,225,578 of NC_136062.1, forward strand.
ACACTGGGCTTAAACCGTATCAGTGCTCGGAAGGCTGTAAAAGCTTCAGTACCAAATCCAATCTCACTTTACATGAAAGAACCCACACTGGACAAAAACCGTATCAGTGCTCCATGTGCCAAAAAAGCTTCAGTTTTAATGACAGTTTGATTCAACATCAGCGAACCCACACTGAACAAAAACCTTATCAGTGCTCTGAATGCTCGAAAAGCTTCAGTAGCAAAGCCAATCTGACTAAACATGAAAGAAACCACACTGGACAAAAACCGTATCAGTGCTCTGAACGCTCGAAAAGCTTCAGTGAGAAATTCAGCCTTACTGCACATGAGCGAACTCACACTGGGCAAAAACCGTATCAGTGCTCTGAATTTTCAAAAAGCTTCAGTCAGAAATCCAGCCTTACAAAACACGAGAGAACTCACACTGGGCAAAAACCGTATCAGTGCTCTGAATACTCAAAAAGCTTCAGTCAGAAATCCAGCCTTACAAAACATGGGAGAACTCACACTGGGCAAAAACCGTATCGGTGCTCTGAATGCTGTAAAAGCTTCAGTGGCAAATTAAATCTCACTTTACATGAAAGAACTCACACTGGACAAAAACCGTATCAGTGCTCTGAATGCTCGAAAAGCTTCAGTATCAAATCCAACCTTACTGCACATGAGAGAACTCACACTGGGCAAAAACCGTATCAGTGCTCGGAATGCTCGAAAAGCTTCAGTATCAAATCTAATCTCACTTTACATGAAAGAACCCACACTGGACAAAAACCGTATCAGTGCTCTGAATGTTCAAAAAGCTTCAGTCAGAAATCCAGCCTTACAAATCACGAGAGAACTCACACTGGGCAAAAACCGTATCAGTGCTCTGAATGTTCAAAAAGCTTCAGTCAGAAATCCAGCCTTACAAAACACGAGAGAACTCACACTGGGCAAAAACCGTATCAGTGCTCTGAATGCTCAAAAAGCTTCAGTCAGAAATTCCGCCTTACAAAACATGGGAGAACTCACACTGGGCAAAAACCGTATCAGTGCTCTGAATGCTGGAAAAGCTTCAGTATCAAATCTAATCTCACTTTACATGAAAGAGCCCACACTGGGTATAAACCGTATCAGTGCTCTGAATGCCAAAACAGTTTCTGTTACAAATCCAGTTTAACTGTACATCAGAGAATCCATACTGGCCTCAAACCGTATCAGTGCTCTGAATGCTGTAAAAGCTTCAGTGGCAAATTAAATCTCACTTTACATGAAAGAACTCACACTGGACAAAAACCGTATCAGTGCTCTGAATGCTCGAAAAGCTTCAGTATCAAATCCAACCTTACTGCACATGAGAGAACTCACACTGGACAAAAACCTTATCAGTGCTCTGAATGCTCGAAAAGCTTCAGTCATAAATCCAGCCTTACAGAACATGAGCGAACTCACACTGGGCAAAAACCGTATCAGTGCTCTGAATGCTGCAAAAGCTTCAGTATCAAATCTACTCTCACTTTACATGAAAGAGCCCACACTGGGTATAAACCGTATCAGTGCTCTGAATGCCAAAACAGTTTCTGTTACAAATCCAGTTTAACTGTACATCAGAGAATCCATACTGGCCTCAAACCGTATCAGTGCTCTGAATGCTATAAAAGCTTCAGGCAGAAATCCAACCTTACTGCACACGAGAGAACCCACACTGGGCAGAAACCCTATCAGTGTTCTGAATCCCAGAAAAGCTTCAGTCATAAAATAACTTTCACTCACCATGAGGGAACTCACACTGGGAAAAAACCTGATTAGCTCTCTGAATGCTGAAAAAGTCGGAAATCTGGTCTCACTCAACCTGCGAAAACTTACCTGGAAAAAACCTCGTCATAGCTCTAAATGCCTGGGAAGGGTCTGCTGGAGATTCAGTTTCATTCAACGTGAGAGAACCCACAACGAGAAAGAAAATGATCCGTGCTCTCAATGTGAAAAAAACTTCAGTTGTAAATGTAACCTTTCTACGTAAGAGAGACAATGTGGGAGAATAAAAGGTGCTCACTGTCAACCCTGAGGAGGAGCTTTCAGCATCGCAAAACCTTTACATGAAGCAACCACAGAGACTCCACTCCATTGATTGTTCTACAAACTCTACTGAGAACAGCACACAGCGAGGGATGGAAATGCTTGAATTAAACTCATTCCTTTGTAACTATTTGTGGCCTCATTCCATTCAGTGTGTTTTGTTCCCTGAGTGTTTAAAATGGCTCTGACCCTCAAAGGCTATTCGATTCTGAACTTTGAGGCTACACTGCTAGATTCAGGAATGCACGTAACTTCGAACTGTTTCCAGCCTTAATGAGCCTCCCCTGGGGGCTTCAGCAGGAGTCCCTGTGTCATAGGTCTCTATGGGACCAACATCTGTTCTGTGCCACTTAGGGCTGATCAATGAGATAAACTCAAGGTAATGGAAGGACTGCTAGTTAATCTCAGCAACACCCCACCACATCATTCTCTAGTCTTTGTGCAACTACAGACGAGGCCAGCCATATGCAAACCGTTCTTGGCTCTACTGTAAATAGTCCGAATGAGTTCTGTTCTGAGGGGACATGGCCTTGCATTACAAAGATCCACTTGAGTGACCTCTCTCTATGTCCTTTTTGCTACAAATGGAACCTGCTTCCCATCTGCTGAGGACAGTTTCAACAGCTTTACAATCTCATCAGATACACCCAAGAGAGTCAGGCCTATTCATAAACTACTATAGGACGTCTAAAGTACAACAAAATGCGATTCACAAAGTATGTGCTGTCGGTCTGCCTCTCCTATCTTTTTCTTTGTGGAGTTGCCTGCCTCGACTGCAGAGTTTCCGCACATGTTTATATAGTTTTTGTAGTAAATGCGAGAGGGACAGAGTGGGAGTGGGTGTAAAATGGGAAATATTTATGAATAAAGGGGAGGGGCTAAGGGAGGAGTAAGGAGGGGTGTAGGGATGGACAAGCACTCACCTGCAAGGGAGTAAACCCATTGCTATTTACAAACCACACCTCTAAAGTCACAACAGCCATGATGTACCTAAAACAGTTGTAAATGTACCCGAGCTTAGAGACCAACATCACACATGGTGATCCACTGGAACTGCAACATACTCCCATTAATAATAATGGAGGTACGGACATATATTAAAACGGCATTAAATTAAATATTTTAAAATAATTAAAAATCTAAACAAATGTCATTCAAGGCAAAAAATATCTAAAAAGAAAAACGTTTAATTATTTTACAATGTTTTAATAACATTTGTTGAACACTAATATAACATTTATTTTTAGTTAAGCATAATTACATATGTTATAATTAATGCCCAAAAGCAAATTTCAGGTTATTTCAGGCAATCAAGTGACACCACGTTGCAGAGATTTTCATATTTTCAATCCAAATAACAGACTAACATGTCCACCCCTCAAATTAATTTCAATTTTCACTATACTAATTCACCACTAATCCTTTAATGGGTTACGTAGTAGTGTGTTACTCTCCGAAAAAGCGCTTTGATGCCTCGTGAGGGGTAATAAGCTCTATATACATGCAATTACAATACAATACATTTAAAAATGATTAATACATATTATAAATGTTAATTTAGGTAGGACATCTTTAATTAAACCTTAATACAAATATATCTTCTATATATTCAACTTGGGTGGAGTTTTCCCTGTGTAAAAAATATAAAGAATATTTAAATTGTTTATTACACTACAAATGTAAATGTTATAAACTTTAAATATAGAACAAATAAAAAAATTCTACAATAATAACTCACAGTTTACTTGGAGATTTAATTGATTTTAAATGTAAAAAAAAGTTTTCTTACAGATCTGTTCCAAAAATCCCAACAAGCTACAATCATCTGATTTTCTTATTATGTAATCCGAATTACTGATTTGCCTTATTCACCTCTATTTGGCGGGGTACATCCTTAAAAAATCATGTATAGAATTAATTGAAAGTATTTTTTAATAGTTGCAATCACCGTACCCTCTAAAGCGCGCGCGCACCGCTCCTGACCTCAGTGCGCACCACCTCGCGTGGAGTGCGCACACAGTCAGGACGTCGTGCCGCCGGCTACTATGGAAGAAGCGAGCAACGCAAATGCGGCGGAGCGGTCGTGAGGCGTGCAGGTAAGGAGGTGGGGGAGGCTGGTGGTGCTTGTGTGCTGTGAGGACGCGGGGCAGACTCTGGCCTTTTGTTTAAGTATTGCAGTTAATCAGAGCCCTTGAAGGGGCTCTGAAACAGCAATACTTAAACAAAAGGCCAGAGTCTGCCCCGCGCTTTACTAACAAAAGCGTAGACAGTTTCCAAACACAGCGTGTGCTAAAGTATGCGCTGTGTTTGGAAACTGTCTATGCTTTTGTTAGTAAAGCGCGGGGCAGACTCTGGCCTTTTGTTTAAGTATTGCTGTTAATCAGAGCCCTTGAAGGGGCTCTGATTAACAGCAATACTTAAACAAAAGGCAAGAGTCTGCCCGCGCTTTACTAACAAAAGCGTAGATAATTTCCAAACACAGCGTGTGCTAAAGTACGCGCTGTGTTTGGAAACTGTCTATGCTTTTGTTAGTAAAGCGCGGGGCAGACTCCTGCCTTTTGTTTAAGTATTGCTGTTAATAAGAGCCCTTGAAGGGGCTCTGATTAACAGCAATACTTAAACAAAAGGCCAGAGTCTGCCCCGCATCCTCATGGCAGACAAGAGCTGTGACACAGCAGGCCGAAGGGCACAAAAAAGAAGGGGAAAACAAATGAAACAGAGGGCAGGAGGGCACCAAAAAAAGGGGGAAACAAGTGAAACAGAGGGCAGAAGGGCACAAAAAAAGGGGAAAACAAGTGAAACAGAGGGCAGAAGGGCACAAAAAAGGGGAAAACGAGTGAAACAGAGGGCATGAGGGCACAAAAAAGAAGGGGAAAACTAGTGAAACAGAGGGCAGAAGGGCACAAAAAAGGGGAAAACGAGTGAAACAGAGGGCAGAAGGGCACAAAAAAAGGGGAAAATGAGTGAAACAGGGCAGAAGGGCACAAAAAAAGGGGAAAACGAGTGAAACAGACGTCAGAAGGGCACAAAAATGGAAGAAAGAAAGTGAAACAGTGGGCAGAGGGGACAAAAAGAGGGAAAACGAGTGAAACAGGGCAGAAGGGCACAAAAAAGAAGGGGAAAACAAGTGAAACAGGGCAGAAGTGCACAAAAAAACGGGAAAACGAGTAAAACAGAGGGCAGAAGGGCACAAAAAAAGGGGAAAACAAGTTAAACAGAGGGCAGAAGGGCACAAAAAAGAAGGGGAAAACGAGTGAAACAGAGGGCAGAAGGACACAAAAAAAGGGTGAAACGAGTGAAACAGAGGGCAGAATGGCACAAAAAAGAAGGTGAAAACGAGTGAAACAGAGGGCAGAAGGGCACAAAAAAAGGGGGAAACAAGTGAAACAGAGGGCAGAAGGGCACAAAAAAGAAGGTGAAAACGAGTGAAACAGAGGGCAGAAGGGCACAAAAAAGGGGAAAACAAGTGAAACAGGCCAGAAGGGCACAAAAAGAAGGGGAAAATGAGTGAAACAGAGGGAAGAAGGGCACAAGAAAAAGGGGAAAACAAGTGAAAGAGAGGGCAGAAGGGCACAAAAAAAGGGGAAAACGAGTGAAACAGAGGGCAGAAGGGCACAAACAAAAGGGGAAAACAAGGGAAACAGAGGGCAGAAGGGCACAAAAAAAGGGAAAACGAGTGAAACAGAGGGCAGGAGGGCACAAAAAAGAAGGGGAAAACGAGTGAAACAGAGGGCAGAAGGGCACAAAAAAGGGGAAAACGAGTGAAACAGAGGGCAGAAGGGCACAAAAAAGAAGGGAAAAATGAGTGAAACAGACAGCAGAAGGGCACAAAAAAATGAGTGGAACAGAGGGCAGAAGGGCACAAAAACAAGGGGGAAACGAGTGCAGAAGGGCACAATAAAAAGGGGAAAACAAGTGAAACGGAGGGCAGAGGGCACAAAAAAGAAGGGGAAAATGAGTGAAACAGAGGGCAGAAGGGCACAAAAAAGGGGAAAATGAGTGAAACAGAGGGCAGAAAGGCACAAAAACAAGTAGAACAGAGGGCAGAAGGGCACAAAACGAGTGGAACAGAGGGCAGAAGAGCACAAAAAACAAGGGAAAACAAGTGGAACAGAGGGCAGAAAGGCACAAAAACAAGTACAACAGAGGGCAGAAGAGCACAAAAAACAAGGGAAAAACAAGTGGAACAAAGGGCAGAAAGGCACAAAAAACAAGTGGAACAGTGCAGAAAGGCTCAAAAAAGTATTGGAACAGAGGGCAGAAGGGCACAAAAAACGAGGGAAAAACGAGTGAACAAAGGGCAGAAAGGCACAAAAAACAAGTGGAACAGAGGGCAGACGGGCACAAAAAACGAGGGAAAAACGAGTGAACAAAGGGCAGAAAGGCACAAAAAACAAGTGGAACAGAGGGCAGACGGGCACAAAAAACGAGTGGAACAGAGGGCAAAAAGGTAGAAAAACAAGTAGAAAAGAGGGCAGAAGGGCACAAAAAACGAGTGGAACAGAGGACAGAAGAGCACAAAAAACAAGGGGAAAACGAGTAGAACAGAGGGCAGAAAGGCACAAAAACAAGCACAACAGAGGGCAGAAGGGCACAAAAAGCGAGTGGAACAGAGGGCAGAAGAGCACAAAAAACAAGGGAAAAACGAGTGGAACAGAGTGCAGAAAGGCACAAAAAACTATTGGAACAGAGGGCAGAAGGGCATAAAAAATGAGGGAAAAACGAGTGGAACAAAGGGCAGAAAGGCACAAAAAACGAGTGGAACAGAGGGCAAAAAGGCACAAAGAAAAGAGTGGAACAGAGGGCAGAGGGGAACAACAACGAGGGAAAAACGAGTGGAACAGAGGGCAGAACAGGCCAGGTTAACCAATTCATGTAATGGCGTGCTTATCCAATTTGCAAACTGCCCTTAAGACCCTCATTGTGGCGCTGTATGTGTGAAAATGCACCATCTTTTCACTTTGTAAAGTAAATGTTTTGAGTGCCATTTGGCGCTGCAGACACGCGCGGTTTGGTTCATGGCGCACATAGCCATGGTTGCAGCGCACAGAGACCCTCCAATGCCGCACACAGAGGAAATAAATTAGAGGGAATATTGATTGCAATATTTTTAAAATTAAAAGATTAACATATATTATCATGAACTAATTAATTTTAAATATATGCAATTTTATAACATTCTTTTGAAGGTGTGTGTATTTTTAAAAGGCAAAATACATAATATTATTTTATCTTTATTTTCGAATGGGTTTGATTTTTAATTCTCTCTCCATTATTTTCTATGGGAGGGCTTTGCAATACCAGTGGTTGGCTATTTATGGTGCTGCACTTTCTATTGCTCCACTTTGTCTGAAGTAAGTTACATTTGTCAATTTTACTCCACCTCTGTTTAAGCGTGTGCAGATGTGCAAGTCCACACTTTTGAGTAACTTTATCGTAATGGAGAATAGCTAAAACTAGCAAAGTTACTCATCCAGCATCCTTGTATGTATAGATAACTCACAGGTGTAATGTACCTTTGTGAATAAGCTCGAGGTGTACAACTCAACCTGAGTGTTTCCTTTTTGTGGTAACTCTAAACTGGACGCGAGCAATTGAGATGGTCCTGCGCGAACACCAGAGCACTCGTCCGGTGTGTTTGTTTGGCTGGGGAACGGCAACAAATACCTTGAAGTAATTTTCCTGGACTTGCTACATCACTCGCCTCCTGAGGACCTCCTGTAGCAGCAATTTATCATTACCGTAGTGGGATCAGGTCATTTCTCCATGGTCTTAACCATGTTATCGTGATTTGCTTTTGTATTTTCCCTTCTCTTCCTTTTACCTAATTTTGTTTGTTTCACCACAACATAAGCACGGAAATGTACTTTGCTTTTACCTGGTTCTGAGGTCTTATCCTGTAGTACTCAAAATCCGAACTCGTGTAACCATTCGGACTCGAGAATAAAACGTCGTATCACGGCAAATTTAGTATCAAAAGACCGAGAATGGCGAGTACATTATGCACAAGCATTTTCGTCGCATTCGAAGGTTGCTTTCACCTCGATATCGTCATTTGTACCCTGAACCCTTGGCTTCCATTTTGTATACAGCAGCCATTTTGTATGTTGCCCTTCACATAGGCTTAATCCAATATCATAAGGACAAGCACTCCTTGATTGACTCTCTCGTGACCTGGGCCGGTTGAAACCATCGCCCCAGGCCAACCCGTTTGGTCAGTTCCTCTCCCAGTGGCCGGTCAAGATAGCATCTAGGCGCACCCGGCCATAAAACCCTTTCATCACACACACACCCTGCCGAATCTTGCCCACACCTGGCCCGCTCCTTTTTTCCTACTTGTTTTATGATGATGTGGTATATAAATAAATAATACCGGATCTATTTTTGACTGGATATAGTAATAACAGATAGCTCAATAAATAAGAGTCAAGATTCGAGGTAGTAGGAGTTTGCAGGTTTAATACAGCATAAAGGACAGGAACAGGACAACCTGCAAGACCTGGGATGGCAGTGCTGCCGGGGGCAGGATCGGCGTAACATTTAATAACAGTGCACAAGCATATATACTAAAACAGTTGCATTACAATACATACGATAGGCGGAGCAGTGGGTGGGGTGCATAGCAGTCGCGAAAGATAAGGGTGAAAGTGGGTGTAACAGGAGGCGTGTACATAAACATGTGATGTAAACGTAACAGAATATGTCATAAATGGGGCGGAAACATGGAGGGGGCTACCTGAGGAGCCGGGACCTCTAACCTAGTGGTGCGCGTAAACTGACAATGACGTGTTACTAGGAGAAGCTGGGGGCTATGACTTCTGCGCTAGGAGCAGAGACTGAAGTCTGGAGAGTCAGGGCGACATGTACCTAAACACTATCTAGTATCTGATGTTTAGAGAACATGTTGATAGAATCCAAAAGTTATCGGGGTAAAGGCTAACAGATTCTAAGACTGGTGCATGCATTACTCTACATGTAGTGCGTGTTGAAGAATATTAAATACAGTATTTCTCTTACATGGAGACGTAAAGGCTAGACGATGACGGAAACTATTGATGCGATTCAGTAGCTTTAGGATTGCAGAGAAGGAGGGCTGGACTGATAACTAGAATCATAACATACTCTTGGCAGACTGGCAGGCAGAGCCAGGCCGAGCCGGGCACTGTGAGGCAGGAAGTAAGTGAAGGGTCAGGAACACAGGTGGGGGCTGTATCGCTCCTCAGCGAGGGCTCAGGAGACAGGAGCTGAATCTGGTGTCCGGGCCCTTTTTGAGGCCTAGAAACGGGGACTTTTCAATGAAATAACGTGCACACTGAGAAACGTGGCAACGTAACTTTTACATAGGCCTAATACTCGTAGCTTTCACGAGAACTGGAAACTGGCATACTAGAGATGGACACAACTGTAATTGCGTCTTTAATCGATCATGGGGAATACATATGCATATTAATCATGCACATACAACATAGGATGGGGAACACGTAGGGACACAGAACATGGCAAAATTTACTTTTCCACATTCCCTCCTTGTCACTACGTTTCCATCAGGAAACATCAATATTCATGATACCATCTATCATTTCATATAGTATCATTTGCTCGTCTCGAATTTTCTTGGAACTGGATTTAGAACGGGACTTGGGACTAGGAATACAAGAGGTAGCACAAATGCCGCAAATCGCAGGGCCACATTGTATACAGAGGCAGCAACTGAATATGATCGCTACTGTAATACCTAGAAAGGACAACACTTTCCATCCCCAGGCGGAAATTATATTCCAGAACCAACCGGACCATGTCCAGGTGCCTGGATTTTGGTGTAACAGATGGGCAATATTATGGAGTCTGGTTATAGCTGAATAAACAGACGGTGCGTTATTAGGAATGAAAATGCAGCAACTAGATCCGATGACTCTACATGCCCCGCCCCTATCGGCCAGTATGACGTCAAGGACGAGACGATTCTGGAGCACGACAATTCTCATAAAAGATTGCTCTTCGGTTAAGTTACCTAGAGCAGAGGTAGTCTCAATCACTACTGCTTCAAGGGTTCTGGTTAATCTACGTATCAGTTTACTATTCACGACAGTACCTAAGTAGGGGAAGACACCTTTATTGATATCTATGTATTGTTCTAGAGCAGTTTCAGTATAATCGACAATCGGGAGGTCTCTCTTGTGTCTAGTATGTACTAGGTGGGAATTCCTATGATAGTCAGGTGGGGCTAGAAAAACTGGTGGCAGAAGGAATGCAATGTAACAGGTTCCCTCCCAATCGAGGGGCAGACGAACATATGCGGTCTGACCACAAACAAAATAAGAATGACGTGAAGCTTTGAAAATAGATTTCCTGCTGTCACTATACTTGACAATAGTAGTACAATCACTATGTCCTACATGTACGGAACCATTATTTCTGACACATAATTCGCCTTTGACTGGTAATACTGACATAGCAGGTAAGACTGGAGTAGTATCAGACTGAACATTCAAGACCATAAAATTCGAAGAATAATTACCCAAATTATAAACTTCATTTTCTAGATCTAACCCTGTTCTGTGGGGAAAACCTTGCTTGCCTGGAAAACATGTACTGTTAAGAAAGGACATATCATTTGAGGATAATGTTAACGTGGACCATGCTCCACACGAACCAGTATGTGAAAATGGATAAGGAAATAGTGGCAGAACTCCCTTCGGTGTCTGAAAAGGGGGGAGTCGACCACACACCCAACAATTAGTGGCATTGCTGGTCTGGTGTGAATAATGTAACATGCGGATAAAGGAATTATTTCGCATAGCAAGACGATAAGAGAGTTCATGAGGAGGCAGATCACTAAACGTGTGTTCTACTGTAGCATTAGAAGTCGTATTTACATGAGAAATAGGAAAACATAAATGCAATGCATAACTCGTGCAGGTAATCATAAGGCTGAGATATAGCAGGAAACATAAAATAATAATGCAACTTTTAGAGTTCTCACTAACTCTCTCTCTATGGGGGTCTATTTTATACATGTCAGAAACCGGTCTAACCGTTTCACCTAGGGGAGGACTTAGACAATCAAACTGGCTGACTTATTTTACTAGACCTTAATTTCAACTTATACTCCTGTTGCGGAGTTTTCTCTAACAGAGAGGGTTTTGTATCATTGTCTTTTGCGGGACAGTCCTTGAGAATAGTACTTTGGCAGTCTTTAAAATCCTCGGAAATGTTCTTGGAAACAGTCTTTAGTCCATAAAATTTCTTTACGTGAGACAGATGGACCCACCCCTTCCTGCCTTCCAGCTTGACGGCAGTACGGGTGGCCAGGAGGACCTGCTTTGGCTACTTCCAGCGAGGCTCCAGCGGACTTGAACGATCAAAGTTCCTTACGAGAACCAGACTTCCGGGAACGATTTCATGCGGTGCCACCTCGGTATTGTCTGGAAATGCGGCGGCAACCTGTGAACGACAAGAGTGTAGGGCAGACATCAAGGAAGCTAGGTAATCTGTCAGCATATTACTTGAAACATCTGTAATACTTCGGGGTCTAGGTGTACCCCACATATTAGGGGGGCGGCCAAATACGACCTCATAGGGGGACAGACCTGATCTGGAATGTGCGACCATGCGCATATAAAACAGAGCGACTGGCAGAGCTACCAGCCAGTCTACACCTTTTTCTTGACAGACTTTGGCAATGCGGATTTTCAGGGTCTGGTTATGTCTCTCTACTAGACCGGCTGCTTCAGGATGGCGTACACAATGGAACTTCCACTGGTATCCTAACAACAGGGAAACGTGTTTCATCAGCTCAGATGAGAATGGCTGGCCGTTATCAGAATATACGACCCTTGGGAGTCCATAGCGGGGGAAGAATTCACGAACCAACTGCTTGGCAGTGGTCGCGGCTGTGTAATCTGGGACTGGATATGCTTCTGTCCACCTGGACAAAGCGCATACAACTACAAGGACATACTTGAAACCTCGACATCGCTCCATCTGAATATAATCCATCTGGAGGACTTCAAAAGGGTGGTCAGGGGGCTGGAATCCACCTTGTTCCACCGGAACACTTTTACCTGGATTGAACTGGCAACATATCATACAGGTACGGACTTTCTGCTTGGCTGCAGCTCGTAAATGCTTGTTGAACCAAATGTTCTGGATACTGTCTAACATAGCTTTTTCTCCTAAGTGTGCTGGACTATGTGCGGTATTGATGATGACTTGAACCATAGAGTCGGGGAGAAACCATGTGGCTTTTCCCTTCATTACCCATCCCTGATCTGTCTGGACCCCTCCTTGTTCGGACCATTTCTTGATTTCATCGGGAGTAGCATGTAACTGGATATCTATGACATCTTGAGTGGGGTCCTTAACTGTCATACAAGTAGTCTGTTCTAGAATGGATGTCGGTGTCTTGTTAACTGGTATATCTGGTGTCTGTGCTGTAAGCTTGGCTGTGCGATCTGCTAGATCATTACCCTGGGAAATAGTGTCAGTAACCTTCGTGTGTGCTTTGCACTTCATGATAGCGATAGATGTCGGTAAGTGTATAGCATCTAACAGAGCTTGAATAAGGAGACCATGCTGAATCTTGGTTCCATGAGAAGTCATGAAACCTCTCTCCTGCCAGAGCACTCCAAAGTCGTGTACGACTCCAAATGCGTAGCGTGAATCTGTATATATGTTAACTTTCAGGTTCTTGGCGTGTATGCAGGCTTGGGTCAGAGCAACTAGCTCTGCTGCTTGAGCAGACAGGGTGTCAATACGGTGTGTTTCTATAACTTCAGTGTCAGTAGTTACTGCATACGCGGCTACTAGTTCTCCTGTACTTGTTCTCATACATGAACCATCCACATAAAGTGTCAGGTCAGGATCTGGTAATGGAATGTCTGTCAGATCTTGTCTTGGCTTAGTCATAGTATTAACTACTTCCACACAGTCGTGTGTGGCAGGATTTGAATTTACTGACGGTAACAGTGTAGCAGGATTTAGAACGTTGCAGCGTCTGATTTCTATGTGTGGCTGGAACAGTGTCAGTTCATAACCTGTCAAACGTGCAATTGTCAAGTGCTGAGTCTGTGTTCGGTTTAAAAGAACTTCCACGGAGTGTGGAACATGTACTGTCAGAGAGTGTCCTAATACTATGGAATCACTTTGTCTGATAGCTAGTGCTGTGGCTGCAACTGACTTGAGGCACGCAGGCAAAGCCTGGGCTACAGGATCTAATGTGCTCGAAAAATAAGCACAGGGCTTGTATTGTCCTGCTTGATCTTGTGTGAGAACAGATAATGCTGTACCATCACGTTCTGTAACAAAAAGTGTAAAAGGCTTACTGTAGTTCGGTTTAGCTAGAACAGGAGCTTGGCATAGAGCTTTCTTTAGCTCATTGAAACTAAGAGTATGTTCAGATGTCCAAGGGAGGACAGTCGATACGGCTGCCTCCTGTGTCGTTAACTGTATCAGTGGCTTAGCTAGAAATGCATACTGAGGAATCCATTGTCTGCAATAAGAAGTAAGGCCGATAAAAGCACGTACCTCCTTCTGTGTCTTGGGCTGAGGAAGACTCGCTATTAACTGGATACGGTCTGGTGTCAACTGCCTACCCCACTTGGACAGTAAGTGGCCTAAGTAGATCACTTGCTGGACACAGAATTGAAGCTTCGAAGGGGACACCTTGTGCCCCATCTCGGCTAGGAAATACAAGACTGTAAGTGATGCTCGCTCGCAAGCACGTTCAGAACGGGCTGTAATCAGTAGATCATCGACATACTGGAGCAGGGCAGTGTCAGCTGGCATGTGAATGTTGTCTAGTTGTCTCTTAAGTGCTTGACTATAAATACTAGGACTTTCTGTAAAACCTTGAGGAGCTCGTGTGAATTTATAGCTCCTTCCATTTAAGCAAAAACCGAAAAGGTACTGGCTGTCTGGATGAATGGGGACACTGAAAAACGCGTTCTTGAGGTCTATGACTGTGAAAAATGTGGCTTCGGAATCAATGGCTGTTGTTAGACGGACCGGGAGGGTCGGCCGAGGATAAGGGGAGAGGTCTCCGGGGAGATCCGTCTCCAGCAATCGTACAGACAAATAACTTCCCCCCCACTGATGTACACCACATAAGGATAAGGTTCAACGTTACTTTATAAGCAATTCTTTAAGTACGGTGAGGTGGTACAAGGAGGTCTGGACTCCGGGGTCCCCTCTATTCTAGTCTCTTGGTTGGGTAAGGGGGGTAGCGGGACAGTCTCGTTACCACTCTGGGGGATGTGGTGGTAGATGAATTAGCTCACAATCCTCGAGCTCGGCGTTCTAGATGATCGGGCCGCGGCGGAGCCAGCAGGTCCCGGGATGGTTGAAGGTAGTGACGGTCCGCGGCGGAGCCAGCAGGTCCCGATGAAGATGGGTGCAGAGAGCCGCGGCAGCGCCAGCAGGCAGATCGGTAGTTCGCAAGGCAGGGCTACGGCAGCGCCAGTAGTCCGTCAAGGATGAGTTCTTCACTGCGTCTCTCGACTCCAGGATACAACTCCCTTCCTGCTCTGGAGCTGCGCCAGTTATAGGTCTGGCGCCCTTTGATGTCCGGACCCTCGCACTGGGAGGTCGGGAGGTCCGGGATGAGGGAGTCCAGACACCCAGCAGGGGGGTGGAGCCAGCGCCTGGGGGAGCTGGGGGCGATCGGCACCTGGCGGGGGAGAGCCATCGACCCCTCTTTCTCCCATTGACCTGCCAAGTAGTCGGCTCACCTCCTGGGTGGATGGTGGTGCCGGGATGTCGGGGCCTGGCCAGGCCCAGGGTTAGGGTTGATCGGAGGCCACGCGGCCTCGTGGTGCCGTGTCCAAGATGGCGCCCAGGCCGGGCGAGAGGGCCGGTAGGGAATCGGGCCCACGATGTGGAGATGTTCAGGGGCAGGGGCCCTATAGGAGACGGGAAACGGGTTGTTGTTGCGTGTAACGCCTGAGGAGCGGGGCTCGGGCCTGGTCGTGCGGGGAGGGAGCAAGCCTTACACGTGGCCTGTCCAACATGCGTCCCCCCCAGCTGAAGGCGGGGAGAGTCACCCATCCTCTTGGGGACTCTCCTCGTCGAGGCGGAAAAAGCGTGACAGGCCATCTGCGTTGGCGTGGTCTTGCCCGGGTCGATGTTCCACAGTGAAGTCCATCCCCTGCAGGGAGATGGACCAACGTAGTAGTTTCGGGTTTTCCCCCCGCATCTGCATTAGCCATTGCAGGGGTCGATGATCGGTCTGGACCCGGAAGTGGGTGCCGAAGAGATAAGGCCGGAGCTTTTTGAGGGCCCACACCACGGCGAAGGCCTCCCTCTCGATGGTGCTCCAGCGTTGTTCTCGGGCCAGGAGCCGTCTGCTGATGAAAGCCACTGGCTGGTCAAGTCCTTCGGGGTTCAGCTGGGAAAGGACTGCCCCAACGCCATGGTCGGAGGCATCTGTTTGGACGATAAATTCCCGACTGTAGTCGGGGGCCTGGAGCACCGGGGCGGAGCACATGGCGGCCTTCAGCTTCTCGAAGGCCGCTTGACAGTCTGGGGTCCAGTTGACCTTCTTGGGTTGGTTTTTGGATGTGAGTTCCGTGAGGGGCCCTACAATGCTGCCATAGTCCCTCACGAACCGCCGGTAGTAGCCTGTGAGTCCCAAGAAGGCGCGGACCTCGGTCTGGGTAATGGGGGGCTGCCACGACTGGATGGCAGCGATCTTGAGTTGCAAAGGGGCCACCAGACCGCTTCCCACCTGGTGCCCGAGATAGGTCACGGACCCCTGGCCAATTTGGCATTTGCTGGCCTTGATCGTGAGGCCAGCTCGTTGGAGGGCCTGTAGCACCTCTCGGAGGTGGTGGAGGTGGTCGGACCAGTGGCGGCTGTACACAGCGATATCGTCCAGGTAGGCGGCGCTGAATTCTTCGAGTCCTGCCAGGACCTGGTTCACTAGCCGCTGAAATGTTGCTGGGGCATTCTTCATGCCGAATGGCATGACCTTGAAGTGATAGTGGCCATCAGGAGTGGAGAATGCAGATCGTTCTTGGGCCCGGGGTGTGAGACCGATCTGCCAGTAGCCCGCTGTCAGGTCGAAGATGCTGAGGTAGCGGGCAGCTCCCATGCGGTCGATTAGTTCATCTGCTCGGGGGATGGGGTGTGCGTCTGTTCTGGTGACCGCATTCAAGCCCCGGTAGTCGACGCAGAACCGAAGCTCCGGCGTGGCGCCGGGGGCGGCTGCTTTGGGGACCAGTACCACTGGGCTGGCCCAGGGGCTGTCTGAGGGCTCGATGACCCCGAGCGTGAGCATCTTGGCCACCTCCTCTTGGATGCAGGCCCGTACCCGATCTGGTACGCGGTAGGCCCGATGGCGGACAGGGGGACTGTCTCCAGTGTCCACGTCGTGTAAGCACCAGGGGGTGACCCCTGGGGTGAGGGAGAACAGGGTGGCGAACTGCAGCAGGAGGTCTCGGCAGCCTTGGCGCTGTTCCAGGGTGAGGGCCTCCGAGAGTCGGACCCCGTCCACGGAGCCGTCCTTCTCCCGAGACCGTAGGAGGTCAGGGAGGGGTTCGGAGTCCTCCTCGGTTCCATTGTCGGTTGCCATCAAGAGGCTGAGCTCTGAGCGTACAAAGTGGGGTTTAAGTCTATTAGCGTGGAGGACCCGGAGAGGGTTTCGTGAAGATTCCATATCGATGAGATAGGTGACAGGGCTCTTGCGCTCGATTACTTTGAAGGGCCCCGTCCATTTGTCTTGCAGGGCGCATGGTTCGGTGGGAGACATTACCCACACTTGTTGGCCGGGTTCAAATTCGATGGAGGATGCATTCTGATCGTACCACCTTTTCATGTCCTCCTGACTGGCCTCCAGGTTTGCTTTTGCCATCTCTCTGAACCGTCTGGTCTGGTTGCGGAGGGTTAGGAGGTACTTGAAAACATCTGGAGGGTTCTTTAGAGGGGGCATTTCCCAGCCCTCTTTGACTAGGCTGAGCGGCCCCCGCACCGGGTGCCCATACAAGAGTTCGAACGGGCTGAAGCCGAGGGACTTCTGGGGGACTTCTCGGTAGGCAAAGAGAAGGCACGGTAGTAGCACATCCCACTGGCGACGGAGGGGCTCTTCCAACCCCCCAATCATCCCTTTGAGCGTGCGGTTGAACCGCTCAATCAGTCCGTTTCCTTGAGGGTGATAGGGGGTCGTGAATCGGTAGGTGACCCCACACTGTTGCCAGAGGGACTTCATGTATTTTGAAATAAAGTTTGTGCCCCGGTCGCTGACGACTTCTCGGGGGAAGCCCACCCGGGAGAAGATCCCCATCAAGGCCCGGCCGACTACCGGGGCTGTCACAGTTCGCAGGGGAACAGCCTCGGGGTAGCGGGTGGCGTGGTCCACCAGTACTAGGATGAACCGATGTCCTTGTGCTGTACGGGGGTCCAGGGGTCCCACAATGTCTATCCCCACCCTCTCGAACGGGGTGGTGACCACTGGAAAAGGTTGCAGAGGTGCTTTAAGCTTGCGGCCGCTCTTCCCGCTGGCCTGGCACGTGGGGCAAGATCGGCAGTGTTGGAGTACGTCGTTCCTCATCTTGGGCCAGAAAAAGTGGGTCACCAGGCGACTGTAGGTTTTATCCTGACCCAGGTGGCCAGCCAGGGGGACATCGTGGGCCAGGTTTAGCAAGAAGTCTCTAAAGCGGAGGGGCACCACTAGTACTCGACTGGCCCCTAACTCTGCGATTCTCTGTTCGCTGTACAACAGGTCATTGTCCCAATAGACCCAATGGGTTCCGGAGGTATCCCCTGCACTCTGGGCGAGGGCTTGTTGGCGGAGTCCCTCGAGGGAGGGACAGGTCTTCTGCTCGTGGCGAAACTGTTCTTGGGTGGGCCCCCCCTCCTGACGCCACTGATCCAGGCCGGGAAGGTCCTGAGGCTGAACGAGCCCCTCGGGAGTTTGTTCTGGGGTGACGGCACAGTCGGTGTCTGGAGCGACCGGGGGAGGAGGTGCCGGCCATTCAGGTTCTTCGGGTCGGGGGATGGCACGGGCAGCCATGGACCGGGTGGTTACGCACGCCCAATCCGGGATGCCCAACATCCCTAGGTGCTCTCTCCTCTCTACGGCGGCCCACGGGGAACTCTCAAGATCATTTCCCAGGAGACAGTCTACGGGGGCATCATCTCGGACCGTCACTTCCAACATGCCGGAGACTCCTCCCCACTCGAAGGGGACGCAAGCCATCCGACATAGACTCTCCGAATTGTCGGCTGAACGGACAGGGCAGAGGACGTTCGGCAGAATCTGTTCTGGGGTCACCAGGTGACATCGGACGGCCGTTACACTGGCCCCGGTGTCACGTAGGGCTTCGGCCCGGCGTCCATTAATGTTCACCCATTGACTGTACTTCCGGGTGTTGGCGGGTAGGGGGACCCGCGGGACCATGTCTCTTCCCCCTAGGCACGCTAGAACCATGGCGGCTGGTTCCCATTCCTGGCGTTCTTGCTCACATTCCTCATGTTCTTCGTAGATTTGTTCTTCCCCCAGGGCGGCGGCAGCCATCTGGCGGGGTCTCGGAGTCTGGCTCTGTGGACAATTCGGGTCGTTGGCGTAGTGGCCGACTCGCTGGCATCGGTGACACGTGACATTGGCTCTGTATCCCGGCCGCGCCGGGGTGTTGCCCCGGTTGGCCGGGGGTGGGGTGCTGGTAGCGGGAGCGGCCGGGGCGTTGTCTCTCCCTCGTCCCTGGCCCCCTCCTCCTCCTCGGGGACGGTGCTGACCGTGGTTGTTCCGGTTCTGTTCATGGGGCCCAGTTCGGCCCACTCGGGTAATTTCCCACCGGTCAGCCTCGGCGGCAAGCTGTCGTGGATCAGTTAATTTACTGTCGAGGAGGTGCTGCCTGAGCTCGACGAAGCAGTTGTTCGATAGATGCTCCCATACCATGAGATTGAAGAGTTGCTCGTAAGTCGTTACGTTGCTTCCCTTGATCTACCCCTCGAAGGCCCGGCTGAAATAGTTCACGTATTCCACCCAAGTTGTGCCCGGGATCCGAGTGCAGTTTCGGAACCTCTGGCGGTACATTTCGGGTGTGAGCCCATAGCGGGTGAGGAGGGTAGCTTTCATGTGGTCATAGGAGGTCATCAGATGGTCTGGGAGCTGTAGCAGGGCATCGCGGCCCTCATTGACGAACCTCCCCCATAGACCGGCTCCCCAGTCGCTTCGATCGATCCGGTGGGAGGTCATAGCGATCTCGTAGGCCTTGAACCATTGCTGTATGTCGTCCTCTCGGAAATATTCTCGAACGACATCCTTGGGGATGTGTACCTTCCTTTCTGTCACCCCCGGGGGGCGCGGTTGCTCGGGCACTCCTAATTCTTTGTTCTGCTTGCGTAAGTCTATCTCAGCTAGTTTGCGTTCGTGTTCGTACGCCAGTCTCTTCTCTTCAAGCTCTCTTTGTCTCTGTTTCTCTTCCCGTTCTTCTCGGAGCCGCAGATGTTCCAGATTTAGTTTTTGTTCGGCTAATTTGAGTTCGCCATCCATTTTGAGCCGGGCCATCTCTAGCTCATGTAGTCGGTTTCTTTCTCGTTCTTGGATCTCATCTTGCGAGAGACCCGTTCTTCGCTCCTCGGGAGCCGTGGTGTCTTTCTCTGCTGTTGCGAGATTTTGGTCCGGGGGTCTGACGGCCCCGGTTTCTGCCCATGACTCAATGGCGTGCTTGAAATCGTCTTTAGTATTCAGACCGGTGGTAGCGATACCTAGTTCAATGCAGAATTGTTTCAACTCACGATGGCTGTATTCTTCCAATTTCTCCATCTGGAATTTTTCGGTGGATCCGCTTTCTTTGGTTGACATTGTGGTTTTGTCGTGGGGTGAGCTACTCTCTGTACGATTACGCGTTGATTCGGATCCCGTCGCTGGCCACCAATGTTAGACGGACCGGGAGGGTCGGCCGAGGATAAGGGGAGAGGTCTCCGGGGAGATCCGTCTCCAGCAATCGTACAGACAAATAACTTCCCCCCCACTGACGTACACCACACAAGGATAAGGTTCAACGTTACTTTATAAGCAATTCTTTAAGTACGGTGAGGTGGTACAAGGAGGTCTGGACTCCGGGGTCCCCTCTATTCTAGTCTCTTGGTTGGGTAAGGGGGGTAGCGGGACAGTCTCGTTACCACTCTGGGGGATGTGGTGGTAGATGAATTAGCTCACAATCCTCGAGCTCGGCGTTCTAGATGATCGGGCCGCGGCGGAGCCAGCAGGTCCCGGGATGGTTGAAGGTAGTGACGGTCCGCGGCGGAGCCAGCAGGTCCCGATGAAGATGGGTGCAGAGAGCCGCGGCAGCGCCAGCAGGCAGATCGGTAGTTCGCAAGGCAGGGCTACGGCAGCGCCAGTAGTCCGTCAAGGATGAGTTCTTCACTGCGTCTCTCGACTCCAGGATACAACTCCCTTCCTGCTCTGGAGCTGCGCCAGTTATAGGTCTGGCGCCCTTTGATGTCCGGACCCTCGCACTGGGAGATCGGGAGGTCCGGGATGAGGGAGTCCAGACACCCAGCAGGGGGGTGGAGCCAGCGCCTGGGGGAGCTGGGGGCGATCGGCACCTGGCGGGGGAGAGCCATCGACCCCTCTTTCTCCCATTGACCTGCCAAGTAGTCCGCTCACCTCCTGGGTGGATGGTGGTGCCGGGATGTCGGGGCCTGGCCAGGCCCAGGGTTAGGGTTGATCGGAGGCCACGCGGCCTCGTGGTGCCGTGTCCAAGATGGCGCCCAGGCCGGGCGAGAGGGCCGGTAGGGAATCGGGCCCACGATGTGGAGATGTTCAGGGGCAGGGGCCCTATAGGAGACGGGAAACGGGTTGTTGTTGCGTGTAACGCCTGAGGAGCGGGGCTCGGGCCTGGTCGTGCGGGGAGGGAGCAAGCCTTACACGTGGCCTGTCCAACAGCTGTCAATAGGGAAGAGATATCTGGGACAACTGGGTACTGGGGAATAATACATTTATTGAGTTCTCGAAGGTCAATCACTAATCGATATACTGGGGGTGCATTTGGATCAGTACGTTTCATGACTGGAATGATCGGAGAATTACATACATTGGAGTCAGTCTCTACAACTACTCCTTGAGCAATGAGCTCGTCAATTATTTTGGATAAGGCTGCTACAGCCTCAGGTGGCAATCTGTACTGTCTGATTCGTGGTAACACTACACCTGGTTTGAGAGTCACACGATGGGGTGTGATTTGCATGAAACCAACATCAGTTGGACCTTGCGCCCATAGATGCTGCGGAACATTTGACAATCTTGGATCAAAATCTCGTAATACATAGTGACCCTTGAAGTCACGTAAAAACAACCGTATTCCCTCTGGGGAGCAGCAAATAACTGCACCTAATTCTTTCAGTGTCTTAATGCCTAACAGATTTTCTGGACATGACTTCGTAAGTAATAGATCAGTAGTACGGGACAATGGACCTACGTCTAGAGTAACTGGCTTAGATATCTCGTTTACAATAGGCTTTCCTGAAAATCCAAGGGAAACATTTCTAGAGCCTGAGAGCGGAGCCCCTGGAACCTCGGCGTGACTTATGGTAGTCCTACTTGCCCCTGTATCAATCAGAAACTTTCTGTCTTTCCCTAATACTTGACTATGAATATAGGGACCTTCTTGATCTACAGGAATCTCGATGAGAGGCAAGCCTACCTCCCTCTCTAGGCTGTTTCATGAATACTGTTGGTACTCTGGATACTCTGCCTGAGCATACTGGTACATCTGCTGTGTAACATGCTGTGTTGCAGCAATAGGCTGCGGTGCTGGAACTGTCTGTTGTGCATTCTGTGGCTGAGAAGTCTGTGAAACTTGTTCTTGTCTAGGCGGACGTGGTCTTTCTTTAGTTTTACCGGTAGCTATATTATGTTTCAGAACTGCACACTCGTTTATGAAATGACCTGGCTGTTTACAATAATTACATGTCCCTTTAACGGGAGCTGCAGGATGACTGGCTTGATTCGGACCCCTCTTCTGACTGTCTTGTGGAACAGATTGTGCAACTAGTACTTTCATTTTCGTGTCTTTCATACGTTTTCTCTCGTGATCTTGCTCTTCTCTGATTCTATTCTGGTGGTACTGGAGCATCTGTAACATCTGGGACGGGGTACTAGCTTGCCATGTACTTTCGACTTTTAAAACTCGATTCTTAACTTGTGGACTTGAATTCTCGACTAATTTAGTAACAAAAAGATGAGGGTATGACACGCTACTCGTCTTCAAGCCACTGTTTATAATGAAACATTTCTCAAACCTAGAATAAAAATCACTAGTGTCTTCGTCTTGTTTCTGTTTACAGGCTGAGATTGCATCCCAGTCTTCCTTTTTAGTGGCTAACAATCTGGGCAAAACTTGTATTAACAGTTCTGGTAATTCCTTACATTTGTCTCCAAGACCGGTACCTGGTACTCGTATCTTATCTTCAGCTTCTAGAACTGCCCAATCGATCTTTTTCTCTCCCACCTCCCATTCTTTTTCCTTGAGTTTTTCGTATACCCCTGCGGGCAACAGGACCTTTAGCATTTTAATAATATCTGGATACGTATATTCTCCCATACGGAGCATGTCCTTTAACTCTCGGTGGAACCCTGCTGGATCTTTGTCGTGACAGGGAATTAATTTCTTCATCTCTAAGAGTTCCATCTTTGTAATCGGGGTGTAAACAAATACTCGTTGCATTTCACCATCTGCTGTCCTGACTGGGTGTACTTCTCGTAACGGATTCTGTCTATCTATGTAAAACGGTTTACTTTCTGGAGGTGAGACATGAACAAAATGCGGGTTCAAAAACATACTATATTTATGACGCTGTTCTAGAATGACACTAATTAAATCGGTACCTAAACCTTTCCATCTATACTGGAGTAACTCGTTCAGGACATCATGTAACGGACCTGGATCAGAATGTTGACCCTCATACAATGTGATGAGGTGCTGAATCATATACATACCCACCAGTTGCTGTTCGGCTGGGGGCAGTTTCAGAAACATTTGTGCCACTATTTCGTCTGGAAAAGTGGTAGAATCAGTAGTCCATCGGACTGCTGATCGGGCTAGTTCTTGTTCATGCATAGTACTTAACTCACTATAACCAATTCGTGATTTCAAAATGTGATCGGTAGCTTGAAATACTTGTTCTAGAGAACCTTGTTCTGGTGCTGGATGATGAAAGATTTTCTTGTGTTTCAAACGTGAATGGCGGTCTGGAAATCTAGATCTACCTACATACGCTATTCTGGCGGTATTCTCGTCCTCTACCTCTTCTGTAGGAGAGTCATTCTCTTTCTCGCTTACTTGTGCTGTTTTACGTTGTTCGTGTAACCTTATTATTTCCTTACGAATTTTCTTGTACATACTCTCTATACTACTGATGGTTCTGTGTTTACCCTCGGCTATATTATCACTCCACCTTGTCAGGGTTCTCATTTCTGTCGGATCTTTGGACGGGTAATCTTGTTCCCATATTAAACAATTAATCAGAAACTTTAATATCATGAGCTGGATCTCAGCTTTCCTTTGGGACATGGTTTCGCCAATACTTTCTGGATCATCCCCTGTACGGATGAAACGATATATTCTGTCTAGATCCTCTTTCATATCCGGTAGGGTGTCCAAATACCCGGTCACCCGTCTTACACGTATGGAATATATAACCGTACTATCATCGCCTGCGACTGGATCATAGCGGCATTCAGTAAGAGCTCGTCGGATTTCTGCAACGGACTTATATTTGGGCGTACGCTGTAACGCACGTTCATGTAACTCGACTAACGTTACACGTTGGTGTGGTGGCGGGGTACCAGGAGGACCTCCTCCTGCGGCCCCTAAACTAGAATCGTCGACTGATACTCTTCGTGCTGGCGCGGCGGGAAATTGTAATGTGGGCTGGACCGGGGGTACCGTAGCAGGTACCCCGGTGTCTGGAGGAGGATTTACAGGAGCTGGTGGAACTGGTGGAACAGGATTTGCGTATTCTGGGACTGTGTCGTCCAAATAGGACGAGAGAAAAATATCAGCTGCGGTCGGTTTGTGACGTAGCTTGGTCGGAACTAATGGTGGCGGAAAATTACTGGATGCCTCCGGGGTTGCTTTTGGCAAGCCCTCGGCAAGAAGAGGATACATACCCTTAATGAGGGCATTCCTCTGTCTGTCTGACTGTTCGGTTTTAACTCGCTCACCTATCTCGATTAATTCCCTTTCTTGGGCTCTTTCTATGGATTCTCTACTTAATTCTGACTTTCTGATTTCTTTTTCGGTTCTCTTATGAGATTCTTTGCGCCATAACTCGATGGCATCTTTCTGTGACTGTCTGGCTTTCTTTTTCCATAATGCTTCTTCTACTCGCATGATGCACTCGGCATCCCACGTACCTGATACGGGCCATTTATACTTTTCTTCTAACTCTTTGGTGTACTCCACCCATAAATCTAGATATAATATGGCACTTATGCCATGCTTCTGATACATAAAATGACCTGGACTGTCCCTAGGCGGGACAGGAACTGCTTCTTCCAACAGACCTTTTCTAGTTTTTAACTGACGTAGTTTGGAAAACAAAGGCATGACTGGACTGTAATCTAGACACAATACAATACACAATGAACACGATAATTACACCACTTTCATTCCACGACATTAAAATACATGAATGACATTTTAAAATAACAGTCTTGACAAAATACTACCTGGAATACTGAAAACAGGATACATGAATTTTCTCGAGAACAGAACTGACTAGAACAGAAACTAGATGCACTGCTAAAACAGTACGAACTTACCGGTCTCATAAGGAGACACGTCAGGACCCGCATCCACCGGAGTGGACACTTCGTGTTGGGTCTGTGTACCACCAAAACCCACAGACCAGAGTCAATTAGATTGACCCTGTCTAGATACTACCCCAGCAACGGTACTCACCGGGCAGCAAGAACGGAAGGCCTCGGACTGGACTGGACTGCTTCGACGCCGGACGGACGAACTTCGGACTTCAGTTACGGGTGGGCCTCCGGATACCTCGGACCTTGGACTCTCGGCTTGGGCTCTGGTCGGGACTCGCCGCGTTCCTCCACCGCCTCGTCTGGATGCTGGACCGCAACCTCCGTCTCCTCCGTGGGCCTGAGGGATACTTGAAGCAGAAATATCTGCCGGTGCGCAGAAGAGTTCCGTCACAGCTGCAGAGGGTCAGGGGGCATACGTGGCTTCACCGGCGCGTGGGGAAAGGGCAAGTCCCTATTCGGGCGCCATTATGTGGTATATAAATAAATAATACCGGATCTATTTTTGACTGGATATAGTAATAACAGATAGCTCAATAAATAAGAGTCAAGATTTGAGGTAGTAGGAGTTTGCAGGTTTAATACAGCATAAAGGACAGGAACAGGACAACCTGCAAGACCTGGGATGGCAGCGCTGCCGGGGGCAGGATCGGCGTAACATTTAATAACAGTGCACAAGCATATATACTAAAACAGTTGCATTACAATACATACGATAGGCGGAGCAGTGGGTGGGGTGCATAGCAGTCGCGAAAGATAAGGGTGAAAGTAGGTGTAACAGGAGGCGTGTACATAAACATGTGATGTAAACGTAACAGAATATGTCATAAATGGGGCGGAAACATGGACGGGGCTACCTGAGGAGCCGGGACCTCTAACCTAGTGGTGCGCGTAAACTGACAATGACGTGTTACTAGGAGAAGCTGGGGGCTATGACTTCTGCGCTAGGAGCAGAGACTGAAGTCTGGAGAGTCAGGGCGACATGTACCTAAACACTATCTAGTATCTGATGTTTAGAGAACATGTTGATAGAATCCAAAAGTTATCGGGGTAAAGGCTAACAGATTCTAAGACTGGTGCATGCATTACTCTACATGTAGTGCGTGTTGAAGAATATTAAATACAGTATTTCTCTTACATGGAGACGTAAAGGCTAGACGATGACGGAAACTATTGATGCGATTCAGTAGCTTTAGGAATGCAGAGAAGGAGGGCTGGACTGATAACTAGAATCATAACATACTCTTGGCAGACTGGCAGGCAGAGCCAGGCCGAGCCGGGCACTGTGAGGCAGGAAGTAAGTGAAGGGTCAGGAACACAGGTGGGGGCTGTATCGCTCCTCAGCGAGGGCTCAGGAGACAGGAGCTGAATCTGGTGTCCGGGCCCTTTTTGAGGCCTAGAAACGGGGACTTTTCAATGAAATAACGTGCACACTGAGAAACGTGGCAACGTAACTTTTACATAGGCCTAATACTCGTAGCTTTCACGAGAACTGGAAACTGGCATACTAGAGATGGACACAACTGTAATTGCGTCTTTAATCGATCATGGGGAATACATATGCATATTAATCATGCACATACAACATAGGATGGGGAACACGTAGGGACACAGAACATGGCAAAATTTACTTTTCCACAATGAGGACGTGCTCGTTTTATTGGGGAAACACCGATATCTGATAGAAATGCCGGACCTGGCCGAGTAATTTATTATGTATTGGACAAACGAAATGTGAGCTTGTCATCATAACTCTGTTACTTATTTGTGGTCGAAATATGTGAATAGTATCCTAGAAATCTAGGAATGTTTGCCTGAAGCCGATTATTTCGTATAAGAAGAGAAGCCTGACTTTGTGATTTGAAGCAGTCTCCTGAGAACATACTTCCTGTGTGTTGTACTTCTAGGACACTTGTTACCTTGGTTGCAGCCAATAAAACGATCTTTGACTTCACCTAGAAGACTCTGAGTTTCTGTGGTCTGAATCAGGAGAACTCGGGGTCTTTGGGTGTACCCTGGCACCGCTGGGTTACCGGATCAGTACCGGTTCTGAAAAACCCAGTACCTCAGTTGGCGCCCAATGTGGGGCGATTCCAGCGGTACCGGTCCAGCCAGAGGTTCGTGAGGAGCTTCGTGTGAAAATTCCGGAGGACGGCCAGCCACTTCAACGACCCCTGCATGTCGACGTGGTCCGAAGGTCTTTGCTGCGAGGTTCCCCGCTTCCCGACGGCTACGAAGACTGCTGCCCTGGCTATCGCCCTGATTTGGACCCTTGAAGTTTGGTAGAGCGAAACACTAAGACGAGTCTTCTAGTGACGTCATCGACATTTCAGTTAAGTATAAGTGGAGCGTCTCCCAGTCCTTAGTGGTTCTTAGTTTTGGGTATCCTTTGGGGAAAGTTTTGTGTTGGTACTTGCAAGCACCAAAACCGAGGGACTCGTGTATTCACGAGAAATATCGTAATCGATAAACCTTCGAAGTTTGGAACTAGACCAAAGAGCGAAAATGCCTAGTCTTAGACTTAGAAACTTGTTTTGTCTTGGTTGTAATAATAGGGACTCCCGATTGGAGGACTTGTGTCCGGTTCCTCCGGTTGGGACTCCAACATATGAGTTATATGTCAAACACGGAGTAGGTCCCATCACATATAATGAGGTATGGATTAAATATACCAGAAACGATGGTGTTCTAAAATGGCCCCAATACGGTAGCTTTGACGCCGAGATTCTAGATAATCTCGAGGTCAAACTTTTCAAAAAGAAAGCCCGGCCGGCAATGTTTGACTCCTTCCGCCTATGGCGTAAAGAGGCCAAACAGAAGGAAATTAAATTAGAGAAGAAAAATAAGAGAGAAGGGAATATTTCAGTAATGCAAGCTGCTATGCGGTTTAAAGACAAAGAAGAGATACAGATGAGTGAGCAGTTGCACAGGCAACGTAAAATGGCAACAGATAAATGCTATCCAGTTTTGCCGTCTCTTCAGCAAGAGACAGGAAAAGAGCGTGAAAAAGATCCATTAATGTCGCATTTACTAAGTTCACCACCCCCCTATGCGAAAAGTGCCAAGGCACCTCCGCAACCTTTAGTTGTGCAACATGTGCCTAATGTTCCTCTACAGCAACACCCAGCTACTCTTCAGCTGGATCCTACTACTATGGTGCAACCTCCTCAAGGTTCACCGAGCATACCTGTTTCGCCTATGCTTTCTACGACTTTGCCTAGCGCCCCTTCTATTTATTTATTTATTTATTTATTGTAAAGTTTTATATAGGTCCGAACAAGACCCGTGGGTATCAGAGCGCTTCACATAAAAGTATGATAGAAATATTAACAAGATGATAACCATTGAATACATATAGATATGAGGTAGATTATTATATAGCTTTGGAGAGTGTTTAGGTAACTAGCTTCCATTCGAGGCATTCTTCTACACTACGCAGTAACTACAGAGCCTGCAATACTAACATTTAAGAAACTAGCTTCCATTCGAATTATTCTTTTCCAGTATGCAGCAGGCAATATTAACATTTAATAAACTAACTTCATTCGAATTATTCTTTTCAAGTACGCAGCCGCTATAAAGCATGCAACACTAACATCTGTCGAATTTCGATAAATGAGGTAGGAGGTTATAAGGTTTCGAGATGTGAGATAACTATATACATTCACTTTGCCTTGAGGTAGCAGTTGGTATACAGTATGTCCGTTTCGATCCATAGTTTATCTTTCATCTAATTCACGTCGATCCTTCTCTTTCTGATGACGTGAGTGATTTGGTTGAGGACGGAATCAGATCCCAAGTGATCCATTAACTCCTCTATGCAAGGTATTTACTCATTAGGAAGCTCTTCGCTTCTCGCTTGAAAGTTAAGGTATTAGGGTTCTTCCTGATGCTTGGAGGGAGTGAGTTCCATATTCTAGGGGCAGCTCCTGAGAATGCTCTGTCATATGTTTTTTTCTTTCTAAAGATGGCTGGACGCAGCAACAACTCCTTGGCACTCCTAGTTGGTCTGTTGCCTCCTGACAGCTCAATTGTCTTGGATAGGTATCCAGGAGTATTGTGGTGAAGCGCCCTATGGGTGATACATGCTATCTTTAGTTGAATTCTCGCCTCATAGGGTAGCCAGTTCAATGCTTTCAAGTGCGGGGATATGTGGTCAAATTTTCTTGATCCAGAGATGAGTCTCGCTGCAGCGTTGAGGCAAGCTTTTAGTGGTGCTGTGGAAGTTTTTGGTAGACCCGCTAAGGTAGTGCAACCGTATTCAATCCTAGAGATGACTAAGGATTGGATTGCCAGTTTCAAATCTGCTTCAGAGATAAATGGCTTCAGTTTTCTTAGGTAGTTCAGGTGGAAGCGGGCGCTTTTAGCCATTGAATTAATGTGAGCTTTCATGTCAAGATTCTCGTCTAGAGTAATTCCTAGCGACTTAGCTGAGCTTACAAGCGTCGGAGTGCAGTTAAGCGCAGTCATCAACTTGGTCCATTCCTTTATTTCTGTGACGCACCTTGGTGGAGAAATTAGTAGGAACTCTGTTTTTTGAGCATTTAGCTTCAGATGGTTGGTAGTTAACCATTGCAATGCCATTTTAGTTTCATTCATTAGCTCAATGTCTTCAAGAGAGGCAATCTTTATGTAAATTTGCGTATCATCCGCATACATATGGTAGGATATCTGTGAGTTTCTGAGAATTGTTGTGAAAGGTTCGACATACAAGTTAAACAAATCAGGAGATAGTGTCGATCCTTGTGGGACTCCGATTGAGTTGGGGCAAGGTGGAGAAATTGATTGGTTGACCAGGAATCGTTGGGTTCTGTTCCGTAGGAAAGAATCGAACCATTTCAGCACATTTCCAGATACTCCCATCCTGTCCTGTAGCCTGGCCAGTAATGCTTCATGGTTTACTGTGTCAAATGCCGATGACAGGTCCAGGAGAATTAGTAAGCATGCTTGATTTCGATCGAGAGCCTGGAGCGCATCATCAACAATGTGGAGGATCTCTGTTTCCGTGCTATGTCCTGGTCTGAATCCTGATTGGCATTCATCTAGTAAGGAGAACTTAATGATGTGTTGGCTCAGTTGGCCCTGCACGCATTTCTCAATAAGCTTGGCCAATACAGGGATGTTAGTTACTGGTCGAAAGTTATTCGGGTCTGTAGCATCCGCCGTTGGTTTTTTGATCAAGGGAACCACTTGACCTGTTTTTAGGCAGTCCGGGAGGATCCCTTGTGACAATGATGCGTTTATTATTTTGGTCCAGATTGGCACCACAATATGGCTGATTCCTCTTAAGCATTTCGCGGGTAGAGGATCTTGGTAGTGGTTGTTGGGTTTTATTTTCGATAGCGTTTTGGCGATCGTGTCCTGATCATAAAGTTCGAATGTGTCCCACTTTGCCTTGTTTTTTAACTTGCTACATACTGATATCGGGTTATGATCGCTCGTAGTCCGTGGTTGGATGGGGAGGTTACTTCCAGCACTTAAGAGCTCTGTTTCCAGCGTATTGGCCTTCTTCGTAAAAAAATGTGGAAAATTTCTCGCTGCTTAAAGATATTTTTGAGTTTTCATGTGCTGTTTTGGCTAGTTTGTTTGATTGTTGCTTCAGGATTTCAAAGAGTTTCCGAGTTCTGTTTTTGGAATTATCCAATTCTGATCTTATAAATTCCTTTTTGGAGTTGATGATCTTTTTGTTATATTGGTTTCTAATTTTTCTGAGGGCTTTCAGCTCAGGGGATGATGGGTGTTGTCTCCATTTTCTTTCGGCCATTCTCAGTTTGCGCCTGTCTTCGTTCAGTGATCCATCAAACCATGGATTTTTCATCTTCTCCGTGGTTCTTTTTAGTTTTAAAGGCAAGGTGTTGTCGACGATATTCCCGACCGAGGTTAGGTAGTGATCTGCCAGCTCATTTGCATTCTGCAGGTAGCTAGGAGGCCTTAAGTCTCTCTCACAGCTTTCTACTAGTAGCTCAATATTAGCCTCCCTTGTGTCTCAGATCCATTTTTTGCTGTTGGCAGGTTGAACGGTCTTGCCCTTTCTCAATATAGGTATCAGGAAAGTTATTGCATAGTGGTCCGACCAGTCACATGGGGCTATTGAGAGGATTGATGACTTTTTGTTGCCCGAGATAATCCAGTCCAGTGTTGCTCCTTTAGAATGTGTGGGTTGTGTGCATGCTTGGTTGAGGTTTAGGTCGGCAAGGAAATCCTTGAGTGTGTTAACTAGTTTGTCGTTGCAGTCATCCCAGTGTAAGTTGAAGTCTCCTAGGAAAATGTTGTTGGCATCCGTGTTAGAGTTGGTCGTAATGATCTCCATTAACTGCTCTATGAACTTAGCGTTCTCTCCTGGTGGGTGGTAAAACTCATGTAGATGGCATCTTTGCTTGGTTGCCGATCTTATATTGAGACCTAAGTATTCGCAGGATTCTAGAGGATCGGCTTGAATTTGGTTGACCTCGATATCTGATCGGTGAATGCAGGCAATTCCTCCTCCAGACTTTTTAGGTCTATCTAGTCTCACAATGTTATATTGAGGTGGTACTAAGAGAGCCATGGTTGGAGATGATGCTTCCGAAAGCCACGTTTCTGTCAGGATTGCCAGATCGATTTCTTTGTTAATGATGAGGTCTGCTATGTCTGACGCATGTTTGGTAGCCGATCGACAGTTGAGTAGGTTGAGTACTTGAGTAGTACAGTTGAGTACAGTTGAGTAGTTGAGTACTTCTCCTAATGATCCCTCTGCTATTGCTTCTGCCCTTGCCTTATCTCACACTGTTTCTCCACCAGCTCTTCCTTCACTTTCACCTTCTGTTTGGCATAAAATGGCCAGCATTGTTACTAACATTCCTTCACCCCTTTTTCGGTCGCCTAAAACGACCCCTAATATGGGACGAAGACAGTTGCGAAGTCAACTGCCTGACCATCAGGAGAGAGATTCATTGAATCGTTTAGCGCGTAAATGGGCTATGGATACAGTAAAGTATGATGTGGAATGCGTTATGGAAGTCTTCCGTCAATGGGAAGCACCGACGCAAAGATATGTTTTTGAACAAATGTGTGTTTTCCTTTGTGAGGATTTGGAAGACAACGGTCAGGAATGCAACGCGCAAGACTTATGTCAGGTACGGTTTAAGTTTGGGGAGGGCATGATTGTAGGTCCTGATGTCGAAAAAGCAGTTGAGACATTGTTATCATATCGGAGTAAAGGGAGCAGTTCTGGGTCATCATCTGAGCTTGGTACATCTAGTAGGAAAAAGACGCGACAATACCCAATGAGAGAAGTTCCCCCGCAGTGGAGGGAGGGTGACACATCTGTGGAACCCCCTATTCTGCCACACTTTCAGCGTGTATGGGTACATGTCCCATGGAAACGAGCTGAAGTTTTAGCACTTAAACAGACATTACCAGATCCGTGTAAAAATCCTGCAGGGTATTATAAAGAACTGTCACAGACTGCTGGGTCATGTATAAGGAATTTAGCGGATATCGATATGTTATTTGGGAACGTTGTTCCACAGCCTTTATGGAGTAAGATTCGTCATTCAGATCATGATCAGGAATTAGGTGACTCATGGGCTAATATCGCTGCTGTAGATGCCCGACAAGTTGGTGGTGCTAAACCCGAACCTTTAATAGCCGAACTTCCTGGTAAAATAGTCGATTACATGAAAACGATAATGCCTGAAATACGTGTGAATTGGGATAAGTTATCTGCATGTAAGCAGAAGAAAGGCGAGACGGTCTCAGATTTCTTCACCAGGTTTGAAGAAACGTTTGTCGATCACAGTGGTCAAGACATGGCCACAGAAGGTGGCCAGCGATTATTTGTCGATAAATTCGTGCACAATCTGCTTCCAGAATTGTGTAAAAAGTTAAAGGATTCAGAGAGCTCTTGGGCTGTTTCCTCTTCAGCACAGATATTGGCTACTGCCCAATACTACGAAAATAGAGACAAAGACGAGAAAGATAGAGCAGACAAGAAAACAAAAGAATTAAAAACAAAGGTTCTATTGCAGCAAGCCTATCCGCCACGTGGTGGTGGTAATGGCCAGAATAACGGTGGTCAGAACAACTATCAGAATAATTTTCAGCAGCCTCAACAATGTCAAAGGAACTCACAAAGAGTTGAGTATAATCAGCCACGTGTCAATGTAGGTCCCAACCAGTGTCCATATTGCAAGGAGGAAGGTCATTTTAAGTATAGTTGCCCTATCTTGTTATAACGTGCGAATGGCGTTCCGAACGCGAGAGGTAGAGGCGTTCAGCAAACACCTAGAGGTAGAGGACGTGGAAACGTCCCCCAGAATGTGCAGTCTTTTCCACCACAGAATGAATAAGTTCAATCAGCAGAATAACGCATCCGGTAGGACTGCTCAGTACTATTCCGATGATTACTATACAGAGGGCGAGCAATGGAACAGTAACGATTGCTAGGACAGCCATGGACAAAGAGAGGGAGTTGTTTCAGTTCCAGTAGATCAGAGTGGACCTTACGTTGAGGTGATTACATCAGGTGTGTCAGAACCTTTTCTCTTGGATACTGGTGCTACTAAGAGTTCTATCATGCACTCCAAACTCCCTGGCGCACCTTTGTCTGGCGAAACTAATGTTTCTGTAGGTTTTTCTGGCGCCCCGGTTAGGAACCCGATTTCTGACCCTCTGTCTCTTTCTGTTGGTCCTTGCGAATTCGAAGCACCCCTTATTCTGACAACAGGTTGTGGCGAAAACTTGCTAGGATTAGATTTGCTAAAAAGATTGTATGCGACTTTGTACTGTTCTCCTTCGGGAGTACAACTTACTCTGGGTAAGAAAGTGGTTTCTCCAATGTATTTATCGAGGGATAAACTTCCAACAGAATTGTCGTTTCTTCCAGATATACTTTGGGCAGCTGGTCCCAATGATGTGGGACTCTTAGAAATTCCACCATATGTTGTAACATTGAAAGCTAATGTTAAAATGCCACGAATTCCCCAATACCGAATTTCAGTGAGGGTGAAAAAGCTTTGCTACCGATCGTTTACGAGCTAGTTGCAAAAGATGTGATTGAAGAAACGAGAGGAAATGTTTGCAATAGTCCTGTTCTACCTGTTTTAAAACGAACTGACCCTACTCAGCCACCCGTGTACAGATTCGTGATTGATCTTAGAGAGGTTAACAAAATAGTCGTGCCACAATTTCCAGTTGTCCCCGACATTACTACATTACTGACTATGATTCCAGCTTCTGCCACTTGGTTTTCGGTGATTGACCTGAAGAATACTTTCTTCAGCATCCCGATTGCTGAGGAGAGCAGGGATATTTTTTCCTTCAGTTTAGGAGGTCGCAGTTTCCGCTTCAAACGCGCTCCTCAGGGCTACTGTGAAAGTCCATCAATATATAGTCAAGCTCTAAAAACACAGCTGGATACGATTGTTTTACCTGAAGGTGCCACTCTTGTACAGTACGTTGACGATTTACTCATAGCTGCAGATACTGAGAAAATATGTAAGAATGCCACTTTGTCATTATTGCGTCATCTGTGTGCTTTGCACCACAAGGTGTCACTTTCCAAACTACAATACTGCCGACAAGAAGTGACCTACTTAGGTCACCTCTTATCGAAGGAGGGTAGGAAACTGACCCCAGAAAGAATTCAGGCAATAGCGAAATTGAGTGTGCCAAAAACGCAGAGAGAAGTGCGTGCTTTCTTGGGCATTACATCGTACTGTAGACAGTGGATCCCAAATTTTTCGTTATTGGCCAAACCTCTGGTGGCATTAACGTGTAAAGGTACACCTAACCCTATTCCTTGGTCGGAAGAGTGTCAGAACAGTTTTTCTGAATTACGCACAGCATTATGTTCGGCTCCTGTGTTGGGTACCCCCAACTACAGTAAGCCCTTTACATTGTATGTCCATGAGAAGGATGGTTGTGCATTGTCAGTCCTGACTCAGTTATTTGGGGACAAACAGCGTCCATGTGCTTACTTTTCCTCGACTTTGGATCCAGTGGCTAGAGCATTGCCTAGTTGTTTAAGAGCCACAGCGGCAGCAGCTGTTTCTATTCGACAGTCTGCTGGCCTAGTCATGAATAATACACTAGTCGTGATGGTCCCACATGCAGTAGACACGTTGTTAAATAGAACCAAGACACAGCACTTAACCAGTGCTCGACTATCAAGTTACAAATTAACGCTCTTGGCAAGTCATGTGCACATCAAAAGGTGCAGTACTTTAAACCTAGCCACATTATTGCCAATCTTAGAAAATTCAGACACTTCGGAACAACATGATTGCTTTCTTAGAACAGAAGAAGAGACAAAAGGAAGAGTCGATCTTTACGACACTCCTCTTGCTGAATGTGATGGTACATTATGGGTAGATGGTTCATGCTTCAGGCTTCCGAATGGTGATATGACTACAGCATATGCTGTCACGACTTTGCAAACCATTGTTGAAACTGCACGTATCCCACATAATTCAGCTCAAGCAGCGGAATTATTTGCGCTGACGAGAGCATGTGTGTTGTCAAAAGGAATGAAAGTGACTGTCTACACCAACAGCCAGTATGCGTTCGGTGTGGCTCATAGTTTTGGACGATTGTGGAAAGAACGTGGATTTCTGACTTCGCATGGAGCTAAGATTCAGCATGGTCAGTTGGTGAATGAACTCCTTGAGTCACTGACCCTGCCCCTACAAGTAGCGATTGTGAAATGTAGTGCTCACAAGAAGGTGACTGATGATGTTGGTCGTGGAAATGCATTCGCTGATGAAATCGCTAAAGACACTGCACAGAACTTGATGAGCCGAATGTATGTTGCAGGACCTGCAAGATGGGTTGGTGATGTGGGCATGTGCGAAGACACGATAGAGAGTGTGAAATCTATCCAAGCTGAGGCTACAGAGAAAGAGTTGAGCATATGGAGAGAAAGTACGGGTAGGATGGATGCAGATGGTTGTTGGGTTGAATTGTCTGAACATCAGAGATGGTTGTTACCCGATGCGTACGTGCTTGCAGTGGTTACAATGGCTCATGGTATGGCTCATATCAGCGCGAAAGGGATTTGCAAGTTGTTGGCCCCAGTATGGCAGAATTCAGGGATCCCCAAGTGTGCAGAGAATGTTGTCAAGAATTGCATGGTGTGTCTGCAACACAACCCTGGTAGGGGAACCCCAACTCCAGCTGGTCATTTTGCACCTCCTACGTATCCGTTTGAGGTTTTGCAGCTAGATTTCATTCACATGGAGAGGTGCAACAATTTAAAATATGTGCTCGTTGTTGTTTGTGCCTTCTCGAGATGGATAGAAGCATACCCCCTAAAAGACAATACTGCCTTGTCCACAGCGAAGGCCCTTGTGAAAGAGTACTTCCCTAGATTCGGAATGCCTAGAATGATCTGGTCTGACAACGGGAGTGAATTTATAGGCCGTGTGATGACGAATGTATGTGAAGGGCTAGGCATTCGGCAGAAGTTCCACGCTGCAAATCACCCCCAATCCGCTGGATTAGTAGAATGTTACAACGGCACTCTTAAGTTAAAATTGGCCAAAATCCAAGCGAGCACAGGTCTTAAATGGCCTGACGCTCTACCCTTAGCACTCCTATCCACCAGAATGACTGTGCATTCGCGAGTGAAACTCAGCCCCTATGAAATAATTTTTGGCCGACCGGCCAACATATGGGGAGTGCCTAGGCCCAAAAAGTTTAGCGAGCTTGAGCACCCTGTTCTACTTGACCATCTGTATGAATTGACGGCTAAATTGCGTGTTTTGCATCAACAGGTCAACGACACCCTGCCTCCGGTCTCTGAGACTCCAGGACACAGCATTGACCCTGGATCCTGGGTGCTGGTGCGGAACTTCCAGAGGACGAAGAACGACCAGCCCAGGTGGACAGGGCCACACCTCGTCCTTCTCTCTACAAGATCGGCAGTGCGAGGGGAAGGGAAAAAGGCCTGGATCCACGGGGTCCATTGTAAGAAGATCCCTTTTCCCTTACCGTATGACCAGTGGGTCCAGGAGGGTGTCGGCGACTCGGAAACGGACACGGTACCTCGGTTCATACCTTTCAGTGATGCACAAGTGAAAGGAACTAACTCTGAACGTGAAAACGAGAACATTCTGCAAGAAGGTGTGCCACCATCAAAACGATTGAACACTTCAGAGCCCGAACTGTTGTTTCAGGACAACACAGTACCGGGAAGACAAAGATACGATTTGAGACCAAGAAATACCAACTAATAAAGTAATTCTTTTTCCACTTTAAGGCAGAAACCTATGGACCAATAAAATATTTTTTTCCCTCCAAGTACTATTTTTGAAAAGGCAGCTCTTCCATCAGAAGAAAAGTTGCTCATTTTTGTTTTTCGAACCGCCATCCGGGTTCTGCTGCTAGGGCCGCGGTTGCCTAAAAAGTCTTTTGGGTGCAGCTGACGACGTTAGGTCGGTAGTTCTGGTTGGTCTAAGGGAGTTGCCCTGGACTGACGGAAGCATCCTTTAACAGAATCAACCTACCACCGCGGGCAGCACTCTAGAGAGGATGGAGTTTTCTGAAATGGAGAGGCCTGCCAAGCAAACGAACTCTAGACACAAAATATGTACAGTAATGACAAGAAAAAGTTTTTTAATAATTTGCGTTCTCATGATATTCAGTGTGACGATATTTTTGGTTGGGTATGTCCTATTCTCTTTTCATGTAACATTCGCACCACTTGCGTCCCCTACACCTCCTCCTACTACTGTTTGCCCTCATTATTTCCACTCCCTTCCTGGCCATGAATTCAGTAGAAGATTAGAGTTCACTAATAACTCCTTCATTCAGCTCCTACACCAACACCAGCTGGTAATGAACACAACTAACTGTTGGGTTTGTGGACTTATGCCTCACACTACGGATAAAGGCATCCCTTATCTAGTTCTGCCTTTCAGTCACAATGGCTCTGTGTGGGCATACCGAACAATGTTCATATATGCACGAGAAGTCCAACCCCTACGTTCTGTAAAAGACAACCTCAAGACTAGCGCCCTAGTAAAAGGCATAGTTGACATGATTAAGGAAGTAGCTTCTCATGAACACACTCCCGATGATGAGATACTTGCATATATAGGTTGGAACGTGACCGGATATGGAGCTACCTTAAGTGAGAAACAGCAAGCGAAGAGGTCTTCCCCGATCTGGATTGTACCCCATCAGGGCAACCTGTGTCTGCAAGGTATTGGCAGGAATCCCAGAGCTCAGTTAGGGAAAAGCGTCTGTACAGAAACATATGTTTTTGGGTCTCAGACTTCCCCTGCGTTTCTAGCAGCTAAGGGTACTTATTTCATCTGTCATGATAGAGCCTATACATGGTTGCCCCCTGACTTCTCGGGCTCATGTTTTGTTTCGTTCCTGTTACCTCCCACCTACACAACAGCGGCGGATTAAAACAGGACAAGGGTAGTTAGTGGTGTCTTGAGTAAAGAAGACACTGCAGGTCAAGAATTTGGGGACTTTGCAAGAGGTTTTCTGCCTTTCTGGGGACCCATGGTAAACAGCAGGAACATAAGGCAACTGACAAGGGTAGTTGAGTCTACCGTGATCGAAACTGCTGGTGCCCTTAGTAACTTGACTGCTGAGCTCCAGTCGGGTCGTCTTATGACCCTTCAGAATAGGGTTGCTTTAGACGTCATACTTGCAGACCGAGGTGGGGTATGCAAATTGATCCAATCTAGCTGCTGCGTTTTCATCCCAGATAACGCTCCAACAGTGTACCAGGCCATCTCCAAACTACACAAGATTTCCGAATCTATTCATGTGGATAAAGGAGATTGGTAATTAATGGGGTGGTTCTGGGAACTGATAACCGGTTGGGGATGGAAAATTCTGATGGTCATTGGGATGGTCTTAGCCATACTTTTCCTGTTCTGTCTGTGTGTGCAGTGTGCTCCTGCAATATGTGGCCTTTGCGTCACATCATGTGTAAGGAAACCTGTGTCAAGAGACGAGCTAAGTACTAGGATGATGTTACAGCAACATCTCAATGACTTTAGGAATATCGACCTAGACTCAGATTAGCATGAGATTAGGTTAAATTGCCTATGTAAGGGCAAAAGGAGGGTTTGTAGTACTCAAAATCCGAACTCGTGTAACCATTCGGACTCGAGAATAAAACTTCGTCGTATCACGGCGAATTTAGTATCAAAAGACCGAGAATGGCGAGTACATTATGCACAAGCATTTTCGTCGCATTCGAAGGTTGCTTTCACCTCGATATCGTCATTTGTACCCTGAACCTTTGGTTTCCATTTTGTATACGGCAGCCATTTTGTATGTTGCCCTTCACATAGGCTTAATCCAATATCATAAGGACAAGCACTCCTTGATTGACTTTCTCGTGACCTGGGCCGGTTGAAACCATCGCCCCAGGCCAACCCGTTTGGTCAGTTCCTCTCCCAGTGGCCGGTCAAGATAGCATCTAGGCGCACCCGGCCATAAAACCCTTTCATCACACACACACCCTGCAGAATCTTGCCCACACCTGGCCCCGCTCCTTTTTTCCTACTTGTTTTATGATGAGGACGTGCTCGTTTTATTGGGGAAACACCGATATCTGATTGAAATGCCGGACCTGGCCGAGTAATTTATTATGTATTGGACAAACTAAATGTGAGCTTGTCATCATAACTCTGTTACTTATTTGTGGTCGAAATATGTGAATAGTATCCTAGAAATCTAGGAATGTTTGCCTGAAGCCGATTATTTCGTATAAGAAGAGAAGCCTGACTTTGTGATTTGAAGCAGTCTCCTGAGAACATACTTCCTGTGTGTTGTACTTCTAGGACACTTGTTACCTTGGTTGCTGCCAATAAAACGATCTTTGACTTCACCTAGAAGACTCTGAGTTTCTGTGGTCTGAATCAGGAGAACTTGAGGTCTGTGGTATATAAATAAATAATACCGGATCTATTTTTGGATGAATGAATGAATAACAGATAGCTCAATAAAATAAGAGTCAAGATTCGAGGTAGTAGGAGTTTCTGCAGGTTTATTACAGCATAAGGACAGGATCAGGACAACCTGCATAGAACGGGGGTAACAGGGCCCGGCAGGACAACTGGGGCCCAGCAGCTGCCGGGGCTTGGTCAGGAATGAGCGCGCTAACTTTTAATAACAATACATCAACTTATATACATAGCGCAAACACATAGCATTACATTGCAGTAGGCGTAGCAGTGGGTGGAGCAGAAGGCGTGACGCGTAGCAGTCGCGAGAGATAACAGTAAAAGTAGGTGTAACTGGGAGTATACATAGACATGTGATGCAAACGTAACAGAATATGTCATGAATGGGCGGAAACTTTGGAGGGGGCTACCTAAGGAGCCGGGACCTCTAACCTGGTGGTGCGCGCAAACTGGCAATGACGTGTTACTGGGAGAAGCTGGGGGCTACGAACTCTGTGCTAGGAGCAGAGACTAGAGTCTGGAGGGTCGGAGCGACATGTACCTAAACCCTATCTGGTATCTGATGTTTAGGGAACATGTTGATATAAACTAGAAGTCATGAGGGGAAAAGCTAACTTGATTCTAAGACTGGACCATGCATTATTCTACATGTAGTGCGTGATGAAGAATATTAAATGACCATTAATACAGTATTTCTCTATCGTGGAGCCGAATAGGCTAGACAATGACGGAAACTATTGATGCAGTTCAGTAGCTTAGGAATGCAGAGAAGAAGGACTGAACTGATAGCTGGAATCATAACACACTCTTGGCAGACTCAGAGGCAGAGCCAAGCTGCACCGGGCACTGCGAGGCAGGAAGTAAGTGAAGGGTCGAGGATACAGGTGGGGGCTGTATCGCTCCTCAGCGAGGCTTTCAGGAGACAGGAGCTGAATCTGATGTCCGGGCCCTTTTGAGGCCTGGAAACGGGGACTTTATAATGGAATAACGTGCACACTGAGAAACGTGGCAACATAACTTTACATAGGCCTGATATTCGTAGTATTCACGAGGACTGGAAAATGACATACTAGAGGTGGACACAACTGGAATTGCGTCATTAATCAGACATGGGGAATAACATATGCATATTGGTCATGCACACATAACATATGATGGATGAGGCGTAGGGACACAGAACATGGCAAAATTTACTTTTCCACATTCCCTCCTTGTCACTACGTTTCCATCAGGAAACATCAATTTTCATGATACCATCTATCATTTCATACAGTACCATTTGCTCGTCTCGAATTGTCTTGGAACGGGATTTAGAACGGGGCTTGGGACTAGGAATACAAGAGGTAGCGCACATGCTGCAAATCGCAGGGCCACATTGTATACAGAGGCAGCAGCTAAATATGATCGCTACTGCAATACCTAGAAAGGACAGGACTTTCCATCCCCATGCGGAAATTATATTCCAGAACCAACCGGACCATGTCCAGGTGCCTGGATCTTGGTGTAACAGATGGGCAATTTTATGGAGTCTGGTTATAGCTGAATAAACAGACGGCGCGTTATTTGGAATGAAAATGCAGCAACTAGATCCGATGACTCTACAGGCCCCGCCCCTATCGGCCAGTATGACGTCAAGGACGAGACGATTTTGCAAAACGACAAATCTCATAGCAGATTGTTCTTCGGTTAAGTTACCTAGAGCAGAGGCAGTCTCATTTACTACAGCTTCAAGGGTTCTTGTTAACCTACGGATCAGTTTACTATTCTGGACAGGTCCTACAAAGAAGAAGAAACCTTTATTGAAATCTGTATACTGTTCTAGAGTAGTTTCAGTATAATCGACAATTGGGGACTCCCTTCTATGTCTAATGTGTACTAGATGGGTGTTTCTGTGATAATCAGATGGGGCTAGGAAAACAGGTGGCAGTAGGAAAGCAATGTAACAGGTTCCCTCCCAATCGAGGGGCAGACGAACATATGCGGTTTGACCACAAATAAAATAAGAATGACGTGAAGCTTTGAAAACAGATTTCCCACTGTCACTATACTGGATAACAGTAGTACAATCACTATGACCTACATGTACGGAACCATAATTACGGACACATAATTCGCCTTTAACTGGTAGTACTGAAATAGCAGGTAAGTCTGGAGTAGTATCAGACTGAACATTCAGGACCATGAAATTCGACGAATAATTACCTAAATTATATACTTCATTTTCTAGATCTAACCCTGTTCTGTGGGGGAAACCTTGCTTGTCTGAAAAACATGTACTGTTAAGAAAAGACATATCTGTTGAGGATGACGTTAACGTGGACCATGCTCCACACGAACCATTGTGTGAAAATGGATAAGGAAAGAGTGGCAGGACTCCCTTCGGTGTCTGGAAAGGGGGGAGTCGACCACACACCCAACAATTAGTGGCATTGCTGGTCTGGTGTGAATAATGTAACATACGGATAAATGTGTTGTTGCGCATAGCGAGGCGGTATGAATATTCGTGAGGAGGCAGATCACTAAACATGTGCTCTACTGTAGCATTAGCAGACATATTTACATGAGGAACTGGAAAATACAGATAGAACGCATAGCTGGTGCAGGAAATCAAAATGCTGATGAATAATATGAAACTCAGAAAAACGATACATTGAATTGAGTTATTACTGACTCTCTCACTATGGGGGTCTATTTTATACATGTCAGAAACAGTCTAACCGTTTCACCTAGGGGAGGACTTATACAATCAAACTGACTGACTTATTTTACTAGACCTGAGCTTTAACTTATACTCCTGCTGCGGAGTTTTCTCTAACAGGGGAGGGGTTGTAGTAATGTCTTTTGCGGGACAGTCCTTTAAAACAATGTTCTGGCAATCTTTAAGATCTTGGGAATCCTTGGAAATGTTTTTAGAAACCGGTTTCAATCCTTTAAAAAGTTTAATATGAGAAAGGTGGATCCATCCTTTTCTGCCTTCCAACTTGACGGCAGTACGGGTGGTCAAGAGGACCTGACGTGGCTCCTTCCAACGTGGTTCCAGCGGACTTGATCTGTCAAAATTTCTGATCATCACCAAGGAGCCTGGAACGATCTCGTGCGGTGCCACCTCGGTATTGTCTGGAAATGCGGCGGCAACCTGTGAACGACATGAGTTGAGGGCAGACATCAAGGAAGCTAGGTAATCTGTCAGCATATTACATGAAACATCAGTAATACTTCGGGGTCTAGGAGTACCCCACATGTTAGGGGGGCGGCCGAATACGACCTCATACGGGGACAGACCTGATCTGGAATGTGCGACCATGCGCATATAAAACAAAGCGACTGGCAGAGCTACTAGCCAGTCCACACCTTTTTCTTTACAAACTTTGGCAATACGGATTTTCAGGGTCTGATTATGTCTCTCGACCAGACCGGCTGCTTCAGGATGGCGTACACAATGGAACTTCCACTGGTACCCTAACAACAGGGAAACGTGCTTCATTAACTCTGAGGAGAATGGCTGACCGTTATCAGAATATACGACTCTAGGGAGTCCGTATCTAGGGAAGAATTCACGAACCAACTGTTTGGCAGTGGTCGCGGCTGTGTAATCTGGGACTGGATATGCTTCTGTCCACCTGGACAAAGCGCATACTACTACAAGGACATACTTGAAACCTCGACATCGCTCCATCTGAATATAATCCATCTGGAGGACCTCAAAAGGGTGGTCAGGAGGCTGGAAACCACCTTGTTCCACCGGGACACTTTTACCTGGATTAAACTGACAACATATCATACAGGTACGGACTTTCTGCTTGGCTGCAGCTCGTAAATGCTTGTTGAACCAAATGTTCTGGATACTGTCTAACATAGCTTTTTCTCCTAAATGTGCTGGACTATGTGCGGTGTTGATAATGACTTGAACCATAGAATCGGGGAGAAACCATGTGGCTCTACCCTTCGTTAACCATCCTTGATCTGTCTGGACCCCTCCTTGTTCATACCATTTCTTGATTTCATCGGGAGTAGCATGTAACTGGATATCTATGACATCTTGTGTAGGGTCCTTAACTGTCATGCATGTAATCGGATCTGGAGTATGTGTCATATTAACTGGAATGTCTGGAGTCTGTGCTGTAAGCTTGGCTGTGC
The DNA here is from genome assembly GCF_964261635.1 of Lissotriton helveticus. Classification (NCBI taxonomy): domain Eukaryota; kingdom Metazoa; phylum Chordata; class Amphibia; order Caudata; family Salamandridae; genus Lissotriton; species Lissotriton helveticus. The sequence goes on from NC_136062.1 coordinate 495,269,443, forward strand.
GATCTGCTAGATCATTACCTTGAGAAATAATGTCAGTAACTTTCGTATGTGCTTTGCATTTCATGATAGCAATGGATGTCGGTAAATGTATGGCATCTAACAGGGCTTGAATAAGGAGACCATGCTGAATCTTGGTTCCATGAGAAGTCATGAAACCTCTCTCCTGCCAGAGCACTCCGAAGTCGTGTACAACTCCGAATGCGTAACGTGAATCTGTGTAAACATTAACTTTCAGGTTCTTGGCATGTATACAGGCTTGTGTCAGAGCAACTAGCTCTGCTGCTTGAGCAGACAGGGTGTCAATACGGTGTGTTTCAATAACTTCGGTGTCAGTAGTCACTGCATACGCGGCGACTAGTTCTCCTGTACTAGTTCTCATACATGAACCATCCACATAAAGTGTCAGGTCAGGATCTGGTAACGGGATGTCTGTCAGGTCTTGTCTTGGCTTTGTCGTAATATTAACTACTTCCACACAGTCATGTGGGTCAGGATTTAAATTAACTGATGGTAACAGTGTAGCAGGATTCAGAACGTTGCAGCGTCTAATTTCTATGTGTGGCTGGAACAGTGTCAATTCATAACCTGTTAAACGTGCAATTGTCAAGTGCTGTGTTTGTGTTCGGTTTAAAAGAACTTCCACGGAATGTGGGACTTGTACTGTCAGGGAGTGTCCTAAAACTATGGAATCACTTTGTCTGATAGCTAGTGCTGTGGCTGCAACTGACTTGAGGCACGCAGGCAACGCCTGGGCGACTGGATCTAATGTGCTCGAAAAATAAGCACAGGGCTTGTATTGTCCTGCTTGATCTTGTGTGAGAACAGATAATGCTGTACCTTCGCGTTCAGTAACGAAAAGTGTAAAAGGCTTACTGTAGTTCGGTGTGGCTAGAACTGGAGCTTGGCATAAAGCTTTCTTTAACTCGTTGAAACTAAGTGTATGGTCAGATGTCCAAGGGAGGACAGTCGATACGGCTGCCTCCTGTGTCGTTAACTGTATCAGTGGCTTGGCTAGAAATGCATACTGGGGAATCCATTGTCTACAATAAGAAGTAAGGCCGATAAAGGCACGTACCTCCTTCTGGGTTCTGGGCTGGGGAAGACTCGCTATTAACTGGATACGGTCTGGTGTCAACTGCCTACCCCTCTTGGACAGCAAGTGTCCTAAGTATACCACTTGCTGGACACAGAATTGAAGCTTCGAAGGTGACACCTTGTGCCCCATCTCGGCTAGAAAATACAGGACTGTAAGGGATGCTCGCTCGCAAGCACGTTCAGAACGGGCTGTGATCAGTAGATCATCGACATACTGGAGCAGGGCAGTGTCAGTTGGCATGTGAATGTTGTCTAGTTGTCTCTTGAGTGCTTGACTGTAAATACTAGGACTTTCTGTGAAACCTTGAGGAGCGCGTGTAAACATATAGCTCCTTCCATTTAAACAAAATCCGAAAAGAAACTGGCTGTCTGGATGAATTGGAACACTAAAAAATGCATTCTTGAGGTCTATGACAGTGAAGAACATGGCTTCGGAATCAATGGCTGTCAATAGGGAAGAGATGTCTGGGACAACTGGGTACTGAGGAATAATACATTTATTAAGCTCTCGTAAATCAATCACTAATCGATATACTGGGGGTGCATTCGGATCAGTACGTTTCATGACTGGAATGATCGGAGAATTGCATACATTGGAGTCAGTTTCTACAACTACTCCTTGAGCAATGAGCTCGTCAATAATTTTGGATAAGGCTGCTACAGCCTCAGGTGGCAATCTGTACTGTCTGATTCGGGGTAACACTACACCTGGTTTGAGAGTCACACGATGGGGTGTGATTTGCATGTAACCTACATCAGTTGGACCTTGCGCCCATAAATGCTGCGGAACATTAGACAGTCTGGAATCAAAATCTCGTAATACATAGTGACCCTTAAAGTCACGTAGGAACAATCGTATTCCCTCTGGGGAACAGCAAATAACTGCACCTAACTCTTTCAGTGTCTTAATGCCTAACAGATTTTCTGGACATGACTTAGTAAGTAACAGATCAGTAGTGCGGGACAATGGACCTACTTCTAGAGTGACTGGCTTAGATATCTCATTAACTATTGGCTTTCCTGAAAATCCAAGGGAAACATTTCTTGAGCCTGAGAGCGGAGCCCCTGGAACTTCGGCGTGACTAATTGTGGTCCTACTTGCCCCTGTATCGATCAAAAACTTTCTGTCTTTCCCTAATACTTGACTGTGAACATAGGGACCTTCTTGATCTACAGGTATCTCGATGAGAGGCAAGCCTACCTCCCTCTCTAGGCTGTTTCATGAATATGGCTGGTACTCTGGATACTCGGACTGTGCATACTGGTACATCTGTGATGTAACGTGCTGTGTTGCAGCAATAGGCTGCGGTACTGTAACTGTCCGTTGTGCATTCTGTGGCTGAGGAGTCTGTGAAACTTGTTCTTGTCTCGGCGGACGTGGTCTTTCTTTAGTCTTACCAGTAGCTATGTTATGTTTCAGAACTGCACACTCGTTTATAAAATGACCTGGCTGTTTACAATAATTGCAGTTCCCTTTAACGGGAGCTGCAGGATGACTGGCTTGATTCGGACCCCTCTTCTGACTGTCTTGAGGAACAGATTGTGCAACTAGCACTTTCATTTTCGTATCTTTCATACGTTTTCTCTCGTGTTCTTGCTCTTCCCTAATTCTATTCTGGTGATACTGGAGCATCTGGAGCATCTGGGACGGGGTATTTGCTTGCCAGGTGCTTTCGACTTTCAAAACTCGGTTTTTAATTTGTGGGCTTGAATTCTCGACTAATTTAGTAACGAAAAGGTGAGGGTATGACTCACTACTTGTCTTGAGACCACTGTTGATACTGAAACATTTTTCAAATCTAGAATAAAAATCACTAATATCTTCATCTTGTTTCTGTTTACAGGCTGAGATTGCATCCCAGTCTTCCTTTCTCGTTGTCAATAATCTGGGTAAAACTTGAATCAATAATTCTGGTAATTCTTTACATTTATCTCCAAGACCGGTACCTGGTACTCGTGCCTTGTCTTCAGCTTCTAGAGCTGCCCAATCGATCTTTTTCTCTCCCACCTCCCATTCTTTTTCTTTTAACTTTTCATATACCCCTGCGGGCAGCAGGACTTTTAACATTTTAATGATATCTGGGTAAGTGTATTCTCCCATACGGAGCATGTCTTTTAATTCTCTATGGAACCCTGCTGGATCTTTGTCATGACAGGGAATTAATTTCTTCATTTCAAGAAGTTCCATCTTTGAAATCGGAGTGTATACAAACACTCGTTGCATTACGCCACCCGCCCCTTGGACTGGGTGGACTTCTCGTAACGGATTCTGTCTGTCTATGTAGAATGATTTACTTTCTGGGGGTGAGACATGAACAAAATGCGGGTTCAGGAACGTTCTATATTTGTGGCGCTGTTCTAGAATGACACTAATTAAATCAGTACCTAGACCTCTCCATCTATACTGGAGTAACTCGTTCAGGATATCGTGTAACGGACCTGGATCAGAATGTTGACCCTCATACAGAGTAATGAGGTACTGGATCATATACATACCCACCAGTCGTTGCTCGGCTGGGGGCAATTTCAGAAACATTTGTGCCACTATTTCGTCTGGAAAAGTGGTAGAATCAGTAATCCATCGGACTGCTGATCGGGCTAGTTCTTGTTCATGCATAGTACTTAATTCACTGTAACCGACTCGTGATTTCAGAATGTGATCGGTAGCTTGAAATACTTGTTCTAGAGAACCTAGTTCTGGTGCTGGATGATGAAAAATAGACTTGTGTTCTAGACGTAAATGACGATCTGGAAATCTAGATTTTCCTACATACGCTATTCTGGCGGGATTCTCGTCCTCCTCTTCAGGATCAGAGATACTTTCTTTCTCGCTTACTTGTGCTGCTTTACGCTGTTCGTGTAACCTTATTATTTCTTTACGAATTTTCTTGTACATACTCTCCATTGCACCGACGGTCTTGTGCTTACCCTCGGCTATATTATCACTCCACCTTGTCAGGATTCTCATTTCGGCAGAATCTTTAGACGGGTAATCTTGTTCTCTTATTAGACAATTGATCAGGAACTTTAATATCATGAGCTGAATCTCGGCTTTCCTTTGAGACATAATCTCGCCAATACTTTCTGGATCATCCCCTGTACGGATGAAACGATATATTCTGTCTAGATCTTCTTTCATATTCGGTAAGGTGACTAGATACTCGGTCACTTTTCTTACGCGGAATGAATATAAAACCATATTATCCTCGCCTGGGACTGGATCATAGCAACATTCGGCAAGGGATTTTCTTATTTCTGCAACAGACTGATATCTAGGCGTACGCTGTGATGCTTGTGCATGTAATTCGGCTAACGTTAAACGCTTGTGTGGCGGCGGGGTTTGAGGAGGACCTCCTCCTGCGGCCCCTAGACTAGAATCGTCGACTGACATTCTTCGTGGCGGAGCGGGAAGTTGAAATGCTGGCTGGACCGGGGGTACCGTAGCAGGTACTCCGGTGTCTGGAAGAGCGGGAAGTGCCTGATTTACAGGGACTGGCGGAGCGCGAACAGAATTTGCATATTCTGGGACTGTGTCGTCCAAGTAGGACGAAATAAAAATATCAGCTGCGGTCGGTTTGTGACGTAGCTTGGTAGGAACTAACGGTGGCGGGAAATTACTGGATGCCTCTGGGGTCGCTTTTGGCAAACCTTCGGCAAGAAGAGGATACATACCCTTAATAAGGGCATGCCTCTGTCTGTCTGACTGTTCGGCTTTGACTTGTTCACCTATCTCGATTAATTCTCTTTCTTGGGCTCGTTCCTGGGATTCTCTACTTAACTCTGACTTTCTGACTTCCTTTTCCGTTCTTCTATGAGCTTCTTTACGCCATAACTCGATGGCATCTTTCTGTGACTGTCTGGCTTTCTTTTTCCATAATGCTTCTTCTACTCGCATGATACATTCGGCATCCCATGTACCCGATACGGGCCATCTATACTTTTCTTCTAACTGTTTAGTATACTCTACCCATAAATCTAGATACATTATGTCGCTTATGCCATGTTTCTGATACATAAAGTGACCTGGACTGTCCCTGGGCGGGACAGGAACCGCTTCCTCTAACAGACCCTTTCTAGTTTTTAACTGACGTAACTTGGAAAAGATAGGCATGACTGAACTGTAATCTGGACACAATACAATACACAATGAAAACACGAAATCACGTCACACTCATACCACAACATTAAAAATACATGAAGAACATTATAAATAACAGTTCGAACAGAATATTACCTGGAATACTGAAAACAGAAATAGAACAGATTTTCTCGAGAACGGAACAGACTAGAATTACTGGATGCACTGCTGTAACAGTACGGAACATACCGGTCCCATAAAGGAACGCATCAAGACCCGTATCCACCTAGGTGAACACTTCGTTTGTGAGTCTGGGTACCACCAACCCACGGACCAGGAGTCAATTTAGATTGGTCCTGTCTAGATACTACCCCAGCAATGGTACTCACCGGGCAGCACGGAACGGAAGGCCTCGGACTGGACTGGATTTCTACGACGACGAACTTCGGACTTCAGTTACGGGTGGGCCTCCGGATACCTCGGACCTTGGACTCTCGGCTTGGGCTCTGGTCGGGACTCGCCGCGTTCCTCCACCGTCTCGTTCGGATGCTGGACCGCCTCCTCCGTCTCCTCCGTGGGCCTGAGGGATACTTGGAGCAGAAATATCTGCCAGTGCACGGTATGGTTCCGTCACGACTGCAGAGGGTCAGGGGGTCGGCGTGGCTTCACCGACGCGTGGGGAAAGGGCAAGTCCCTATTCGGGCGCCATTATGTGGTATATAAATAAATAATACCGGATCTATTTTTGGATGAATGAATGAATAACAGATAGCTCAATAAAATAAGAGTCAAGATTCGAGGTAGTAGGAGTTTCTGCAGGTTTATTACAGCATAAGGACAGGATCAGGACAACCTGCATAGAACGGGGGTAACAGGGCCCGGCAGGACAACTGGGGCCCAGCAGCTGCCGGGGCTTGGTCAGGAATGAGCGCGCTAACTTTTAATAACAATACATCAACTTATATACATAGCGCAAACACATAGCATTACATTGCAGTAGGCGTAGCAGTGGGTGGAGCAGAAGGCGTGACGCGTAGCAGTCGCGAGAGATAACAGTAAAAGTAGGTGTAACTGGGAGTATACATAGACATGTGATGCAAACGTAACAGAATATGTCATGAATGGGCGGAAACTTTGGAGGGGGCTACCTAAGGAGCCGGGACCTCTAACCTGGTGGTGCGCGCAAACTGGCAATGACGTGTTACTGGGAGAAGCTGGGGGCTACGAACTCTGTGCTAGGAGCAGAGACTAGAGTCTGGAGGGTCGGAGCGACATGTACCTAAACCCTATCTGGTATCTGATGTTTAGGGAACATGTTGATATAAACTAGAAGTCATGAGGGGAAAAGCTAACTTGATTCTAAGACTGGACCATGCATTATTCTACATGTAGTGCGTGATGAAGAATATTAAATGACCATTAATACAGTATTTCTCTATCGTGGAGCCGAATAGGCTAGACAATGACGGAAACTATTGATGCAGTTCAGTAGCTTAGGAATGCAGAGAAGAAGGACTGAACTGATAGCTGGAATCATAACACACTCTTGGCAGACTCAGAGGCAGAGCCAAGCTGCACCGGGCACTGCGAGGCAGGAAGTAAGTGAAGGGTCGAGGATACAGGTGGGGGCTGTATCGCTCCTCAGCGAGGCTTTCAGGAGACAGGAGCTGAATCTGATGTCCGGGCCCTTTTGAGGCCTGGAAACGGGGACTTTATAATGGAATAACGTGCACACTGAGAAACGTGGCAACATAACTTTACATAGGCCTGATATTCGTAGTATTCACGAGGACTGGAAAATGACATACTAGAGGTGGACACAACTGGAATTGCGTCATTAATCAGACATGGGGAATAACATATGCATATTGGTCATGCACACATAACATATGATGGATGAGGCGTAGGGACACAGAACATGGCAAAATTTACTTTTCCACAGGTCTTTGGGTGTACCCTGGCACCGCTGGGTTACCGGATCAGTACCGGTTCTGAAAAACCCAGTACCTCAATCCTTTGTATACATTTTTATACGATGAACACCTTCGCTGTACGGCTACAGTGTAAGCACAAAGAGCCCAAACCCCGAGATGCCTGCACCTTGATCTGCCTTTATTGGTATCCTTTCCACTTTGATAAGTGAGATATGGGTTTGCATCTCTGAACAACCTTTAAACCTGCTGTGATACTCCTTGGCGGTTACAAGTTTCATGTTTGAACCTCCAGCGTAAGCTCCAGTACGCTGCTTGTCTCACACCGCGTTCCATGCTTTGGCTCTTATCATCAACCTTGAACCATCTCCATAACTTGGAAGCTCCGAAGACTTCGCAGCTGTTATAACTGCCTGAAGTTTCATAGATTTTGATGGCCGTGAATTCAGGTTCAACTTGATGACCCAGCTCTACTCTGTGGGAATTTTGCACTTCATGACACTTCTGCGCATCTCGTCAGCTTCTGGAACTGATTGAGCCCAAAACATTGCATCAAATTCCAGTGTTGAACTTCACCAGAAATTGGACTTACCAGTGATAGAGGGGCCTTTTTTATCAACCTTGGTAGGATGAAGGTCTGATGTGAGCCCTACTTGACAAAATCTGAAAATATGCTAAAATGACCAATTTTCACTATATAAAATCAGCAAATGAAATCCCACGGATCCCCTGAATCCCGGGTTTGTAGGCCCAAGCCAAAGGCCAAAAGCCACCGGCTTCTGTTAACAGAATCCACTGAGCCTAAATAGTTTTAAACGTGCATTTCTGATGTGCTGAACACAGCAAGGCAATTGAGCAAACCAGAAAAGTACAGTAGCCTTTCACAAGCCCCATTGCAAGATACCCCACGCACACACGTACAGACCCAGCCAGTAAAAGTTGGCACATCTTGGACTCTTGTAGATATGTTGTTTTGAAAGATAGCTTGCATGAGATAAATGTCACAACATCTCAGCACCTGTCGTACGTTCCGCTCTCACAGTATATTTTTAGAAATGTACAAAATGTTCCATTTTAAATAACAAAATGTTCTTTAAAGATGTGCTTCCGGTGTCCTAGAACACATGTGGCCAAATGACCTGCATCAGAAAGTGCGTCAGAAAAGGCGTCAGCACAGTGTTAGTTCTGCATTTCTCAGGTATATTAGATTCAGCCCGTCAAATCTGAAGGCAGAGTTCTGCTAATGGGACTTTTTGCATGCAAGCTCTCCGACTAGTCGATTGTCTGACTTAGGGTGTCAATTCCTCTCTCTCAGGTGGTGGGCTCCCTAAGCCAGATAATACTTTTGTCTTTTTAAATGTCTGTCCATGCTCTGTATTTTCCATTCACACCTAATTCCTTGCATTCTTAGGTTCCCTTAAGCTATTAGGGCCTGCTGGGATAGTCTCCATAGCTAAGGTGCTTCTAGGCACTAGACTTTATAGAGTGTTCTGCTTTCCCTAACTAATTTCAATTGTGCCTTTTAAAAGATCCCAGTCCTTTTGCACCTTGGATCTCTTTGGAATGTTAAACTTGCATGGGTAATAAATGCATTTTCTGATGTACTTAAGACTTAACGAATAAAATGCCACTTCAAATGTGATCTTTGTCATCTCATATGTTCCTCAGTGAACTGTTGCGTCGTTGACCTGTGACCACGGCTCGTGACCACAGCGGGGTGGTTTGTGACTCATGACCACACCCTAGAGGGCTTCCGTTCTCCCCTCATCAGCTGGCGCCCAACGTCCATCCTGCGAAGACTGTTCTTGCCTGCGGTGGGTCTGGAGTACAACTGGAGTTTGTCCCGGAGAGTCCTGTCTCCTCTGCTGACAACGGGGTAAGCCAGGGATATGTTTGAGTTTCATTGAATTGCCCCTGGTGTCTGATTGGAGGTGGGGTCTCTGGGGTCTCTCTGCTGGCTCCTGACGCACTGTAGCAGTCTGTCTGGCCAGGATTAGAACACTATATCTTTCTATTTTCTTGTGTGGTCACAGTTTTTTGCCTTCCTGTCAGATACAGCGTGTCAGTTTCTTTTTACATATGTTACTTGGGCAGTGGTCTTGGTACAGGGTTTGTGGCTTTGTTGGGTGCCTCAGGTTTGAAGTCCTGAGAGGTATTTTTGTTAGACTCAGGGTGTGTCCTGAGAGGTATTTCTGTTAGCCTCAGGTTTGAAGTCCTGAGAGGTACTTTGTTAGCCTCGGGTTTGAAGTCCTGAGAGGTACTGTGTTAGCCTCAGGGTGTGTCCTGGGAGGTACTTTGTTAGCCTCAGGTTTGAAGTCCTGAGAGGTACTGTGTTAGCCTCAGGGTGTGTCCTGGGAGGTACTTTGTTAGCCTCAGGTTTGAGGTCCTGAGGGGTATTTTTGGTCAGCCTCAGGGTGGGTCCTGAGAGGTACTTTTTAACTTCAAGTTAGAGTCTTGGGAAGAATATATTTATCCACCTGTACGAATTATTTTTATTAGTATTATATTTTGCTCTTGCTACACTGGTTTCCCACTCGCTTAATGAGCTCTGTGCGTTATTTATTAATATTATTTTTTTCCCAGTAAGATTTTCACCTTGTGGTCTCCATCTCTGGCCTGTGCTTTCTTTCACGGGCATTCTTCTTGTCTTTATCCCCTCTCTGCGAGGATTGGGTGTCATTGTTTTAGCTTTTGGTCGACTGCTCATTCTCTCTCGTTCAGCTCTCACCGTCCGGCTTTGTCAGCTGCTGCCTTTTCACCTCGTTCTGCGCACACAGAAAGAGGAAGTGGCTTGTGGTATTTTCGGATTCCCCCCTCCTTTCTAGCCCATTCTTGCGCAGCTTGGTGCTCCACCGTGTTTAGTGAGATTCAATATCTAGGTCTTTTTTACTGTACTTTCAGTTTTCTATGATGCATCTTTTCATATGTTTTTGATTTGTCTTTGAAAGTATTGTAATGGTTGATATTTGTTTTTGTTCGGTGTCATCTGTCCATTGCCTTGCTCTGCATAAGTAGATGTGCTTTGAAGTTGCTTCTCTGTGCGTCCAGGGACGTAGCACCTCAGTCCTAGCAGCACCATCTCCCACATCCGCCAGGTGACATACGCGGCCTTCCCTTTCCCATTGCTGTCTGGGTTGTATCTCCCTTTCCTTATTGCAGCCCTGCTAGGTAGGTGGCTAGCCGTCTGGAAAAAGGCACTGACGTTGCTTCTCCTTGCCTCTGATATAGCAAGTGTTTTTTGTCTATCATTAGCCTTTGAACAAAATACCCACTTCAGTCTAAAATTGCCTATGCCAGTTGTGGCGGCCAGCTCCACTACCCTGGTTGCGCCCCAGCACACAATAAAGAATTACAAGAAGGTATATACCTCTGTGTCATTAAGGGTATAGGAGAGGGACCTATACCAGATGTCAATTACAGCCACTAAGAAAGAAGAGCATAGGCATTGTGTGGTTCACACCAGAAAACACCATTAAAGGATTATCTTGCATTTATACATTTAACTGGGGGGGGGTTAACATTGAATGCTTCTAGGTAAAATAGCTTAAAATGCACCAAGGAAAGAATATGAGGAATAAGGCTCCCAATGCCGCATTTTGAAAATACTCAATTTTTTACAACAAATACATGCTTTTCAACATTGATATACATACATTAATTCAACTAAGCACAAATAGGTTATAATTTTGTAAAATGAGCTACATACTGGAAAGTTACCAGTAGCTCAAGAGATACTGGTTGTAGAGGCTTGTTGCAATTGCAAAGCAGTGGTGGTTGGCATGAGCATGTAGTGTGTTTTTCATTGTAGGTTACATTTTTTAAGTATTTCAATTGATTTAAAATATTAATTTTTGCATTTGAATGAGTTTGATTTGCACTCCAGAAATGTGCATTTAAATGCCAAGACTTTGCCAATGCCCATTATTGAATGTTGAAAAGAGTTCTTCTACCATATAAATGAGAGGTATTTTTCTCTACAATTTGTACATCTATTTATGTCATAAATTTGCAAAGCACCCCCTCAAATAAAAGTCGCCTTGGTTCAAGTAACATAGGACCATGACATTTCACCCTTTCATTGCATTAGTATGTGCTTTGAAGTTGTAAATTCGTGCACGGTTAACATTTCGCATTTAGGGATTTCTGACTGGTTGCTATTGAACTTTTAAAATAGTCATTCTAAAGTAATAAGTTGTCATGATAGCCGCACCTGTAAGTCAAATGACGACAGTCACCACCTTCCCCCAGAATGCCATGATTGCAGCCGCAGCCAACACACCGCCTGCGCTGCGACAACAGCTCACCATGCAATACATCCAGGCCCCATTACAGCCTGCCATATTATACGTAGAGACCCAGCCACAACTAGATGTTCAATACGTCCAGGCACAACGACAGCCAGCTGATCAGTACATACCGCCACAGCCCCCAGAACAATACATAGCAGCACAACATGCCTACAGAAATGACCAACAACATTATTATATAAATAACAGAAAGAATGCCACAAGAAAATGGGGTATACAGGGAAGAGTGAATGGAATGGTAGAACTGAGGTTCCAATCACAGCCAGCACAGCGCACTTGTTATTATTGCTACAGAATAGGTCACATGCAAAGACAATGCCGCATTAGACTTCAAGATGAAGGCCTGGAACTTATGAGTCCCACCCAACAAGGACTAAGGGCCAGATGTAGGTAATTCATATTTACCAACTCTTAAATACCGAATTTTACCGATTCGGTATTTAAGAGTCGGTAAATATGAAGGGGGGAGATGTAGGTATTTCCAGATGTTGAAATACCGAATCTGTAGAATTCGGTATTTACCGATTCGGTAAATACCGAATCAGTATTCCCTATTGATTCCTATGGGCTGTGAAGCCCATAGGAATCAATGGGAAATACCGATTCGGTAATTACCGAATTGGTAAATACCGAATTCTGCAAGGATGCAGGGGGTGTCACTTTGACACCCTCTGGCACCCCAAAAATAGGCATGTGCGCCATGTGACACACAGACATGCCCTGTCTGTCACATGGCTAGGTGTGCATGCACACCTGATTTCGGTATTTTAACACCCAATTGGATTGTGTGTTAAAATACCGATTTTGTAGGGCCTTGGGACTCAGAAGAGTCCCACCTACATCTGGGATTTACACAAATACCGAATCGGTATTTTACAGAATCGGTAAATTTACCGATTCGGTAAATTTACCGATTCTGTAAAAATATGCCCCTACATACCAATTCTTCAATACCGGTCGGTAACGGCCGAAAATACTGATTTTCGGCCGTTACCGACTGACCTACATCTGGCCCTAAGACCCTATGACTGTGGCCCAAGTCCAACAATAGCTCCTGTGAATGCACGTTCCAATGCAACAGCAAAAACAGACACCTATATACAAAATGATGCCCCAAAAAGAATGATAACTGCAGCACCCAGGTACTAAGTACAAAATAATTTATTCTTACCAGCATCCAAATTCAGTACCAGCTTAGGTAGGCAAGCAATGGTCTGAATGCAGGAACAGATCGGGGAGGGTGTTACAACAGGGCACTGACAGTTGATGTTCGCCATTACAAAATAGGGTTTTTGAAATTTTGGCTCGCGTTCAAGTTGAATGATGCCACTGGCCTTAGAGCAACGTAGATATCGGAGCAGATAATAATAAAATGAAAGAATCTCCCACAATTTCTCATGCACAGAAATAGTGAGAGAATAGGGGGATAAAATAGTGGAATGGAATACACTAGCGTGTATAGGCCCTTTGGTGCACAAGATTAGGATGTGTTTGATGTGATATTAAATATTCTGGTAGGCATAGTATATAACTAAACTACACATGTTTTTAGATGTTACAAGGAAACAGAAGAGTTAGCAGTTTTTCTCTCGGGCTGCCCTGCCGTTGGAAGTAGCCAACCACAGATTCTGGGCGTTGAGCCAGGCAGGAAATTAATTTCCTGTGGTTTGTAACGAGAGTTTTTAGGCAGTTGGAACACCGATCGCAAGATCACACAAAATGAAAAATATACATATATATATATATATGTGCATAGCAGAAGTAGTGTGTAGGTACAGCACAGTTTCTGTGCTAAAATGCTTTTTAAGCAGTACACAAGCCAGGGACTACAATACTGTATGTGCATTGACAAAGCCAAAAGGTTAACAAAATATTTGAGGCCTACTGGATTTGGCAAAGCTTGTTTATTTTTAAGTTGCAAAGAAATGGTACGTACCTGATTCAAGTAGTTTAGTGAAATGCTTTAGCATTTTGTTTTATGAGCCTGGGGCAGGTTGTGAACAGATTTTCAAATATGTTTGACGTTGAGACAAACTATAGCCCAACATTTTTCAAATTCATTCGTTTATATAATGGATTTTTCCTTAAAATATCTTATAGAAAAGGCAATATAATTCCCAGATTCTTTCCTTTGGAGTTCCCTCCATACCCCAGCTAGCCAACATACAGCATACAGCAGTAAATAAGCACTACTATTGCCAGGCCGGTTGAAGTACAGTTGCAGACTTCAGATGGTTGTGTGTATTTTTTACCTTCTTTAAAAGTTTGCATACCATTGGAATTATGACAGTATCATTTTTTTGGTGCATAGTGCATTTTTTTAATGGATGTTCCAAGGTTTCACACAATTATTATTTATGCATTAACACAAGTGAAAAGTCTTCTGAAATAATGAAAAATATTTGTATACACTAACATGCACTGCGAGGTTTCTTTCAAAGTCAGGTTTCCAGGAAATAGGGCCACATCAGTTCTGGCCTTTGACATATCAATAATGGAACACAGATCTTGGCCCAAAGACTTTTGGAAATAATAGACTACTAACCAGCAGCTGTCCCCATTGCCAAGAGGAAAGAAATAACAGAACAGGCTTCATGGTCAACACTGCAAATTAGAGAAGATTAACTTGGTTCCATTTGACTGTCCAAAAGGAAGAAGGCGGTGACAGCTTGGTCGTTTATGGATTCAGACGTAGCCACAACACCTGACGCCCAGAAGTGTCTTATCTAAAGTTATGTATTTTGTATTATAATATTTTGCAATACTGGCAGAAGTGGCATTAGGTAGATTGAATTGGTTTTGTCTCATTGTGTTAATAGGAAGACTTGTATTGCTCACATTTTTGAAGTTGCAAATAGCAACAAAGTCACCTCCAATATATCTGTTAGCACATGGAGTAAATGGCCCTTGCAAGAATGCAGAAAGGTTGCACAGTCCCTCTACCAGCACAGTTGGCACCCCAGAATAATTGTAACATGTGTCTTCATCGCCCTCCACTGATGGAAGTACTAATGCAATAATAAGAAATAGTGCCCAAGCAGCTAGACAGCATCCTGCTCACGATTCTCTACACAGTATGAGATACAGTCAGATGACAACAATAGGTAGACAGAAGACTAAGACGCACTGTTACATGACTCATACACTCCCCATGCAGGGAGAACAGATAGATTTTCTCACCTAGGCAGATACGAAGACAGACTATAGAACACATCCTGCAGGATACACAAACTAATGTCAGATTATTGAGGCCACTGTCTCTAAAGTGTTTATACATAGAACAGGAAGGGACTACCCCTCCACCTCTATGATGCATGAGGTCATCACTGACACATGCAGAATAGAAGTGAAGGCAACAAGGCTAGATGACTGTTCATGATATGGCCCATAGTGTAGGTTTTTGCAACATCAATGGGTTTATGATAGCAGGTTCTCTGTTAGACTATCATTGCTACATCCCCCACACTCTCCATTGCCCATGACAGATTAGAACGGTGGTGTTGTTATTCGCACGAAGTTACACCCATGGCAAAATTGAGTGCCCGAGGTTAGTTAAGGTATAAAGAAGAGCTATTAGGGCAACATAGGGTAGACTAGGATTAAAAGTTAAGATAGACAGATTGTCTACTTAGGGTTTATAAAATAAAAATGTGCAAAAGTATGAACTAATTTCAAACTAAAAGACATGTGTTCTCTGTTTTCTAGAATGGCATGTTACCTGTGGGACGGCACACAGCAAACAGCACAGTTTTTTTTCCGGACAATAAATATTTTTTTAAAAAAAATTTGTTTGGTATACATTTTTTGAAAGAACAGACAAATGCGTACACATTAGTGACAGAGTAACACATACATCAAAAAATGTATTTTCAGTTTCAAAAGCTTTATTCGGTTTGTCAATAACAACCCTATAAGCATCTTGTTAAAATACAAAAACTAATATCAACAGCCTACTTTAAACTCTCAAATATTTGCTTAGCAGCATGGGTAAGTTAGAAACAACATATGCAATTTTATATTTCGTGCAAAATCGCAAAAAGTGCTAAGTGCAGTCAATTTTACGTTTCGTGCAAGTTTAGCAGTAAATACCATATACAATCAATTTACATTTCGTGCAAATTTTGCAAAAAGTGCAATGTGCCACTAATACTGAATTAAATATTACAACCAGTACATGGCAACCCAAGTTAATCGCATAAAATGTTGTATATGAATCACATGTTCAAAACCTGTCTCCAAAAATTCCATAAAGTGCTTACGTGCTTTCTAGTTGTTTAAATCATAACATATAAATGTGCATACTCAAATGTTAATAGATTTCCTAGCAGTTATACATTTTAAAATATAAGATGCAACATAAAAGTATATGCCTGGACCTTCCAAAGAAAACAATAACTTCATAGCATTTTTAGTTGATCTTACATTATATTTTAAAAAAGATAGGTTTAAAATAAAACTTCCTTAAAAAAGAATAACATTTGCAAAACATTAAAAAGTGACAACAACTTTGGTTGGATATATTATCACATGGGCATACAGAAGAAGAACTTCTTTTCATAGTCGGAAAAGCCACAAGATGGTGAACAATCCCTAACCTTAGGCGTGTCAGTACAAAACGGTGGGAGATTCTAGTCACTTCGATCAGATATGCCTGAAAACCATTTCTAAGGTTTAGTTGCTGATAAAATACAAGAGTGGGTTGTTCCCCAATTGTTCTCCCATGGACCTCCCTTTTATATGCTAGAAAGGTTGTTTTTAACTCGTTCTTAGCAATTGAGGCTGCGTACTCGGGCTCTACCTGAATGGTACAATTAAACAAAAGACTATACCAATGATGGATAAAGCTTAACCAAGGAATACGAAAACAGTGGTTCAACTTCAAACAATCTTTAATGATTGATTGGGTAAATAGCGTTTCTTCTTTAGACCAAATAGATCGTCACAATAACAGGGGGCGTAGGGCAGCTAGGTCCGAAATATATTTGATTCCCACTTCTTGGTGTACCAATTCCGTGTAAGCTGATGTTGGCACGCTCGGCAAACGTTTGAGGAAGGTGTTTTCATCTTGCTGAAGTGAATTATCAAGGCAGTGTCCCCAGACTCCTGCCCCATAAAGTGGCATTGTAGTTGGCCACCATATCTTTTACTCAGCGATCCCCTAATTTTAGAGAAAATCTAAAAATACTGTTAGTATTCCTACCCATCTTATAACGCACATTTTCATGTTCACATGTCCATTTCCCATTACCAGCAAATGTTATACCCAGGTAACAGAACGATTTGACCGATTGCATTTTAGTATTCTCTATATAAAAAGTCCTAGTTGATTTAACATTTTTCCCACTTGTCATATCAAATGTTTTTAACTTATTAATTAAAAGTTTTCTCTTGTTAATAAATAATGTAAAATTATTAATAGGCCGCTGGAGACCAATCGGAATACGTGATAATAAAACCGCATCATCTGCATATAATAAAATAGGTACAGCATTGCCATCTATCAAGGGAGCGTCCACAGGTATCTGTCTTAATGTTGCATCAACTTGATTAATAAATAGTGAAAACAATAATGGAGTGTGGTGTGTGGGCTTCAGCGGACCGGAATAACAAGCGGGGAGGCCAGATATAGTGAGCTATGGCTAGCTGTTTTTATTGTTGCCGAGTGCAAGAGGTGATATGCAGTCTCTGGAATGGGGAGCTCTGTATCCACGTTGGTATCCGGATGGTCTAGTACGTCGCACAGGTAAGTACAGGAGGCCGCTTCCCGCTTCTGGGCTGTGGTCGTCAGGGCGGTGTGCTCTCTCCCTCTGCTGGGCGGGGTCGTCTGGTCTTGTGGATTACACAGATGGGCCTCGGAGGTTTGGGAAGAGAGAAAGTGCAGGGCCGTTAGTCCTTGACTCTTGTGTATAACGTATACCGCCACCGGCACCGGGATGTGGGGGAATACGGAAAATGCAATGGTGAGGAAGGGGCGGACGGGGAGGTGGAAGAGACAGATGATAGAGGGAAGGGGTGAGTAGGGTGTTCGAGGGGTGAAAGGGGAACTATTTATCTATATACAGTGCTAAAGTGCTCAGGGTTGTGAAGCAATATACAATATTTACAACTATATCTACAAGGGACACACGGAGAAGGTTGACGGTTACTCACGTGGCCCGCCGCAACTCCCTGGTGAGTCGCGGCCGCTCTCCAGCCACCTCCTGAGGACTCCACCAGTCCTCAGACCACAGGTCGCCGTCGCAGTCCTCCTCCTCCTCTTCCTCAACTCGACTCTCCGACTCCTCGCTTCTCGCTCTCCGCTCCGGTTCCTTCCTTGCTGTCTCCTGCCACGAGTCCGCTGGTGGGAACCTCGTTTCCTGTGGACCGTCGGCTTTTCTGTCTTCCGGGTCGCAGTTGGGGGTGGGACTTCCGGGGTCAGGGAGGACTGCTTCCGGTATCCCGTTTGTCGCGATGGGATCCTGTCGTACCGTGTTTTGAAGTCCAATAGGTCTGTGGGAGACTGCTTCATACAAACAGCCAACAGGGATTAGGGGTGGCCAGAAGGCGGAACATGCGGCCAGGATATCAGGCTGACCACCGGAACCAGAATGCTTAGTCCGGCCAGTCAGCGGAACACCTAGAAATATGTCCGGTCCTCCGACCTGTGAGGGAAGTTCACAATCCGATCCGAGAGGGACAAAGAGGATGTCCGATCCACTCGAGTCCACCGAAGAACAGTAGGCTGAATCCCATGGTGACACAAACAACAGGATCCCGAAGAACAGGCACCAAGGATAATCCAGAGGCAGGTCCCACTGTGAAACAAAGAGTCCGAATACCCGAGAGCACTAAATATGACACCCTATCCAAATTGAATTTTACTGGGCCTGCAGAGAATGGATGAATATCCAACAGCCCTTACGAAGGAGCAGCCTGAGCTCACTAGAACATTGCACAAGGTCACCATGATGGTTCCAACAGCAAATATCTCCAACATCGATGCCCATCTCTGGCTCTGTTATCTGGCACCACGGACAAGAGCAGTGTGCTCAGTTCTAAGGGTGGACAGTGTTCAAAGTCCAACCAAAGGAGGTTTGCCGGTTGAGCAGAGTCTAGTTCTTTTTCCTTTACCATCATTGTGATGCTCCAGACCAAGGCAGAAGGACTCTGGCTTCGGAATACCGAGAGGAGAGTATGCCTTTGGATAAGGAGTGAGCTGTACATTTCCAACAACGAAGAAAATGGCTCGACTGACCAATGCCATCAACAACTTGAACAAGATAGAAAAGAAATGGATTGCTGGAGGAGGTGTCATAGGAGATAGCCACTGATTTGTTGAACTTTGACTGGATACGTTTGTGGCAGTTCTAAAATGTTTTTATTTTTTGCTGTTTCTTTTTGTGTTGCCTCCCGCAGATGAGTGCCATTGTAGGAAAAGAAAGTTAGCACCAAGATAGTAGGGACAAACTACACTAGCATAGGGATTTACAGTTAGCTGAGTATGAGGACAAAGATGGTGTTCATTGGGATGGGACTGGAATACAAATGGAGATGAGCGAGTTAGCAGCACCTAGCACCCACTATGGAATACAGGCAGCTCCTCCACTTCTCCCAGGTAGAGACTGTCTGAATAAGAGCCCACAAGCAGCCCAGTATGAACACCTGCTTAATGAGCAAGATGCTGAGTATGCGAAAATACGACTTTAAGTGTTATGTTAATGACATGCCCTGGATACCGCCACTGGCTGAAGGGTCACAGAGATACTCAGTTGAAAAAAAATGATCATTGAATGATCAAGAGGAGGGAGATGATAGAGGGGCCTTTTTTATCAACCTTGGTAGGATGAAGGTCTGATGTGAGCCCTACTTGACAAAATCTGAAAATAGGCTAAAATGACCAATTTTCACTATATGAAATCAGCAAATGAAATCCCACGGATCCCCTGAATCCCGGGTTTGTAGGCCCAAGCCTAAGGCCAAAAGCCACCGGCTTATGTTAACAGAATCCACTGAGCCTAAATAGTTTTAAACGTGCATTTCTGATGTGCTGAACACAGCAAGGCAATTGAGCAAACCAGAAAAGTACAGTAGCCTTTCACAAGCCCCATTGCAAGATACCCCACACACACACGTACAGACCCAGCCAGTAAAAGTTGGCACGTCTTGGACTCTTGTAGAAATGTTGTTTTGAAAGATAGCTTGCATGAGATAAATGTCACAACATCTCAGCACCTGTCGTACGTTCCGCTCTCACAGTATATTTTTAGAAATGTACAAAATGTTCTATTTTAAATAACAAAATGTTCTTTAAAGATGTGCTTCCGGTGTCCTAGAACACATGTGGCCAAATGACCTGCATCAGAAAGTGCGTCAGAAAAGGCGTCAGCACAGTGTTAGTTCTGCATTTTTCAGGTATATGAGATTCAGCCCGTCAAATCTGAAGGCAGAGTTCTGCTAATGCGACTTTTTGCATGCAAGCTCTCCGACTAGTCGATTGTCTGACTTAGGGTGTCAATTCCTCTCTCTCAGGTGGTGGGCTCCCTAAGCCAGATAATACTTTTGTCTTTTTAAATGTCTGTCCATGCTCTGTATTTTCCATTCACACCTAATTCCTTGCATTCTTAGGTTCCCTTAAGCTATTAGGGCCTGCTGGGATAGTCTCCATAGCTAAGGTGCTTCTAGGCACTAGACTTTATAGAGTGTTCTACTTTCCCTAACTAATTTCAATTGTGCCTTTTGAAAGATCCCAGTCCTTTTGCACCTTGGATCTCTTTGGAATGTTAAACTTGCATGGGTAATAAATGCATTTTCTGATGTACTTAAGACTTAACGAATAAAATGCCACTTCAAATGTGATCTTTGTCATCTCATATGTTCCTCAGTGAAGTGTTGCGTCGTTGACCTGTGACCACGGCTCGTGACCACAGCGGGGTGGTTTGTGACTCATGACCACACCCTAGAGGGCTTTCGTTCCCCCCTCATCACCAGTGCCCTTCGAGCCTTGCTAGCGAGGTCCCCTACTTTTTTGTATGTGACTTCCTCATTGATTCAGTGGATCTGCTTTTTTTCTTTATTTTTCTTTTTTGTGGTTTTGAACACACAACTAAATGAGTCCTTTATTTAATTAATAACCCTTAAACTACTGACCTGGTTTTAATTTTCACTCCTGAGTAATTATTAAATACACCTGTTTCTCTAAACTTTGTTTGAATTTTGAATTTCTTTGTCTCTTTTTTCTACATTGTATTGAAATTTGTGACATCCACTGTTTTGATTTACCTTCGGGCTTGGCCTCATTGCTCAAGCCACGTTACTAAAAGCGAGCTAGTGACATTTTAGTGGAAGACGCATTTACCTTTGCCGACCATAGTAGGGAAAGCAAAGGAGGCTGATTCAATGAAGCAGTACACCTACCTGACAAGGGTTACTGTCTTAGTTTGAATCTGCACCCACTGTAGATGCAAAAAGTAAAGATTATGAGGGAAGCTGTTGGTATCTGTGCCCCCAGTATTTGAGACTACCACCCTCTCTCGAACAGTTGAAAGAGCTAAAGATGCACCCGTCAGACATTCATGTCTCAACAACTAAGACCACCCACTCATGTCATACAATGGTCACACTGTTACCTGAGTCACTTTACACTGGGATGTGTACATGCATTTTACGTAAACAAGATTCTGTCGCCAGACACCCCAGGCTCCCATCTCTTCTATTGTGGAAGATAACGTGAGCACTGTAAGGTAATCACAAACAAGGGCTATATTGAGAAATAATCAACTTCCAGGTCACACAGCTGTGGTTATGTAGTTCCGTTGTTAGTTTTCAATTTACGTTAATTTCCAGTAATTCTCCAGGTTACATTTTTCTCAGTTTATCGCTTTCTATCGCTCTTTGAGCTCCATCAATTAAACATTTGAGGTTTGTCGTAGGATATATTGTTAGTGTTCATCGACCTTGTCACAATCTCTTCATTCTCGATTTGGCGGCATGGGTTTTGTCCTCCTGCTGGTCTAGGATGGGCCTTCTCAATGCAGAAGGAGCGTTAATAGGAATACTAAATTAGGTGTATATGAAATTCTCAGAGCTACAAATGGTGGCAGAAAAGAGCTGAAAATGCACCTCTTTAAAGATGATCACATTGTGATGCATTAAGAGTTGTCTCTCTCTCTTAGAAACCATCTCCCCTCTAATCACATTGTGACTCTCTTTGTCTTTGACCATGTACAGAGCTCTGATGCCTCTCAGTGATAGTCATGGCATTCTGATAAGACATATATGTACGGTGAAATGTGTTCACACTTGAGTACGTTAATGGTAATGTTATTAGTATTTGTATAGCGCAACTGATACCCGGAGGTGTCCTGGCACTGTGTGAAGGCCGACAGAGGATTGAAAGACGTGGGGGAGGATGGCAAGATCAGTTAGTAAACAGCCATGTTTTCAGTGCCTTCCTGAAGGCCAGAAGATTGGTCATGCTTCGCAGATATAATGGCAGAGCATTCCATGCTCTGGCCACATTCCCAGTGAAGCTTCTTCCTCCCCAAGTGGCTTTTTTTACCCTCGAGACAGTTATGAGTCTTGCCTCTGAAGGCCGCAGTGTTCTATGAGGCGTATAACAGCGTAATTATTGTTTTAAAAATTCTGTTCCGCTTCCCTGAAGGGCTTTAAACACCACACAGAGAGACTTAAATTGAGTGCACTTCCTAACCGGCGGCCAGTGAAGTTTTTATAATTTTGGCTGAGATTGAGTCAAACTTTGGCATGCCTGTAAGGAGTCTGGCTGCTGTGTTCTGCAGTATTTGAAGTTTGTTTAAAGATCCTTCCTGGATTTTGAGACATAGACTATTGCAGTAGTCTAATCTGGACATTATTAATGCAGTGACGACTGTTTGTTGCGCATCTTTGGGTAGCACTCATCTCTCTTAAAATGTTTGGCGGGGAGCTATGTTGTGCATACTGGTTCTTTTGTGATTTCCAAACTCTCTGTGCTAAAACTTAGCAGAAGCAGCACATAGAAACCCTGTACATAGAGGTTCTTAAGATGGATCGCACAGCACACCTTCTCTCTGTGTTTAGCTATTCTCTATCACAGTTTTGCCCCAATATAATAACAGTTTCTTTAGATGGATCGCACAGCGCACCTTCTCTCTGTGTTTAGCTGTTCTCTATCACAGCTTTGCCCCAGTGTGATAACAGTTTCTCAAGAGCATTTTTTGTTTTGTATATAACTTTGACGTTGTTTGATGAATCTTCATGAAATTTTCCAAACTAATTCTTTGTTCCTATCAGCTCCAATGTTGAAAGCGTGGGGGTGATTCGTCAAGGGGGAGCTGAGAAAAAAGGGGTCCCAAAATGTGTTTTCTCCATGCAATTTCCATTGGAAACTTTTGACAAGGCTACAGGTCGAACGAGTGAACGGAATTACCCCAGACTTGGCAGGAGAAGGGTCTTGGTCTAGAAAGCAAGCTTTTGTTTATTTGGTGTAAATCTGTTCAGTAGTTTGGGAGAAATATCCGAATTTATAGATATCGATATTTGGGAATCCTGCCATCTGATTGGCTTCACGCCTGCTTGCACTGCAGATAATTGACACTGCTCTCTCCTGTGTAAAATTGCCATTACTGATACAAAACCCTACCAGAGTGATCATTAATTCCAAACTTCTTCATGTAAACTATTGCTTTAACTGAGCAGATGGCGTCTGGCACTGAGTACCTGCACTACTTTAATTTAAAAGAAAGAGCCTCTGCACTTCTCAGCACTGCTGTAATACATTTAATGGGAGAAGCAGCACTTCGGAGGAGCGTATAGGTACTATAGATAATAAGTAGCAGCACTTTTTCCATGTTAATACTACCTATAACATTTCATAGATGTACGTCACCCCTCCAACCGCATACATCACTCTATCAGCACTGATTGCTCGCTTCTTTTGGACAAGCCACTTACAAACGTTCGGGTCCACAGGGTTCTGCTAGATTGCCAATCGCCTGAACTGGTGCTGGTGTTCCGCTGAGAGCAGCTGGTGCTGGGCCTCTCTTGACTTTGGAGGCTCAGGGCTCCATTACACAGTTGACAGTCTGCAGAATATTTTGAAAATAGTTTCAAGTTTCAAGTTTATTTTATTTTGCATAGTTATTTAAAACCATTGCAACATTTGCTTAAAAAAAATATTACAATTCTTGTTGTACAGTGATAAAAACCTTAATACAGGGACCAAAATTACTATACAAAGAAAGCCGTCTATGCAGGCGAATGCAAGGTTCATCGGTTCGCAAGATAAAGTGCAGTGCATTTGCTGTCCCTAGCTGATACTGGACGTAGGCGTGTTAAGGTGCCCTATAGAATGTATTGTTCTTGTTGTTAGTTCTTGCTCAACATATTGTTGATGTAGAAAAGTGCTGATGCTCTGTCCTTTGAGGGAAGCCAGTCCCGGATTATAACTTAGTTGCACCACTAGGGCTTTTTACTTGTGTGGCTTATTTACATGGCTATTCCAATATTAAGTGTTTTTTTTCTCCAGCTTTAAGTAGTTTACTAGTCTGCAGTTCAGCTACGTATTTCCCAGATTAAAGCAAGCCAACACCGCTTGTCTCCTGGTGCGGATACCTAGCTGCTTAAGGCGATCTTTTAATAGCAGTATCCGTTCTTGATGTAGATCCTTTCAGGGGCAGATTAGGTGTAAGATGTCTCCTAGCGTGGAGTTGCACAGCCTACACGTGCTTTGGGTTATGGCCCTCAGCCATGGTGGAAGATGCTGGAAGCACGGGAGGATACCCAATCTGTGCTTTAAGAATTTCATTTTTATCTCTTTAAAGTAGCCCTGATTAAAGTACTTTTGTGCTGCAAGTAATTTGTAAGAGTTCAAGGTCCTCCAGGAATGGGATGTATCTGCAAAGGTTAACCTGTCCTCTCCCACCGCACTTTGTTTACACATTTCCATGCCAACTTCTTGAAAGTTGAATGTCCAAGTCGAGTGTTCCAGGGATGCTTAAGCTTGGTACTTTCCAGCGATGTCTGCACATATCTCCTTGCTTGGCTTGGCAAGTATCCCTGTGCTGGATTTCATGCCACAGCAGTTGGTTCCGCGTATTTGGAGTGGCGTTTCTGATTTCGGGCCAACAGATAACATAAGACCCTTTTGAAAATAATACAGCACAGAGCTCGTCTGGACGGACACCAGGACCCCACCATTCCCGCAACACACATGAAGAATAATTGTTGTTGTTGTATGACTTTATTCGTTTTAAAAATATCATAAAAGTATAAACAGACCATGTCCATCAAATAAGACAATCCAGTGATAAAAAGGAACGGTGTCTCAATGTCATACAATAGCTCGATAAAACACAATGGAAATGATAAAAACAAGTTATACAAAATGTAAAAATAGCATAAAATCTATACAGATTAAAAACAATTCATATAACATAGAATCCATATATCAAGGGGAGACCTTACTATTGATCCTGGTTTTTAATGGCATTAGCCTTCAATAGCTTACTTCTGGTTAACCAGGTGCAGTCCAGAAATGTAGCTGTCCCACAGATTGTACTAGGGGAGGATGTATCGGATTTTAAAATGTGCAACACCTCTCTATAGTTCCTTGCTCCCAGGTTGGTACATACGGGTTTGAGCCATTTTCTACTCTGGAGTTTGTAAGCCGGACAGGCAAAAAGAAAGTGTGGAATAGATTCTGTGGGAGAAGCACAGGTGGGGCACTTACTACCTTTTGCATCACAAGTGTTCCACCCTACCGTAAAGTCATTGAGTGGGAGTGTTCCATGCCTCAACTTCAGGTACAGTGCCCTATCTCTCGGGGATTTGATGAAATCGAGAAAGGGCTCCAGTTTAGCGGTGGGCTTGTGGTCTAGGAATTGCTTCGTCAAAGTGCCACGCTTGGATTTTGTAGTGGCTTCTATTATGACCCACTCCCAATAAGCTTTCTTTACTGCCTGTTTTAGCGACGGAGTCTGGAGAATAATTTATTTACATCAAAGGCCCGCAAAGATGGAATCTCTGCCTAGGGGCCAGAGCTGATGAGACAGCAGGGGGCACAGCAGGACTTAAAAACACTCCTGTCTGGTGCCAGTGTGAGCGCAAACTTCTGCGGAGCAGCACTGAGAGGTTGAGCATGGACTGGAGGCCCTCAGTCAGAAGAACTCAAAATAATATTCAAAATCTAGTCACTGCTTTAAATCAGTGAATAAATCAATCATGGCACATCTGAATGGATCCTAACCCACAGCTGCACCACCCTGAGCCTGGAGAGCGGTGAGCAGAGCTACAGGCTCGGAATTTGTCAGGCTGTTAGTTTTAAATACCTCAGTGAGCCACGCAGCCGCCTCCCCTTGATGACAGTCTGTGACCTCTCTTCTCGGAACAGGTCCGGTCGCAGGACGGCATGATGAGGCACCGTGACCAATTCGGCACAGGCAGCCGCGCGAGCAGTGGCTGCCACTTATACTACACAAACAATTCGTAACTGCCGCCCGCTCGCACCGCGTCCCCTCCCGCCTCTGGAGTAACTTAACTTCCTGTCTCCCCCTCAAGAGATAGACACACTGTTGCAGTCCTTACGCCATGTCAAGTAAACGCAGCCGCCGCAGTAGTGAATCCAACAGCCTGCTAACACTCGGCAGCGCATCATGACTTCTGCGCAGTGTGTAGAGTGGTACAGTTCAGCCCATGTCTGTCCAGTGCTTTATTTGAGCCAGCTCTGCCACAGATGCGCCACCCTGGCCAGCTCGTGGCCTGCACTCCCGCTGCTTGCTCAAATGACTGCTACTTTAACATAATGTACTACAGCCCGGTGATCATGAGGAAGAAGCGGCAGCGCTATGATGCGTGACTTTGCATTTTAGTGCAGTGATGCGGATCCCCGCACTAAAATGCGTTAGTCTAACGTCTGATGTTAAACACTTGGCAGGGCTGGACCTATGCTACATTTTATTTGATCTGGTGTTTAAAACTCTCTGGTATTTTCCTCTGTTTACTTTCCTATGTACCACGCTGTGGATTTTAAAAACCTGCAAATAAATTATTTAAAAATAAATAAGCTGCCCAGTTTAATTGCAAAACTGACCGATATGCTCATATATTCATTGAAATACAGATATATTCTTTGAAATACAGACTGCCACTTCCAGTTGTCACCTTTCTGTAATCACTCAACTTTGCCGCAACTTCAACAAGCCTGAAATACCTTTCCCTCGAGGACCGGGCGACATCGCTTGAGGTCCAACATCATTGACAAGCCCGCTGCTGCACCCCGGATGAAGGAAACATGGCGGCTCGACCTGGGTGGGCTGAGTAGGGGCCTCATAGCAAGCGGATGGATGACCTGGGCTGGGCTCTGGAGAGCTCAGTGAGGCGAGGATCAGCGGTATGCCGATGAAGGATTCTCTTGCCCCTGAGGCCGTGGGGCAGTCGAGAGCCTCTGCCTGCCATCGTCTACCCAAAGGAGTTTGATTTGTTTTGACTGGTCCGATGCAGTCTGACAGCTGGTGAGGCCCCTTGCTAGCTGGGGCTGGAGCCGTCGCCCCCCCTTGAGTAGACGAGTCAGAGAACAGTGGTTGCCGAGAAAGAGGAGATCCTCGGGTCGAGGGCCCCCTGCTAACAGGCAATGAGTCCTTCCCTCCAGATAGGAAGCGAGACGTACTGGGGCCAGTGGAGAGATACAAGAGCCTCGGAGGCCTAGTTACACAGGTCCTATCATTAGTTCCGATGCAAAAGCCTTTCCCAATGACACTCCCGCTGGCAATAATTTGCTCACTTCCAATGGAAGCAGCTGTCCTCCATGGCAAAAAGGTCCCTGTTGATGGTAGTATGAGACACAGAGGGATGGGTAAGTGACTTGCCAATCACCCCAGTCTCACTCCTTTTTCTTCTTTTTTATTTTTATTGTAGTTACGATCAGATAGAGAGCGCCCACAGTGCGCACCACAGGGCGTCTATCGTGAGCCAAATGACGATTGGTGCAACATGCATCATTTTTATGCCCACACTGCTTGTTAGCGAATGAGGTTTAGTCGTGTATCACCTGCAGTTCCTGCCCATTCGGACGTCTAATCTGTGAGCAGTCTGGTCCGAGGGCTTTGGCCTGACTACTTGTTGAACACCTCATTGAACACTGTGCAATTTATGTTGCTGAACTTTCATTGAGGCAGATAAATGGATCTGAGATAGAACTGTCGAAATAGGTGTCCATTTTCCTTTGTCTGTCCCTCCTGGGCAATTTTTATAGCTACTGGCACTGAAGAAAAAATCTTGAGAGATAGAAGATGTCTTCACAAGCCCCTCCACACAGAAACTGAAAAAGGACTGATCAAAGAGCCTCATAGTAATAAAAAGAGGACTGACCGAACCTCAGCAGTGGCCATCTTGGCATGGGCAATTGACCAACAACCCTCTCAAACTATTCAGCTGAAGGAGACCCGATAATCCCCACTGTACAATTAGATGGCATAATTTCTATTTGAAGTAATTTTAGTTTATTTACGTCTCAACATTCTTAACATTCAATCATGCGCCCATCTAACCCCACCCAGAACTCTAATCTCGTGCGTTACGGACCCAACTCCTGGTACATTAATTACCCTATCAAAATGACCAGTAATGCAAAAAAGAACTTCAAGCACAGCACTCTAAAACAACCCCCTGAAACACTCATTGTAGATAACTATCACTCAGCGACCAACGGCAGCACAAAAACAAACTTCATTTTCTACACTAATCACCCGGCTCGATGGAAAAACACCTTCTCTCTTCACCTTCAAGTTGCAAAGTCAGTAACAATTCCCTTTGGTGAAAAAATCTCCACTACCATCTCCCCGACCTTCAAAGGGGAACTCACCATTTCCATCTACAGAACTGGAACCATTCTCATACAGGCCACTGACCCACACCTCACCACTTTTGACCGCCACTTCCCCACACTTCTCCACTCTAACTCAACTGAGCCATCAATCCCTTTCTCCCCCATCCCCCACTACCCTCACGAACATCGTGGAACCGATCCAATCTCCCTGCCCTGAAGACCCTCTCCTCAACTCATGGACTTCCACCATCACCCACTACAATCACACTACCCCTATTCTTACTCTCCCTTACACCCACCTGTTTCACATCTAATGATCACACCAGGAGCAACAAACTCACAACTAACAATCCCCTCAAGGCCAATTTTAACAACTTGGTCTCCAACCTCAGCCCTCCTGCGACTGAAATCCCCACAGGCACTCCCCTCTCTACCCCTGAGAATCTGAAGCCTCCCCCACAACCTTCCTCTTCCACCTACCCCCCTGGTCTAACGTCATTTCCAATCCAGTGGTCTCTCTACTCCCTTCTACAACAGCACCATCCCCTTCCACTGTCACACCCCCATACACAACCCGCCTTGAACTCTATCCTTTCGGACACGCCCCGGAACTCCAATGACTTTTCTTTAATTTCTCTTCCTCCCCACCTAGACTCTAGTCCCACTTCTCCTCCTCTGAACTCTGTGAATGGGAACATTACAAATCCGTCTCCCTGTGTCTAACCTCTCCCCTCTCCTAATCACAAGGACCTCACAGACTCTCCCATCTCTACCCCTGATAATCGGAAGCCTCCCTCAAAATCGTCCCCTACCACCTACACTGTCCCTGTTCCTCCGACCCTTATTTCCCCCCTGTCTAACGTCAGTTCCAATCCAGTTGTGTCTCTACCCCCTTCTACCACTACATACTCCTCTTCCGCTGTTGCGCTGCCACATTCACAACCTGCCTCCACCGCCAATCTCTCTGACAATGCCCAGAACTCTGATGTCCGTCCCACAATTTCTCTCCCTCCTCACTTGAACACCAGTCCCACTTCTCCTCCACCGAACTCCTCAAATAGGAATATTGCAACACCGACTCCCCGCGTACATCCTCCCCCCATCCTAATCCCGGGGACTCCATCCAACCCCGGACCCCTGCTCAATCTCCCTCAATAGACCCAAGTCATCCTCGACCCCTTCCTAAAACCTTAAACTTTCGCAGCTCAATAGCACAGCAACTGAACAGAATCGAGCAGAAAATAAACTCCCTTGCTGCTGATTTCCTTTACCTACAACAAGACCTTCTTAACAGACCTAAGCCACCGAGCTCCCTCCCCCGAGGTGTTGTGCTCCTACTACACTCAATCCATCTCACATGGCCCCACAGAGCACCCCTTGACCCTCCAACCCATCATCGAACCAGGCTCTCAGTCCCAACAGGGATAGCCAACTCTTTTCAGTACAGAAACCTGAGGAGCTCTACGACTCTCACCACGCTTTGTACCAGAAGTCAGTACCTCTCCATATCCCTGTTATTATGGGCACTAACAGAATCGCGAATACTGTCCACTCGCCTCGACCCCCTGATCAATACGCCTCTATCCACCTAATTCCCCCCATTATCGAGGCTCCCCGTCCTCTCTGTTGCATGCTCCTAAACTGCAGATCAGCAGTACACGCTACTGACATTGCTGAAGCTCCTCTTGCTGAAAAAATTGACATCACCTTCCTCACAGAATCCTGGCTCAATGCCCACTCCACCCCCATTCTTGACATTCTCACCCCTCCAGGATACAACATCATCAGACAAGACAGGCTGATCAAAACTGGGGGGGTGGGGACTAAGCATCATTCATAGAGATGGAATACAGATTACCAAACTCAAACCTGCAGAATACCTTTCGTTTGAATACCTAGGCGTCAAACTCACTACCAAGGGCACCCCACCCATCAAATTCCACACCATCTACCATCCTCCTGGAAAGCGTACCCTTTTCCTCGAATAACTAATAGACCTAATAACACGATTCTCCTTGACAGACACTAAAGACGTGTTCTTGGGTGACCTCAATATCCACCGGAACGACCCAGAAGACTCCACTGTCCTGAACCTTTCCAACCTTCTGGAAATATATAACCTCAAGCAACTCTGCAACAAACCGACACACATTAAAGGTGCAACACTAGATGCGATCATAACCAACAACGATCTGATCTCCCTGAGAGAGATTACTCCCATTTACTGGACCGACCACCACCTCATTCTGTTCAGGATCGACACACTTGCCAGCCTCCAACCTATTTGTGTTGTCAAACCTAAACTCTTGACCAGAAACATCAAAGAAATACCTCTTTCCAAACTTAAAGCCAAGATTCATCCCCATCTTCAACTCCATCCCTCATCATGGTCGGCTGATGACCTTACTTCACATAATAATCGCAGAGATTGTAGCAGCGGACCCTACAGTGCCGCACCTTAAATCCAGTTCCAAAGATAGTCTTTAACGTTTTGTGCTGCCAACCCCGACGTCAGCTGCTGATTGATGTCGCTGTGCTTTCCAGATCAAAGGGAACTTTGTTTGATTCTTTATGGGGGCGCACCAAGAAAAAGTCCAGAAAGATAGTTGCTTGTGTATATAGAAAAGTTCTTTATTTATTTTTGTCCATTCTTTTAAAAAACAAATCGCTGGGCACTTTACAAACAGATCAGCCAACGCGTTTCACTCCCTTCAGGGAGTTTCTTCAGGGCTGAAATCAAAGTAAATAGAAACAAACTTCCATGAGTTTCATATGTCATAGATCCTTTTTCTAAGCACATTTTACCAAACCTTTTCCACATTTGCTCTAAGATAAAAAACACATATGACACATAGTAGCTCACATTACAAAAAAACGGCGCAGTACCTAGTTTTTGGAGAAGAACAATAGAGCCAGAGTACAAAATATCATGATAAAAACAACTAGAGCCACAGTATAAGGTTTCAGAGTTCCAGTGCTATGATTACAACTCTTCTAGTGCGATACTCTTTCATGTCCTAATCGTGTGTTTCTGATACATGTCCGACAATGCCTTTTGTAACACAAGGATTCACAAGTTTTAAAAAACAACAATTCTTGAAAACGAAAGGAATAACATCTTTTGGGAAACTTTAGGGAAGAAATACGATCCTCCCTAAAGTTTCCCAAAAGATTTTATTCCTTTCGTCGTCCCCCCTTGCTTTTGTTTTCTTTCTTTCTTTCCTCTCTTAACCTCACCCCTTCCATTTTATATTTACCTATTACAACTCTTGCCTTACCAATGCTTGTTCATTAGCAACAACTGTGAACCTTGTAACCAATGAGACAACAATGCTGTGGAAATTCATGTTATTGATGGAACCCATGGATATAATTTTGTGAAATTGTGAAGGTGTCTTTGGACAAAATAGACAACGATGAACTAATAGTAACATTCCATGTTAATTTGAACCATATCTTTTTCGGACCCTTTTCCTTTTTGTGTGTTGCCATATAATTAGTTCTTTCCCCCTTCCATGGCCGCACAGTTAGGATCAGAGATTTTCAAGAATTGTTGTTTTTTGAAACTTGTGAATCCTTGTGTTACAAAAGGCATTGTCGGACATGTATCAGAAACACACGATTAGGACATGAAAGAGTATCGCACTAGAAGAGTTGTAATCATAGCACTGGGACTGTGAAACCTTATACTGTGGCTCTAGTTGTTTGTATCATGATATTTTGTACTCTGGCTCTATTGTTCTTCTCCAAAAACTAGGTACTGCGCCGTTTTTTTGTAATGTGAGCTACTATGTGTCATATGTGTTTTTTATCTTAGAGCAAATGTGGAAAAGGTTTGGTAAAATGTGCTTAGAAATAGGATCTATGACATATGAAACTCATGGAAGTTTGTTTCTATTTACTTTGATTTCAGCCCTGAAGAAACTCCCTGAAGGGAGTGAAACGCGTTGGCTGATCTGTTTGTAAAGTGCCCAGCGATTTGTTTTTTAAAAGAATGGACAAAAATAAATAAAGAACTTTTCTATATACACAGCAACTATCTTTCTGGACTTTTTCTTGGTGCGCCCCCATAAAGAATCAAACAAAGTGACCTTGCTTCACAATTTAACTCAAGAATGACAGAGGTTTTAGACCAAGTAGCTCCCCTCAAACTCAAACAACTGTGGAGAACCAAATCAAAACCCTGGTTTAACGTAGAGCTGA
Organism: Lissotriton helveticus; assembly: GCF_964261635.1. NCBI lineage: Eukaryota > Metazoa > Chordata > Amphibia > Caudata > Salamandridae > Lissotriton > Lissotriton helveticus. The sequence goes on from NC_136062.1 coordinate 495,301,855, forward strand.
ATGATGAACAGAGTCAACTCAGACAAATGGAAATGTCTTGGAGACAAAACGCCTCGTCCTTGCACCGAGCACATCTTAGATCTGCTCGGCGGTCATACAAAAAACACATCTTCAGGGAAAAGGCATCTTTTTTCCACAGCCATCTAGGTCTCGCGAAAAACAGACCAAGAGAACTCTTCAACATTGTTAAAAGCCAAACTAACTGCACTCCCTCTCAAGAAATCGAAGCCACCAACCAGTGATGTGAAGAAATTGCCACCTTCTTCACTAATAAAGTCTCTAAAATTTATCAATCCTTCTTACAATCTGCTAACCCTCCTTCCCCCTTAACCTGCCCCCCTTCAACCTCCCTTGACCACTCAGAAACAGCTCTTAACAAGGACAATCAGACCTACCTCCAGCTAAAAAATAATGCGCATTGGTCCGACTTTGAGCTAATGTCGGTGTTGGAAGGGGCGACCCCAGAGGGGCAGGATATGCTCTCCCGACCACTCCGTGACCCACCTCTCCCAGGAATACTGCCGAGACCTAACGTGGGGTCCTTGCCGGGGAGGACTTTGTGTCTAAGATCGTACACACTGAGCTTACACCACACTTATGGACGGACACCACACAGTGGATTTCAGTATCAAAGTTCTTTATCAAACAGAAGAAATTATGCAAAATGAATACGTATTTACAAGAGCGATCGAGGGATCATAAAGTCTCGGCTGTAAGGAGTAGGGAAGCGGGACAGTCACAGTATGGGGCCAGTATGAAGCATACCCTGCGAACAGCTCTCAATCCTCGAGCCGGGGGATACGGAATATGGAGGTCGTACTGGCTGCTCCACTCACTTCTTCTCGAGCCAGGTCGTACAGGTAGCGCCGATGGTCCAGCCGGGTCAAGGTACTCCTCGAGCCACGAAGAGGTCAGCAGGGCTCGATCCGGAGGGAACAGAGTGTCTGTTGGTTCTTGGGGAGCCGCGACCACGTCAGCAGTGCTCAGGATGTTCCACGAATGTCCTTCTAGTTGCAAGGGTGATCCGTGACGAGGTCAGCAGGGCTCCAAGGTTCCACAGTTCCTTCTCCACGAGGATGAGCCACGACAACGTCAGCAGGGCTTGCACAAGTTCCAAAGTTCAAGTATCGATCTTCTCCTAGAATGGCTGAGCCGCGACCAGGTCCGCAGGGCTCTCTTATCCAGGATTCCACTGCCCGCTAGTTCTCGGGCGGGCCTTGATATAGTGCAGTGGCCCTTTGATGTCTGGACCCTCGCAGGCGGAGATCCCATGCCTCGGGGCTGATCGCGGAGTTTCCCGTCGGCTGGCCCCTTTGATTCTTTTGAAGATGCGCCCGGGGATTTCCAGACGCCCAGCAGGGTCTGGAACCAGCTCTCGGGGAGGCCAGAGGTGTGATCGAAACCAGCCCCCAGGGGAAGGCCAGAGGTGCAATCGAAACTCCTGGGCCTTATCTCACTCAGAGGAAACCCTCTACCCCCCAGCTGGGCATGGCGCGTCTGGAGCCTAAGTTTCGCTGGGGCCGGGGTCACACCGGGGGCTAGGGAGTCAGGGACTTCGGGAAGGGTAATGGCTACCAGGGGCCCTGTGGGGTGCAGGTTCTGGGCGCCCGGTACCGGGAGGATGGATAGCGGGATGCAGGGATGGTCGTCCGTGGGTAGGGTCATGTGGGGGGGGGGGGGGCGGACAGGGAACGGGATGACCAGGGGTTTCTGTGTGTAGGACTAACGAACGGGGTGCTGAGGACCTTCTTCACTAATAAGTCTCTAAAATTGATCAATCCTTCTTACAATTTTCTATCCCTCCTTCCTCCTGAACCTGCCCCCCGCAACCTCCCTTGACCACTTGGAAAGAGCTCTTAACAAGGACAATCAGACCTACCTTCAGCTAAAAAACAATGCGCATTGGTCCGACTTTGAGCTAATGTCGGTAAGCGAGGTCTCCAAGATAATTTCTAATCTAAAACCTTCCTCCCACACTTTGGACCCCCTCCCATCCACAATTATAAAATAACTCAACCACACCATTTCCCCATTCTGGACAAAAATCATCAACGCCTCTCCCACCTCAGGCTGTGTCCCTGACTCCCTTCAGCTAGGACAAATAACACCCATTCTCAAGAAACCTGGGGCTGACCCTAATGATCTTAACAACCTCAGACCTATCTGTAACCTATCATTCCTTGCAAAAACATTGGAGAAATCTGTTCTCCTCCAACTCAATAAACACATTGATGAGTTCAGCCTCCTCGACGCCTTTCAATCTGGTTTCAGAAAAGGCTGTAGCATGGAAACAGCTATGCTCAACGTCTCCGACGCCATTCACAAGGCCCTAGACGAGGGTGATGCCTGCCTACTGATCCTTATTGACCTATCTGCTGCATTCGACACAGTAAACCATCCAGCCCTTCTGGCGACCCTGTCGAAATTTCCGGTATAAATGGCACAGTTCTAAAATGGTTCACCTCCTTCCTTCAACACTGCTCGCAACAAATTAAAATTAACTCTGGTGTCTCAAAGCCAACTAAAGTCACACTTGGGGTCCCGCAAGGCTCGAATCTCTCTCTCTGTCCCTCTTCAATCTCTTCATGGAGCCCCTCACAAGCATATTGAAAAAAGCCGGAGTGAATTACCACCTTTACGCGCACAACACCCAAATGCATTTCAGGATCAAGTCTCCCAGCGACATCCAACTCCTCTATACCACTCTAACCGAGATCCAAACTTGGTTCTACGTTAACCACTTAAAGCTCAACCCGGACAAAACGGAACTAATCCTATTCTCTCCAAAAAGCAACCACCGTCCAATCCAAGAGTGGCACAAGAATCTGGTGGCCCTAAACTGCCCCCTTACCCTATCCAACTCAGTTAAATCTCTAGGCATCACCCTGGACAAGAACTTATCAATGGAGGCCCACATAAAAAACTCTGAAAAAATTGCTTTTTTCTCTCTGAATCACCCCAAAAAATTGAAACCTTTTCTACCACAGGATGACCTCAAGACAATAGTCCAATCCCTAGTTCTCTCTAAAATTGACTAAGGGAACGCCATCCTTACAGGGACTCCAAAAGCTCACCTAGCCTCTCTAAGGGCAGTGCTGAACATGTCCGCTCGACTCGTATCTGGAGTAAAAAGATTTGAACACACCACTCCAGCTCTCAACTGCCTCAATTGGCTCCCCATGGTAGGGAGATGTATCTATAAACTGGCCTGTATCACACACAAAACCCTTCACTCTCCTGCCCCCAACTACCTAAATAACAAACTGATAAGAGCAGGTCAATCTAGAACGCTGATAAGATCCAACTCACTCCTTCTTATTCCTCCGAAACTGAACAAGAAATCCACCCGATACCGATTGTTTTCTGGCAACGCTCCCAGGATATGGAACGCTCTCCCTGGAGTCCTCAGATGCAAGCCCTCCTTCTCCTGTTTCAAAAGGGACCTGAAACTCCATCTCCTAAACAAATACTTTCATGACCAACATCAACTTACTTAGACTTCTATATCCGAGTTGTCTCCTCTCTCTCTGGACATTCAAAGATAGTGGGTGACCGGACTATGTCATTCGCACCTTTTTTTCTTTTTCTTTTTCTTGCTCTCTCCCCCTCCGCTGCACTGCATATTTATTTCCCATGCTGTAGTTTTTTTTCTTTGGTTTTCTTCATTACTGCCGGCCTACTATGTAATGTAATGTCCTTTCTGCTGTTTACTGTGTGTATGTAAAGCGCTCTGATACCTACGGGTCAAGCTAGAGCTATATAAAACGGTTAAAATAAATAAATAATAAATAAATAAATAAATACTCTTACGTCCTTTACATCAGTGTTTGGAAGATGCTCATCTGGAGTGAAGCTATAAATACTTTTCCACAGCAGCAACCAAGTGTGAGGCCCTGTATTTGAACTGTCTTTCCCTTAAAAACATTCACGTTTGTGACATCTGAAATCCCAGGTCTTTACAGGTATAAATGCTTGTTTATGTGAAATGTATTCACTGCTGAAGCCTGGAGGCGGTGGTTCCGTCAGCGGCCACCAGAGGGCGCTCCTCGCCTGCTGATAAAATCCACTGAACTTCACATTGTATGAATGGGAGAAGGGTTTCCTCTTCCGGGTCAGCGGCGGCAGAGACAGCACCAGCAGCGGCAGTGACATCACTTCCTGTCTCTCCTGATGTGTTCAGCCTGCTGCAGAGGAGGAAGGAGCCCTGTCTGGTGAGCAGTTACCTCCATCTACAGACCCTCACAGACCCCCCTTAGACCCCAGATCTGTCCCTCCCCCCTCAGAGAGGGTATGCCATTTATTGCAGTATTCTCCTTCTACCTGTGTTTGTTTCTCTTTTGGAACTTGCACACGTCACTTTTTTCTTGTAACACACTGTTAGCGCCTCTCACATTTCGTTTGCTTTTGATACTTGCACAAGTTCCACCATTGCCTACGTAACGTTTGTTCTTGTGCCTCAGTGTCTAGCATATATTGCAGTATATTATCTCTAATTGTACTTTGTTTTCTCTTGTAACCTGCACACTTGTCACTCTTTCCTCCTGTAATGCACTGTTTGCTAGCTCATGTATTTTGTTTGCTCACAATTGCCACTTTTACGTCATGTAACTTATCGTCTGCTTTTGTAATTTGTTCATTTGTAATTTTCTGTGCCTAATGTGAAGCGCTCTGACGCCTTCGGGTAAAGTCCGCGCTATATAAAAACCCATAAATAAAAAAATTAACAAAATTAGACCCCAGATCTGCCCCTGCCCCCCTCAGACGGCAGATCTGCCCCTGCCCCCTCAGACCCCAGATCTGCCCCCTCACAGACCCCAGATCTGCCCCTCCCCCCTCAGACCCCAGATCTGCCCCTGCTCCCCCTCAGATCCCAGTTCTGCCCCCCTCACAGACCCCAGATCTGACCCTCCCCCCTCAGACCCCAGATCTGCCCCCCTCAGACCCCAGATCTGCCCCCTCACAGACCCCGGATCTACCCCTCCCCCCTTAGAATCCAGATCTGCCCCTCCCCTTCAGACCCCAGATCTGCCCCCAAACAGGCCCCAGATCTGCCCCCTCAGTCCCAAGATCTGCCCCCCTCAGACCCCAGATCTGCCCCCTCACAGACCCCAGACCTGCCCCTGCCCCTCTCAGACCCCAGATCTGCCCCCCTCAGACCCCAGATCTGCCCCCTCACAGACCCCAGATCTGCCCCTCAGACCTCAGATCTGCCCCCCTTACAAACCCCAGATCTGCCCCTGTCCCCCTCAGACCCCAGATCTGTACCCCTCAGACCCCAGATCTGCCCCTGTCCCCCTCAGACCCCAGATCTGCCCCCTCACAGACCCCAGACCTGCCCCTGCCCCTCTCAGACCCCAGATCTTCCCCCCTCAGACCCCAGATCTGCCCCTCCCTCAGACCCCAGATCTGCCCCCTCACAGACCCCAGATCTGCCCCTCCTCAGACCCCAGCTCTTCCCCCCTCAGACCCAAGATCTGACCCCCTCAGACCCCAGATCTGCCCCCTCACAGACCCCAGATCTGCCCCCTCAGACCCAAGATCTGACCCCCTCAGATCCCAGATCTGCCCCCTCAGACCCAAGACCTGCTCTCCCCCCCGGAGGAGGAGAGGCGCCTGGAAGTGTCTGCACAGGTATCTGCTCAGGAAAGAGATTGTCAGCACCTTCTGCTGTGTTTGTAGAAATAGACTGAATAATCCTGGAGGGAATCTCTGCAGGAGCCGGGCTGAGCTTGGCTCTTCTATCCGGGGGCCCCTGGGGCTTAGCTGGGCTCTTCTATCCGGGGGCCCCTGGGGCTGAGCTGGGCTCTTCTATCCAGGGGCCCTGGGGCTGAGCTGGGCTCTTCTATCCGGGGGCCCTGGCGCTGAGCTGGGCTCTTCTATCCGGGAGCCCCTGGGCTGAGCTGGGCTCTTCTATCCGGGGGGCCCTGAGCTGGGCTCTTCTATCCGGGGGCCCTGGCGCTGAGCTGGGCTCTTCTATCCGGGGGCCCCTGGGGCTGAGCTGGGCTCTTCTATCCGGGGGGCCCTGAGTTGGGCTCTTTTATCCGGGGGCCCCTGGCGCTGAACTGGGCTCTTCTATCCGGGGACCCCTGGGGCTGAGCTGGGCTCTTCTATCCGGGGGCCCCTGGGGCTGAGCTGGGCTCTTCTATACGGCGCTCTGGGGGCGCTGAGCTGGGCTCCTCTATCCAGGGGGCTCTGGGGCTGAGCTGGGCTCTTCTATTCATGGGGCCCCTGGGGCTGAGCTGGGCTCTATACGAGGCCCTGGGGCTGAGCTGGGCTCTTCTATTCGGGGACCCCTGGGTTGAGCTGGGCTCTTCTATACGGGGCTCTGGGGGCGCTGAGCTGGGCTCCTCTATCCGGGGGCCCCTGGGGCTGAGCTGGGCTCTTCTATTCATGGGGCCCCTGGGGCTGAGCTGGGCTCTTCTATCCGGGGGCCCTGTGGCTGAGCTGGGCTCTTCTATCCCGGGGCCCCTGGGGCTGAGCTGGGCTCTTCTATCCGGGGGCCCCTGGGGCTGAGCTGGGCTCTTTTATACGGGGCTCTGGGGGCGCTAAGCTGGGCTCCTCTATCCAGGGGGCTCTGGGGCTGAGCTGGGCTCTTCTATTCATGGGGCCCCTGGGGCTGAGCTGGGCTCTTCTATCCGGGGGCCCTGGAGCTGAGCTGGGCTCTTCTATACAGCGGACCCTGGGGCTGAGCTGGGCTCTTCTATCCAGGGGCCCCTGGGGCTGAGCTGGGCTCTTCTATCCTGGGGCCTCGGGGGGCCGGGCTGGGCTCTTCTATCTGGGGGCCACTGGGGCTGAGCTGGGCTCTTCTATCCGGGGCCCCTGGGGCTGAGCTGGGCTCTTCTATCCAGGGGCCCCTGGGGCTGAGCTGGGCTCTTCTATCTGGGGGCCCTGGGGCTGAGCTGGGCTCTTCTATCCAGGGGCCCCTGGGGCTGAGCTGGGCTCTTCTATCCGGGGGCCCTGGGGCTGAACTGGGCTCTTCTATCCAGGGGCCCCTGGGGCTGAGCTGGGCTCTTCTATCCGGGGCCCCTGGGGCTCAGCTGGGCTCCTCTATCCGGGGATCCCTGGGGCTGAGCTGGACTCTTCTATCCAGGGGCCTCGGGTGGCCGGGCTGGGCTCTTCTATCTGGGGGCCACTGGGGCTGAGCTGGGCTCTTCTATCCAGAGGCCCCTGGGGCCGAGCTGGGCGCTTCTATCCAGGGCCCCTGGGGCTGAGCTGGACTCTTCTATCCGGGGGCCCCTGGGGCTGAGCTGGGCTCTTCTATCCGGGGGCCCTGGAGCTGAGCTGGGCTCTTCTATACAGCGGACCCTGGGGCTGAGCTGGGCTCTTCTATCCAGGGGCCCCTGGGGCTGAGCTGGGCTCTTCTATCCTGGGGCCTCGGGGGGCCGGGCTGGGCTCTTCTATCTGGGGGCCACTGGGGCTGAGCTGGGCTCTTCTATCCGGGGCCCCTGGGGCTGAGCTGGGCTCTTCTATCCAGGGGCCCCTGGGGCTGAGCTGGGCTCTTCTATCTGGGGGCCCTGGGGCTGAGCTGGGCTCTTCTATCCAGGGGCCCCTGGGGCTGAGCTGGGCTCTTCTATCCGGGGGCCCTGGGGCTGAACTGGGCTCTTCTATCCAGGGGCCCCTGGGGCTGAGCTGGGCTCTTCTATCCGGGGCCCCTGGGGCTCAGCTGGGCTCCTCTATCCGGGGATCCCTGGGGCTGAGCTGGACTCTTCTATCCAGGGGCCTCGGGTGGCCGGGCTGGGCTCTTGTATCCGGGGGCCACTGGGGCTGAGCTGGGCTCTTCTATCCAGAGGCCCCTGGGGCCGAGCTGGGCGCTTCTATCCAGGGCCCCTGGGGCTGAGCTGGGCTCTTCTATTCGGGGGCACGGGGGGCTGAGCTGGACTCTTCTATCCGGGGCCCCTGAGGGGCTTTCCTTCCGTCCTGGGGTTGTTTGTGGGCATCATTGATGTTAAAGAGGGATCCGTGCACTGCACTGTGTCTTACTGCATTACGATGAATCTGTGCACACTGGATTGCTGTCTCCTGCACAATGATAAATCTGCATTCCACTGCACCGTCCTATACTGTGAGACGTCTGTGCCACTGCACTGCCGTTTACTGCACTGTGAGGTATCTGTGCACCCTGCACTGCATCTTATTGCACTGTGAGGAATCTGTACACACCCTGTGCTCTGCTCTGCCGTTTACTGCGCTGTGAGGTATCTGTGCACCCAACACTGCATCTTATTGCACTGTGAGGAATCTGTACTCACCCTGTGCTCTGCTCTCGCTGTTAATTGGTTGTCTCAGTCACCTCTGCCCCTATTTTCGAAGCATGTCCCCAGGCAGTTGAACGTCAAGGCTGCCTGTGCTCCCCCGCGCCCCTTTTCTCCCTTTGTCCTGTTTCCATCTCTCAGACTAGGCAGAAGCTTCAGTCCTTGCAATAGTTTCCTGTGTCATAGGTTGGCTTATGGCATTATCTGCTACAGAGGTTGTGTGCCTGCTACAGGGATTGTGTGTGTGTGCACAGACCTTGGGTGTGCCGTGCAGGAAGCCTGTCATGCAGTGCAAGATATGTGTCTATGTTTTAAATGTATCTCTGTAAGTGGGTGTGTGTGTAGGTTGGATGTGTGTGCATGTGAACAGGGCAGGGTTGTCTTTGCAGGCTGTGTATGTTTCTGTATGAGGCGTGTCTGCAGTGTGTCTCTTTGCAGGGTGTCTGTCTTAGCAGATGTTGTCAGTCACTCTTCTTGACCTCTCTTCTCTGTATAGAGATTTTTAGGATCACTGGTTGTAAATAAGGTCTGCGCTGTGCAGAATAGTCGGTACTACTCAGCACACAGCAGACGTCTGAGCAACGTCACATGTGAGGTTCTAGTTCTTCCCCATAGTTTGAAGAATTAGCCAGGTTTGAGTGAGACTTCAGCCCGACCTCCGAATGTGTGAGAGCCGGAAGCGCCCAGGATCACGTGTGTGACAATGCTACAAAGGGTTGCCGCACTCTCCCATCATGCATCGACGAGGAGTGCACTATGGGACAGGAGCCGATGTGAAGGGTTCAAGAGACCCTTGAAGTCATTCTGCTCTGCTTGTCACTTCAGCAGGAAGGAAAGAAGGTGAGTGAGCAGAAAAAGCAAGAAGAGGCCAGAGAAGAGAAGTAAGGGCGATGCAGAGAGAAAAACACAAAGGGTCGAGCAAAGTAAATAATAGATATCAGCAAAAATATGAAAGGAATAGGTCTGAAGGGGAGGAAACAAGAGTTAAAAAAAGAGCAGAAAAAGAAATGGAATTAACATTATTTATACATTGTAATAGGTTTAAATATATGTTGTGAGCTAAAAATGAGATTTAAGTGCCATGTAAATGTGATTCTTCAAGAGATATAGGTGTCATTTGCTGTTGATTGGTACCAATACTTGAACCACATTTAGTGCTATCAATCTGGGATTTAATCCCAGCCACCAAACAGTGTAAATGCCCCATCTGGAGGGATCCATGTATTTATTTCCTGCGGGTACAACTTTCAACTCTAGTGAGATAGCTAAGGTGTCCCAGGTTCCAACTCCTGTACAAGTGAGTTAATGCTCATACTGCAGAGATCTATCACCTTTGCATCACAAGTACCAATACTAATACATTCCTAATAAAAATTACAATAAAAAGTACTCAACCAATTTTGCACCCAGGACCCTCTCCAGCTGTCCCAACTCTGGACATGTTTGTACTATTAAAAAGACCTATAAATGTGTCTCATGTCCAGCTAATATTTAGGTAGTAGGTTGGACAAGTGGATTATTTAAAGGGCAAGCTGATTCCTGTATTAATCTGCCCTTAAAACAAGAAGATTTGAAAAATGATTCCACACCCCCATAAGGGGTATTTACAGATATGTATGGTGCACTGATTATCACTCCCAGTAAGAGGGCATTTAGAGTTTAAGAAATCTAAAGGCAGCACTAGCAGACGAGGAAACCTCTACACTGCATTCGTTTTTACTTCACTGCAGACTTAATCTGTGCACCTGGCACTGATTTTTACCACAACGGGGGAAAACAAGTAGAGTATGGATAATGTTAAGCTATGCTTGGGGTATTTGTAGAGCGCACTATCACCCGGGAGGGTGTCCGGGCATAGACCCATGGATAATATTATGTTAAGTGTATTTGTAGAGCGCTCTATCACCCGGGAGGGTGTCCGGGCATAGACCCATGGATAATATTATGTTAAGTGTATTTGTAGAGCGCACTATCACCCGGGAGGGTGTCCGGGCATAGACACATGGATAATGTATGTTATGTTAAGTGTATTTGTAGAGCGCACTATCACCCGGGATGGTGTCCTGGCATAGACACATGGATAATGTATGTTATGTTAAGTGTATTTGTAGAGCGCTCTATCACCCGGGAGGGTGTCCGGGCATAGACACATGGATAATGTTATGTTAAGTGTATTTGTAGAGCGCTCTATCACCCGGGAGGGTGTCCGGGCATAGACACATGGATAATGTTATGTGAGTGTATTTGTAGAGCGCACTATCACCCGGGAGGGTGTCCTGGCATAGACACATGGATAATGTATGTTAAGTGTATTTGTAGAGCGCTCTATCACCCGGGAGGGTGTCCGGGCATAGACACATGGATAATGTATGTTAAGTGTATTTGTAGAGCGCTCTATCACCTGGGAAGGTGTCCGGGCATAGACACATGGATAATGTTATGTTAAGTGTATTTGTAGAGCGCACTATCACCCGGGAGGGTGTCCGGGCATAGACACATGGATAATGTTATGTTAAGTGTATTTGTAGAGCGCACTATCACCCGGGAGGGTGTCCGGGCATAGACACATGGATAATGTTATGCAAGTGTATTTGTAGAGCGCACTATCACCCGGGAGGGTGTCCTGGCATAGACACATGGATAATGTTATGTTAAGTGTATTTGTAGAGCGCACTATCACCCGGGAGGGTGTCCTGGCATAGACACATGGATAATGTTATGTTAAGTGTATTTGTAGAGCGCACTATCACCCGGGAGGGTGTCCTGGCATAGACACATGGATAATGTTATGTAAGTGTATTTGTAGAGCGCACTATCACCCGGCAGGGTGTCCTGGCATAGACACATGGATAATGTTATGTTAAGTGTATTTGTAGAGCGCACTATCACCCGGGAGGGTGTCCGGGCATAGACACATGGATAATGTTATGTTAAGTGTATTTGTAGAGCGCACTATCACCCGGGAGGGTGTCCTGGCATAGACACATGGATAATGTTATGTTAAGTGTATTTGTAGAGCGCACTATCACCCGGGAGGGTGTCCTGGCATAGACACATGGATAATGTTATGTTAAGTGTATTTGTAGAGCGCACTATCACCCGGGAGGGTGTCCGGGCATAGACACATGGATAATGTTATGTTAAGTGTATTTGTAGAGCGCACTATCACCCGGCAGGGTGTCCTGGCATAGACACATGGATAATGTTATGTTAAGTGTATTTGTAGAGCGCACTATCACCCGGGAGGGTGTCCGGGCATAGACACATGGATAATGTTATGTTAAGTGTATTTGTAGAGCGCACTATCACCCGGGAGGGTGTCCTGGCATAGACACATGGATAATGTTATGTAAGTGTATTTGTAGAGCGCACTATCACCCGGCAGGGTGTCCTGGCATAGACACATGGATAATGTTATGTAAGTGTATTTGTAGAGCGCACTCTCACCTGGGAAGGTGTCCTGGCATAGACACATGGATAATGTTATGTTAAGTGTATTTGTAGAGCGCACTCTCACCTGGGAAGGTGTCCTGGCATAGACACATGGATAATGTTATGTGAGTGTATTTGTAGAGCGCACTATCACCCGGGAGGGTGTCCTGGCATAGACACATGGATAATGTTATGTTAAGTGTATTTGTAGAGCGCACTATCACCCGGGAGGGTGTCCGGGCATAGACACATGGATAATGTTATGTAAGTGTATTTGTAGAGCGCACTATCACCCGGGAGGGTGTCCTGGCATAGACACATGGATAATGTTATGTTAAGTGTATTTGTAGAGCGCACTATCACCCGGGAGGGTGTCCGGGCATAGACACATGGATAATGTTATGTTAAGTGTATTTGTAGAGCGCACTATCACCCGGGAGGGTGTCCGGGCATAGACACATGGATAATGTTATGTAAGTGTATTTGTAGAGCGCACTATCACCCGGGAGGGTGTCCTGGCATAGGCACATGGATAATGTTATGTAAGTGTATTTGTAGAGTACTCTATCACCCGGGAGGGTGTCCGGGCATAGACACATGGATAATGGTATGTTATGTTAAGTGTATTTGTAGAGCGCACTATCACCTGGGAGGGTGTCCGGGCATAGACACATGGATAATGTTATGTTATGTTAAGTGTATTTATAGAGCGCACTATCACCTGGGAAGGTGTCCGGGCATAGACACATGGCAATGTTATGTTAAGTGTATTTGTAGAGCGCACTATCACCCGGGAGGGTGTCCGGGCATAGACACATGGATAATGTTATGTTAAGTGTATTTGTAGAGCGCACTATCACCCGGGAAGGTGTCCGGGCATAGACACATGGATAATGTTATGTTAAGTGTATTTGTAGAGCGCACTATCACCCGGGAGGGTGTCCGGGCATAGACACATGGATAATGTTATGTGAGTGTATTTGTAGAGCGCTCTATCACCCGGGAGGGTGTCCGGGCATAGACACATGGATAATGTTATGTTAAGTGTATTTGTAGAGCGCACTATCACCCGGGAGGGTGTCCGGGCATAGACACATGGATAATGTTATGCAAGTGTATTTGTAGAGCGCACTATCACCCGGGAGGGTGTCCTGGCATAGACACATGGATAATGTTATGTTAAGTGTATTTGTAGAGCGCACTATCACCCGGGAGGGTGTCCTGGCATAGACACATGGATAATGTTATGTAAGTGTATTTGTAGAGCGCACTATCACCCGGCAGGGTGTCCTGGCATAGACACATGGATAATGTTATGTTAAGTGTATTTGTAGAGCGCACTATCACCCGGGAGGGTGTCCGGGCATAGACACATGGATAATGTTATGTTAAGTGTATTTGTAGAGCGCACTATCACCCGGGAGGGTGTCCTGGCATAGACACATGGATAATGTTATGTTAAGTGTATTTGTAGAGCGCACTATCACCCGGGAGGGTGTCCTGGCATAGACACATGGATAATGTTATGTTAAGTGTATTTGTAGAGCGCACTATCACCCGGGAGGGTGTCCGGGCATAGACACATGGATAATGTTATGCAAGTGTATTTGTAGAGCGCACTATCACCCGGGAGGGTGTCCGGGCATAGACACATGGATAATGTTATGTTAAGTGTATTTGTAGAGCGCACTATCACCCGGGAGGGTGTCCTGGCATAGACACATGGATAATGTTATGTTAAGTGTATTTGTAGAGCGCACTATCACCCGGGAGGGTGTCCTGGCATAGACACATGGATAATGTTATGTAAGTGTATTTGTAGAGCGCACTATCACCCGGCAGGGTGTCCTGGCATAGACACATGGATAATGTTATGTTAAGTGTATTTGTAGAGCGCACTATCACCCGGGAGGGTGTCCGGGCATAGACACATGGATAATGTTATGTTAAGTGTATTTGTAGAGCGCACTATCACCCGGGAGGGTGTCCTGGCATAGACACATGGATAATGTTATGTAAGTGTATTTGTAGAGCGCACTATCACCCGGCAGGGTGTCCTGGCATAGACACATGGATAATGTTATGTAAGTGTATTTGTAGAGCGCACTCTCACCTGGGAAGGTGTCCTGGCATAGACACATGGATAATGTTATGTTAAGTGTATTTGTAGAGCGCACTCTCACCTGGGAAGGTGTCCTGGCATAGACACATGGATAATGTTATGTTAAGTGTATTTGTAGAGCGCACTATCACCCGGGAGGGTGTCCTGGCATAGACACATGGATAATGTTATGTAAGTGTATTTGTAGAGCGCACTATCACCCGGGAGGGTGTCCTGGCATAGACACATGGATAATGTTATGTTAAGTGTATTTGTAGAGCGCACTATCACCCGGGAGGGTGTCCGGGCATAGACACATGGATAATGTTATGTAAGTGTATTTGTAGAGCGCACTATCACCCGGGAGGGTGTCCTGGCATAGACACATGGATAATGTTATGTAAGTGTATTTGTAGAGCGCACTATCACCCGGGAGGGTGTCCTGGCATAGGCACATGGATAATGTTATGTAAGTGTATTTGTAGAGTACTCTATCACCCGGGAGGGTGTCCGGGCATAGACACATGGATAATGGTATGTTATGTTAAGTGTATTTGTAGAGCGCACTATCACCCGGGAGGGTGTCCGGGCATAGACACATGGATAATGTTATGTTATGTTAAGTGTATTTATAGAGCGCACTATCACCTGGGAAGGTGTCCGGGCATAGACACATGGCAATGTTATGTTAAGTGTATTTGTAGAGCGCACTATCACCCGGGAGGGTGTCCGGGCATAGACACATGGATAATGTTATGTTAAGTGTATTTGTAGAGCGCACTATCACCCGGGAAGGTGTCCGGGCATAGACACATGGATAATGTTATGTTAAGTGTATTTGTAGAGCGCACTATCACCCGGGAAGGTGTCCGGGCATAGACACAAGGATAATGTTATGTTAAGTGTATTTGTAGAGCGCACTATCACCCGGGAAGGTGTCCGGGCATAGACACATGGATAATGTTATGTTAAGTGTATTTGTAGAGCGCACTATCACCTGGGAAGGTGTCCGGGCATAGACACATGGATAATGTTATGTTAAGTGTATTTGTAGAGCGCACTATCACCCGGGAGGGTGTCCTGGCATAGACACATGGATATTGTTATGTTAAGTGTATTTGTAGAGCGCACTATCACCCGGGAGGGTGTCCAGGCATAGACACATGGATAATGTTCTGTTATGTTAGTGTATTTGTAGAGCGCACTATCACCCGGGAAGGTGTCCGGGCATAGACACATGGATAATGTTATGTTAAGTGTATTTGTAGAGCGCACTATCACCCGGGAGGGTGTCGGGGCATAGACACATGAATAATGTTATGTTAAGTGTATTTGTAGAGCGCACTATCACCCGGGAGGGTGTCCAGGCATAGACACATGGATAATGTATGTTAAGTGTATTTGTAGAGCACTCTATCACCCGGGAAGGTGTCCGGGCATAGACACATGGATAATGTTATGTTAAGTGTATTTGTAGAGCGCACTATCACCCAGGAAGGTGTCCGGGCATAGACACATGGATAATGTTATGTTAAGTGTATTTGTAGAGCGCACTATCACCTGGAAAGGTGTCCGGGCATAGACACATGGATAATGTTATGTTAAGTGTATTTGTAGAGCGCACTATCACCCGGGAGGGTGTCCGGGCATAGACACATGGATAATGTTATGTTAAGTGTATTTGTAGAGCGCACTATCACCCAGGAAGGTGTCCGGGCATAGACACATGGATAATGTTATGTTAAGTGTATTTGTCGAGCGCACTATCACCTGGGAAGGTGTCCGGGCATAGACACATGGATAATGTTATGTTAAGTGTATTTGTAGAGCGCACTATCACCTGGGAAGGTGTCCGGGCATAGACACATGGCAATGTTATGTTAAGTGTATTTGTAGAGCGCACTATCACCCGGGAGAGTGTCCGGGCATAGACACATGGCAATGTTATGTTAAGTGTATTTGTAGAGCGCACTATCACCCGGGAAGGTGTCCGGGCATAGACTCATGGATAATGTTATGTTAAGTGTATTTGTAGAGCGCACTATCACCAGGGAAGGTGTCTGGGCATAGACACATGGATAATGTTATGTTAAGTGTATTTGTAGAGCGCACTATCACCCGGGAGGGTGTCCGGGCATCGACACATGGATAATGTTATGTTAAGTGTATTTGCAGAGCGCACTATCACCCGGGAGGGTGTCCGGGCATAGACACATGGATAATGGTATGTTAAGTGTATTTGTAGAGCAATCTATCACCCGGGAGGGTGTCCGGGCATAGACACATGGATAATGGTATGTTAAGTGTATTTGTAGAGCGCACTATCACCCGGGAGGGTGTCCGGGCATAGACACATGGATAATGTATGTTAAGTGTATTTGTAGAGCACTCTATCACCCGGGAGGGTGTCCTGGCATAGACACATGGATAATGTTATGTTAAGTGTATTTGTAGAGCACTCTATCACCCGGGAGGGTGTCCGGGCATAGACACATGGATAATGGTATGTTAAGTGTATTTGTAGAGCGCACTATCACCCGGGAGGGTGTCCGGGCATAGACACATGGATAATGTATGTTAAGTGTATTTGTAGAGCACTCTATCACTCGGGAGGGTGTCCGGGCATAGACACATGGATAATGGTATGTTAAGTGTATTTGTAGAGCACTCTATCACCCGGGAAGGTGTCCGGGCATAGACACATGGATAATGTTATGTAAGTGTATTTTTAGAGCACTCTATCACCCGGGAGTGTGTCCGGGCATAGACACATGTATAATGTTATGTTAAGTGTATTTGTAGAGCACTCTATCACCCGGGAAGGTGTCCGGGCATAGACACATGGATAATGTATGTTAAGTGTATTTGTAGAGCACTCTATTACCCGGGAAGGTGTCCGGGCATAGACACATGGATAATGTATGTTAAGTGTATTTGTAGAGCACTCTATCACCCGGGAAGGTGTCCCGGCATAGACACATGGATAATGTTATGTAAGTGTATTTGTAGAGCGCTCTATCACCAGGGAGGGTGTCCGGGCATAGACACATGGATAATGTTATGTAAGTGTGTTAGACCTGGCACCTTGGCGTGAGTTTCCCTTCCACTTTTTGCTGTTGTGCCTCAAATGTTTTGCTGGTGTCTGCTACTCAGGGCACTGCGCCACGGCCAACCCGTGCCGCAGTGCAAGTGCACCCTACTGTAAAGTGTACATGTGATTGATGTCCATGATTGGTTCATTGGATTTACTGTTAGTCCCTAGTAAAGTGCACCAGGAGTGCCAGGGCTTGTGAATGCCAACACTGCTAGTGGGCCTGCAGCGCTGGTTGCGCCACCCACAGAAGCAGCCTTAAAATGTGTCTAGGGTCTGCCATTGCAGAACCTGCGTGCAGTCTGGTACTGTCATGCTGGCTGGGCAAGTGCACACACTTGCCAGCCCCCAAATCTTCCCTTAACTTCATATTAGTCACCCCTATGGTAGGCCTGAGGGCAGGGTGCATTGTAAGTGTAAGGTAGAACATGCCCTGATGTGTGTGGCATGTTCTAATAGTGAATTACTGCCAAATTCGTTTTTCACTATTGTAAGGCTACCAGTTCCCTTCTAGGCCAGATGGGCTGCTGGAATTATTACACTCTATAATCCCAGCAGGCTCAGGGAACATGGTAGAAATTCATGTTTAGTATGCCTGAACTCAGAATAATAAAATACTTCTTTTAGTAAAGTTTATTTTAATATCCTGGGTTTGCAAATGCTACTTTTAGAAAGTTAGCATTTGCTGGCCTAACCATTTCAGCCCGCCTCTGCTTGGATGTGGATCTGACTGTCTGGTGTGTGTGAGTGACAGGGCTGGGAGTTGACAGGTAGTGATTAGCAGGATGACCCCTTAGTGGGTGGTGGGAGTTTCCCCTGAATGATGCATCAGGCTGTGCCCCTGCCTCCACAATGCTGGCTCCGCCCTCCTGGGGAGCGACTGATGACTCAGCCTGCACCTGGCCCAGGAAGGCCCGAAGCTTGTCAACAAAGTGCTCAAGCTGCCCCTGTCTTCACAATGCCGGCTCCGCCCCCCTGGGGAGCGGCTGATGTGCCTGCCCTCACACTGAATGCAGAAGCCAGAAGTACCCACAACAAGTGCTCAGAGACTGGAGAAGTTATGCAGAGGCCCCCCTGGCTTGCTAGAACAAAAGAAACTGGGTATAAAAGAAGGAGCCCTGCTCCTTGTAAATTAGATCCTGTTTGCGCTACAGAAGAAACTCTGCCCGAAGAGAAGGACCTGGAAGGACTACAAGGAGGAGTGCTGACTCTGGCCCGTGTCTGGTGCCTTGCTGCCAAAGGAGAGGAAGAAGAAGAGACTACAAGAGACTTTTGCTTTTTATTTTAAACTTTGTGCCAAACTCTGCTGAAAGATCTCCAAGGGCTTGCCTGTGAACTTGCCCCCTGACCAGCGCCCCAGGAACAGTGGGCGCTACCCCCGTCTGGAAGAGGAACAGCTGCTGTGTATTGTCGACTCTGCATCACCGCCCTAAAGGACCTGTGCTAACCCCTGTCCTGCCAAGCACCGTAAATTCCTGCCGTCGCAGCTCGCACCGCAAAGGTCAGCCCTGTCTGACCCCAGCCCCGTGACTGGCTCCCCGACCGGAAGAGACAACGCAAAGCAGAGGACCTGTCCGGTCCGATCACCACCTTCTGCTGCCCCCGCGCCGTGGAAAGTAAAGAGAAGACGGACTTCAGTACGTGTGCCCATCGGGAGGAAAGAGCCCTGCAGAGACCCTCGCAATCCGCTGCACCCCTCTCCAGGCGAACCCAAGACGCAGCCCCTGCCTGTAAGCCTGTGTCCCCTGAACACCGCCAACCTCGAGGTTAGTGCTCCTGTGGTCTCTGTGCCGCGTCACCCTCCTGGAAGGCACCGCAACAGGGACGTCTGCCTGGCATCGGCCGCACCGAAGCTTAAAGGACACGAAGGTATTGTGTGCTAAGCGAGCAGCATATTAGCCCGCGCTGTGTGCTCTCAATTGTATGCCCAGCCTGACTGTCCGCTTCTACGTTTGACACTACACCGGGCGCATCCTGATAACAAAGTGAACTGAGCCCGTGATGTGCGCTGAGAGTGTGCTGTTCTCTTAGAGCTTGTGCGCACCGTACCCTGCTTGTACGCCCCGCACTGCCAGCTCTGACTGTCTGCGTCTGAGTTGAAAACAGAACTGTACGCCAGTGGTGCGCTGCTATTGTGCATTGAGTACGCTCCTATTTTGCCGAGAACAGTGCGCTGTCAACCCGGTGGATGGTACGTCTCGTATCTGCCCTTCACAGCACTCTCGACGTACGCCAGCTCACGCGAGAAGCGTGAGGTTTAGGAGGGCTTGTCCCAAGAGCCGTACACAACGTACCAGGAGCGCTACCGAGCGCACAGACCTGAAAGGAAGTGAGAAAGCATTCAGAAAGCATTCAGAAGGGCATATAAAGACTTGAACATTACGAAAAAAGAACTGTGGCCACTTAAATAACAGTAACTGGAACCTCGCAATCCTTTAAAGTAACAAACTGTATTTACAAGCCTGATTTTAAAAATATATAAAGAGAATATATTTTTTACTACAAAACAGTTTGGTGTCATTGTGTGGTGGGTTGGTTGTGATGGTATGATATTGCAAATGTTTAACCCTATGTGCCCCAGAGATTAGCCTAGACTGCTTGCGCCACACTACCTAGAGGGTAAGCAGAGGTTGTTCTTAGAGGTAACCCTCAGCCCTGACGGGGAAGAGAGAAGCCCTGGTTGTCGCCAGTGCTGCACTGCGCCAACTAGAGACTCCCCCTTCCTACAAAGTGTATTTGTAGAGCGCTCTATCACCCGGGAGGGTGTCCGGGCATAGACACATGGATAATGTTACGTTAAGTGTATTTGTAGAGCGCACTATCACCCGGGAGGGTGTCCGGGCATAGACACAGGGATAATGTTATGTAAGTGTATTTGTAGAGCGCACTATCACCCGGGAGGATGTCCTGGCATAGACACATGGATAATGTTATGTAAGTGTATTTGTAGAGCGCACTATCACCCGGCAGGGTGTCCTGGCATAGACACATGGATAATGTTATGTAAGTGTATTTGTAGAGCGCACTCTCACCTGGGAAGGTGTCCTGGCATAGACACATGGATAATGTTATGTTAAGTGTATTTGTAGAGCGCACTCTCACCTGGGAAGGTGTCCTGGCATAGACACATGGATAATGTTATGTAAGTGTATTTGTAGAGCGCACTATCACCCGGCAGGGTGTCTTGGCATAGACACATGGATAATGTTATGTAAGTGTATTTGTAGAGCGCACTATCACCCGGCAGGGTGTCTTGGCATAGACACATGGATAATGTTATGTAAGTGTATTTGTAGAGCGCACTCTTACCTGGGAAGGTGTCCTGGCATAGACACATGGATAATGTTATGTAAGTGTATTTGTAGAGCGCACTATCACCCGGGAGGGTGTCCTGGCATAGACACATGGATAATGTTATGTAAGTGTATTTGTAGAGCGCACTATCACCCGGGAGGGTGTCCTGGCATAGGCACATGGATAATGTTATGTAAGTGTATTTGTAGAGCGCTCTATCACCAGGGAGGGTGTCCTGGCATAGACACATTGATAATGTTATTTTAAGTGTATTTGTAGAGTACTCTATCACCCGGGAGGGTGTCCGGGCATAGACACATAGATAATGGTATGTTATGTTAAGTGTATTTGTAGAGCGCACTATCACCTGGGAGGGTGTCCTGGCATAGACACATGGATAATGTTATGTTATGTTAAGTGTTTTTGTAGAGCGCACTATCACCAGGGAGGGTGTCCTGGCATAGACACATGGATAATGTTATGTTAAGTGTATTTGTAGAGCGCACTACCACCCGGGAGGGTGTCCGGGCATAGACACATGGATAATGTTATGTTAAGTGTATTTGCAGAGCGCACTATCACCCGGGAGGGTGTCCTGGCATAGACACAAGGATAATGTTATGTTAAGTGTATTTGTAGAGCGCACTATCACCCGGGAAGGTGTCCTGGCATAGACACATGGATAATGTTATGTTAAGTGTATTTGTAGAGCGCACTATCACCCGGGAGGGTGTCCGGGCATAGACACATGGATAATGTTATGTTAAGTGTATTTGTAGAGCGCATTATCACCCGGGAGGGTGTCCGGGCATAGACACATGGATAATGTTATGTAAAGTGTATTTGTAGAGCGCACTATCACCCGGGAGGGTGTCCGGGCATAGACACATGGATAATGTTATGTTAAGTTTATTTGTAGAGCGCACTATCACCCGGGAAGGTGTCCGGGCATAGACACATGGATAATGTTATGTTAAGTGTATTTGTAGAGCGCACTATCACCCGGGAATGTGTCCGGGCATAGACACATGGATAATGTTATGTTAAGTGTATTTGTAGAGCGCACTATCACCCGGGAAGGTGTCCGGGCATAGACACATGGATAATGTTATGTTAAGTGTATTTGTGGAGCGCACTATCACCCGGGAGGGTGTCCGCGCATAGACACATGGATAATGTTCTGTTAAGTGTATTTGTAGAGCGCACTATCACCAGGGAGGGTGTCCTGGCATAGACACATGGATAATGTTATGTTAAGTGTATTTGTAGAGCGCACTATCACCCGGGAGGGTGTCCGGGCATAGACACATGGATAATGTTATGTTAAGTGTATTTGTAGAGCGCACTATCACCAGGGAGGGTGTCTGGGCATAGACACAAGGATAATGTTATGTTAAGTGTATTTGTAGAGCGCACTATCACCTGGGAAGGTGTCCGGGCATAGACACATGGCAATGTTATGTTAAGTGTATTTGTAGAGCGCACTATCACCCGGGAGGGTGTCCGGGCATTGACACATGGCAATGTCATGTTAAGTGTATTTGTAGAGCGCACTATCACCCGGGAAGGTGTCCAGGCATAGACACATGGATAATTTTATGTTAAGTGTATTTGTAGAGCGCACTATCACCAGGGAAGGTGTCCGGGTATAGACACATGGATAATGTTATGTTAAGTGTATTTGTAGAGCACTCTATTACCCGGGAAGGTGTCCGGGCATAGACACATGGATAATGTTATGTTAAGTGTATTTGTAGAGCGCACTATCAACCGGGAGGGTGTCTGGGCATAGACACATGGATAATGTTATGTTAAGTGTATTTGTAGAGCGCACTCTCACCCGGGAGGGTGTCCGGGCATAGACACATGGATAATGTTATGTTAAGTGTATTTGTAGAGCGCACTATCACCCGGGAGGGTGTCCGGGCATAGACACATGGATAATGTTATGTTAAGTGTATTTGTAGAGCGCACTATCACCCGGGAAGGTGTCCGGGCATAGACACATGGATAATGTTATGTTAAGTGTATTTGTAGAGCGCACTATCACCCGGGAGGGTGTCCTGGCATAGACACATGGATATTGTTATGTTAAGTGTATTTGTAGAGCGCACTATCACCCGGGAGGGTGTCCAGGCATAGACACATGGATAATGTTCTGTTATGTTAGTGTATTTGTAGAGCGCACTATCACCCGGGAAGGTGTCCGGGCATAGACACATGGATAATGTTATGTTAAGTGTATTTGTAGATCGCACTATCACCCGGGAGGGTGTCCGGGCATAGACACATGAATAATGTTATGTTAAGTGTATTTGTAGAGCGCACTATCACCCGGGAGGGTGTCCGGGCATAGACACATGGATAATGTTATGTTAAGTGTATTTATAGAGCGCACTATCACCTGGGAAGGTGTCCGGGCATAGACACATGGCAATGTTATGTTAAGTGTATTTGTAGAGCGCACTATCACCCGGGAGGGTTTCCGGGCATAGACACATGGATAATGTTATGTTAAGTGTATTTGTAGAGCGCACTATCACCCGGGAAGGTGTCCGGGCATAGACACATGGATAATGTTATGTTAAGTGTATTTGTAGAGCGCACTATCACCCGGGAAGGTGTCCGGGCATAGACACATGGATAATGTTATGTTAAGTGTATTTGTAGAGCGCACTATCACCTGGGAAGGTGTCCGGGCATAGACACATGGATAATGTTATGTTAAGTGTATTTGTAGAGCGCACTATCACCCGGGAAGGTGTCCGGGCATAGACACATGGATAATGTTATGTTAAGTGTATTTGTAGAGCGCACTATCACCCGGGAGGGTGTCCGGGCATAGACACATGGATAATGTTATGTTAAGTGTGTTTCTAGAGCGCACTATCACCTGGGAAGGTGTCCGGGCATAGACACATGGCAATGTTATGTTAAGTGTATTTGTAGAGCGCACTATCACCCGGGAAGGTGTCCGGGCATAGACTCATGGATAATGTTATGTTAAGTGTATTTGTAGAGCGCACTATCACCAGGGAAGGTGTCTGGGCATAGACACATGGATAATGTTATATTAAGTGTATTTGTAGAGCGCACTATCACCCGGGAGGGTGTCCGGGCATAGACACATAGATAATGTTATGTTAAGTGTATTTGCAGAGCGCACTATCACCCGGGAGGGTGTCCGGGCATAGACACATGGATAATGGTATGTTAAGTGTATTTGTAGAGCACTCTATCACCCGGGAGGGTGTCCGGGCATAGACACATGGATAATGGTATGTTAAGTGTATTTGTAGAGCGCACTATCACCCGGGAGGGTGTCCGGGCATAGACACATGGATAATGTATGTTAAGTATATTTGTAGAGCACTCATTCACCCGGGAGGGTGTCCTGGCATAGACACATAGATAATGTTATGTTAAGTGTATTTGTAGAGCACTCTATCACCCGGGAGGGTGTCCGGGCATAGACACATGGATAATGGTATGTTAAGTGTATTTGTAGAGCGCACTATCACCCGGGAGGGTGTCCGGGCATAGACACATGGATAATGTATGTTAAGTGTATTTGTAGAGCACTCTATCACTCGGGAGGGTGTCCGGGCATAGACACATGGATAATGGTATGTTAAGTGTATTTGTAGAGCACTCTATCACCCGGGAAGGTGTCCGGGCATAGACACATGGATAATGTTATGTAAGTGTATTTGTAGAGCACTCTATCACCCGGGAGGGTGTCCGGGCATAGACACATGTATAATGTTATGTTAAGTGTATTTGTAGAGCACTCTATCACCCGGGAAGGTGTCCGGGCATAGACACATGGATAATGTTATGTAAGTGTATTTGTAGAGCGCACTCTCACCTGGGAAGGTGTCCTGGCATAGACACATGTATAATGTTATGTTAAGTGTATTTGTAGAGCGCACTCTCACCTGGGAAGGTGTCCTGGCATAGACACATGGATAATGTTATGTAAGTGTATTTGTAGAGCGCACTATCACCCGGGAGGGTGTCCTGGCATAGACACATGGATAATGTTATGTAAGTGTATTTGTAGAGCGCACTATCACCCGGGAGGGTGTCCTGGCATAGGCACATGGATAATGTTATGTAAGTGTATTAGTAGAGCGCTCTATCACCAGGGAGGGTGTCCTGGCATAGACACATGGATAATGTTATGTTAAGTGTATTTGTAGAGCGCACTCTCACCTGGGAAGGTGTCCTGGCATAGACACATGGATAATGTTATGTAAGTGTATTTGTAGAGCGCACTATCACCCGGGAGGGTGTCCTGGCATAGACACATGGATAATGTTATGTAAGTGTATTTGTAGAGCGCACTATCACCCGGGAGGGTGTCCTGGCATAGGCACATGGATAATGTTATGTAAGTGTATTAGTAGAGCGCTCTATCACCAGGGAGGGTGTCCGGGCATAGACACATTGATAATGTTATTTTAAGTGTATTTGTAGAGTACTCTATCACCCGGGAGGGTGTCCGGGCATAGACACATGGATAATGGTATGTTATGTTAAGTGTATTTGTAGAGCGCACTATCACCTGGGAGGGTGTCCGGGCATAGACACATGGATAATGTTATGTTATGTTAAGTGTATTTATAGAGCGCACTATCACCTGGGAAGGTGTCCGGGCATAGACACATGGCAATGTTATGTTAAGTGTATTTGTAGAGCGCACTATCACCCGGGAGGGTGTCCGGGCATAGACACATGGATAATGTTATGTTAAGTGTATTTGTAGAGCGCACTATCACCCGGGAAGGTGTCCGGGCATAGACACATGGATAATGTTATGTTAAGTGTATTTGTAGAGCGCACTATCACCCGGGAAGGTGTCCGGGCATAGACACATGGATAATGTTATGTTAAGTGTATTTGTAGAGCGCACTATCACCCGGGAGGGTGTCCTGGCATAGACACATGGATATTGTTATGTTAAGTGTATTTGTAGAGCGCACTATCACCTGGGAAGGTGTCCGGGCATAGACACATGGATAATGTTATGTTAAGTGTATTTGTAGAGCGCACTATCACCCGGGAAGGTGTCCGGGCATAGACACATGGATAATGTTATGTTAAGTGTATTTGTAGAGCGCACTATCACCCGGGAGGGTGTCCGGGCATAGACACATGGATAATGTTATGTTAAGTGTGTTTCTAGAGCGCACTATCACCTGGGAAGGTGTCCGGGCATAGACACATGGCAATGTTATGTTAAGTGTATTTGTAGAGCGCACTATCACCCGGGAGAGTGTCCGGGCATAGACACATGGCAATGTTATGTTAAGTGTATTTGTAGAGCGCACTATCACCCGGGAAGGTGTCCGGGCATAGAATCATGGATGATGTTATGTTAAGTGTATTTGTAGAGCGCACTATCACCAGGGAAGGTGTCTGGGCATAGACACATGGATAATGTTATGTTAAGTGTATTTGTAGAGCGCACTATCACCCGGGAGGGTGTCCGGGCATAGACACATGGATAATGTTATGTTAAGTGTATTTGCAGAGCGCACTATCACCCGGGAGGGTGTCCGGGCATAGACACATGGATAATGGTATGTTAAGTGTATTTGTAGAGCACTCTATCACCCGGGAGGGTGTCCGGGCATAGACACATGGATAATGGTATGTTAAGTGTATTTGTAGAGCGCACTATCACCCGGGAGGGTGTCCGGGCATAGACACATGGATAATGTATGTTAAGTGTATTTGTAGAGCACTCTATCACCCGGGAGGGTGTCCTGGCATAGACACATGGATAATGTTATGTTAAGTGTATTTGTAGAGCACTCTATCACCCGGGAGGGTGTCCGGGCATAGACACATGGATAATGGTATGTTAAGTGTATTTGTAGAGCGCACTATCACCCGGGAGGGTGTCCGGGCATAGACACATGGATAATGTATGTTAAGTGTATTTGTAGAGCACTCTATCACCCGGGAAGGTGTCCTGGCATAGACACATGGATAATGTTATGTAAGTGTATTTGTAGAGCGCACTATCACTCGGGAGGGTGTCCGGGCATAGACACATGGATAATGGTATGTTAAGTGTATTTGTAGAGCACTCTATCACCCGGGAAGGTGTCCGGGCATAGACACATGGATAATGTTATGTAAGTGTATTTGTAGAGCACTCTATCACCCGGGAGGGTGTCCGGGCATAGACACATGTATAATGTTATGTTAAGTGTATTTGTAGAGCACTCTATCACCCGGGAAGGTGTCCGGGCATAGACACATGGATAATGTTATGTAAGTGTATTTGTAGAGCGCACTATCACCCGGGAAGGTGTCTGGGCATAGACACATGGATAATGTTATGTGAGTGTCTTTGTAGAGCGCTCTATCACCCGGGAGGGTGTCCGGGCATAGACACATGGATAATGTTATGTTAAGTGTATTTGTAGAGCGCACTATCACCCGGGAGGGTGTCCGGGCATAGACACAGGGATAATGTTATGCAAGTGTATTTGTAGAGCGCACTATCACCCGGGAGGGTGTCCTGGCATAGACACATGGATAATGTTATGTAAGTGTATTTGTAGAGCGCACTATCACCCGGGAAGGTGTCCTGGCATAGACACATGGATAACGTTATGTTAAGTGTATTTGTAGAGCGCACTCTCACCTGGGAAGGTGTCCTGGCATAGACACATGGATAATGTTATGTAAGTGTATTTGTAGAGCGCACTATCACCCGGGAGGGTGTCCTGACATAGACACATGGATAATGTTATGTAAGTGTATTTGTAGAGCGCACTCTCACCTGGGAAGGTGTCCTGGCATAGACACATGGATAATGTTATGTAAGTGTATTTGTAGAGCGCACTATCACCCGGGAGGGTGTCCTGGCATAGACACATGGATAATGTTATGTAAGTGTTTTTGTAGAGCGCACTATCACCCGGGAGGGTGTCCTGGCATAGACACATGGATAATGTTATGTTAAGTGTATTTGTAGAGCGCACTACCACCCGGGAGGGTGTCCGGGCATAGACACATGGATAATGTTATGTTAAGTGTATTTGTAGAGCGCACTATCACCCGGGAGGGTGTCCTGGCATAGACACATTGATAATGTTATTTTAAGTGTATTTGTAGAGTACTCTATCACCCGGGAGGGTGTCCGGGCATAGACACATGGATAATGTTATGTAAGTGTTTTTGTAGAGCGCACTATCACCCGGGAGGGTGTCCTGGCATAGACACATGGATAATGTTATGTTAAGTGTATTTGTAGAGCGCACTACCACCCGGGAGGGTGTCCGGGCATAGACACATGGATAATGTTATGTTAAGTGTATTTGTAGAGCGCACTATCACCTGGGAGGGTGTCCGGGCATAGACACATGGATAATGTTATGTTATGTTAAGTGTTTTTGTAGAGCGCACTATCACCAGGGAGGGTGTCCTGGCATAGACACATGGATAATGTTATGTTAAGTGTATTTGTAGAGCGCACTACCACCCGGGAGGGTGTCCGGGCATAGACACATGGATAATGTTATGTTAAGTGTATTTGCAGAGCGCACTATCACCCGGGAGGGTGTCCTGGCATAGACACATGGATAATGTTATGTTAAGTGTATTTGTAGAGCGCACTATCACCCCGGAAGGTGTCCTGGCATAGACACATGGATAATGTTATGTTAAGTGGATTTGTAGAGCGCACTATCACCCGGGAGGGTGTCCGGGCATAGACACATGGATAATGTTATGTTAAGTGTATTTGTAGAGCGCATTATCACCCGGGAGGGTGTCCGGGCATAGACACATGGATAATGTTATGTTAAGTGTATTTGTAGAGCGCACTATCACCCGGGAGGGTGTCCGGGCATAGACACATGGATAATGTTATGTTAAGTTTATTTGTAGAGCGCACTATCACCCGGGAAGGTGTCCGGGCATAGACACATGGATAATGTTATGTTAAGTGTATTTGTAGAGCGCACTATCACCCGGGAAGGTGTCCGGGCATAGACACATGGATAATGTTATGTTAAGTGTATTTGTAGAGCGCACTATCACCCGGGAAGGTGTCCGGGCATAGACACATGGATAATGTTATGTTAAGTGTATTTGTAGAGCGCACTATCACCCGGGAGGGTGTCCGGGCATAGACACATGGATAATGTTCTGTTAAGTGTATTTGTAGAGCACACTATCACCAGGGAGGGTGTCCTGGCATAGACACATGGATAATGTTATGTTAAGTGTATTTGTAGAGCGCACTATCACCAGGGAGGGTGTCTGGGCATAGACACAAGGATAATGTTATGTTAAGTGTATTTGTAGAGCGCACTATCACCTGGGAAGGTGTCCGGGCATAGACACATGGCAATGTTATGTTAAGTGTATTTGTAGAGCGCACTATCACCCGGGAGGGTGTCCGGGCATAGACACATGGCAATGTTATGTTAAGTGTATTTGTAGAGCGCACTATCACCCGGGAAGGTGTCCAGGCATAGACACATGGATAATGTTATGTTAAGTGTATTTGTAGAGCGCACTATCACCAGGGAAGGTGTCCGGGCATAGACACATGGATAATGTTATGTTAAGTGTATTTGTAGAGCACTCTATTACCCGGAAGGTGTCCGGGCATAGACACATGGATAATGTTATGTTAAGTGTATTTGTAGAGCGCACTATCACCCGGGAGGGTGTCTGGGCATAGACACATGGATAATGTTATGTTAAGTGTATTTGTAGAGCGCACTATCACCCGGGAGGGTGTCCGGGCATAGACATATGGATAATGTTATGTTAAGTGTATTTGTAGAGCGCACTATCACCCGGGAGGGTGTCCGGGCATAGACACATGGATAATGTTATGTTAAGTGTATTTGTAGAGCACTCTATCACCCGGGAGGGTGTCCGGGCATAGACACATGGATAATGGTATGTTAAGTTTATTTATAGAGCGCACTATCACCCGGGAGGGTGTCCGGGCATAGACACATGGATCCTGGCCTTCCGCGGGAGCTCTCATCTAAGCCCTGATGATTTTAAAGATTTTTTGTGCTTAACTTTGTGTCCTATCATTTTAATTAAAAACTTACCTACCCTCGCCGGGACCTCTCCTTGCCTCGTTTTCCCCCGCGCAGCCGAGGTAGACGCTGCAGCGAGGTCAGCCTCTCTCGCTCGCCGCCATCAGCGAGCCGCCCCCCGAGCCACGCCTGTTGGACCCGGCCTCATGGCGTGGTCCTACCCCTCCCGCATGGCGGGCCCAGGACGACATCAGCCCTCCTCCGGACCCCGGGCGGCCCCTTCTGCCCGACCCTGCACGCCCCAACACCACAGATCCGGCTACCATCCCGGATCCCCATCATCGGCCTGGCCCCAGCGTAGGCCCCTCACGACCTAAGCACGAGGCCGGGCCCGACTCCATCTTGGGCCCACCACGTCACGACCGCGTGGCCTCGGCCCCAGCCTCGGCCCCAGCGAAGCCCAGACATCGAGGCACCAAGATCCACCCAGGTGGTCGAGTGGCCACTCAACAGATCCCGGAGGGAGAGGAGTTTCGATGGCCCTCCAGCCGTCCCCGGACGCCTGGTATCGATCGCCCTCTGGCCTCCCTGGGCGCTGGCTCCACCCCCCTGCTGGGTGTCTGGACACCATCATCTCGGCCCCTCTGGCCCCCAGGCGCGAGGGTCCAGACATCAAAGGACCTCCGTCCTATATCTGGGCCCGCCCCGGAGTAGGACGCCAGTTGTATCCTGGACTGGAAGCCCTGTTGACGCTGTCACGGCCGACACCAGACGAACTCATCCGTAACCCGACGACCTCTTGAGGGCCTGCTGGCACTGCCGCGGCCTACCTTGCTGAACCTACCGAGAGCCTGCTGGCGCTGCCGCGGCCTACCTTGCTGAAACCATCTTGAGAGCCTGCTGGCGCTGCCGCGGCCTACCTTGCTGAACCTACCGAGAGCCTGCTGGCGCTGCCGCGGCCTACCTTGCTGAAACATCTGAAAGCCTGCTGGCGCTGCCGCGGCCTACCTCGCTGAAACCATCCTGCAAACCTGCTGGCGCTGCCGCGGCCTACCTCGCTGAAACCATCCTGCAAGCCTGCTGGCGCTGCCGCGGCTCGACCTCTCGGAACCCCCCGGCTCGAGGATTGAGAGCTGTGCGTAGGGTATCCCGTCCTCCGCCCAGAGTAAGACTGTCCCGCTACCTTACCCCCTTTTACGAGACTTTACAGATCTCTCGATCTGCTTGTACATACTACCAAGAACCCGCAACCTTTTACTAGCTATAAAAGCTTAAGAACTTGACCTCTCGAATGGTGTCCATCTGTAGTGTTGTGATTACTCTACTGTATGATCCTAGGAGAGGACCCTCACTCAGGAGGCCTCTCGGTAACCGCTCGGCTACTTCTCGACAGAGAGGTGGACCTAGGGGTGGCCAGTCAGACATCTTCTGCCTCCCCCAGGGTAGAGCGCACTATCACCCGGGAGGGAGTCCGGGCATAGACACATGGATAATGTTCTGTTAAGTGTATTTGTAGAGCGCACTATCACCAGGGAGGGTGTCCTGGCATAGACACATGGATAATGTTATGTTAAGTGTATTTGTAGAGCGCACTATCACTAAGCATGAGCGCAAAATCCGCTCCGATCGCGGATTTTGCGGATTTTCGGCAAATCCGCGATCCGCGAACTCTCGCGAATTTGCCGAAAATCCGCAATCCGCGATCGGAGCGGATTTTGCGGTCAAAAGTTCAAGCGAGCCTAATTAACGATGGCGCCGGCAAGCTGCCAGCGCCATCCTGCAATAGTTACTTAATTAGCTTCAACAGGAAGCTCTAATAGATAAGATACAGCAGGGGCTCGAGCGCCTGCTTTATTTTAACAGTTGGAGCTTCCTGTTGAAGCTAATTAAGTAACTATTGCAGGATGGCGCTGGCAGCTTGCCGGCGCCATCGTAAATTATTTCAACGGTGGTGTCTTTTGAATAAATATGAAGGGCAGGGTTCATTCGGGCACGACGGTCCTGGCACAAAAAAATAAACCTCAACAGGAAACACTTGCAGATATCAATAAAGCATGTGCCCTAGTTGAAGCTTAAATTCAGTGACTCATTCATCAGCCCAAAAATTAATCTGCTGTTCTGATCGGTCTCTGCCCTTTTATACACACAAGAGGCATGCTCGCATGGACGCCCCGTCCGTTTGGCCCCGCCCACACACTCGAGGTGTGCACCGTCTTCCCGCCATTTACCCACTATGACGGACATTTCACTCAAGGGACCCCTGCGCACTTCGGCGCGATTGCATAGTAACACACACTTGGCCGCTGGAACTAGTTGAAGCGCAAATGCAGTGACTCATTCATCAGCCCAAAAAAAATCGTGAGCGTTGGGAGGCTGGGCAGATGTGCCTTCTTCCCAAATATACCATCGAAAATCCGCTGTGATGCTGCTCTGATCGGTCTCTGACCTTTTAGACACACAAGAGGCATGTGCGCTCGCGTGGAAGCCCCGTCCGTTTGGCCCCGCCCACACACTCGATGAAGCCCCGCCCCCCAATCCGCAAATCCGCTAAATCCGCGGATTTTGCGGATCCACGATCCGTGGATCCGCTAAATCCGCGAATCGTGGATCCGCAAAATCCGCCCATGCTTAACTATCACCAGGGAGGGTGTCTGGGCATAGACACAAGGATAATGTTATGTTAAGTGTATTTGTAGAGCGCACTATCACCTGGGAAGGTGTCCGGGCATAGACACATGGCAATGTTATGTTAAGTGTATTTGTAGAGCGCACTATCACCCGGGAGGGTGTCCGGGCATAGACACATGGCAATGTTATGTTAAGTGTATTTGTAGAGCGCACTATCACCCGGGAAGGTGTCCAGGCATAGACACATGGATAATGTTATGTTAAGTGTATTTGTAGAGCGCACTATCACCAGGGAAGGTGTCCGGGCATAGACACATGGATAATGTTATGTTAAGTGTATTTGTAGAGCACTCTATTACCCGGGAAGGTGTCCGGGCATAGACACATGGATAATGTTATGTTAAGTGTATTTGTAGAGCGCACTATCACCAGGGAAGGTGTCTGGGCATAGACACATGGATAATGTTATGTTAGGTGTATTTGTAGAGCGCACTATCACCCGGGAGGGTGTCTGGGCATAGACACATGGATAATGTTATGTTAAGTGTATTTGTAGAGCGCACTATCACCCGGGAGGGTGTCCGGGCATAGACACATGGATAATGGTATGTTAAGTGTATTTGTAGAGCGCACTATCACCCGGGAGGGTGTCCGGGCATAGACACATGGATCCTGGCCTTCCGCGGGAGCTCTCATCTAAGCCCTGATGATTTTAAAGATTTTTTGTGCTTAACTTTGTGTCCTATCATTTTAATTAAAAACTTACCTACCCTCGCCAGGACCTCTCCTTGCCTCGTTTTCCCCCGCGCAGCCGAGGTAGACGCTGCAGCGAGGTCAGCCTCTCTCGCTCGCCGCCATCAGCGAGCCGCCCCCCGAGCCACGCCCACTCTCATCTGGCCACGCCCACTTTGGGGTTAAAGGTAGGAGCTGACTACTAGCTCGCCCACTGGATCCTCCCCTGCCTTCCGCGGGAGATCTCATCTAAGCCCTGATGATTTTAAAGATTTTTTGTGCTTAACTTTGTGTCCTATCATTTTAATTAAAAACTTACCTACCCTCGCAGGGACCTCTCCTTGCCTCGTTTTCCCCCGCGCAGCCGAGGTAGACGCTGCAGCGGGGGGAGCCTCTCTCGCTCGCCGCCATCAGCGAGCCGCCCCCCGAGCCACGTCCACTCTCATCTGGCCACGCCCACTTTGGGGTTAAAGGTAGGAGCTGACTACTAGCTCGCCCACTGGATCCTCCCCTGCCTTCCGCGGGAGCTCTCATCTAAGCCCTGATGATTTTAAAGATTTTTTGTGCTTAACTTTGTGTCCTATCATTTTAATTAAAAACTTACCTACCCTCGCAGGGACCTCTCCTTGCCTTGTTTTCCCCCGCGCAGCCGAGGTAGACGCTGCAGCGGGGTCAGCCTCTCTCGCTCGCCGCCATCAGCGAGCCGCCCCCGAGCCACGCCCACTCTCATCTCGCCACGCCCTGAACGGCCCTATATATCATGTGCTTCCCCCGTTCGCGCAGCGGACGGGCGCAGCGGGCGTGCCGTTTGCGCGCCAAAGGCGCGCCTAAGGCAAGCCCGTCTGCGCCCGTCCGCGGCCAGACGGGCCCAGGGCCCCGAGATGCTGCCCTTTCCATCACTTACTCCCCCGCTTCGCTCAGAAGCCTCCAGTGTCCCTCTTGTGCCCTATCATCCACAACTTGGGATCGTCTGGTGTCTCTCGGCATCCCGGCCGACCTGCCTTCTCCTAGACTCATCCGGGCATCCGTGTCTGTCCCCACCCCGCCCGAGACCTGCATTCGTATATTTTATCTTAATACACGGTCTCTTCCTCAACATCATGCCGATATCTTTCTTTTGTTGACGGCTGAGAATCCTGATATCCTGCTGCTCACTGAGACTTGGTTGTCTGATCCTTCCCTCCCTGACACCCTGGCTGCCCTACCCCCTAACTACTACATGCTGAACGTCAATCGGCCTAACGGCCGTCGTGGCGGTGGGGTGGCGGCAGTCATACGCAAAGATTTGCCTTTCATCACGTCCTCCTCACTATGTCTCCCTGATGTCGAGAATCTCGCCATCAGCCTGGCAACTGAAGCTGGTGCCCTGACCCTCATTGTCCTATACCGTCCCCCCACCCCTATGCCCCTGTTCCCCGCCGCTCTCTGCGAGCAGCTCTCTGCCCTGATGACTTCTTCAGCCCGCTTCGCCATGTTTGGAGATTTCAACTATTGGTTCAATCACGCCGACGCTGGCCCCCATGCCATCGAATTGTTCGAGGCGCGTCTTAGCCTCAATCTGACTCAGCACGTCACCTCCCCTACTCATGTCGGGGGTCATGTCCTGGACCACATCTGGACACAGGGGGTGTCGTTTTCTGGCCCAATTATCTTCCCCTGTGTCTGGTCCGATCATTCATTGATCGAGTCTTCCATCCTTGTAAAGGGTCTGGTTAGGCCTCCTTCTTTGGATGGAGGGGCCGCTCGGAAATGGAAGACCCTTGATTCATCTGCCTTCCTTTCCTCTCTCGCTGAGACCCAGCCTCCAACTACTGACACCCCAGATGTTAACATCATGGACGTTAATATCTCCCATTGGCTCATGACGGCTAGCGACCTATTTGCACCCTTGTCCTGCTTCCCTCGAACACGCCTCAATAACTCTCATAAATGGTACAACTCTGCCCTGAAACAACAAATTCTTGAGCTGCGCCAACTGGAGCGTAGATGGAGGCGTAATTATCTTAGCTCCGACAGGGAAGCGTATGTGTCCGCACGAAAAGCTTATAAAAAAGCCATTATCACAACCAAGTCTGCTTTCATCTCCGAGAGAATTTTAACAGCTCCCAACAAATCCAAAGAGATTTTCAAGGCCCTTGGCGAATTAACATCGGACGCCAGGACACTCCCGATTTTGCCTCCCTCTGCAGAGTCATGCAATGCTTTAAATTCCTTTTTTATCGATAAGATCACCACAATTAAAAATTCTATTCCCCATTCCCTCCCCCTCGCCACAGCAGTATCCCCCCCGTCAATACCTCTACCCTGTCCCGGTTTCCTACACTTGACCCGGAATCCCTCGCCAAGCTGTCTACCCGTGTGAAATCTGGTTCCCCCAAGGACTGCTGCCCCCCCTCTGTGCTCCGCGATATCTGTCACACCCTTCCACAATGCATCCTTCCCTTACTTAATGCCTCCCTCAACTCTGGCATAGTTCCCAGGTCATTTAAGGAGGCCGTACTGGTGCCCCTGTTAAAGAAACCCGGCGCGGACCCAGCGGTCCTCGCTAACTATCGGCCCATCTCCCTTTTGCCCTTCCTGTCTAAAATCCTGGAGGCACATGTCACTACTTGCCTCTCGCAATTCATCGAGGAGTCCAACTTCCTGGCAATCAACCAGGCCACTCTACAGAGGCTGTGATTCTTGCCGTGTTGGACAACCTCAGAAGCAACGCCGACAGAGGACTACCCCAGGCATTAGTCCTACTTGACTTATCGGCGGCATTCGACACGGTGGACCATAACTTCTTACTCCACCGTGTCGAGTCCGCCGGAGTCTGTGGGCCTGCTTTGTCCTGGGTCAAATCTTTTTTAGAGGGGAGATCTCAGGCAGTCAGTTTGGGTCCTTTCAGCGCCACCAGCGTTTCGTCATCTTGCGGGGTCCCTCAGGGATCTTCCTTGTCCCCCCTTCTTTTTAATTTGTATCTTCAACCCCTCCTTCACTCTCTAGGTAGGTGGGACGACACCGTGTTCAATTACGCGGATGATTTGCAAATTATTTTCCCCCTCACCTCCCCTGACGCTGTCACCAACTTTCAGACGGCCATGACACACATCCAGCACTGGATGAACCAAAATCAATTAAAGCTCAACCCGGGCAAGACTGAGCTTCTCCTTCCTGGGAGAAGTGCCCCTTATTGGGGCCCCCAGTACTGGCCCATTGAACTTGGTACACCTCCTTCTCCTGCTGGCTGCGTAAAGAGCCTCGGGGTCATTATTGACTCTGGGCTCACTCTCAAGGCCCAGGTGAGCGCTGTAACATCCTCCTGTATGTTCCAGCTATACAGGATACGGAAAGTTGCCCACCTCCTGACTCCCGAAGCCTTGCTACAAGTCTTAATAGCCTTGGTGATGTCCCGTCTGGACTTCTCTAATTCGATATACCACGGCCTTCCCAAATCCCAGCTGTCCAGGCTACAGACTGTTCAGAACCAGGCTGCTAGACTTGCATTCAAAATTCCCAGATGGCAGTCGGCCCAACCTTTATTACATCAACTCCACTGGCTACCAGTCAGTGAAAGAATAGCTTTTAAGGTCCACTGCCTGGTCTTCAAGGCTCTCACTGGTCCCTCCCCTGCCTTCCTGAAGTCCCTAATTACTCCTTACTGTCCCTCTCGCACCCTGAGGTCCACCCACCTCCAGCTTCTAGTCGTTCCCCGCTTTAAACTTACTAGAGCTGGTGGTCGCAGTTTCTCTCATCTGGCCCCTAAGCTGTGGAACTCTCTCCCACTCTCACTCAAGACCTCCTGTTCCCTCCTCTCTTTCAGGAAATCCTTAAAAACATTGCTCTTCTCCCATCGCCACTAAATTCCTTCTGTCTAATCTCAGGATCCTATCAGCGCCAGGAAACTCATGGTGACAGTGCGCATAATAAATGCCTTATAACATAACATAACATAACATAACATAACATAACATAACATAACATAACATAATGTATGTTAAGTGTATTTGTAGAGCACTCTATCACCCGGGAGGGTGTCCTGGCATAGACACATGGATAATGTTATGTTAAGGGTATTTGTAGAGCGCACTATCACCACGGAGGGTGTCCGGGCATAGACACATGGATAATGTTATGTTAAGTGTATTTGTAGAGCGCACTATCAGCCGGGAGGGTGTCCGGGCATAGACACATGGCAATGTTATGTTAAGTGTATTTGTAGAGCGCACTATCACCCGGGAAGGTGTCCGAGCATAGACACATGGATAATGTTATGTTAAGTGTATTTGTAGAGCGCACTATCACCAGGGAAGGTGTCTGGGCAAAGACACATGGATAATGTTATGTTAAGTGTATTTGTAGAGCGCACTATCACCCGGGAGGGTGTCCGGGCATAGACACATGGATAATGTTATGTTAGGTGTATTTGTAGAGCGCACTATCACCCGGGAAGGTGTCCGGGCACAGACACATGGATAATGTTATGTTAAGTGTATTTGTAGAGCGCACTATCACCCGGGAGGGTGTCCTGGCATAGACACATGGATATTGTTATGTTAAGTGTATTTGTAGAGCGCACTATCACCCGGGAGGGTGTCCGGGCATAGACACATGGATAATGTTATGTTATGTTAGTGTATTTGTAGAGCGCACTATCACACGGGAAGGTGTCCGGGCATAGACACATGGATAATGTTATGTTAAGTGTATTTGTAGAGCGCACTATCACCCGGGAGGGTGTCCGGGCATAGACACATGGATAATGTTATGTTAAGTGTATTTGTAGAGCGCACTATCACCCGGGAGGGTGTCCGGGCATAGACACATGGATAATGTTATGTTATGTTAGTGTATTTGTAGAGCGCACTATCACCCGGGAAGGTGTCCGGGCATAGACACATGGATAATGTTATGTTAAGTGTATTTGTAGAGCGCTCTATCACCCGGGAGGGTGTCCGGGCATAGACACATGGATAATGTTATGTTATGTTAAGTGTATTTATAGAGCGCACTATCACCTGGGAAGGTGTCCGGGTATAGACACATGGATAATGTTATGTTAAGTGTATTTGTAGAGCGCACTATCACCCGGGAGGGTGTCCGGGCATAGACACATGGATAATGTTATGTTAAGTGTATTTGTAGAGCGCACTATCACCCGGGAGGGTGTCCGGGCATAGACACATGGATAATGTTATGTTAAGTGTATTTGTAGAGCGCACTATCACCCGGGAGGGTGTCCGGGCATAGACACATGGATAATGTTATGTTATGTTAGTGTATTTGTAGAGCGCACTATCACCCGGGAAGGTGTCCGGGCATAGACACATGGATAATGTTATGTTAAGTGTATTTGTAGAGCACTCTATCACCCGGGAGGGTGTCCGGGCATAGACACATGGATAATGTTATGTTATGTTAAGTGTATTTATAGAGCGCACTATCACCTGGGAAGGTGTCCGGGTATAGACACATGGATAATGTTATGTTAAGTGTATTTGTAGAGCGCACTATCACCCGGGAGGGTGTCCGGGCATAGACACATGGATAATGTTATGTTAAGTGTATTTGTAGAGCGCACTATCACCCGGGAAGGTGTCCGGGCATAGACACATGGATAATGTTATGTTAAGTGTATTTGTAGAGCGCCGCGGGCGCCCTCCGGATCGCCAGGACAGGGACAGCGACCCCGGCCCGGGACAACGCTCCGCACATGGTGCATCTCCGCGGCCGCACCCTTCTGGGACCCGCGCGGACGAGCTACCGTCTTCATCACAGCGACAACGGCTGACGGAGGGGGCACTGGCCGCGCATGATGCGGACTTGACCGACGACGGGCACACCATCACTACTGGCACCCATACGGAGGTGTCTGATTCGGCTGACAGTTTGCAGCTCTTCCCGAAGGTCACGGCCCAGATGGCGGAGGAGTTCTGAACTGCTGCGGCTATGCTCCCCTCCGGGCGGTAACGTATCGATGTTTCCCCCCTCTTATTTAGTGTGTGGTGGGTTGCTTCGAGGGGCCTATTCATTGGTGGGCTATTGAACTAATGCAGGCCGTTAGGAGACAATTGATAGCGGCCTGTCGCCCCCAGAATGCACACAAACTTAACTGACTTGTGCCCACGTTGGGCACCATGGTTTGGATCCCGGGCACGTTTGCCTGGGGACCCTTCTGTTCAGGGACTTCGGGGTTACAGGACACTCTCATCCTTTTATGGAACTGAACTGACATGGGTACCTGGGTGTTTTACCTGGCAGCACCACATGCATGGAAATGGGGCCACTTAATAAATACCAAATGTGCACTTGGAACGTGCGTGGCATGGGGGCAGTGCAGAAACGCCATAGGATATTAGCACAGCTTAACCGCAGGGGGATACAGATAGCTTGCCTGCAGGAGACACATTTGAATGCTGCTGAGGCTATGAAACTGCGCAAGAAATGGAGGGGGCAGCTCTTTGCTACCTCCTATTCTGCGTTCTCAAGAGGGGCAGCAATCTGGTTCCGCAGCTCTGTTCCCTTCCAGATGTTGGAGCAAAGAATAGATAATGAGGGACGATATGCATTTGTGCGGGGGCTGTTGGACGGGGATGCTATTGTGTTTGGGTGTGTGTACTCGCCGAACTCAAATCAGTCGGAGTTCCTTATGTCAGTGAATGGGGTACTTGCAGGTTGGGCGGATTATCGCTTGTTGATTGGTGGGGATTTTAATGCTGTACTTGATGTTTCATTGGATAGGTCACATCCCCCTTTGCAGGCGGCTGAGAGTAAGAAACAGGCGGAGGCTCTTGAGAGATGGTCTGGGGGCTGGGACCTGG
This sequence comes from Lissotriton helveticus, assembly GCF_964261635.1. NCBI lineage: Eukaryota > Metazoa > Chordata > Amphibia > Caudata > Salamandridae > Lissotriton > Lissotriton helveticus. Next base: position 495,341,211 of record NC_136062.1, read on the forward strand.
CAGATGTGTGGCGTAGCGCTCATCCACGAGACAGGGAATATACTTTTTTCTCCCCACCCCATCAGCTCCATACCAGAATCGACCATATTTTCTGCTCCCGTTCCCTAGCGGATTCCATAATCCAGGCCCAACACATGGGGAAAACCCTGTCTGATCACAGCCCTGTCGAACTTACCTGGCAGTGGGGTAGGCGTCTGGCCCCCATCCCGACTTGGAGACTGTCTCCAGATCTCCTTGAAGACTCTGTATTTCGGGCCTCCCTATCAGATGCTATAGTTACCTATTTCTCCACAAATGCCAATACGGCCAGTACCCGGCTAATAGAGTGGGACGCTTTTAAAGTTTGCCTGAGGGGAGCGGCAATGGCCACGGGGATGGGTAGGAAGCGAGAAGTAATTGCTAGACTGAAGGAAGTGGAGAACTCACTTGCGCCCTTAGAAAATGAGGCAGCCGGCACCAATGCACCCTTCACACCATTACAGGAGGCGCATATTAGGCACGCGGAACTGCTGGAAGACCTGAGGCTCCTGGACTACAAAGAATACACGAACAGGCAACATACACAGGCGGATAGGGCTGGTCCCCTTCTGGCTCGTCTTCTGCGTGACTCCCCAATCCATCATCCCATTCTGACTATCCTAGACCAGACGGGCAACCCGACTAATACCCAACTCGGGATTAACACAGCGTTTAAGGACTATTACACTACACTTTACGGCCCCCCGCAGCCACTGCCCGAGGAGGCATTTGAGACCTTCATGAGGGACCTGACTCTACCTCAACTCACTGAGAGGCAGGCCAAAGATCTAAAGTGCACCATTACGATAGCCGAAATTAAGCAGGCGATAAGATCTCTTCCGAAGGGCAAAACTCCTGGTACAGATGGCCTGCCGGCTGACTTTTATGCGACGTTCATAGACCTTCTGGCGCCGCGGTTGCACGCTGTTTATATGGAGGCCCTGCGGACGACATCTCTCCCACAGTCCTCCATGCAGGCGTTGATCACGTCCCTATTGAAGCCTTCCAAAGAAGGGCTGCGGATGGCTGACTATAGGCCATTATCCCTTCTCAATACTGACTCCAAGATTTTGAGCAAGGTACTGGCGACGAGGCTCGTGCAATACGTACCACAACTGGTCCACCCGGATCAATGTGGTTTTATTCCGGGCCGCAACACGGCCATGAACCTTAGACGTCTAGCCCAACTGATGCTCGGAGACGGAAGGGCTGTGCACTCCGAGGGCTGCATATCTCTGGACCTGAAACAAGCGTTCGACTCCCTTAGGTGGGACTATATGTTCGCCACTCTGTCCAGATTTGGGATACCGTCTGAATTTCTCGACTGGGTCAGGTTACTGTATACCGCCCCTACGGCTAGAGTGCGCACCTCTGGCCATATATCGGCCCCTATAGCCATAGCGAGGGGCACCAGGCAGGGCTGCCCGCTGTCCCCGCTCCTCTTTGTCCTCGCCCTCGAACCTATGCTCTGTAGGCTTAGGTCGATGGCTCCCCGCCATGGCATACGTAGACACGGGACGGCACATATTGTGTCTGCCTACGCAGATGATATTATATTGTATCTTCGGGACTTGAGGGGAGACCTGTGCCCGATTTCCCAGGTCTTTGAGGACTTTCAATCGATCTCTGGTTTGACCATAAGTGAATCCAAATCCTATGGCTTCACATTTGCGGACACAGGTCTGACTACTCCACTACCCTTCGCCCCTCACGAGTTCCAGGTAGCGGACACCACCTTTAGATATCTGGGGATGCAAATCTATAGAGAGGCTGCACTGATGATTGACGGTAACCTTGGGAGGGCCATTAGGGCTCTGAAGTCTCAGATACAATTCTGGTTGACACTGCCACTTTCCATACCCGGTAGAGTGGCGATATCGAAGATGGTGATGCTTCCCCGTCTCCTCTACCATTTCACCAACTTACCATATCTGATCCCGGTGGCGACATTTAGGACCCTTGACACTCTTCTCACTGAGCTGGTATGGGGACACGGCCGCAGACGTATAAGCTTGTCCAAATTGCAGCTTCCCTCTGACGCTGGTGGTATGGGCTTGCCAGACTTTAGAGCTTACAATTATGCGTGTCAGCTTCAATGGCTGGCTTTCTGGGTGGCTGGTCGCAATCTCCATGAGATTGACATGTCGGAAGAGGATCACGGTAGGGGGAGAATACACACACTGCTTCTGCCCAACTCGGAATTGCCGAGGGATGCCCCACCACTTCTTAGATTGGCGATCCTTTATTGGAGGAAAGCGCTGAAATACACTTCCCCTAAGTCCTCTTATGCCCCCACGATCCCTCTCTTGGGCATCCCATTGGGCACAGGGACTCTCACGACGACCTCGCTAGCTACCTGGCATGGAGAAGGAGTAACACATGTGGGCGACCTGTTTGCGGGGGGACACTTGTTGTCCTTTGCAGACTTCAGAATCACACAGGGCGTAACTGGGGGCTCATTCCTGCTGCACGCTGGTCTCAGCAATTATATCACACACAAATGGTCACCTGAGGGCCAAGAACTTGACACGAACCCCCTCACCAAGATGCTCTACCTCATGGGATCGGGTGCACACCTCACGAGATGGCTTACTGCTGGCATCAGAGAAGGGAGAGCGTTATCTCTTTCGCAGCTTAGGGAGACATGGGAGGAGGATATGGGTAGACCTATGAGAGACAAAGAGTGGGACCGCGTCCTGCAATTTCCCAAGAAGGTGGCTAGGAACCCCAAGTTCAAATTCATTCAATTAATGCTGCTGCATAGGGCCTACCTGACCCCGCACCGCATACACACGATGTTCCCCTATGCGAAAAGCAATTGCCCCCGCTGCGACTCCGAAGACGCGTCACTGATACACATGCTATGGCAATGCCCCAAGCTAGGATACTATTGGACCACGGTCCATGCATCACTTGAAAGTGCAGGGGCTCTGTCCCGAACTCCTACACTAGAAGGTACTTTATTGGGGCTGGGGCCCTCCCAACGCCGTAGGTCAGTGGCGACGCGCTTTGCAGACCTGGCCCTATTATTAGCGAAGCGTGCTATTACGATGAGATGGAAGTCACCCAAGCCACCCGACCCTGAATTATGGCAGGCGGAAGTAGTGCGCTGGGGTAAGGCGGAGGGGGAGGCACTGCAGCGCGAGGAATACAGAGGCCTAAGGAAAAAGCCGATCTCGTTGGACTGGTTTGTCATCCTGGGTGCGTTTGAATCTGGGGAGGATGGGGATGAGGGGGACACCAGTGACGTACAGAATGTGGAATAGATGTGTCCGGAGCCGGACGTGCATGCACTGTTATTGAATGGAATGCTTACCTATGAGAAGGGGTGCACCTACATGCTGACCTGTGGCCTCGCATCATCCATGTGCACAGTGAACAGTAGCTATGCGTTGTAATACCTGGAGTAACCCAGAGGAATGTTCATCCAAATTTCAATTAGATACCTGTCATGAGAGTGTCGGGTGGGTTGATCGAGGGTGGTGGGAGGGTTTGAATATGCCGGGGTTTGTTTTGTTTCGTTGCGACAGTTACGATCGCCACAAAATGTAAATCCAAATTGGTGATGCAAACATATGTTTTAAGCAGGCACATACATGTTTTACTCTGCTTTCCGGGACTTGGAAATTTATGTAACTGCTTTAATCATTATGCTAATAAACAGATTTTCAAAAAAAAAAAGTGTATTTGTAGAGCGCACTATCACCTGGGAAGGTGTCCGGGTATAGACACATGGATAATGTTATGTTAAGTGTATTTGTAGAGCGCACTATCACCCGGGAGGATGTTCGGGTATAGACACATGGATAATGTTATGTTAAGTGTATTTGTAGAGCGCACTATCACCCGGGAAGGTGTCCGGGCATAGACACATGGATAATGTTATGTTAAGTGTATTTGTAGAGCGCACTATCACCCGGGAGGGTGTCCGGGCATAGACACATGGATAATGGTATGTTAAGTGTATTTGTAGAGCGCACTATCACCCGGGAGGTTGTCCGGGCATAGACACATGGATCCTGGCCTTCCGCGGGAGCTCTCATCTAAGCCCTGATGATTTTAAAGATTTTTTGTGCTTAACTTTGTGTCCTATCATTTTAATTAAAAACTTACCTACCCTCGCCGGGACCTCTCCTTGCCTCGTTTTCCCCCGCGCAGCCGAGGTAGACGCTGCAGCGAGGTCAGCCTCTCTCGCTCGCCGCCATCAGCGAGCCGCCCCCCGAGCCACGCCCACTCTCATCTGGCCACGCCCACTTTGGGGTTAAAGGTAGGAGCTGACTACTAGCTTGCCCACTGGATCCTCCCCTGCCTTCCGCGGGAGCTCTCATCTAAGCCCTGATGATTTTAAAGATTTTTTGGGCTAAACTTTGTGTCCTATCATTTTAATTAAAAACGTACCTACCCTCGCAGGGACCTCTCCTTGCCTCGTTTTCCCCCGCGCAGCCGAGGTAGACGCTGCAGCGGGGTCAGCCTCTCTCGCTCGCCGCCATCAGCGAGCCGCCCCCCGAGCCACGCCCACTCTCATCTGGCCACGCCCACTTTGGGGTTAAAGGTAGGAGCTGACTACTAGCTCGCCCACTGGATCCTCCCCTGCCTTCCGCGGGAGCTCTCATCTAAGCCCTGATGATTTTAAAGATTTTTTGTGCTTAACTTTGTGTCCTATCATTTTAATTAAAAACTTACCTACCCTCGCAGGGACCTCTCCTTGCCTCGTTTTCCCCCGCGCAGCCGAGGTAGACGCTGCAGCGGGGTCAGCCTCTCTCGCTCGCCGCCATCAGCGAGCCGCCCCCGAGCCACGCCCACTCTCATCTCGCCACGCCCTGAACGGCCCTATATATCATGTGCTTCCCCCGTTCGCGCAGCGGACGGGCGCAGCGGGCGCTCCGTTTGCGCGCCAAAGGCGCGCCCAAGGCAAGCCCGTCTGCGCCCGTCCGCGGCCAGACAGGCCCAGGGCCCCGAGATGCTGCCCTTTCCATCACTTACTCCCCCGCTTCGCTCAGAAGCCTCCAGTGTCCCTCTTGTGCCCTATCATCCACAACTTGGGATCGTCTGGTGTCTCTCGGCATCCCGGCCGACCTGCCTTCTCCTAGACTCATCCGGGCATCCGTGTCTGTCCCCACCCCGCCTGAGACCTGCATTCGTATATTTTATCTTAATACACGGTCTCTTCCTCAACATCATGCCGATATCTTTCTTTTGTTGAGGGCTGAGAATCCTGATATCCTGCTGCTCACTGAGACCTGGTTGTCTGATCCTTCCCTCCCTGACACCCTGGCTGCCCTACCCCCTAACTACTACATGCTGAACGTCAATCGGCCTAACGGCCGTCGTGGCGGTGGGGTGGCGGCAGTCATACGCAAAGATTTGCCTTTCATCACGTCCTCCTCACTATGTCTCCCTGATGTCGAGAATCTCGCCATCAGCCTGGCAACTGAAGCTGGTGCCCTGACCCTCATTGTCCTATACCGTCCCCCCACCCCTATGCCCCTGTTCCCCGCCGCTCTCTGCGAGCAGCTCTCTGCCCTGATGACTTCTTCAGCCCGCTTCGCCATGTTTGGAGATTTCAACTATTGGTTCAATCACGCCGACGCTGGCCCCCATGCCATCGAATTGTTCGAGGCGCTTCTTAGCCTCAATCTGACTCAGCACGTCACCTCCCCTACTCATGTCGGGGGTCATGTCCTGGACCACATCTGGACACAGGGGGTGTCGTTTTCTGGCCCGATTATCTCCCCCTGTGTCTGGTCCGATCATTCATTGATCGAGTCTTCCATCCTTGTAAAGGGTCTGGTTAGGCCTCCTTCTTTGGATGAAGGGGCCGCTCGGAAATGGAAGACCCTTGATTCATCTGCCTTCCTTTCCTCTCTCGCTGAGACCCAGCCTCCAACTACTGACACCCCAGATGTTAACATCATGGACGTTAATATCTCCCATTGGCTCACGACGGCTAGCGACCTATTTGCACCCTTGTCCTGCTTCCCTCGAACACGCCTCAATAACTCTCATAAATGGTACAACTCTGCCCTGAAACAACAACATCTTGAGCTGCGCCAACTGGAGCGTAGATGGAGGCGTAATTATCTTAGCTCCGACAGGGAAGCGTATGTGTCCGCACGGAAAGCTTATAAAAAAGCCATTATCACAACCAAGTCTGCTTTCATCTCCGAGAGAATTTTAACAGCTCCCAACAAATCCAAAGAGATTTTCAAGGCCCTTGGCGAATTAACATCGGACGCCAGGACACTCCCGAATTTGCCTCCCTCTGCAGAGTCATGCAATGCTTTAAATTCCTTTTTTATCGATAAGATCACCACAATTAAAAATTCTATTCCCCATTCCCTCCCCCTCGCCACAGCAGTATCCCCCCCCCCGTCAATTCCTCTACCCTGTCCCGGTTTCCTACACTTGACCCGGAATCCCTCGCCAAGCTGTCTACCCGTGTGAAATCTGGTTCCCCCAAGGACTGCTGCCCCCCCTCTGTGCTCCGCGATATCTGTCACACCCTTCCACAATGCATCCTTCCCTTACTTAATGCCTCCCTCAACTCTGGCATAGTTCCCAGGTCATTTAAGGAGGCCGTACTGGTGCCCCTGTTAAAGAAACCCGGCGCGGACCCAGCGGTCCTCGCTAACTATCGGCCCATCTCCCTTTTGCCCTTCCTGTCTAAAATCCTGGAGGCACATGTCACTACTTGCCTCTCGCAATTCATCGAGGAGTCCAACTTCCTGGCAATCAACCAGGCCGGTTTTAGACCAGCCCACTCTACAGAGGCTGTGATTCTTGCCGTGTTGGACAACCTCAGAAGCAACGCCGACAGAGGACTACCCCAGGCATTAGTCCTACTTGACTTATCGGCGGCATTCGACACGGTGGACCATAACATCTTACTCCACCGTGTCGAGTCCGCCGGAGTCTGTGGGCCTGCTTTGTCCTGGGTCAAATCTTATTTAGAGGGGAGATCTCAGGCAGTCAGTTTGGGTCCTTTCAGCGCCACCAGCGTTTCGTCATCTTGCGGGGTCCCTCAGGGATCTTCCTTGTCCCCCCTTCTTTTTAATTTGTATCTTCAACCCCTCCTTCACTCTCTAGGTAGGTGGGACGTCACCGTGTTCAATTACGCGGATGATTTGCAAATTATTTTCCCCCTCACCTCCCCTGACGCTGTCACTAACTTTCAGACGGCCATGACACACATCCAGCACTGGATGAACCAAAATCAATTAAAGCAAGACTGAGCTTCTCCTTCCTGGGAGAAGTGCCCCTTATTGGGGCCCCCAGTACTGGCCCATTGAACTTGGTACACCTCCCTCTCCTGCTGGCTGCGTAAAGAGCCTCGGGGTCATTATTGACTCTGGGCTCACTCTCAAGGCCCAGGTGAGCGCTGTAACATCCTCCTGTATGTTCTAGCTATACAGGATACGGAAAGTTGCCCACCTCCTGACTCCCGAAGCCTTGCTACAAGTCTTAATAGCCTTGGTGATGTCCCGTCTGGACTTCTCTAATTCGATATACCACGGCCTTCCCAAATCCCAGCTGTCCAGGCTACAGACTGTTCAGAACCAGGCTGCTAGACTTGCATTCAAAATTCCCAGATGGCAGTCGGCCCAACCTTTATTACATCAACTCCACTGGCTACCAGTCAGTGAAAGAATAGCTTTTAAGGTCCACTGCCTGGTCTTCAAGGCTCTCACTGGTCCCTCCCCTGCCTTCCTGAAGTCCTTGATTACTCCTTACTGTCCCTCTCGCACCCTGAGGTCCACCCACCTCCAGCTTCTAGTCGTTCCCCGCTTTAAACTTACTAGAGCTGGTGGTCGCAGTTTCTCTCATCTGGCCCCTAAGCTGTGGAACTCTCTCCCACTCTCACTCAAGACCTCCTGTTCCCTCCTCTCTTTCAGGAAATCCTTAAAAACATTGCTCTTCTCCCATCGCCACTAAATTCCTTCTGTCTAATCTCAGGATCCTATCAGCGCCAGGAAACTCATGGTGACAGTGCGCTTAATAAATGCCTTATAACATAACATAACATAACATAATGTATGTTAAGTGTATTTGTAGAGCACTCTATCACCCGGGAGGGTGTCCTGGCATAGACACATGGATAATGTTATGTTAAGTGTATTTGTAGAGCGCACTATCACCCGGGAGGGTGTCCGGGCATAGACACATGGATAATGTTATGTTAAGTGTATTTGTAGAGCGCACTATCACCCGGGAGGGTGTCCGGGCATAGACACATGGATAATGTTATGTTAAGTGTATTTGTAGAGCGCACTATCACCCGGGAGGGTGTCCGGGCATAGACACATGGATAATGTTATGTTAAGTGTATTTGTAGAGCGCACTCTCACCTGGGAAGGTGTCCTGGCATAGACACATGGATAATGTGATGTTAAGTGTATTTGTAGAGCGCACTATCACCCGGGAGGGTGTCCGGGCATAGACACATGGATAATGTTATGTTAAGTGTATTTGTAGAGCGCACTCTCACCTGGGAAGGTGTCCGGGCATAGACACATGGATAATGTTATGTAAGTGTATTTGTAGAGCGCTCTATCACCAGGGAGGGTGTCCTGGCATAGACACATGGATAATGTTATGTTAAGTGTATTTGTAGAGCACTCTATCACCCGGGAGGGTGTCCGGGCATAGACAAATGGATAATGGTATGTTATGTTAAGTGTATTTGTAGAGCGCACTATCACCTGGGAGGGTGTCCAAGCATAGACACATGGATAATGTTATGTTAAGTGTATTTGTAGAGCGCACTACCACCCGGGAGGGTGTCCTGGCATAGACACATGGATAATGTTATGTTAAGTATATTTGCAGAGCGCACTATCACCCGGGAGGGTGTCCGGGCATAGACACATGGATAATGTTATGTTAAGTGTATTTGCAGAGCGCTCTATCACCCGGGAGGGTGTCCTGGCATAGACACATGGATAATGTTATGTTAAGTGTATTTGTAGAGCGCACTATCACCCGGGAAGGTGTCCTGGCATAGACACATGGATAATGTTATGTTAAGTGTATTTGCAGAGCGCACTATCACCCGGGAAGGTGTCCTGGCATAGACACATGGATAATGTTATGTTAAGTTTATTTGTAGAGCGCACTATCACCCGGGAGGGTGTCCGGGCATAGACACATGGATAATGTTATGTTAAGTGTATTTGTAGAGCGCACTATCACCCGGGAGGGTGTCCGGGCATAGACACATGGATAATGTTATGTTATGTGTATTTACAGAGCGCTCTATCACCCGGGAGGGTGTCCTGGCATAGACACATGGATAATGTTATGTTAAGTGTATTTGTAGAGCGCACTATCACCCGGGAAGGTGTCCTGGCATAGACACATGGATAATGTTATGTTAAGTGTATTTGTAGAGCGCACTATCACCCGGGAAGGTGTCCTGGCATAGACACATGGATAATGTTATGTTAAGTTTATTTGTAGAGCGCACTATCACCCGGGAGGGTGTCCGGGCATAGACACATGGATAATGTTATGTTAAGTGTATTCGTAGAGCGCACTATCACCCGGGTGGGTGTCCGGGCATAGACACATGGATAATGTTATGTTATGTGTATTTGTAGAGCGCACTATCACCCGGGAGGGTGTCCGGGCACAGACACATGTATAATGTTATGTTAAGTGTATTTGTAGAGCGCACTATCACACGGGAGGGTGTCCTGGCATAGACACATCGATAATGTTATGTTATGTTAGTTGTATTTGTAGACTACTCTATCACCCGGGAGGGTGTCCGGGCATAGACACATGGATAATGTTATGTTAAGTGTATTTGTAGAATACTCTATCACCCGGGAGGGTGTCCAGGCATAGACACATGGATAATGTTATGTTAAGTGTATTTGTAGAGCACTCTATCACCCGGGAGGGTGTCCGGGCATAGACACATGGATAATGGTATGTTAAGTGTATTTGTAGAGCGCACTATCACCCGGGAGGGTGTCCGGGCATAGACACATGGATAATGGTATGTTAAGTGTATTTGTAGAGCACTCTATCACCCGGGAAGGTGTCCGGGCATAGACACATGGATAATGTTATGTAAGTGTATTTGTAGAGCACTCTATCACCCGGGAGGGTGTCCGGGCAAAGACACATGGATAATGGTATGTTAAGTGTATTTGTAGAGCACTCTATCACCCGGGAGGGTGTCCGGGCATAGACACATGGATAATGTTATGTAAGTGTATTTGTAGAGCACTCTATCACCCGGGAGGGTGTCCGGGCATAGACACATGTATAATGTTATGTTAAGTGTATTTGTAGAGCACTCTATCACCCGGGAAGGTGTCCGGGCATAGACACATGGATAATGTATGTTAAGTGTATTTTTAGAGCACTCTATCACCCGGGAAGGTGTCCGGGCATAGACACATGGATAATGTTATGTAAGTGTATTTGTAGAGCGCTCTATCACCAGGGAGGGTGTCCGGGCATAGACACATGGATAATGTTATGTAAGTGTATTTGTAGAGCGCTCTATCACCCGGGAGGGTGTCCGGGCATAGACCCATGGATAATATTATGTTAAGTGTATTTGTAGAGCACTCTATCACCCGGGAGGGTGTCCGGGCATAGACACATGGATAATGGTATGTTAAGTGTATTTGTAGAGCACTCTATCACCCGGGAAGGTGTCCGGGCATAGACACATGGATAATGTAATGTAAGTGTATTTGTAGAGCACTCTATCACCCGGGAGGGTGTCCGGGCATAGACACATGTATAATGTTATGTTAAGTGTATTTGTAGAGCACTCTATCACCCGGGAAGGTGTCCGGGCATAGACACATGGATAGTATATGTTAAGTGTATTTGTAGAGCACTCTATCACCCGGGAAGGTGTCCGGGCATAGACACATGGATAATGTTATGTAAGTGTATTTGTAGAGCGCTCTATCACCAGGGAGGGTGTCCGGGCATAGACACATGGATAATGTTATGTAAGTGTATTTGTAGAGCACTCTATCACCCGGGAGGGTGTCCGGGCATAGACACATGGATAATGTTATGTTAAGTGTATTTGCAGAGCGCACTATCACCCGGGAAGGTGTCCTGGCATAGACACATGGATAATGTTATGTTAAGTGTATTTGTAGAGCGCACTATCACCCGGGAGGGTGTCCTGGCATAGACACATGGATAACGTTATGTTAAGTGTATTTGTAGAGCGCACTATCACCCGGGAGGGTGTCCGGGCATAGACACATGGATAATGTTATGTTAAGTGTATTTGTAGAGCGCACTATCACCCGGGAGGGTGTCCTGGCATAGACACATCAGGGCTCGACAAATCCACTCGCCCGCTCGCATTTGCGAGGGAGAATGGATGAGGGCGAGCTATTTTTAGGTCCTACTCGCCCTTTCTGGCGAGTAGGAATTCAAACTAACTTTTGTCCTCTGTCTTTAAAAACAGAGCAAAAGTGACAAGATAACATGATTTAAAGGCATTTTTATTGCTCATAAAGGAAATGAGCAATAAAAATGCCTTTAAATCTTGTTATCTTGTCACTTTTGCTCCGTTTTCAGAGACGGAGGTCAAGTGGGCTGGAGTCAGGTCGAGGGGATTTTCCATGGTACTAGACCTGCAGGACTAGTACCATTTTTCGGATTTGTTGAGCCCTGCACATGGATAATGTTATGTTAAGTGTATTTGTAGAGCTCTCTATCACCCGGGAGGGTGTCCTGGCATAGACACATGGATAATGTTATGTTAAGTGTAGTTGTAGAGCGTACTTTCACCCGGGAGTGTGTCCGGGCATAGACTCATGGATAATGTTATGTTAAGTGTATTTGTAGAGCGGGCCTTTTTTGTGTAGTGCCTTGAATGTGTGGGTGAGTAGTTTGAACTGTGGGTTCTTATGTATCTGGAGCCAATGGAGCTCTCTCACATGTTTTGTGATATGTGTTCTGAGTGAGAGGTTGAGGATGAGTCTGGCAGCTGCGTTCTCGGTGGTTTGCAGCCCTCTGGTGAGCTGTTTGATGATTTCTGCACAGAGAGAGTTCCCGTTGTACAGATAGGGCGACCACTGTGCCTTGCCAGGCCGGGTCGCCCCCACGCTCCTCCTGCTTCTGTTTTGCTGTTTTCCTGTTGCTGTTTTTGCTGCCACTCGCCTTTTCCCGTCTCTGCCTCCCTGCGGCCCCGCCCCCCGCCAACCAATTGGCCCCCACGCTCCCGCCACCCAGCGGACCCTCCCTCCCGGCTCCCTTCTTATGTCGCCTCCACGCTCGCGCAGCGGTTGGCACGCCGATTGTGCGCCGAAGGTGCGCCAAAGGCAAGCCCGTCTGCGCCCGTCCGCGCCAGGACCGCGCCCAGTGCCAGGACCCCTGGCCCCCAACGGACCTACGACGACGCCACCCTCATCGCACTCAAACCCAACCCACCGAGAGCCTGCCACCGAGCCACCTCGAGACGCACCCACGGACCCTTCACCTGTCAGGCCTGCAAGTTCACCTGCCTCCGGACCTGCACCGCACCCGCCAAGCCAAGCACCAGCAGCAACCACCTCAAGTGCATCCTGCTCAACAGCCGCTCCGTCCACAGACACGCCATCGAACTTTGGAACCTGCTCGACACAACCTCACCAGACGTCGCCTTCCTCATGGAAACCTGGATGAACGCCTCCTCAGCACCCGACATCGCCATCGCCATCCCAGACGGATACAAGATCATCCGGAGAGACCGTGCCAACCAGACTGGAGGAGGCATCGCCATCGTACACAGGAACACCATCCGCATCACGACCGACTCCAACGACACCTTCACCACCGCCGAGTACCTCCACTTCCAGATACACACTGACCCAAAGACGACCCTCAGAGGAACCCACGTCTACAGACCCCCGGGATCACGTACACAATTCAGCGTAGACATCACGGACTTCATCAGCCTGCACGCCCTCCGCTCCGCTGACTACATCCTCCTAGGGGACCTCAACTTCCACCTGAAGAACAACAAGGACCGCAACACCACCGCCCTGCTGGAAAACCTCGCCAACCTCGGACTCAAGCAACTGGTCAACACCCCCACCCACTACGCCGGCCACACGCTTGATCCCGTCTTCTCAGCCAGCAAGCACATCACCTTCAGCCACTCCACCGGACTTCACTGGACCGACCACAGCTGCGTCCACTTCAGCTTCAGAAGAACCACGACCCACCACCACCCGCAACAGGTTCCTCGCAGGAGCTGGAACAAGATCACCGCCGAGCAGCTCACCACCTCCCTCAGCCAGAACCCACCCGCCAGCACAACGGACCCCAACGAAGCAGCCCGCAACTTCACACAATGGCTGACCGCCTGCGCCGACTACCTCATGCCACTTAAGAACCCGCCCAGCAGACCCAGAAGCAAGTAGGCCTCCTGGTTCACCGGCGAACTCAAGAATTCCAAGAAGAACTGCCGCACCCTCGAGAAAGCCTGGCTCCGCAACCAGACCACAGACAACCGGACCGCCCTCAAAGACGCCACCCGCAAGCACCACCAACTCATCCGCACCACCAAGAAGAAATCACTGAAGGAACGACTGGACAACAACACCCACGACAGCAAGGAACTCTTCAACATCGTCAAGGAGTTCTCCAATCCCAGCACCAGCAACAACGACATCACTCCTTCACAAGATCTCTGCGACTCTCTCTCCTCGTACTACCACCGCAAGATTGCCGACATCCACAACAGCTTCGGCGCACCTTCCACGCACCCAATCATCGAACCAACGCCCGCCACCCTCCGCACCTGGACCACGGTGACCACCGTAGACACAGCCCGTACGATGAACACCATCCACTCCGGATCCCCAACCGACCCCTGCCCCCACCACGTCTTCAACAAGGCCGACTCCATCATCGCACCCCAACTCCGGGACGTCATCAACTCATCCTTCAACACCGCCACCTTCCCGGAGAGCTGGAAGCATGCCGAGCTCAGCGCCCTACTGGAGAAACAAACAGCGGACCCCACCGACCTCAAGAACTTCCGCCCCATCTCGCTCCTCCCTTTTCCTGCCAAAGTCATCGAGAAGACCGTCAACAGACAGCTTGCAGCCTTCCTCGAGACGAACGGATCCCTCGACCCCTCGCAGTCCGGGTTCCGAGCCAACCACAGCACCGAGACCGCCCTCATCACAGCCACCGACGACATCCGAGCCCTGCTCGACAACGGGGAAACAGCGGCCCTCATCCTCCTGGACCTCTCTGCAGCGTTCGACACCGTCTGCCACTGCACCCTAGTACAACGCCTCAGCAACATCGGGATCCAAGAAAAGGCACTGGAGTGGATCATCTCATTCCTCGCCGGTAGAACACAAAGAGTCCACTTCCCCCCGTTCCGATCTGAGGCCACCGAAGTCATCTGCGGCGTACCCCAAGGATCTTCGCTCAGCCCAACCCTCTTCAACGTCTACATGAGACCTCTTGCAACCATCGCACGCCAACACAACCTCAACATCATCTCCTACGCCGATGACACACAGCTGATCCTCTCTCTCACCCGAGACCCCGACACCGCCAGAACGAGCCTACACGAAGGGATGAAAGACGTCACCGAATGGATGAAGAACAGCCGCCTGAAACTGAACTCAGACAAGACGGAAGTCCTCATCCTGGGACCATCGCCCTCCACCTGGGATGAGTCCTGGTGGCCTCCCGCCCTGGGCACCGCTCCCAAGCCAACAGACCACGCACGCAACCTGGGCTTCATCCTGGACTCCTCACTCTCGATGACCAGACAAGTCAACGCCGTCTCCTCATCGTGCTTGAACACCCTGCGTATGCTCCTAAAGATCTTCCGATGGATCCCCACCGAGACCAGGAAGACTGTCACCCAGGCACTCGTCACCAGCCGACTGGACTACGGGAACACCCTCTACGCGTGAACCACAGCCAAACTACAGAAAAAACTCCAGCGCATACAGAACGCCTCTGCCCGACTCATCCTGGACATCCCCCGACGCAGCCACATCTCCGGACACCTGAGGGACCTGCACTGGCTCCCCGTCAGCAAAAGGATCACGTTCAGGCATCTCACCCACGCACACAAGTCTCTCCACGACCTGGGCCCCAAGTACCTCAACGACCGCCTGACCTTCTACACACCCACCCGCCAGCTACGCTCTACAAGCCTCGCCCTTGCCGCCGTACCACGCATCCGAAGAGCCACCGCTGGAGGAAGATCCTTCTCCTACCTGGCAGCCAAGACATGGAACTCCCTCCCCATCCACCTCCGGCTGACACAGGACCACCTCGCCTTCAGGAAACTGTGGAAAAGTAAATTTTGCCATGTTATATGTGCCTACGTGTTCCCCATCTTATGCTATATGTGCATGATCGATATGCATGTATCCCCCTATGATCGATTAAAGACGCAATTATAGTTGTGTCCATCTCTAGTACGCCAGTTTCCAGTTCTCGTGAAAGCAACGAGTATTAGGCCTATGTTGCCACATTTTACAGTGTGCACGTTAATTCATTGAAATGTCCCCGTTCCTAGGCCTCAAAAGGGCCCGGACATCAGATTCAAGCTCCAGTCTCCTGAACCCACTCCGAGGAGCGATACAGCCCCCACCTGCATCCCTGACCCTTCACTTACTTCCTGCCTCGCAGTGCCCGGCTCGGCCTGGCTCTGTCTGCCTGTCTGCCAAGAATATGTTATGCTTCTAGTTATCAGTCCAGCCCTCCTTCTCTGCATTCCTAAGCTACTGAATCGCATCAACAGTTTCAGCCATGGTCTAGCCTTTCTGTCTCCATGTAAGAGAAATACTGTATTAATATTCATAGAATATTCCTAGCACACGCAATACATGTAGAATTATGCATGCACCAGTCTTAGTGTCAAGTAGCCTCTGCCCTGATAACTTTTGGATTCTATCAACATGTACTCCAAACACCAGATACCAGATATGATATAGGTACATGTTGCCCTGACACCGCAGACTTTAGTCTCCTCTTCTAGCGCAGAAGTCATAGCCCCCAGTTCCTCCTGGTAACACGTCATTGCCCGTTTGCGCGCACCACTAGGTTAAAGGTCCCAGCTGCTAAGGTAGCCCCCTCCATGTTTCCGCCCCATTTATGACACTTCTGTGACGTTTCACATCACATGTCTATGTATACGCCCTGTACACGCCTTCTTGTTACACCCATTTTGTCTTTATCTTTCGCGACTGCTACGAGTTACGCCTACTGCTACGCCTACTGTATTGGATGTAATGTAATTGTTTTAGTATATATACTGTGTACTGTTACTGAAAGGGATCCCTTATCCCTTACCCCCATGCCATTCCCATTCCCTGGCAGCTGCCTTCATTCTATTTCCGTGCAGGCTATCCCGTCCCTTCCCTTATGCCTGATTAAAGCCTGTAAGACTCTGATACCTCGAATCCTGTCTCTTATTTATTGAGCTATCTGTTTTATTCACTGTATTCAAAAATAGTACCGGTAATTAATTATTTATTTACCACATAATGGCGCCCGAACAGGAACTTGCCCTTTCCCCACGCGCCGGCGAAGCCACGCAGGCCCCCTGACCCTCTGCAGCCGTGACGGAACCATACCGTGCACGTGCAGATATTTCTGCTTCAAGTATCCCTCAGGCACACGGAGGAGACGGAGGTTGCGGTCCAGCATCCAGACGAGGCGGTGAGGAACGCGGCGAGTCCCGACCAGAGCCCAAGCCAAGAGTACAAGGTCCGAGGTATCCGGAGGCCCACCTGTAACTGAAGTCCGAAGTTCGTAGTCCGACGTCGTAGCAGTCCAGTCCAGTCCGAGGCCTTCCGTTCTTGCTGCCCGGTGAGTACCGTTGCTGGGGTAGTATCTAGACAGGGTCAATTAATTTGTCTCTGGTCCAGTGGGTTTGGGTACGCAGATCCAGTCCGAAGTGTTCACCTAGGTGGACACGGGTCTTGACGTGTCTCTTTATGGGACCGGTATGTTTCGTACTGTTTTAGCAGTGCATCTAGTAATTCTAGTAAGTTTCGTTCTCGAGAAATTCATGTGTTCTGTTTTCAGTATACCAGGTAATATTCTGTTCGAACTGTTATTCTAAATGTTATTTAATGTGTTTTCAATGTCGTGGTATGAGTGATTTGTTTTTACTGTGTTTATCGTGTATTGTATTGTGTTCGGATTCAAGGCTAGAATGCCTCTGTTTTCCAAGTTACGTCAGTTAAAGACCAGAAAAGGGTTACTCGAGGAAGCAGTTCCTGTCCCGCCTAGGGACAGTCCAGGACATTTTATGTATCATAAGCATGGCTTAGGTGCCATATTATATCTAGACTTATGGGTGGACTATACCAAGGAGTTAGAAGAGAAATATAGATGGCCCATATCAGGTACATGGGATGCCGAGTGCATCATGCGAGTAGAAGAAGCATTATGGAAAAAGAAAGCCAGACAGTCCCAGAAAGATGCCATCGAGTTATGGCGCAAAGAATCTCATAAAAGAACCGAAAAAGAAATCAGAAAAACAGAATTAAGTAGGGAATCCTCAGAAAGAGCCCAAGAAAGGGAATTAATCGAAGTAGGTGAACGCATTAAAGCAGAACAGTCCGACAGACAGAGAAATGCCCTTATTAAGGGTATGTATCCTCTTCTTGCCGAGGGCTTGCCAAAAGCAACCCCGGAAGCACCAGGTAATTTTCCGCCGCCATTGGTCCCGATTAAGCTACGTCACAAACCGACCGCAGCTGATATTTTTCTCTCGTCCTATTTGGACGATACAGTCCCAGAATATGCAAATCCTGGTCCGCCTGTTCCCGTAAATAATGTAATTCCTGTTCCTCCAGCCACCGGGGCCGTGGGTACAGCTCACGTTACCGCACCCGTTACAGCATCTGTTACAGCACCCCCGGCCCAACCCACAGTACATGTACCCGCCACATCAGTCACTCTCCCAGCACGTACAGTACACACCGACGATTCTAGTTTAGGAGCCGCGGGGGGAGATCCTCCTGGTACCCCGCCTCAACACAGACGTATGACGCTACATGAACTAGCGTTACAGCGTACGCCAAAAGTTCATACATTCACAGATATCAAGCGAGCACTTACCGAATGTCGTTATGATCCAGTTCCAGGCGATGGTACTATGGTCATATATTCATTACGTTTAAGACGGGTGACCGACTATTTGGACACCCTGCCCGATATGAGAGAACATCTAGACAGAATATATCGTTTTATCCGTACAGGAGTGAATCCAGAAAGTATTCGCGACGCCATGGCTCAAAGAAAAGTCGAGACTCAGCTCATGCTTTTAAAGTTTTTAATTAACTGTTTAATAAGAGAACAAGATTATCCGGAAAAAGATCAAGAAGAAATGAAAGTCCTGACCAGGTGGAGTGACCATATAGCCGAGGGAAGACACAAGACACAGAACTGTATAGAGAGTATGTACAAGAAAATTCGTAGGGAAATAATAAAGTTACACGAGAAACGAGAAGCAACACAAGCAACCGAGAAAGAAGACAACTCTTCTAATGAAGAGGTAGACGACGAGAATCCCTCCAGAATAGCAGATGTAGGTAGAACTAGACTTTCCGACCGACATTCACGCCTAGATCACCAGAAAGTTTTCCCTCCTCCAGCACCAGAACAGGGTTCTCTTGAGCAAGTATTCCAAGCTACCGATCACATTCTGAAATCGCGAATAGGTTATAGTGAGCTCAGTACAATACATGAACAAGAACTAGCCCGATCAGCAGTCCGGTGGACTACTGATTCTACCACTTTTCCAGACGAAATAGTGGCACAAATGTTTCTGAAACTGCCCCCAGCCGAGCAGCGACTGGTGGGTATGTATATGATCCAGCACCTCATTACACTGTATGAGGGACAGCATTCGGATCCAGGTCCACTACATGATGTCTTGAACGAGTTACTCCAGTACAGATGGAGAGGTCTAGGTACTGATTTAATTAGTGTCATTCTAGAACAGCGCCACAAATATCGAACGTTTCTGAATCCACATTTTGTTCACGTCTCACCTCCAGAAAGTAAATCATTTTACATAGATAGACAGAATCCGTTACGTGAAGTACACCCAGTTAGGACAACGGGTGGTGATCTAGAACGAGTATTTGTTTACACCCCCATCACAAAAATGGAACTCTTAGAGATGAAAAAGCTAATTCCCTGTCACGATAAAGATCCAGCAGGGTTCCACCGTGAATTAAAAGACATGCTCCGTATGGGAGAATACAAGTATCCGGATATCATTAAAATGTTAAAGGTCCTGTTGCCCGCGGGTGTATATGAAAAACTCAAGGAAAAAGAATGGGAGGTGGGAGAGAAAAAGATAGATTGGACAGCTCTAGAAGCTGAAGATAATATACGAGTACCAGGTACCGGTCTGGGGGAGAAAGCTAAAGATTTGCCCGAGTTATTGATACAAGTTTTGCCGAGATTACTAGCCACGAAAAAGGAAGATTGGGATGCCATCTCAGCTTGCAAACAGAAACAAGATGAAGACACTAGTGATTTTTATTCTAGATTTGAAAAATGTTTTATTATTAACAGTGGTCTGAAAACAAGTAGTGAATCGTACCCTCATCTTTTTGTTACCAAACTAGTCGAGAATTCAAGTCCACAAGTTAAAAATCGAGTATTGAAAGTCGAAAGTACCTGGCAAGCTAATACTCCGTCACAGATGCTTCAAATGCTTCAGTATCACCAGAACAGAATCAGGGAAGAGCAGGAACACGAAAGGAGACGTATGAAAGACACGAAAATGAAAGTATTAGTTGCACAATCTGTTCCACAAGACAGTCAGAAGAGGGGTCCGAATCAAGCCAGTCATCCTGCAGCTCCCGTTAAAGGGACCTGCAATTACTGTAAACAGCCAGGTCATTTTATAAACGAGTGTGCAGTTCTGAAACATAACATAGCTACTGGTAAAACTAAAGAAAGACCACGTCCGCCTAGACAAGAACAAGTTTCACAGACTTCTCAGCCACCACAGAATGCACAACAGACAGTTACAGCACCGCAGCCTATCGCTGCAACACAGCATGTTACACAGCAGATGTACCAGTATGCCCAGACAGAGTATCCAGATTATCAGCCGTATTCATGAAACAGCCTAGAGAGGGAGGTAGGCTTGCCTCTCATCGAGATACCTGTAGATCAAGAGGGTCCCTATGTACACAGTCAAGTATTAGGGAAAGACAGAAAGTTTCTGATTGATACAGGGGCAAGTAGGACTACCATCAGTCATGACGAGGTTCCAGGGGCTCCGCTCTCAGGCTCTAGAAATGTTTCCCTTGGATTTTCAGGAAAGCCTATTGTTAATGAAATATCGAAACCAGTTACTCTAGAAGTTGATCAATTGTCCCGAACTACTGATTTGTTATTGACGAAATCTTGTCCCGAAAATTTGTTAGGCATTAAGACATTGAAAGAATTAGGAGCAGTAATTTGTTGTTCCCCAGAAGGGGTCCGCTTATTCTTGCGCGACTTCAAAGGTCATTATGTATTACGAGATTTTGATCCAAGATTATTGAATGTACCACAGCATTTATGGGCGCAAGGTCCAACTGATGTAGGTTGTATGCATATCACACCCCATCGTGTGACTCTAAAGCAAGGTGTGGTTTTACCACGAATCAGACAGTACAAATTGCCACCTGAGGCTGTAGCAGCCTTATCCAAAATTATTGACGAACTGATTGCCCAAGGAGTGGTTGTAGAAACTGACTCCAATGTATGTAATTCTCCTATCATTCCAGTCCTGAAACGTACTGATCCAAATGCACCTCCAGTTTATCGATTAGTGATTGACCTTCGAGAACTTAATAAATGTATCATACCCCAGTACCCAGTAGTCCCAGATATTTCATCCCTCTTGACAGCCATTGATTCTGAAGCTACGTTCTTCACAGTTATCGATCTCAAGAACGCATTTTTCAGTGTCCCTATTCATCCAGACAGCCAGTTCCTTTTCGGTTTCTGTTTAAATGGAAGAAGCTATAAATTCACACGAGCTCCTCAAGGTTTTACAGAAAGCCCTAGTATTTATAGTCAAGCACTTAAGAGACAACTAGACAATATTCACATGCCAACTGACACTGCCCTGCTCCAGTATGTCGATGATCTACTGATCA
The DNA here is from genome assembly GCF_964261635.1 of Lissotriton helveticus. Lineage (NCBI taxonomy): Eukaryota > Metazoa > Chordata > Amphibia > Caudata > Salamandridae > Lissotriton > Lissotriton helveticus. The sequence goes on from NC_136062.1 coordinate 495,362,357, forward strand.
CAGCCCGTTCTGAACGTGACTGCGAGCGAGCGTCACTTACAGTTCTGTATTTTCTGGCCGAGATGGGGCACAAGGTGTCCCCTTCCAAATTACAATTCTGTGTCCAGCAAGTGGTTTACTTGGGACACTTACTGTCCAAGTGGGGTAGGCAGTTGACACCTGACCGTATCCAGTTAATAGCACGTCTTCCACAGCCCAAGACACAGAAGGAGGTACGAGCTTTTATCGGCCTCACTTCTTACTGCAGACAATGGATTCCTCAGTATGCATTTCTAGCCAAGCCACTGATACAGTTAACGACACAGGAGGCAGCCACATCGACTGTCCTCCCTTGGACCCAGGAACATACACTTGTTTTTAATGAGTTAAAGAAAGCCTTATGTCAAGCACCTGTTCTAGCAATACCGAACTACAGTAAGCCTTTTACACTTTTTGTCACAGAACGTGATGGTACTGCATTATCTGTTCTCACACAAGATCAAGCAGGACAATACAAGCCCTGTGCTTATTTTTCGAGCACATTAGATCCAGTGGCCCAGGCTCTGCCTGCGTGCCTCAAGTCAGTTGCAGCCACAGCTCTAGCAATCAGACAAAGTGATTCCATAGTGTTAGGACACTCCCTGACAGTACAAGTTCCACACTCCGTGGAAGTTCTTTTAAACCGAAGACAGACTCAGCACTTGACAATTGCACGTTTAACAGGTTATGAACTGACACTGTTTCAGCCACACATAGAAATCAGACGCTGCAACATTCTAAATCCTGCTACACTGTTACCGTCAGTTACTTCAAATCCTGCCACACATGACTGTGTGGAAGTTGTTAACACTATGACAAAGCCAAGACAAGACCTGACAGATATTGCATTACCCGATCCCGACCTGACACTTTATGTGGATGGTTCATGTATGAGAACAAGTACAGGAGAACTAGTAGCCGCGTATGCAGTAACTACTGACACCGAAGTTATAGAAACACATCGTATTGATACCCTGTCTGCTCAAGCAGCAGAGCTAGTCGCTCTGACCCAAGCCTGCATACGTGCCAAGAACCTGAAAGTAAACATATACACAGATTCACGTTATGCATTCGGAGTTGTACACGACTTTGGAGTGCTCTGGCAAGAACGAGGTTTCATGACTTCTCATGGAACTAAGATCCAGCATGGTCTCCTCATCCAAGCTCTGTTAGATGCAATACATTTACCGACAGCTATTGCTATCATGAATTGCAAGGCACATACGAAAGTCACTGACATCATTTCCCAAGGTAATGATCTAGCAGATCGAACAGCCAAGCTCACAGCTCAGACTCCAGACATTCCAGTTAACACGACACAGACACTCACTCCAGATCAGACTACTTGTATGACAGTTAAGGACCCTACACAAGATGTCATAGACATACAGTTACATGCTACTCCCGAAGAAATCAAGAAATGGTCCGAACAAGGAGGGGTCCAGACAGATCAAGGATGGTTGACGAAGGTAAAAGCCACATGGTTTCTCCCCGACTCTATGGTTCAAGTCATTATTAATACCGCACATAGTCCAGCACATCTAGGAGAAAAAGCTATGTTAGACAGTATTCAGAACCTTTGGTTCAACAAGCATTTACGAGCTGCAGCCAAGCAGAAAGTACGTACCTGTATGATATGTTGTCAGTTCAATCCAGGTAAAAGTGTCCCGGTGGAACAAGGTGGATTCCAACCTCCTGACCACCCTTTTGAAGTCCTCCAGATGGATTATATTCAGATGGAGCGATGTCGAGGTTTCAAGTATGTCCTCGTAGTCGTATGCGCTTTGTCCAGGTGGACAGAAGCATATCCAGTTCCAGATTACACAGCTGCGACCACTGCCAGGCAGTTGGTTCGTGAGTTCTTTCCCCGCTATGGACTTCCTAGGGTCGTGTATTCAGATAACGGCCAGCCATTCTCATCCGAGCTCATGAAACAAGTTTCCCTTCTGTTAGGGTACCAGTGGAAGTTCCATTGTGTACGCCATCCTGAAGCAGCCGGTCTCGTAGAGAGACATAACCAGACTTTGAAAATCCGCATCGCTAAAGTGTGTACAGAGAAAGGTGTAGATTGGTTAGTAGCTCTGCCAGTCGCTCTTTTTTATATGAGAATGGTTGCACATTCCAGATCAGGTCTGTCCCCGTATGAGGTCGTATTCGGCCGCCCTCCAAACATGTGGGGTACACCTAGACCCCGTAGTATTACAGATGTTTCCAGTAATATGCTGACAGATTACCTAGCTTCCTTGATGTCTGCCCTACACTCTTGTCGTTCACAGGTTGTCGCTGCATTTCCAGACAACACTGAGGTGAAACCGCATGAAGTTGTTCCGGGAGAATTTGTCCTGGTGCGCAATTTTGATCGTTCAAGTCCGTTGGAGCCCCGTTGGAAGGAGCCCCAGCTGGTGTTATTGACAACAAGGACTGCCGTCAAGCTAGAGGGTCGCAAGGGCTGGGTGCATACCAGTCATATTAAGAAATTCCATGGATTGCGACAAAAGACATTTATTAAAGACTGCCCTATTCTTAAGGACTGCCCAAAGACAGACTCTGAATTCAAACTACCCCTGTTAGAGAAAACTCCGCAGCAGGAGTATAAAGCTAAACTCCGGTCTAGTAAAATAAGTCAGCCAGTTTAATTGTCTAAGTCCCTCTCGGGTGAAACGGTTAGACAGGTTCCTGACATGTATGAGACAGACCCACATAGTGAGAGAGTTAGTCAAAACTCTAAAAGATGTATTATCGTTCTATTCTTTTTATTATTTTTGAGTCTTATGATTACATGCATAAGTTATGCTTTACATTTATGTTTTCCAATTTCACATGTACATATGCTTTCTAATGTTACAGTAGAGCACACATTTAGTGATCTGCCTCCTCACGAGCTATCCTATCGTCTTGCTATGCGTAACAACACATTCATCCGAATGTTGCACTATTCACACCAGACCAGCAATGCCACTAATTGTTGGGTGTGTGGTCGACTCCCCCCTTTCCAGACACCAAAGGGAGTTCTGCCACTCTTTCCCTATCCGTTTTCACATAATGGTTCGTGTGGAGCATGGTCCACGTTGACATCATCTTCAAATGATATGTCCCTTCTGAATCGAACATGTTTCCCAGACAAGCAAGCTCTTTCCCATAGAACAGGGTTAGATCTAGAAAATGAAGTATATGATTTAGGTAATTATTCCTCGAATTTCATGGTCCTGAATGTTCAGTCCGATACTACTCCAGATTTGCCTGCTATTTCAGTACTACCAGTTAAAGGCGAATTATGTGTCAGAAAGAATGGTTCCGCACATGTAGGACATAGTGATTGTACTACTATTGTCGAGTATAGTGACAGTGGGAAATCTATTTTCAAAGCCTCACGTCATTCTTATTTTGTTTGTGGTCAGACCGCATATGTCCGTCTGCCCCTCGATTGGGATGGAACATGTTACATTGCCTTCCTACTGCCACCAGTTTTTCTAGCCCCATCCGATTATCACAGAAACACACATCTAGTACACGTTAGACATAGAAGGGAGATCGAGTCCCCAATTGTCGATCAAACTGAAACTGCTCTAGAACAATATCAAGACTTTAATAGAGGTTTCTTTTTCTTTATAGGTCCTGTCCAGAATAGTAAGTTAATACGTAGGTTAACCAGAACCCTTGAAGCAGTAGTGAATGAGAGTACTTCCGCTCTAGGTAACTTAACTGAAGAGCAATCTGCTATGAGATTTGTTGTGCTCCAGAATCGTCTCGTTCTTGACGTCTTACTGGCCGATAGAGGAGGAGCTTGTAGAGTCATCGGATCTAGTTGCTGCATTTTCATTCCTAATAACGCGCCGTCTGTTTATTCAGCTATAACCAGACTTCATAAAATTGCCCATCAGTTACACCAGAATCCAGGCACCTGGACATGGTCCGGTTGGCTCTGGAGTATTATATCTGCCTGGGGATGGAAAGTATTGTCATTCCTAGGTATCGCAGTAATGATCATATTCAGTTGCTGCCTCTGTTTACAATGTGGCCCTGCGATTTGCGGCATGTGTGCTACCTCTTGTATTCCTAGTCCTAAATCCCGTTCCAAGACAATTCGAGACGAGCAAATGATGCTATATGAACAGATAGATGGTATCATGAATATTGATGTTTCCTGATGGAAACGTAGGGCACAAGGAGGGAATGTGGAAAAGTAAATTTTGCCATGTTATATGTGCCTACGTGTTCCCTATCTTATGCTATATGTGCATGATCGATATGCATGTATCCCCCTATGATCGATTAAAGACGCAATTATAGTTGTGTCCATCTCTAGTACGCCAGTTTCCAGTTCTCGTGAAAGCAACGAGTATTAGGCCTATGTTGCCACATTTTACAGTGTGCACGTTAATTCATTGAAATGTCCCCGTTCCTAGGCCTCAAAAGGGCCCGGACATCAGATTCAAGCTCCAGTCTCCTGAACCCACTCCGAGGAGCGATACAGCCCCCACCTGCATCCCTGACCCTTCACTTACTTCCTGCCTCCCAGTGCCCGGCTCGGCCTGGCTCTGTCTGCCTGTCTGCCAAGAATATGTTATGCTTCTAGTTATTAGTCCAGCCCTCCTTCTCTGCATTCCTAAGCTACTGAATCGCATCAACAGTTTCAGCCATGGTCTAGCCTTTCTGTCTCCATGTAAGAGAAATACTGTATTAATATTCATAGAATATTCCTAGCACACGCAATACATGTAGAATTATGCATGCACCAGTCTTAGTGTCAAGTAGCCTCTGCCCTGATAACTTTTGGATTCTATCAACATGTACTCCAAACACCAGATACCAGATATGATATAGGTACATGTTGCCCTGACACCGCAGACTTTAGTCTCCTCTTCTAGCGCAGAAGTCATAGCCCCCAGTTCCTCCTGGTAACACGTCATTGCCCGTTTGCGCGCACCACTAGGTTAAAGGTCCCAGCTGCTAAGGTAGCCCCCTCCATGTTTCCGCCCCATTTATGACACTTCTGTGACGTTTCACATCACATGTCTATGTATACGCCCTGTACACGCATTCTTGTTGCACCCATTTTGTCTTTATCTTTCGCGACTGCTACGAGTTACGCCTACTGCTACGCCTACTGTATTGGATGTAATGTAATTGTTTTAGTATATATACTGTGTACTGTTACTGAAAGGGATCCCTTATCCCTTACCCCCATGCCATTCCCATTCCCTGGCAGCTGCCTTCATTCTATTTCCGTGCAGGCTATCCCGTCCCTTCCCTTATGCCTGATTAAAGCCTGTAAGACTCTGATACCTCGAATCCTGTCTCTTATTTATTGAGCTATCTGTTTATTCACTGCATTCAAAAATAGTACCGGTAATTAATTATTTATTTACCACAAAACAACTCAAGACCTGGCTGTTCGAGCAGTAGCAACCCCCTCCCACCAGCGCCTTGAGATCCTTCCGGGTGAGTAGCGCGCGATACAAATGCCATGATTGATTGATTGATTGATTGACTGGTGATGAGTGCATGGATGACAGGCTTCTGGTGTTGCTTTTGAGTCATTTGAAGATTTTCTTCAGCATTTTCAGTGTGTGAAAGCTGTGACGACGTTGGCATGGGCGATCATGATCCCTACATCACGTGTGTGCAATCTGGGGTGGGAGTAGGTCCTATGGTGGATGGCCATCAGGTGGAGTCCTGTGGGCAGGTGTTGTTTCCAAAGATCAACACATCTGTCGTGTCAGTGTTGAGTTTGAGACAGTTGGATTTCATCCATGTCATGCAGGCGGTAAGCTTGTTCCTTGTGTTGGTGGTTTTATTCAGAGAGGGACAGTATTAGTTGCATGTCGTCGGTGTAGAAGAGGATGGTGATGTAGTAGGCATGGATGACGTTGGCCAGTGGGGTTATGTAAGTTTTGAAGAGGGTCCGGCTTAGAGATGAACCTTGAGGTGCTCCGCAGATGAGATTTCCGGTTTCCAAGGACTATGATATCCGGTTGACTGTCTGAGTTCTTTTTGTCAGGAAGGAGCAGATCTATCATAGGCAGGTCCTTGAGTCCCATCTCGTGAAGGTGTCCGTGAGGTTGAGGTGTGATACCATGTGAAATTCTGCCAAGAGGTCCAATAGGATTAAGACCCCACTCCCTTCTCCGGCTATGATCATGTGTATTGCATAGGTGGGTGCGTGAGTGCTGTTTCCCTGCTGTGGTGGGGCCTGAATCCCGACTTGGTGGCCATCTTAGCCAGATCTAGGCATGATTTGTTCGCTTTGGAAGCAGCTTTGTATTTCTGTAATTTTAAACACTGATTCACCAGTGCATAACGGGCATAACGCACTGCATATACTTTAGAAAAGGGCAAGTTGGCATATTTTTTAGCACACTGTTTTTAATGTTGCTCACTTAAAATCACGAACAAACGCCTTTGTGCACCTTGTCTCCCCCGCACTGGGATCCTGTAGCCTTTTGCTTTCCGGTCCGCCACAGCTTGTGCTGGTTGAGCGGAGAAAGCCTCTGACATCACTTCCGGCGGAAGCGCGGTTAGCGCTCCGGTGGTTGTGGCATACACGGCCATAAAAGCAGATGCCAGGCGTTGGACTTGGCCCATTTCCCCCAAAATCTTTCGCTTTTCACCCCCCTGTTTAGGATGTCTTCCCCATGGTAGTAAAACTGTATAGGCCATGTATGGTATAAGATGCCCTGTTTAACATGAAAATGTGACGCAACGGTGTGCAGTTATTAATCCCTCATCAAGAAAATGTACCCTGATGGAATGCTGCATTTAAAATGGATGCCATGGCTATGTGTTGTGCTACCTGACTGCAGTAGGTTAGCGGTCTAGATGTTCGGTACCCAGCAATCCCAGCATTTGGGGGGGAAGCATGGCACCCAGGGTGCTCTACTCCTCCCTCTGAGCCAGTTAGAACTATTTTGCCTGAGAATTCTAGAAGCTTCTGCCATTGACTGGTAGGTGGGTTGAGGGGCATATAAATAAGGGGGCTGTGCCACCATGTGCTGCGACAGAGCTGGGACACGAATGTGAGGGGACCAGCTGCCAGGGGATACCGCCACTTAGACCTGTGTGCTGGACCCTGCACCTATCTAGAACCACTCTGCTGCCCCCAGGGCTAGTGGAAGCCCCACTGCAGGAGTTCAGGCTGAAAATGTAAATGTAAATTGATACTTGTATAGCGCACTACTGGCCCGCAAGTGTCTCAAGGCGCATGTACGAATACCGCTGTGGAACCCATCCTGGCTTTCCCTGTGAGGTTTCCACTCCTGGGCACCCCCAAGGTGGAGGCCAGGCATCCTTAGCGTTGTGGGGGCCGTTGTGGAGATTAAGCAAGCTATTGCCCAGAGTTGCAGAGTGGGACCCATGATTAGAGTAGGCACGAAGGCGAGAATGATCAGGTCCGTGGAATTTTTAGAGCCCAAGACCCGCCGAGGCGGGGAATTGAACCCTGGTCCCGGGCTAGACCTCTGCATCAGGGTCTGCCGCTCTAACCATTGAGCCACACTTCTCCACAGCCACACCGGGTGCTCACCCAGCATATGCCTGCTAACAGAGCGAGTGCCTACCTCGCGTAGCGTGGCCCCTGACGGAGGGAGCCTGACCCTTGTCACTGCCCGAAACACTGCCACGGACCCGGCGTCCCAAATCCCACCGAGGCGCTGGCCTGGAGAGCGCCTGTGGGACGAAATCACTGCCGCTGCCCGGCGCCTGGCGTAAGGAGTTCCTGTGGGGTCCCCCGGATCCTGGGGAGGACCCACGCGATCTCGGGAAAGGCCGCGCTAGGCTTTAGAAGCTGGCAAGGGAGTCGTCACATGGGTAGGGGAGCCAGCGATATCACCAGCCGTGCCCCCTGCCTGCCGCGCTCCGATTGGGCACTGTAACTGCACCCCCGCAGGCCACACTGCCATTGGCGGCTGCGGGCGTGCCCACCAGCAGCGAGCCTTTGGATTTGTTCCTGGGCCCCTGAACGCCCGAGGCCGAGGAAGCGCCTGTCTGGAGGAAACAGAGGGGGGCCTCGAGGCACATTCTCGGTGCCAGCCCCCCCCCCCCTACTACATCGGAGCCCAGTGAGTGGGGCTCAGCTGAGTGGGAGTTGGTGGGTGTGTCGGGGCACAGGGTTGGCGCCCGCCCCCAGGAACAGTATTGCTCTCTAGGTGCCCCGTCTGTCAGCGGGCACCTGCAACGTTGGGCCCAAGACTGCTCGTCTAGAAAGGAACCGAGGCTCCTGAACTGGGCTGAAGAGCGGCTTATAGCTGGTTGTGTAGTACCTAGGGAGGACCCGCTGGAGTTATATAAATGTATGTTTCCCCCAAGGTGCGCCCTGAGGTAATGCCTGATGGCCCGCACCCTTTGTCGGATGCCCCCTGCTAAGGTGATCATGCTCAGGTTATGCCTAAACTAAGGCGATAGATTTCCACAGGCTTGTGTCCGGTGCTAATGCTTATGCCCCCATGGTAAATGTGATTCATGCCTGACATGTTTTAGGTGTACCTCCTGTTGCTAATGTTGTTGATGCCATGTTTATGCGCACAGGGTTGCTGGCCTAAGTAGTTTATGCATAATGAGCTTTCATGCCTAGTGTTTCTTTCCCTCACATTGATATTCCTGATATTTCGAGTCATGTGATAACGTCTTGTCTTTATTTCAGCCCTGGAAACTAATAGACTTACCTTATTATTTTTTTTCTGATTACCCCAGTAAAAAATCCCCCTGGTATACATTGCCCTGGCGCCCGTTGGCGCCCCCCTGTGATTACTGTGTCTTACTTTTGCAGGTTGGAGACAATACATGCGTTATTCTTTTTCATCCAAACCGGTGTTGTGTCTCTTTTTGTGCTGTGCCTGGTGTGTTGTCTGTGGGTACTACGTGGATGCTTCACACATGTCCTCAGGAGTTTGGCCTGCCCGCTCTGCTCCATGCTAATCTCGTAGAATTGGCAACCCCATTTCTAACATTGTTGGTGAGCGGTGGGATAGGACTTGTGTTTGCGCAGTACCACAGCGGCCACGGGTTACACTGCAAATAGAGCCCTGAAAAGTAATCACAGGTTTTTGGGGATTATTGTGTTTTCTTTGCTGATTGTTGTTTTCCTGATTATTGTATTTCCTCCTGAAGGTGTTTTGAATTGTGTCCCCTTGTTGCACTGTGGGTGGTGTGTCCCGGGTGTACCTTGCCAGGATGGGGTTGGTTTATAATGAGGCCGAACTCATGGATTACACCGAGCAGGAAGTTTTGTGTTTCTGGAAGTAGAGAGGGATACCCCCAGTAGGCAACATTAAAAGGAAGCTGTTTCTCTATGAGGCCCTCAAGAGTGGGGAACCCTTAGAGCCCTGGGGGGACCTGTCTGATTACCCCTCCGTGTATTTGAAGGGTGGATTTGGTAGAGACCCCAGTCCAAAACCCTGAAGGGTGGTTACTCTGATGAAGAGTAGGAAGAAGTAAATAGGGCAGAGACGCCAGTAGCTGATGAGGACACTATAGATATGGAGTCCCGCACTAGGTCTAGTCCCGGGGGCACTGCCCCAACCCTTTCCCTGTCCTCAGAAGTGTGAGTAGATAGGAGGGAAGAAAGGGAGCATCAGCTGGCGCTGGAGAACCGCAGGAATGCCAAGGAGTTAGCACAGCTGAGGGTGGAAGAGAAAAGGCTAGAGACGGAAAATGTCCTAGCGCAGGAAAGGATGGCGGACGCGGAGAGGGCCTTTGCCAGGAGAGTCTAGCTCAGGTGGGTAGGTTGTCCCCTGAGAGTGGTTTTAGGAGTCTGGATTCACCAGTGAGGGTGGGATCCAGTGGTGGCAGCGAGAGTAGTTCCAGTGCAGGGAGTCCCACTCCCAGAGCCCAGGAGATGGTGCCTGATTCCCAGGAAGAGGGGGACGGGTTGGAGTTCAGGGGGAGGGGAAAGCTGTCCCACCAGTCCTGGGGGGAGTTTGAGGAGGAATGTTGGACTGCATTGGAGGATTGGGTGGTGAGTAGAGCAGTCGAGGATTGGAAAGGGCTGTGCCATGTAGTTATCAAGGAGCACATGCTAAGGAATTGTTTCCGAAGTCTGCGTCACCACCTGTTGCAGTGTGGGTTCTCAGACCCCAGGGAACTTGCACGGGAGGCAGACCTTTGGGTAAGTGCCAGAGAGTCTGAGAGGACATTGGGGAGTGTTCCTTAAGGGAATGGTGCAGGGATCTTCCGGCCCAGCGAGGCAGGAGAGGTGAGGAATGGCCCAGCTAGGTCCCAGGGAGGTGAGAGGTTTGTAGGGCCTCACATCCTATCTACAGGAAGGAGTGAGATGGGGAGGTGTCCCGAGGTGCCCCAACCGCAGTCACAGGGCCTGGAAAGGTTCAGAAGGGAACCCCAGGTTGGGAGCCTATGCTGTCCTGATGTGCCTTCCAGTGACAGGGATCCCCTCGTGTCAGGAGAACACGGAGCATCTGTAATCGGAGCTCCAGAGGTTCGGGGGTCTGCTCAGTCGCAGGGTTTAGATCCTGGGCTGGGGTTCCAGGTTCAGGGGTTGCCTGACCTGGAGGGTGGGACGTCTGTAAACAGTGTCCCCCCGGGTTTGACTCTCAGGGGTACTTCTCCTCTTAGGAGGGTGCGGAACTCTGGGAGGGGGTGCAGAGAGAGGAAGGTCTCTCCTCTGGCACCTGCTCAGCCACAGGGCATAGATCCTGGGTTGGGAGGCCAGGGTCAGGGGTTGCCTGACCTGGCGGGTGGGACGTCTGTAACCAGGGTCCCCCCAGAATTGACTTCCAGGGGTACTACTCCAGGTAGGAGGGTGCGGAACTCTGGGAGCGGGTGCATGGGGAGGGAGGACTCGCCCCTGTCACCGGTTCAACCTGAGGGTTTCGACTCTAGGTTGGGGAGTGAGTGGTTGTCTGAGGGTGTCCCTCGTAGCAGGAGAGGGCGGAACCCCAGAAAGAGAGGTAGGGGGAGGAGAGCCTCGCCCCTGAGTGCTGGTCAGCCTGAGGGTTCGGACCCCAGGTAGGAGGACCAGTGGCAGTTTGGTAGGAGGAGAGTGGTAAAAGGGTACTACGGGCCTGGGGCTAAAGCCTCCCACTCTGTAAGAAAGCAAGGGCCAGAGACATCTGGATGGCCTAGTGGCCGGTCCTGGCCACATCCCACTAGAGAGCTTCAGTGGGGTGGTTTGGTTGGTGAAGGGAGGGTTGAGAGAGGGAACCATCGGGTTCCAGAGTGGAGAAGAAACTGCAGGTGCTCCTGTAGTTGCGGGCCTGCATCCACCTTTTTCCGCCCCAAGCAGGAAAGCCCATCAAGGCAATGATTGGTCTACCCTAGCTTTTGGCTGGGGGGGGGATCGTGGTGGACTTGGCCCATTTCCCCCCAAAAAAATCTTTGCTTTTCACCCCCAGTTTAGGATGTCTCCCCCATGGTAAAGAACACTGTATAGGCCATGTGTGGTTTGAGATGCCCTGTTTAATGTGAAAATGTCACACAATGGTGTGTGCACTTATTAACCCCCCCCCCCATTGTGTAAATGTACCCTGGTAACATGCTGTATTTAAAATGGATGCCATGGCTATGTGTTGTGCCACCTGACTGCAGTAGGTTAGCGGTCTAGTTGTTTGGTACCCAGCCACCCCTGCTTTTGGAGGGAAAGCCTGGCCCGCAGGGTGCTCTACTCCTCCCCCTGAGCCAGTTAGGACTAGTTCCCCTGAGAATTCCAGTAGCTTCTGGCACTGACTGGTAGGTGGGGTGAGGGGCATATAAATAAGGGGGCTGTGCCACCATGTGCTGAGATAGAGCTGGGACAGGAAAGTGAGGGGACCTGCTGCCAGGGGATACCGCCACTTGGGCCTGTGTGCTGGACCCTGCTCCCATCTAGAACCCCTCTACTGTCCCCAGGGCTAGTGGAAGCCCCACTGCAGGAGTTCAGGCTGCCGTGAAGGAGGAGGAGGGCCACGCTGCAGTGGAGGATGGTGAAAGCCTACCGCCCTGTTTTGATGAGTCCCCACTAACTGCTGCTCTGTCCCTTGGCCCCTTGAGAAGTAAGGAGGGCCAGCCTCGGTCCCTGAAGCCACTGTGACCTGGCGCCACGCAAGCCCTGTGCCTAAAAGCGCCTGGAAAGGAAGGAGCACCTTGGACTGGACCCCCAGGAGGTGAGAAGCGTTACCCTGGGGCCCCTGGGGCTTGCTGCTGGGACTGTCTGCCCCCTAAGTGCCACAATCCTAAAGCGCTGTGCCTAGAAGGAGCGCTGTGTGCCTGCAAAGCGCTACCTTGGTCTAGGACTTTTGTAGCCTGCTGTGCCCTGCACCAGGGCCATCAAAGCACTGTATGTATAGCCTGTACTGTGCTATTTACAAGCACTACAGCCCTGGATTCTGCCACTACGGTGCCTAGAAGAAGCGGGTGCCTACCCCGCGTTAGCGCCACCTCGGGTACTGCCTGCAATCACCACCACATCCCGGGAGCAAGGAGGAGGCGAGGCTGCACTTCTGCAAGATTGGAAACTAAGCGGGTGCCTACCCCGCGTGAAGACGCGCTGCCGCAGAACTCACCGCCGCCGGGCGGGTCTCTGCATGGGGGCGCCGGGCACAGGTGAAGCACTGTGGCCTGCATCTCCCGCCGTGGCCCCGGAGCCAGGAGAGGGCCGCCGTGGCATCAAGGAGAGTCCGCTGGGAAGGGTTCAGGCATCGCCGCTGCCCCGGGCGCCAGAGAAGAGGAGCGTGTGAATGACGGACCTGCGTCATTGTCCACGCCCCCCCCTGCTGCCGTGCAGCCATTGGTGGAGGCTACAATGCCCCCGCGAGCCTTGCTGCAATTGGCGGTTGCGGGTGCGCCTCTGCCCCGCTGTACACTGATTGGTTCCTGGGCCGGGAAGGACATCGAGGGGCCTGGGACTGTCAATGACCATCGGAGAGGGGACTCCCAGGAGCGGGAGAGCCCCCCCACACTGCCCCAATCAGGCCTGCAGAGTGAAGGCCTCAGGGAGGACCCCAGCGAAGGTAACCCCCTCGGGGGAGGGTGAGAGGCTACTGGGTCAGCGGGGGCTGCAGAGGAGCCTCGGAGAATTAGAGAGGCAGCCCTGCGACCGCCCCTCCCCTCCAGGTGACTGCAGTTGGGCCCGGTAGTCCCTAGTTCGCCCTGTGGTGGCCCGGTGTGCCTCGAAGGCATAGAGTGGTGCTGGGACTAATTAGGGGCCTTAGGAACTAGGCTCCTGAACCACCCTGGTTGTCGCTGACATTGTTCAGGGTTATCAACACTGCTATCTTTAGAGAACCGGTGCCTGTAGTGACCTAAATTTATGTTCCTGTGCCTCTGCTGAATTGTCGCAAAGTTCCCCTGGTGCAAGGAATGATTTATATCGGAGGTGGTCCAGGGAAGTGTTGTTTTATAGATACTGCTTAGGCCCCATGTTGTTATTGAGGCCCTGTTGAGTTGTTTTGAGGAACCCTGTTCACCAGCAAGGGCTTGTCATGGCTTATGCCCAGGGCTAATGGGTTTGTGCAGCTAGGCTGTGGGTGCTAAAGAGAGATCTGTGTTCTGCCTATTCCAATGTGCCTAATGTTTCCCTGGCCTATGGTGAATGTCCTGTCAACAGGTTTGATTGCAGATGTCCCTGCCTAGGGTTCCCATGTTACCTTTTATGCATAATGTGCTTTCACGCCTAATGTTTTATTTCCTGCTTTCACGCCTAGTGTTTCTTTCCCTCACATTGATATCGCTGATATTTCATGTCATGTGATAACGCCTTGTCTTTATTTCAGCCCTGGAAACTAACGGACTTACCTTTTTCTTGCTTTTCACATTTTCCCTGTAAATAATCCCCCTGGTATACTTGGCCCTGGCGCCCGTTGGCGCCCCATCGTGATTACTGTGTCTTACTTTTGCTGGTTGGAGACATTACATGAGTTATTCTTTTACATCCCAACCGGTGTGGTGTCTCTTTTGTGGTGTGCCTAGGGTGTCGTCTGTGCGTACTGCGTGGATGCTTCACACATGTTCTCAGGAGTTTGGCCTGCCCGCTCTGCTCCATGCTACCCTCGTAGAATTGGCAACCCCATTTCTAACACACACACTCCTCAGTACAACCATACACGTGAAGCAGAGGAAGGCATATACCTGTCATTGATAACATTTTAAGCAAGGCATTCTAAAAGAAGAGATATGGAGCCCATGTAACTCTACTATCACGGGAATAAAATAAACAGGTAGAAAAAGGAGGACAGTAAAGGACCTGAGAAGAATTCATACTATTGTTGTCCCATGTTGCTGTATTGGTTGGTAGAACATGCAAGATCCAATGCCAATCTCCTGCTTTAAGGTGAAGAGTCATAATTAATTATTCATTTTGTAGGTGTGTTTTATAAAATTACATTTAGTTGTGCTATGTTTTCATGAACATTCACTGATTGTTGTCCTTTTTACCTCATCATGAACCATGTCAATAATGTCTTCTCTCTGTCTAAAAACTTATCAAATGTACTGGTTTAGGATATTTGCTGCAATTGTTTTATTTTACCCTTTTCCAAAATGCAGACTACATGCCACTTGTCTTACTGATTTTGTACGTCAGAACTTTTCCTTGATTTTGAACTAAGCAGATTCTATGTCAGTTTGCTATTTGATATTATAGAAAAAGGTTTTCTTATTTCTCAGCACACATTTGTTGTGGTGGTCTGTCTATTGACTTTACAGCTGGAGTTATATCTGAGTCTGGCTTTTGATATAATTTAGAGGTTAACTGTATGAGATCCTTATGCGAATATTATGATGATTATTTCTCTGACTAAGTAACCATTATTTTAAATCTTTGATATGATCTTATAGCTTGCTGTAATTCCAAAGCTAAATGCAAGTGCCTTTATCAAGGGAACGGTCCTTTAAAGGCAGTATTGCCTGCTACGGCTGACTATAAGGTGACTACACTGTTTGCCCCATGAGGGCAGAATGTGTTAATTAATAAAACAAAGGTGTCCCAGAGACCGAGGGGGTTGAAACACCTCTTTGTTTCACAGTTGTTGCTGTGAATGTTAAACAGTTAACAGTCGCATGCAGGCCCACAGGGGTTAATCGTTGAACAGTCACAGCAATAGCTGTGAAAGGAGGCTGAAGTCAGACCTGGTTCTGCCTGGGCTCGGCTAAACTGCTTTTCATCATTCAGTTGAGCCGGGGAGATGCAGGAGATGAGCAGAACTCCCCTCTTCCTGCGAGCTACGGCAGGAGGAAGGGGGAGGCTCCTGTGTGCCCTGCTGTAGGCTCCATCTTCTGCCTTCTCTTGCCCAATCCATATATTTCCGAGAGGCAGAGGCTGTGTATTAGGACATTGTAATGTTGAGAGCAGCGGGCCTATATCAGGTTGTATAGTCTGCTGCTGCTCCATTGTCTCCAATGGAGGTCTAAACATTTCAGTGTTCCAGCTTTGTCTTGTGAAGGGTTTATTGATACTGACCCTCCGCATCATCCCTTCAGATAAATTATAGATAAAAAGAACCAACACATTGATGCTTTGCTGCTTCCATTGCTCAGCATTCGAACTCTGCATCAGCTTGAACTTGAATTGCTGTTGCTCAGAGAGCATGGTTTGGACAGAATTATGTACAAGGACATTAACATACCTTTGCAAACCAGAATGTTTTGATTTGCAAGTTTCAGGATCTGTAAATTGAAAGATGGGGGTTATGAAGACATGGACTGGGTTGTTGGGGTTTGTTCTCTGAGACTGTGGGTGCACTCTATATTCACAGAGACCTTTTCCAGCAAAGGATCATGGCTCTTGAACCAAAAGAAATATATTTATTCATAACCAGAGTTGCTTCACAATGGCATCTAGAGAACAAGGGATTCTTTTGTTTTGTAAGTTCAGGATGGTTATTGGTAAAATGTGATGAAGTGTGATAGTCGTCTGAAGCAAAACCATTTCTTTACTTCCTTTCAAGATTTTCTGGGATGACCAGGCAGTGCAGTGTGGCTGCCACCCTCGGAAGAACTAAATATAATATAACTGTCAGGTAAGGATTCCTATAACTCTAAGTTTCCTTTTCCCCTGTTTCTTCTTTCTCTATTCCCTTTCTTGATCTCTGTTTTTTTTTGGTCTCTTCAGCTTCAATATTTGACTCCCTCTATCCACTATTCAAACTTCTGATAATCACCGCTTGGATCCACATTCCTCCTGGTACAAGTTGGGAGTGTAGTGCGGGTCCAATTCTTTTTAGGTCAGTTTTGCCCAGCAGTTCCTTAACAATTGGCACATTTGTCACCTCTTCCAGACCACATGAGACCATCCTCTCTCTGTCTGTCTTTCGGCATCTTTTCTCTCTAGATCTGACTTCCATCTCTTTGCGTCCTCCCATCCTGCCCTTTTTTGTCCTGTCTACTACAAGCAAAAGACACAGTACATGTGTGTGGACACACATGCACACATGGCTTGCTTTAGGGTGGTGCGACCTGTGGAACTGCACCTGGTGCTGACCTTGAGCGCACTGTATTTAGAAGTAACTTATGGGTTCACAAGCATCTGCTGAAGATTAGGGGTGGGCGGAATTCGAGTAGTTGCACTACGCAAAACTTCATGAAACGGTAAAAAATGTCCACGAGCACACAAAAGTTCAGCGAACACGCAGAATTGCTTGTTCCGCCTGTTCGCGTTTATTTGTTCCTGTTCGCGAATGCTGTTTGCGTGCTCGGGGAGAAATATCTCGCAAACACGCATTTTGAAAGCGCGAACAAGCAAAAAATTCCGCAAAAACGCGGATCGCAGAATTTTTGGCAATTCCGTGTTCTCCACAGAACGCGAAATTACCCAAATTGCACGATCAGAATGGAATTTACCACCCAGGCCTACTGCAGAGTTTCCTGTGCTGGACCCCTGTGGTGAGAGTGGAAGATAACCTTTTTTCTCTTTCCTCTGTTTTGTGTTTTTCTTTTCTTTACCCTTTTTGGTTTCCTTTACTGTTGTGCTGTTCAATAAATTGTCCCTTCCTAGATCTCTGGAAAAAGGAATAGATTAACAGTCTAGGTGGGCAGGGGAGTAAATAACATCTAGTAATTTATTACAAGAATTACAAATATCTCACTATGACGCCAGCCGTTGCCACTGAAATTGCAATTTGAAAGTGGTGGCTGCTTCTGAGAATCTGTGTTTCTTTCTTAAATGTTTACTTCTTTTGCTCTCACATCCTTGATTTCCAGTGATCCCAAGCTCCCGATCTACACTGTTTCACCACTATCAGAAATGCAACTCAAACTGATTTCCTTTCTTGTTTTTGTTAATGCTTTCTTTGTGCAAAGTATAAAGTCACAAATATTTTGACTTTGTGTTCATTTACAATTTTTGACTCCATTTCTACAGGTGACAGAAGCATGAACAGAAAAAAGAAGGTTTAAATTTAGTGAAACACAACAAAAAGGATTATTTCAAGGAATGTTAAAACCTTCTCGAGCTCTAGAGAAGAAACACATTCTATGTGCCAGGAATGGTGAGGATGTTGGAGCGGAAGAAACTGGTGTATGTGAAAGTTGTCAAATCCTAAAGGAAAATGATCATAAATGTTTACCAAGTGTCAGTAACTGAGATTGAGGAGAACATTGGCCACAATTGATTCCCACGCAGTGCACTTGAGAAAACTCAGTGTTGTAAATTCTGTTTGATGGTTTATGAGAAAGGCTTTGGAGACCCAGCCCCTCCCCAACAGATCAGCATCCGTGGACGTGTTGTGATGCGACAGAACCGTCAAAAAGACTAATATCCCCGGTTTACAAGTGCAAGCTTTTGACTGTGTCTCCTGTGATTCAGAGGAGTGAAAAGACTGTTTAAAAGAAACAAATTGTAAATACTCTTTCTCAGATGTCGTTTCGGCAAAGATGCTGGATTATCATTTCCAATATAGGAAGATTTTCCCCCACCGACTCTGTCTCTTGGGTTGATCCGAGTAGTTTCAAAGTGTTCTGTAACTTACAAAGTCGATCATGTGCCTGTCTTAGCCACTGAACAAAAAACCATATACTGGCTCAGAAAGTATAAAAGGGGCCAGTGTTACGCTATTGATAATTCATAAACCACCCTGGCATGCCCTAATCATCTGTCCATTACTTGTATGAACAAACATACCTACCAGGCAAACACTAAAGCCCAAAGACCTAATCAGTGCTTTTAGAACTCCTAAATCAAATGTGATAAACTAGAATCACTAAATGAGACTAATTAAACTTGAGAGAATTCACCCGGGCATAACTTGGAGAAAATGAATCCACGAGGGCATCTTAATAAATACAAGGGGCTCGTTGGTGAAAGTTAATAAGAAAAGTTAGGTAGGTGCCTTTAAAGATAGGAAAATTATCTCCAGGTAAAAATTATAATTAGTTAAATACATATGTTAAGAAGAGCATCTGAAATGTATTTTAGAAGGTCATGCTGAGTTGTGACAAACAAGTACATGATCATAAATCAAATTCAGTCTTAAGATGACAGGTATCCAGGAACAAACCCAACTTGGAGGGGAAACAAACAACCCTAATAGGATCAATGACTGTGAGAACAGCTTTAGTTATCAATCTCACCTCACTAAACATGAGAAAAGTAGCGCTGGACGAAAACCCTATCAGTGTCGTGAATGCCAGAAAGGCTTCAGTCGCAAATCCAGCCTTATGATACATGAAAGAACCCACACTGGGCTTAAACCTTATCAGTGCTCGGAAGGCTGTAAAAGCTTCAGTACCAAATCCAATCTCACTGTACATGGGAGAACTCACACTGGGCTTAAACCGTATCAGTGCTCGGAAGGCTGTAAAAGCTTCAGCACCAAATCCAAGCTCACTTTACATGAAAGAACTCACACTGGACAAAAACCGTATCAGTGCTCCACGTGCCAAAAAAGCTTCAGTTTTAGTGACAGTTTGATTCAACATCAGCGAACTCACACTGGACAAAAGCCTTATCAGTGCTCTGAATGCTCGAAAAGCTTCAGTAGCAAAGCCAATCTGACTAAACATGAAAGAGCCCACACTGGACAAAAACCGTATCAGTGCTCTGAATGCTCGAAAAGCTTCAGTCAGAAATCCACCCTTACTGCACATGAGCGAACTCACACTGGGCAAAAACCGTATCAGTGCTCTGAATGCTGTAAAAGCTTCAGTCGGAAATCCAGCCTTACAATACACGAGAGAACTCACACTGGGCAAAAACCGTATCAGTGCTCTGAATGCTCGAAAAGCTTCAGCCAGAAATTCAACCTTACAAAACATGAGCGAACTCACACTGGGCAAAAACCGTATCAGTGCTCTGAATGCTGTAAAAGCTTCAGTCTCAAATCCAACCTTACTGCACACGAGAGAACCCACACTGGACAAAAACCGTATCAGTGCTCTGAATGCTGTAAAAGCTTCAGAACCAAATCCAACCTTACTGAACACGAGAGAACCCACACTGGACAAAAACCGTATCAGTGCTCCTCATGCCATAAAAGCTTCAGTTTTAGTGGCAGTCTGATTCAACATCAGCGAACTCACACTGGGCAAAAACCGTATCAGTGCTCTGAATGCTGTAAAAGCTTCAGTACCAAATCCAACCTTACAAAACACGAGAGAACCCACACTGGACAAAAACCGTATCAGTGCTCTGAATGCTGTAAAAGCTTCAGTACCAAATCCAACCTTACTGCACACGAGAGAAACCACACTGGACAAAAACTGTATCCGTGCTCCTCATGCCATAAAAGCTTCAGTTTTAGTGGCAGTCTGATTCAACATCAGCGAACTCACACTGGGCAAAAACCGTATCAGTGCCCGGAATGCTGGAAAAGCTTCAGTATCAAATCTAATCTCACTATTCATGAAAGAGCCCACACTGGGTATAAACTGTATCAGTGCTCTGAATGCCAAAACAGTTTCTATTCCAAATCCAGTTTAACTGTACATCAGAGAATCCATACTGGCCTCAAACCGTATCAGTGCTCTGAATGCTGTAAAAGCTTCAGGCAGAAATCCAGCCTTACTAAACACGAGAGAACGCACACTGGGCAGAGACCCTATCAGTGTTCTGGATTCCAGAAAAGCTTCAGTCGTAAAATAACTTTCACTCACCATGAGGGAACTCACACTGGGAAAAAACCTGATTAGCTCTCTGAATGCTGAAAAAGTCGGAAATCTGGTCTCACTCAACCTGCGAGAATTTACCTGGAAAAAACCTCATCATAGCTCTAAATGCCTGGGAAGGGTCTGCTGGAGATTTCATTCAACATGAGGGAACCCACAACGAGAAAGAAAATGATCCGTGCTCTCAATGTGAAAAAAACTTCAGTTGTAAATGTAACCTTTCTACGTAAGAGAGACAATGTGGGAGAATAAAAGGTGCTCACTGTCAACCCTGAGGAGGAGCTTTCAGCATCGCAAAACCTTTACATGAAGCAACCACAAAGACTCCACTCCATTGATTGTTCTACAAACTCTACTGAGAACAGCAAACAGCGAGGGATGGAAACGCTTCAATTAAACTCATTCCTTTGTAACTATTTGTGGCCTCATTCCATTCAGTGTGTCTTGGTCCCTGAGAGTTTAAAATGGCTCTGACCCTCAAAGGCTATTCGATACTGAACTTTGAGGCTATACTGCTAGATTCAGGAATGCACGTAACTTCAAACGGTTTCAAGCGTTAATGAGCCTCACCAGGGGGCTGCAGCAGGAGTCCCTGGGTCGTAGGTCTCTATGGGACCAACATCTGTTCTGTGCCACGTAGGGCTGATCACTGAAAAAAACTAAAGACGATGGAAGGACTGCTGGTTAATCTCAGCAACACCCCACCACATCATTCTCTGGTCTTTGTGCAACTACAGACGAGGCCAGCCATATGCAAACCGTTCCTGGCTCCACTGTAAAGAGTCCGAATGACCTCTGTTCCAAGGGGACATGGCCTTGCATTACAAAGATCCACTTGAGAGACCTCTTTCTATGTCCTTTTTGCTACAAATGGAACCTGCTTCCCATCTGCTGAGGACAGTTTCACCAGCTTTACAATCTCATCAGATACACCCAAGAGAGTCTCACAGATAATCAGGCCTATTCGTAAACTACTATAGGACGACTAAAGTACAACAAAATGCGATTCACAAAGTATGTGCTGTCGGTCTGCCTCTCCTATCCTTTTCTTTGTGGAGTTGCCTGCCTCGACTGCAGAGTTTCCGCACATGTTTATATACTTTTTGTAGTAAATGCGAGAGGGACAGAGTGGGAGTGGGTGTAAAATGGGAAATATTTATGAATAAAGGGGAGGGGCTAAGGGAGGAGTAAGGAGGGGGGTGTAGGGATGGACAAGCACTCACCTGCAAAGGAGTAAACCCATTGCTATTTACAAACCACACCTCTAAAGTCACAACAGCCATGATGTACCTAAAACAGTTGTAAATATACCCGAGCTTAGAGACCAACATCACACATGGTGATCCACTGGAACTGCAACACACTCCCATTAATAATAATGGAGGTACGGACATATATTAAAACGGCATTAAATTAAATATTTTAAAATAATTAAAAATCTAAACAAATGTCATTCAAGGCAAAAAATATCTAAAAAGAAAAACGTTTAATTATTTTACAATGTTTTAATAAAATTTGTTGAACACTAATATAACATTTATTTTTAGTTAAGTATAATTACATATGTTATATTTAATGCCCAAAAGCAAATTTCAGGTTATTTCAGGCAATCAGGTGACACCACGTTGCAGAGATTTTCATATTTTCAATCCAAATAACAGACTAACATGTCCACCACTCAAATTAATTTCAATTTTCACTATACTAATTCACCACTAATCCTTTAATGGGTTCCGTAGTAGTGTGTTACTCTCCGAAAAAGCGCTTTGATGCCTCGTGAGGGGTAATAAGCACTATATACATGCAATTACAATACAATACATTTAAAAATTATTAATACATATTATAAATGTTAATTTAGGTGGGACATCTTTAATTAAACCTTAATACAAATATATCTTCTATATATTCTACTTGGGTGGAGTGTTCCCTGTGTAAAAAATATAAAGAATATTTAAATTGTTTATTACACTACAAATGTAAATGTTATAAACTTTAAATATAGAACAAATTAAAAAAATGCTACAATAATAACTCACAGTTTACTTGGAGATTTAATTGATTTTAAATGTAAAAAAAAGTTTTCTTACAGATCTGTTCCAAAAATCCCAACAAGCTACAATCATCTGATTTTCTTATTATGTAATCCGAATTACTGATTTGCCTTATTCACCTCTATTCGGCGGGGTACATCCTTAAAAAATCATGTATAGAATTAATTGAAAGTATTTTTTAATAGTTGCAATCACCGTACCCTCTAGGGCGCGCGCGCACCGCTCCTGACCTCAGTGCGCACCACCTCGCGTGGAGCGCGCACACAGTCAGGACGTCGTGCTGCCGGCTGCTATGGAAGAAGCGAGCAGCGCGAATGCAGCGGAGCGGTCGTGAGGGGTGCAGTTAAGGAGGCGGGGGCTCTGATTAACAGCAATACTTAAACAAAAGGCCAGATTCTGCCCCGCGCTTTACTAACAAAAGCGTAGACAGTTTCCAAACACAGCATGTGTTAAAGTATGCGCTGTGTTTGGAAACTGTCTATGCTTTTGTTAGTAAAGCGCGGGGCAGACTCTGGCCTTTTGTTTAAGTATTGCTGTTAATAAGAGCCCTTGAAGGGGGTCTGATTAACAGCAATTCACAAACAAAAAGAAGGGGAAAACGAGTGAAACAGAGGGCAGAAGAGCACAAAAAAAGGGGAAAACGAGTGGAACAGAGGGCAGAAGGGCACAAAAAAGAAGGGGAAAATGAGTGAAACAGAGGGCAGAAGGGCACAAAAAAGGGGAAAACGAGTGAAACAGGGCAGAAAGGCACAAAAAAGGGAAAACAAGTGAAACCGGGCAGAAGGGCACAAAAAAGAAGGGGAAAACAAGTGAAACATAGTGCAGAAGGGCACAAAAAGAAGGGGAAAACGAGTGAAACAGAGGGCAGAAGGGCACAAAAGAAGGGGAAAACGAGTGAAACAGAGGGCAGAAGGGCACAAAAAGAAGGGGAAAACGAGTGAAACAGGGCAGAAGGACACAAAAAAGAAGGGGAAAACGAGTGAAACAGGGCAGAAGGGCACACAAAAAGGGGAAAACGAGTGAAACAGAGGACAGTGAAGCTTCTTCCTCCCCAAGTGGCTTTTTTTACCCTCCGGACAGTTATGAGTCTTGCCTCTGAAGACTGCAGTGTTCTATGAGGCGTATACCAGCGAAATCGTTGTTTTAAAAATTCTGTTCCGCTTCCCTGAAGGGCTTTAAACACCAGACAGAGGGACTTAAATTGAGTGCGCTTCCTAACCGGCGGCCAGTGAAGTTTTTTAATTTTGGCTGAGATTGAGTCGAACTTTGGCGTGCCTGTAAGGAGTCTGGCTGCTGCGTTCTGCAGTATTTGAAGTTTGTTTAAAGATCCTTCCTGGATTTTGAGACATAGACTATTGCAGTAGTCTAATCTGGACATTATTAATGCAGTGACGACTGTTTGTGGCGCATCTTTGGGTAGCACTGTGTAGGAGTAAATGGCACAAGAGTATTGCCACCTTAAGAGGGGACCAAGTTGTGCTAGTCTCACCCTCACTTCATACAGGAGTAAAGGGCACAAGAAGGGTATCGCCACGTTAAGAGGGAGTACGAGTTGTATCTAGTCTGATCCTCACTACATATTGGAGTAAAGGGAACTATAAGTAGTATTGTCACTTTAAAGGGACAAATGATGTGTCGAGTCTGATCCTCACGCCGAACAGGAATTAAGGGCACAAGAAGTGAACTGAAACCTTGTGTGGCGGGGGCTTCCACGCTGTGTTTAGTTTGATCCTTACCCTATTTTGGGATCTAGCGGCCAGGTCTACAGAGTTTAGATTACTAACCCACAGGTTGAAGGAATTAGTTGGGTGCACCATTACTGAGTTATGGTTAAATGTAGCCCGCACAACCCACTGAGCACTCCTGCCGGTGTGGGACTCGCGCTCTCTGGGTTATTAACAATCCCCTAATGGGTTCAGGGACACTTTCAAGGGTCATCAGAACAGGGTATGCATTGTGACATTTATTTTAAAATAGTTATATTAACATTTCTAAATCTGGTGCTCACAATGTTGTATGGTAACATCACAGGAGCTAAAAATGAGACGCAGCTAAGCATTTCCAGAGCAGTGAAAACAACCGTGAAAACCTTTAACATCATTATCACAATTTATAGCGCCAACTCCCTCTGTGCTATCTCTAGGCGCTATGCGGGTGTCTAGAAAAATCAATAAATAATCTACCTAATTCTCAAGGTTTTGTGGTGGTGCGCAGACCTTGGACAACAAGGTTTTTGTCTGTCTGGAAACGCTTGCCAGCTGTTTCAAGGGCAAAGACATTGTGCTTGTTTGGGGACAAGCATTGCCCTGGCGCCATTCAGCCCGAGTCTGGGGGGGTCTCGCTGCAGTCCGAGTCTGGGCGGGGGGGTCTCGGTGCAGCGAGTCTGGAGGGGTCTCGGTGCAGCCCGAGTCTGGAGGGGACTCAGTGCAGCCCGAGTCTGGAGGGGACTCAGTGCAGCTCGAGTCTGGGGGGGGGTCTCGGTGCCGCCCGAGTCTGGTGGGTCTCGCTGCAGCCCGAGTCTGGAGGGGACTCGCTGCAGCCCGAGTCTGTGAGGGGTCTCGGTGCAGCCCGAGTCTGGAGGGGTCTCGGTGCAGCCCGAGTCTGGAGGGGTCTCGCTGCAGCCCGAGTCTGTGAGGGGTCTCGGTGCAGCCCGAGTCTGGGGGGGTCTCGCTGCAGCCCGAGTCTGGAGGGGACTCGCTGCAGCCCGAGTCTGTGAGGGGTCTCGGTGCAGCCCAAGTCTGGGGGGGTCTCGGTGCAGCCCGAGTCTGGAGGGGTCTCGGTGCAGCCCGAGTCTGGGGGGTCTCAGTGCAGCCCGAGTCTGGGGGGGTCTCGCTGTAGCCCAAGTCTGGGGGAGGGGTCTCAGTGCAGCCCGAGTCTAGGGGGGTCTCAGTGCAGCCCGAGTCTGGGGGGGTCTCGCTGCAGCCCGAGTCTGGAGGGGGGTCTCAGTGCAGCCCGAGCCTGGGGGGGTCTCGCTGCAGCCCGAGTCTGGAGGGGTCTCGTGCAGCCCGAGTCTGGAGGGGTCTCGGTGCAGCCCGAGTCTGGAGGGGTCTCGGTGAAGCCCGAGTCTGGAGGGGTCTCACTGCAGCCCGAGTCTGGAGGGGTCTCACTGCAGCCCGAGTCTGGGGGGGTCTCGCTGCAGCCCGAGTCTGGGGGGGTCTCGGTGCCGCCCGAGTCTGGGAGGGGTCTTGCTGTAGCCAGAGTCTGGAGGGGTCTTGCTGCAGCCCGAGTCTGGAGGGGTCTTGCTGCAGCCCGAGTCTGGAGGGGTCTTGCTGCAGCCCGAGTCTGGAGGGGTCTTGCTGCAGCCCGAGTCTGGGGGGGTCTCGCTGCAGCCCGAGTCTGGAGGTGTCTCGGTCCAGCCCGAGTCTGGGGGGTCTCGGTGCAGCCTGAGTCTGGAGGCGTCTCGGTGCAGCTCGAGTCTGGGGGGGTCTCGGTGCAGCCTGAGTCTGGGGGGGTCTTGGTGCAGCCTGAGTCTGGAGGGGTCTCGGTGCAGCTCGAGTCTGGGGGGGTCTCGGTGCAGCCCGAGTCTGAAGGGGTCTTGGTGCAGCTCGAGTCTGGGGGGTCTCGGTGAAGCCCGAGTCTGGAGGGGTCTCGGTGCAGCCCGAGTCTGGAGGGGTCTCGGTGCAGCCTGAGTCTGGAGGGGTCTCGCTGCAGCCCGAGTCTGGGGGGGTCTCGGTGCAGCCCGAGTCTGGGGGGGTCTCGCTGCAGCTCGAGTCTGAGGGGGGTCTCGCTGCAGCCCGAGTCTGGGGGGGGGTCTCAGTGCAGCCCGAGTCTAGGGGGGTCTCGGTGCAGCCCGAGTCTGGGGGGTCTCGGTGCTGCCTGAGTCTGGGGGGGGTCTGAGTACAGCCCGAGTCTGGGGGGGGTCTCAGTGCAGCCCGAGTCTAGGGGGGTCTCGGTGCAGCCCGAGTCTGGGGGGTCTCGGTGCTGCCTGAGTCTGGGGGGGTCTCGCTGCAGCCCGAGTCTGGTAGGGGTCTCGATGCAGCCCGAGTCTGGGGGGGTCTCGCTGCAGCCCGAGTCTGGGGGGGGTCTCGCTGCAGCTCGAGTCTGGGGGGGGTCTCGCTGCAGCCCAAGTCTGGTAGGGGTCTCGATGCAGCCCGAGTCTGGATGGGTCTCGGTGCAGCACGAGTCTGGAGGGGTCTCGGTGCAGCTCGAGTCTGGAGGGGTCTCGGTGCAGCCCGAGTCTGGAGGGGTCTCAGTGCAGCCCGAGTCTGGGGGGGGTCTCAGTGCAGCCCGAGTCTAGGGGGGTCTCGGTGCTGCCTGAGTCTGGGGGGGTCTGAGTGCAGCCCGAGTCTGGGGGGGGTCTCAGTGCAGCCCGAGTCTAGGGGGGTCTCGGTGCAGCCCGAGTCTGGGGGGTCTCGGTGCTGCCTGAGTCTGGGGGGGTCTCAGTGCAGCCCGAGTCTAGGGGGGTCTTGGTGCTGCCTGAGTCTGCGGGGGTCTCGGTGCAGCCCAAGTCTGGAGGGGTCTCGCTGCAGCCCGAGTCTGGAGGGTTCTCGGTGCAGCCCGAGTCTGGGGGGGTCTCGCTGCAGCCCGAGTCTGGGGGGGTCTCGGTGCAGCCTGAGTCTGGAGGGTCTCGCTGCAGCCCGAGTCTGGGGGGGTCTCAGTGCAGCCCGAGTCTGGAGGGGTCTCGGTGCAGCCCGAGTCTGGAGGGGTCTCGGTGAAGCCCGAGTCTGGAGGGGTCTCACTGCAGCCCGAGTCTGGGGGGGGTCTCGCTGCAGCCTGAGTCTGGGGGGGGTCTCAGTGCAGCCCGAGTCTGGGGGGGTCTTGCTGCAGCCCGAGTCTGGAGGGGTCTTGCTGCAGCCCGAGTCTGGAGGGGTCTCGGTGAAGCCCGAGTCTGGAGGGGTCTCGGTGTAGCCCGAGTCTGGGGGGTCTCAGTGCAGCGCGAGTCTGGGGGGGTCTCGGTGCCGCCCGAGTCTGGGGGGGTCTCGCTGCAGCCCGAGTCTGGGGGGGTCTCGCTGCAGCCCGAGTCTGAAGGGGTCTTGGTGCAGCTCGAGTCTGGGGTGGTCTCGGTGAAGCCCGAGTCTGGAGGGGTCTCGGTGCAGCCCGAGTCTGGAGGGGGTCTCAGTGCAGCCCGAGTCTGGGGGGTCTCGCTGCAGCCCGAGTCTGGAGGGGGTCTCAGTGCAGCCCGAGTCTGGGGGGTCTCGCTGCAGCTCGAGTCTGGGGGGGTCTCGGTGCAGCCCGAGTCTGGGGGTCTCGCTGCAGCCCGAGTCTGGGGGGGTCTCAGTGCAGCCCGAGTCTGGGGGGGTCTCGCTGCAGCTCGAGTCTGAGGGGGGTCTCAGTGCAGCCCGAGTCTAGGGGGGTCTCGGTGCAGCCCGAGTCTGGGGGGTCTCGGTGCTGCCTGAGTCTGGGGGGGGTCTCAGTGCAGCCCGAGTCTAGGGGGGTCTCGGTGCAGCCCGAGTCTGGGGGGTCTCGGTGCTGCCTGAGTCTGGGGGGGGTCTCAGTGCAGCCCGAGTCTAGGGGGGTCTTGGTGCTGCCTGAGTCTGCGGGGGTCTCGGTGCAGCCCGAGTCTGGAGGGGTCTCGGTGCAGCCCGAGTCTGGGGGGGTCTCGGTGCAGCCCGAGTCTGGGGGGGTCTCGGTGCAGCCCGAGTCTGGAGGGGTCTCGCTGCAGCCCGAGTCTGGAGGGGTCTCGGTGCAGCCCGAGTCTGGGGGGGTCTCAGTGCAGCGCGAGTCTGGAGGGGTCTCGGTGCAGCCCGAGTCTGGGGGGGTCTCGGTGCAGCCCGAGTCTGGAGGGGTCTCGGTGCAGCCCGAGTCTGGAGGGGTCTCGGTGCAGCACGAGTCTGGAGGGGTCTCGGTGCAGCTCGAGTCTGGAGGGGTCTCGGTGCAGCCCGAGTCTGGGGGGGGTCTCGGTGCAGCCTGAGTCTGGGGGGGTCTCAGTGCAGCCCGAGTCTGGGGGGGTCTCGGTGCAGCCCGAGTCTGGGGGGGGTCTCGGTGCAGCCCGAGTCTGGGGGGGTCTCAGTGCAGCCCGAGTCTGGGGGGGTCTCGGTGCAGCCCGAGTCTGGGGGGGTCTCGGTGCAGCCCGAGTCTGGGGGGGTCTCGGTGCAGCCTGAGTCTGGAGGGGGGTCTCGCTGCAGCCTGAGTCTGGAGGGGTCTCGGTGCCGCCCGAGTCCGGGGGGGTCTCAGTGCAGCCCGAGTCTGGAGGGGTCTCGTGCAGCCCGAGTCTGTGAGGGGTCTCGGTGCAGCCTGAGTCTGGAGGGGGTCTCAGTGCAGCCCGAGTCTGGAGGGGTCTCGCTGCAGCTCGAGTCTGGGGGGGGTCTCGCTGCAGCCCGAGTCTGGAGGGGTCTCGGTGCAGCCCGAGTCCGGGGGGGGTCTCAGTGCAGCCCGAGTCTGGAGGGGTCTCGCTGCAGCTCGAGTCTGGGGGGGGTCTCGATGCAGCCCGAGTCTGGGGGAGTCTCGCTGCAGCCCGAGTCTGGTAGGGGTCTCGATGCAGCCCGAGTCTGGGGGGGTCTCGCTGCAGCCCGAGTCTGGGGGGGTCTCGCTGCAGCTCGAGTCTGGGGGGGGTCTCGCTGCAGCCCAAGTCTGGTAGGGGTCTCGATGCAGCCCGAGTCTGGAGGGGTCTCGGTGCAGCCCGAGTCTGGGGGGGGTCTCAGTGCAGCCCATGTCTGGGAGGGGTCTCGCGGCAGCCCGAGTCTGGAGGGGTCTCGGTGCAGCCCGAGTCTGGGGGGGTCTCAGTGCAGCCCGAATCTGGGGGGGTCTCGGTGCAGCCCGAGTCTAGGGGGGGTCTCGGTGCAGCCCGAATCTGGAGGGGTCTCGGTGCAGCCCATGTCTGGGAGGGGGTCTCGGTGCAGCCCGAGTCTGGGGGGGGTCTCAGTGCAGCCCGAGTCTGGGGGGGTCTCGGTGCAGCCCGAGTCTGGGAGGGGGTCTCGCTGCAGCCCGAGTCTGGGGGTGTCTCAGTTTAGCCTGAGTCTGGGGGGGTCTCGGTGTAGCCCGAGTCTGGAGGGGTCTCGGTGCAGCCCGAGTGTGAGGGGGTCTCGGTGCAGCCCGAGTCTGGGAGGGGGTCTCGCTGCAGCCCGAGTCTGTGGGGGTCTCAGTGCAGCCCGAGTCTGGAGGGGTCTCGGTGCAGCCCGAGTCTGGAGGGGTCTCAGTGCAGCCCGAGTCTGGGGGGGTCTCGGTGCAGCCCGAGTCTGGAGGGGTCTCGGTGCAGCCCAAGTCTGGGGGGGTCTCGGTGCAGCCCGAGTCTTGAGGGGTCTCGGTGCAGCCCGAGTCTGGGAGGGGTCTCGGTGAAGCCCGAGTCTGGGAGGGGTCTCAGTGCAGCCTGAGTCTGGGGGGGTCTCAGTGCAGCCCGAGTCTGGGGGGTTCTCGCTGCAGCCCGAGTCTGGAGGGGTCTCGCTGCAGCCCGAGTCTTGAGTGGTCTCGGTGAAGCCCGAGTCTGGAGGGGTCTCGGTGCAGCCCGAGTCTGGGGGGGTCTCGGTGCAGCTCGAGTCTGGAGGGGTCTCGGTGCAGCCCGAGTCTGGAGGGGTCTCGGTGCAACCCGAGTCTGGGGGGGGGGGTCTCGCTGCAGCCTGAGTCGGGGGGGGGGGTCTCGGTGCAGCTCGAGTCTGGAGGGGTCTCGGTGCAGCCCGAGTCTGGGAGGGGTCTTGCTGCAGCCCGAGTCTGGGGGGGTCTTGCTGCAGCCCGAGTCTGGGAGGGGCCTCGGTGCAGCCTGAGTCTGGGGGGGTCTCGGTTTAGCCTGAGTCTGGAGGGGTCTCGCTGCAGCCCGAGTCTGGGGGGGTCTCGGTTTAGCCCGAGTCTGGGGGGGTCTCGGTTTAGCCCGAGTCTGTAGGGGTCTCGTTGCAGCCCGAGTCTGGGAGGGGTCTCGGTGCAGCCCGAGTCTGGAGGGGTCTCGGTGCAGCCTGAGTCTGGGGGTGTCTCGAGTCTGGAGGGGTCTCGCTGCAGTCGAGTCTGGGGGGTCTCGCTGCAGCCCGAGTCTGGAGGGGTCTCGGTTTAGCCCGAGTCTGGAGGGGTCTCGGTTTAGCCCGAGTCTGGAGGGGTCTCGGTGCAGCCCGAGTCTGGGGGGGGTCTTGTTGCAGCCCGAGTCTGGAGGGGTCTCGGTGCAGCCCGAGTCTGGGAGGGGTCTCACTGCAGCCCGAGTCTGGGGAGGGTCTCGCTGCAGCCCGAGTGTTAGAAAGGCGGTCCCGGGGGAGGCAGAAGATGTCGGACTGACCACCCCTAGGTCCACCCCTCCGTTTAGAAGTAGCCGAGCGTTATCGAGAGGCCTCCTGGGTGAGGGTCCTCTCCTAGGATCGTACAGCAGAGTAACCACACCACTACAAATGGACACCACACAAGAGGATAAGTTCTTAGGCTTTATCAAGAATAAAGGTTGCTTGTCTTCAGCGATATGTACAGGCAGATCAAGGGATCTGAAAAGTCTCGTAAATAAGGGACAGGGTAGCGGGACAGTCTCAGTACTGGTGAAGGAATGGATACCGTGCGCACAGCTCTCAATCCTCGAGCCGGGGGGTTCCGAGAGGTCGAGCCGTGGCAGCGCCAGCAGGACTCGACAAGTGGTATTTAACGGAGAGGGGGCCGCGGCAGCGCCAGCAGGCCTCGAGGTGGTTCCGGCGAAGATGGGCCGCGGCAGCGCCAGCAGGCTCCAAAGAGGGTTCAGCGATGATGGACCGTGGCAGCGCCAGCAGGCTCCAATGATTGTTCAGCGAAGATGGACCGCGGCAGCGCCAGCAGGCTCCAAAGATGGTTCAGCGAAGATGGACCGCGGCAGCGCCAGCAGGCTCCAAAGATGGTTCAGCGAAGATGGACCGCGCCAGCGTCAGCAGGCTCCAAAGATGGTTCAGCGAAGATGGACCACGGCAGCGCCAGCAGGCTCCAAAGGTAGTTTCAGGTTTATGGGTAATGAGTTCTTCTCTGGGTCAGCCGCGACAGTGTCAGCAGGGCTCTTGACTCCAGGATACAACTGGCGTCCTACTCCAGGGCTGGCCCAAATATAGGACTGGAGTCCCTTGATGTCCGGACCCCGCGCCTGGGGGTCAGAGGGCCCGGGATGGTGATGTCCAGACACCCAGCAGGGGGGTGTTGCCAGCGCCCAGGGAGGCCGGAGGGCGATCGATACCAGGCGTCCGGGGACGGCTGGAGGGCCATCGAAACTCCCCTCCTCTTGGATCCGTTGAGTGGCCACTCTACCACCGGGGGGAATCTTGGTGCCTCGATGTCGGGGCTTCGCTGGGGCTTTGGCCGGGGCCGAGGCCACGTGCTCGGGACGTGATGGGCCCAAGATGGAGTCGGGCAAGGCCTCGTGCTCGGAACGTGATGGGCCCAAGATGGAGTCGGGCCTGTAGGGATGGTCCGGAGTGGTAGCCGAACCGGCAGTGTTGGGGCGTGCAGGGTTCGCCGTGTTCCAGGGGGGAGAGCCGTAGTATTCCAGGGTGGTTGCTCTCGTCGGTAGTTCGTGTAGGGTCGTGCCAAGGGGGCGACCGTGGCTCGATGGAAGGCCGATATCGTTCTGGGCCCGCCATGCGGGAGGGATAGGACCACGCCATGAGGTCGGGTCCAACACCGAGTCTGGGGGGGGGGGGGGGTCTCAGTGCAGCCCGAGTCTGGAAGGGGTCTCATTGCAGCCCGAGTCTGGAGGGGTCTCGGTGCAGCCCAAGTCTGGGGGGGTCTAGCTGCTACTTCATTTAAGGTGACATCTGGTGCCAGAGCATCTGGATCTGCGACCCGGGGGAAGTGTCTCTGAATCAATGGTCAGTTCTGGGGTTCATAGCAGGTATTGACCACTGATTCTTATTTTATGTTTTCAGAAACAAACAGGGAATTTAAGACACTAGATCTAACGGGACTATACTGGTTGGACGCAAAATATGTCCCCTATGTGAAAAGCCACAGAGAGGCGTTCCATGGGTGGAGAGGGGGTGCTTCCACGCATCCACCCTTGGAGTTTGGTGCATTACTCTGCCACAGAGAGGCGTTCCATGGGTGGACAGGGGGTGCTTCCACGCATCCACCCTTGGAGTTTGGTGCATTGCTCTGCCCCAGAGAGGCGTTCCATGGGTAGAGAGGGGGTGCTTCCACGCATCCACCCTTGGAGTTTGGTGCATTGCTCTGCCCCAGAGAGGCGTTCCATGGGTGGAGAGGGGGTGCTTCCACACATCCACCCTTGGAGTTTGGTGCATTGCTCTGTCCCAGAGAGGCGTTCCATGGGTGGAGAGGGGGTGCTTCCATGCATCCACCCTTGGAGTTTGGTGCATTGCTCTGCCCCAGAGAGGGGTTCCATGGGTAGAGAGGGGGTGCTTCCACGCATCCACCCTTGGAGTTTGGTGCATTGCTCTGCCCCAGAGAGGCGTTCCATCGGTGGAGAGGGGGTGCTTCCACACATCCACCCTTGGAGTTTGGTGCATTGCTCTGTCCCAGAGAGGCGTTCCATGGGTGGAGAGGGGGTGCTTCCATGCATCCACCCTTGGAGTTTGGTGCATTGCTCTGCCCCAGAGAGGGGTTCCAGGGGTAGAGAGGGGGTGCTTCCACGCATCCACCCTTGGAGTTTGGTGCATTGCTCTGCCCCAGAGAGGCGTTCCATCGGTGGAGCAGGGGTGCTTCCACGCATCCACCCTTGGAGTTTGGTGCATTGCTCTGCCCCATAGAGGCGTTCCATGGGTGGAGAGGGGGTGCTTCCACGCATCCACCCTTGGAGTTTGGTGCATTGCTCTGCCCCAGGGAGGCGTTCCATGGGTGGAGAGGGGGTGCTTCCACACATCCACCCTTGGAGTTTGGTGCATTGCTCTGCCCCAGAGAGGCGTTCCATGGGTGTAGAGGGGGTGTTTCCACGCATCCACCCTTGGAGTTTAGTGCATTGCTCTGCCTCAGAGAGGCGTTCCATGGGTGGAGAGGGGGTGCTTCCACGCATCCACCCTTGGAGTTTGTTGCATTGCTCTGCCCCAGAGTGGCGTTCCATGGGTGGAGAGGGGGTGCTTCCACGCATCCACCCTTGGAGTTTGGTGCGTTGCTCTGCCTCAGAGAGGGGTTCCATGGGTGGAGAGGGGGTGCTTCCACGCATCCACCCTCGGAGTTTGGTACATTGCTCTGCCCCAGAGAGGCGTTCCATGGGTGGACAGGGGGTGCTTCCACGCATCCACCCTTGGAGTTTGGTGCATTACTGTGCCCCAGAGAGGGGTTCCATGGGTGGAGAGGGGGTGCTTCCACGCATCCACCCTTGGAGTTTGATGCATTGCTCTGCCCCAGAGAGGCGTTCCATGGGTGGAGAGGGGGTGCTTCCACGCATCCACCCTTGGAGTTTGATGCATTGCTCTGCCCCAGAGAGGCGTTCCATGGGTGGAGAGGGGGTGCTTCCACACATCCACCCTTGGAGTTTGGTGCATTGCTCTGCCCCAGAGAGGCGTTCCATGGCTGGAGAGGGGGTGCTTCCATGCATCCACCCTTGGAGTTTGGTGCATTGCTCTGCCCCAGAGAGGCGTTCCATGGGTGGAGCAGGGGCGCTTCACCGCATCCACCCTTGGAGTTTGGGGCATTGCTCTACCCCAGAGAGGCGTTCCATGGGTGGAGAGGGGGTGCTTCCACGCATCCACCCTTGGCGTTTGGTGCATTGCTCTGCCCCAGAGAGGCGTTCCATGGGAGGAGAGGGGGTGCTTCCACGCATCCACCCTTGGAGTTTGGTGCATTGCTCTGCCCCAGAGAGGCGTTCCATGGGTGGAGCGGGGGTGCTTCCACGCATCCACCCTTGGAGTTTGATGCATTGCTCTGCCCCAGAGATGCGTTCCATGGGTGGAGAGGGGGTGCTTCCACGCATCCACCCTTGGAGTTTGGTACATTGCTCTGACCCAGAGAGGCGTTCCATGGGTGGAGAGTGGATGCTTCCACGCATCCACCCTTGGAGTTTGGTGCATTGCTCTGCCCCAGAGAGGCGTTCCATGGGTGGAGAGGGGGTGCTTCCACGCATCCATCCTTGGAGTTTGGTGCATTGCTCTGCCCCAGAGAGGCGTTCCATGGGAGGAGAGGGGGTGCTTCCACGCATCCACCCTTGGAGTTTGGTGCATTGCTCTGTCCCAGAGAGGCGTTCCATGGGTGGAGCGGGGGTGCTTCCACGCATCCACCCTTGGAGTTTGATGCATTGCTCTGCCCCAGAGAGGCGTTCTATGGGTGGAGAGGGGGTGCTTCCACGCATCCACCCTTGGAGTTTGGTACATTGCTCTGCCCCAGAGAGGCGTTCCATGGGTGGAGAGTGGATGCTTCCACGCATCCACCCTTGGAGTTTGTTGCATTGCTCTGCCCCAGAGAGGCGTTCCATGGGTGGAGAGGGGGTGCTTCCACGCATCCATCCTTGGAGTTTGGTGCATTGCTCTGCCCCAGTGAGGCATTCCAAGGGAGGAGAGGGGGTGCTTCCACGCATCCACCCTTGGAGTTTGGTGCTTTGCTCTGCCCCAGAGAGGCGTTCCATGGGTGGAGAGGGGGTGCATCCACCCTTGGAGTTTGGTGCATTGCTCTGCCCCAGAGAGGGGTTCCATGGGTGTAGAGGGGGTGCTTCCACGCATCCACCCTTGGAGTTTGGTGCATTGCTCTGCCCCAGAGAGGGGTTCCATGGGTGTAGAGGGGGTGCTTCCACGCATCCACCCTTGGAGTTTGGTGCATTGCTCTGCCCCAGAGAGGGGTTCCATGGGTGTAGAGGGGGTGCTTCCACGCATCCACCCTTGGAGTTTGGTGCATTGCTCTGCCCCAGAGAGGCGTTCCATGGGTGAACGGGGGTGCTTCCACGCATCCACCTTTGGAGTTTGGTGCATTGCTCTACCCCAGAGAGGCGTTCCATGGGTGGAGCGGGGGTGCTTCCACGCATCCACCCTTGGAGTTTGGTGCATTGCTCTGCCCCAGAGAGGCGTTCCATGGGTGGAGAGGGGGTGCTTCCACGCATCCACCCTTGGAGTTTGGTGCATTGCTCTGCCCCAGAGACGCGTTCCATGGGTGGAGAGGGGGTGCTTCCACGCATCCACCGTTGGAGTTTGGTGCATTGCTCAGCCCCAGAGAGGCGTTCCATGGGTGGAGAGGGGGTGCTTCCACGCATCCACCCTTGGAGTTTGGTGCATTGCTCCTCCCCAGAGAGGCGTTCCATGGGTGGAGAGGGGGTGCTTCCACGCATCCACACTTGTAGTTTGGTGCTTTGCTCTGCCCCAGAGAGGCGTTCCATGGGTGGAGCGGGGGTGCTTCCACGCATCCACCCTTGGAGTTTGGTGCATTGCTCTGCCCCAGAGAGGCGTTCCATGGGTGGAGAGGGGGTGCTTCCACGCATCCACCCTTGGAGTTTGGTGCATTGCTCTGCCCCAGAGACGCGTTCCATGGGTGGAGAGGGGGTGCTTCCACGCATCCACCGTTGGAGTTTGGTGCATTGCTCAGCCCCAGAGAGGCGTTCCATGGGTGGAGAGGGGGTGCTTCCACGCATCCACCCTTGGAGTTTGGTGCATTGCTCCTCCCCAGAGAGGCATTCCATGGGTGGAGAGGGGGTGCTTCCACGCATCCACCGTTGGAGTTTGGTGCATTGCTCTGCCCCAGAGAGGCGTTCCATGGGTGGAGAGGGGGTGCTTCCACGCATCCACCCTTGGAGTTTGGTGCATTGCTCCTCCCCAGAGAGGCGTTCCATGGGTGGAGAGGGGGTGTTTCCACGCATCCACACTTGTAGTTTGGTGCATTGCTCTGCCCCAGAGAGGCGTTCCATGGGTGGAGAGGGGGTGCTTCCACGCATCCACACTTGGAGTTTGGTGCATTGCTCTGCCCCAGAGAGGCGTTCCATGGGTGGAGCGGGGGTGCTTCCACGCATCCACCCTTGGAGTTTGGTGCATTGCTCTGCCCCAGAGAGACGTTCCATGGGTGGAGAGGGGGTGCTTCCACGCATCCACCCTTGGTCTTTGGTGCCTTGCTCTGCCCCAGAGAGGGGTTCCATGGGTGGAGAGGGGGTGCTTCCACGCATCCACCCTTGGAGTTTGGTGGATTGCTCTGCCGCAGAGAGGCGTTCCATGGGTGGAGAGGGGGTGCTTCCACGCATCCACCCTTGGAGTTTGGTGCATTGCTCTGCCCCAGAGAGGCGTTCCATGGGTGGAGCAGGGGTGCTTCCACGCATCCACCCTTGGAGTTTGGTGCATTGCTCTGCCCCAGAGAGGCGTTCCATGGGTGGAGAGGGGTTGCTTCCACACATCCACCCTTGGAGTTTGCTGCATTACTCTGCCCCAGAGAGGGGCCCATGGGTGGAGAGGGGGTGCTTCCACGCATCCACCCTTGGAGTTTGGTGCATTGCTCTGCCCCAGAGAGGGGTTCCATGGGTGGAGAGGGGGTGCTTCCACGCATCCACCCTTGGAGTTTGGTGCATTGCTCTGCCCCAGAGAGGCATTCCATGGGTGGAGTGCGGGTGTTTCCACGCATCCACCCTTGGAGTTTGGTGCATTGCTCTGCCCCAGAGAGGCATTCCATGGGTGGAGTGCGGGTGTTTCCACGCATCCACCCTTGGAGTTTGGTGCATTGCTCTGCCCCAGAGAGGCATTCCATGGGTGGAGTGCGGGTGTTTCCACGCATCCACCCTTGGAGTTTGGTGCATTGCTCTGCCCCAGAGAGGCGTTCTATGGGTGGAGAGGGGGTGCTTACACGCATCCACCCTTGGAGTTTGGTGCATTGCTCTGCCTCAGAGAGGGGTTCCATGGGTGGAGAGGGGGTGCTTCCACGCATCCACCCTTGGAGTTTGGTGCATTGTTCTGCCCCAGAGAGGCGTTCCATGGGTGGAGAGGGGGTGTTTCCACACATCCACCCTTGGAGTTTGTTGCATTGCTCTGCCCCAGAGAGGCGTTCCATGGGTGCAGCAGGGGTGCTTCCACGCATCCACCCTTGGAGTTTGGTGCATTGCTCTGCCCAGAGTGGGGTTCCATGGGTGGAGCGGGGGTGCTTCCACGCATCCACCCTTGGAGTTTGGTGCATTGCTCTGCCCCAGAGAAGCGTTCCATGGGTGGAGAGGGGGTGCTTCGACGCATCCACCCTTGGAGTTTGGTGCATTACTCTGCCCCAGAGAGGCGTTCCATGGGTGGAGCAGGGGTGCTTCCACGCATCCACCCTGTTAGTTTGGTACATTGCTCTGTCCCAGAGAGGCGTTCCATGGGTGGAGAGGGGGTGCTTCCTTGCATCCACCCTTGGAGTTTGGTGCATTGCTCTACCCCAGAGAGGCGTTCCATGGGTGGAGAGGGGGTGCTTCCACGCATCCACCCTTGGAGTTTGGTGCATTGCTCTGCCCCAGAGAGTCGTTCCATGGGTGGAGAGGGGGTGCTTCCACGCATCCACCCTTGGAGTTTGGTGCATTGCTCTGCCCCAGAGACGCGTTCCATGGGTGGAGAGGGGGTGCTTCCAAGCATCCACCGTTGGAGTTTGGTGCATTGCTCAGCCCCAGAGAGGCGTTCCATGGGTGGAGAGGGGGTGCTTCCACGCATCCACCCTTGGAGTTTGGTGCATTGCTCCTCCCCAGAGAGGCGTTCCATGGGTGGAGAGGGGGTGCTTCCACGCATCCACACTTGTAGTTTGGTGCTTTGCTCTGCCCCAGAGAGGCGTTCCATGGGTGGAGCGGGGGTGCTTCCACGCATCCACCCTTGGAGTTTGGTGCATTGCTCTGCCCCAGAGAGGCGTTCCATGGGTGGAGAGGGGGTGCTTCCACGCATCCACCCTTGGAGTTTGGTGCATTGCTCTGCCCCAGAGACGCGTTCCATGGGTGGAGAGGGGGTGCTTCCACGCATCCACCGTTGGAGTTTGGTGCATTGCTCAGCCCCAGAGAGGCGTTCCATGGGTGGAGAGGGGGTGCTTCCACGCATCCACCCTTGGAGTTTGGTGCATTGCTCCTCCCCAGAGAGGCATTCCATGGGTGGAGAGGGGGTGCTTCCACGCATCCACCGTTGGAGTTTGGTGCATTGCTCTGCCCCAGAGAGGCGTTCCATGGGTGGAGAGGGGGTGCTTCCACGCATCCACCCTTGGAGTTTGGTGCATTGCTCCTCCCCAGAGAGGCGTTCCATGGGTGGAGAGGGGGTGTTTCCACGCATCCACACTTGTAGTTTGGTGCATTGCTCTGCCCCAGAGAGGCGTTCCATGGGTGGAGAGGGGGTGCTTCCACGCATCCACACTTGGAGTTTGGTGCATTGCTCTGCCCCAGAGAGGCGTTCCATGGGTGGAGCGGGGGTGCTTCCACGCATCCACCCTTGGAGTTTGGTGCATTGCTCTGCCCCAGAGAGACGTTCCATGGGTGGAGAGGGGGTGCTTCCACGCATCCACCCTTGGTCTTTGGTGCCTTGCTCTGCCCCAGAGAGGGGTTCCATGGGTGGAGAGGGGGTGCTTCCACGCATCCACCCTTGGAGTTTGGTGGATTGCTCTGCCGCAGAGAGGCGTTCCATGGGTGGAGAGGGGGTGCTTCCACGCATCCACCCTTGGAGTTTGGTGCATTGCTCTGCCCCAGAGAGGCGTTCCATGGGTGGAGCAGGGGTGCTTCCACGCATCCACCCTTGGAGTTTGGTGCATTGCTCTGCCCCAGAGAGGCGTTCCATGGGTGGAGAGGGGTTGCTTCCACACATCCACCCTTGGAGTTTGCTGCATTACTCTGCCCCAGAGAGGGGCCCATGGGTGGAGAGGGGGTGCTTCCACGCATCCACCCTTGGAGTTTGGTGCATTGCTCTGCCCCAGAGAGGGGTTCCATGGGTGGAGAGGGGGTGCTTCCACGCATCCACCCTTGGAGTTTGGTGCATTGCTCTGCCCCAGAGAGGCATTCCATGGGTGGAGTGCGGGTGTTTCCACGCATCCACCCTTGGAGTTTGGTGCATTGCTCTGCCCCAGAGAGGCATTCCATGGGTGGAGTGCGGGTGTTTCCACGCATCCACCCTTGGAGTTTGGTGCATTGCTCTGCCCCAGAGAGGCATTCCATGGGTGGAGTGCGGGTGTTTCCACGCATCCACCCTTGGAGTTTGGTGCATTGCTCTGCCCCAGAGAGGCGTTCCATGGGTGCAGCAGGGGTGCTTCCACGCATCCACCCTTGGAGTTTGGTGCATTGCTCTGCCCAGAGTGGGGTTCCATGGGTGGAGCGGGGGTGCTTCCACGCATCCACCCTTGGAGTTTGGTGCATTGCTCTGCCCCAGAGAAGCGTTCCATGGGTGGAGAGGGGGTGTTTCCACGCATCCACCCTTGGAGTTTGGTGCATTGCTCCTCCCCAGAGAGGCGTTCCATCGGTGGAGAGGGGGTGCTTCGACGCATCCACCCTTGGAGTTTGGTGCATTACTCTGCCCCAGAGAGGCGTTCCATGGGTGGAGCAGGGGTGCTTCCACGCATCCACCCTGTTAGTTTGGTACATTGCTCTGTCCCAGAGAGGCGTTCCATGGGTGGAGAGGGGGTGCTTCCTTGCATCCACCCTTGGAGTTTGGTGCATTGCTCTACCCCAGAGAGGCGTTCCATGGGTGGAGAGGGGGTGCTTCCACGCATCCACCCTTGGAGTTTGGTGCATTGCTCTGCCCCAGAGAGTCGTTCCATGGGTGGAGAGGGGGTGCTTCCAACGCATCCACCCTTGGAGTTTGGTGCATTGCTCTGCCCCAGAGAGGCGTTCCTTGGGTGGAGAGGGGGTGCTTCCACGCATCCACCCTTGTAATTTGGTGCATTGCTCTGCCCCAGAGAGGCGTTCCATAGGTGGAGTGGGGGTGCTTCCTTGCATCCACCCTTGGAGTTTGGTGCATTGCTCTGCCCTAGAGAGGCGTTCCATGGGTGGAGAGGGGGTGCTTCCACGCATCCACCCTTGGAGTTTGGTGCATTGCTCTGCTCCTGAGAGGCGTTCCCTGGGTGTAGAGGGGGTTCTTCCATGCATCCACCCTTGGAGTTTGGTGCATTGCTCTGCCCCAGAGGGGCGTTCCATGGGTGGAGCGGGGGTGCTTCCACGCATCCACCCTTGGAGTTTGGTGCATTGCTCTGCCCCAGAGAGGCGTTCCATGGGTGGAGCGGGGGTGCTTCCTTGCATCCACCCTTGGAGTTTGGTGCATTGCTCTGCCCCAGAGAGGCGTTCCATGGGTGGAGAGAGGGTGCTTCCACGCATCAACCCTTGGCGTTTGGTGCATATACCCGCTGGAATGTTAAACACCTTGACCTTTGATCCCCTCTTTCCCATGCGTCAGGTAGGTATTTAACCCAGTTTTTCCAGCACTTTCCGGTATGTCCTCGCCAGAGTATAGAAGACCTTGACCTTTGACCCCCTCTTTCCCAAGTGTCA
Source organism: Lissotriton helveticus (assembly GCF_964261635.1). Lineage (NCBI taxonomy): Eukaryota > Metazoa > Chordata > Amphibia > Caudata > Salamandridae > Lissotriton > Lissotriton helveticus. The sequence goes on from NC_136062.1 coordinate 495,402,644, forward strand.
GGTAGGTATGTCCTCGCCAGAGTGTAGAAGACCTTGACCTTTGACCCCCTCTTTCCCACGTGTCAGGTAGGTATATCCTCGCCAGACTGTAGAAGACCTTGACCTTTGACCCCCCTTTCCGATGCGTCAGGTAGCTATGTCCGCACCGGAGTGTCGAAGACCTTGACCTTTGACCCCCTCTTTCCCCAACGTCAGGTAGGTATGTCCTCGCCGGAGTGTTGAAGACCTTGACCTCTGACCCCCTCTTTCCCACGCGTCAGGTAGGTATGTCCTTGCCGGAGTGTTGAAGACCTTGACCTATGACCCCGCTTTCCCACGCGTCTTGTAGGTATGTCCTTGCCGAAGTGTTGAAGACCTTGACCTTTGACACCCTCTTTCCCACACGTCAGGTAGGTATGTCCTCGCCGGAGTGTTGAGGACCTATGACCCCCTCTGTCCCACGCGTCAGGTTGTTATGTCCTCGCCGGAGTGTTGAAGACCTTGACCTATGACCCCTCTTTCCCAGGCGTCTTGTAGGTATGTCCTTGCCGGAGTGTTGAAGACCTTGACCTTTGACCCGATCTTTCCCCAACGTCAGGTAGGTATGTCTTTGCCGGAGTGTTGAAGACCTTGACCTCTGACCCCCCTCTTTCCCACATGTCAGGTAGATATGTCCTCGCCGGAGTAGCAGACCTTGACCGTTGACCCCTTTTTCCCAGACAGTTATCATTAATTTCGACACCTGCTTTGGTTTGGAGATTGTGTGGATATATTCCCCAGGAGCATCAGTTGGTTTTGAAGACACAAAAAACTTGTTGAGCTTCTTGTGCTCCTTGCTTTTTTGGTGTTCGAAAAGGAAATCAGGCTAAGAAAAGACATTGCCATTTTTCCTTGTAAAAAATAACATTGGGCTTCTCACACAACCCTTGGATTAAGGGTCCACAACAATAGGACATTTGGACCTCCTGGATCTAGAATAAAATATTTGGTTTTTGGATTCGAATACGTCATTCCTCACAAGATTGAATATTGTTTGGTTGGCTGATTTGTATTAATAATGCATAAAATGAAAACGGAACGTTTTGTAAAAAAATAATTGACAAATCGAATTTTTGTTTTGTTGTGTTTTTTCCTTATTTAAAATATATATATATTTTTGCAATTGCTGGTAATAACCATTGGATGAATGTTAAATAGATGATATATATATATCTTATATTAGAGATGTCTTGGCTAAACTGGGGCGTCCAGAGCTTTATCATTCCCCGCATTTGTTACAAAAAAGTGATCTGTACTGGATAAAGATGAATTTTAAGAGGATGGTTGAGCAAGAGCGGGAATATGTGGAAATGAACAAACCTCTTGTTAGATCTAACTATGTTTTAAAGACCACTCCACATTTAGAACCATACCTCAGAATGGTTTCAATACCATATCACCGACATCTTTTAATAAGATTCAGATTAAATATTGTTCAGTATACTTTGGGCACCTCATGTGTGTGGGGGAAACCAGACTTTACACCTCCCTGTAGCTGTGATAATGCCTCTTCCCAAACCCTTTTGCATTTCGTTCTGTTTTGTCAGCACTTTTGTGATATCAGGAAGCAACATTTAGTGCCTTTATTAAGAGAAGCGGGTCTCTTACAAGCTAAACCAGCACTGATGTTTTTACAATTGTTAAGCACTCCGAAAGTGATGTTTGGGGTTGCAAGCTTTCTGGTGGCTGCTGTACGCAATACGAATAAGAGACTGGCTTTTAGAGCCTTGGAGAATTGATTTTATCCCTCTGCTAATGAATTTTGATGTTTTTTAACTTTGTGATATGCCCATTGACAATATTTGCTTTTATGTGTATTTATATACGTTTCTTGTATAACACTATGTATCAATCTTGATAATATTTTAAAGTTTTTAATATTTCTGTATGATGCATTTTTGTGACTGCTTTTATGATTTTTACTAATCGAAATAAAGTGCTATTGACTTGACTTGACTTGATATATATCATACAATTTATGGTGTGACGAGACAGATAATTAATAGTTTTTGTCCTCATAATTAAGTTTCTTGAAGAAAACACCTTGGCATCGCCTTTTCGTAATTTTCTAATTTTACCCAGAGGCCGTTTGGTTTACCGGGTACCCCCTTGTTATTAATAAAGAACCTTTTTCCCTTGCGTCAGGTAGGTATGAACTTGCCGGAGTATTGCAGACCTTGACCTTTGACCCCCTCTCTCCCAAGCATCTGGTAGGTATGTCCTCGCCGGAGTATTGCAGACCTTGACCTTTGATCCACTCTTTCACATGCGTCAGGTAAGTATGTCCTTGCCGGAGTGTTGAAGACCTTGACCTTTGACCCCTCTTTCCCACGCGTCAGGTAGGTATGTCCTTGCCTGAGTGTTGAAGACCTTGACCTATGACCCCTCTTTCCCACGCATCTTGTAGGTATGTCCTTGCCGGAGTATTGAAGACCTTGACCTTTGACCCCCTCTTTCCCCAACGTCAGGTAGGTATTTCCTCGCCGGAGTGTTGAAGACCTTGACCTCTGACCCCCTCTTTCCCACGCGTCAGGTAGGTATTTCCTCGCCGGAGTGTTGAAGGGCTTCACCTTTGACCCCTCTTTCCCATGCGTCAGGTAGGTATGTCCTTGCCGGAGTGTTTAAGACCTTGACCTTTGGCCCCTCTTTCCCACGCGTCAGGTAGGTATATATTCGCCGGAATGTTAAACACCTTGACCTTTGACCCCCTCTTTCCCATGAGTCCGGTAGGTATGAACTTGCCGGAGTATTGCAGACTGTTGGACAGGCCTCGTGGTCGGGCCGTCCCCCCTCCGCACAACGGGGCCCGGACCCCGGCTCTCCCTGAATCCCCGGCAAGAGCCTCCCCGGCGACCCCCCGAAGTAGTCCACAACCCGTCCACAACGAGACTCCAGCTCCTGAACCCTCCCGTACCGGCTGGCCCTGGTCCCCATCCGCACCATGGCCCCGGCCCAGCCGCCATCTTTGGATACTACAGCACGAGGCCGCGTGGCCTCAACTCGACCCTAACCCTGGGCCTGGCCCGGGCCCGACATCGAGGCACCAACCTCCACCCAGGAGGTAGAGAGACCACTTGGCAGGTCAATGGAAGAAGGAGTTGTCAACGGCTCTCCTCCGCCAGGTGTCGATCACCCCCGGCCGCCCTGGGCGCTGGCTCCACCCCCCTGCTGGGTGTCTGGACTCCCTCATCCCTGACCTCCCAACCTCCAGGCGCGAGGGTCCGGACATCAAAGGGGACCAGACCTATAACTGGGGCAGCGCAAGACCAGGAAGGCAGTTGTATCCTGGAGTCGAGAGACACCGAGAACAACTCATCCTTGACGGACTGCTGGCGCTGCCGCAGCCCTGCCCTGGGAACCCTTCGTCTTGGCCTGCTGGCGCTGCCGCGGCCCTCCGCCTCGTGAAACCATCATCTTGGCCTGCTGGCGCTGCCGCGGCCCTCTGCCTCGTTAAACCATCGTCTTGGCCTGCTGGCGCTGCCGCGGCCCTCGGCCTCGTGAAACCATCATCTTGGCCTGCTGGCGCTGCCGCGGTCTTCTGCAGCTTGAACCATCGTCTTGGCCTGCTGGCGCTGCCGCGGCCCCTTCGTTGTAGACTTCATCCTAGCCAGCTGGCGCTGCCGCGGCCCGACCTTGCAGACTCTTAAGCTCGAGGATTGTGAGCTTCCCTCTGGCTACCCCTGTACCGATCCGGTACCAAGACTGTCCCGCTACCCCCTTTCCCTACAGAGACTAGAATTGAGAGGACCCTCGAGTCCTGAATCTCCTGTACCGCTGATAACCTTACCGCAAGACCTATATATAAAGAGTGTTGATCTCATCCTTGTGTGGTGTCTATCTGTGGGGAGGGAAGTGACCTGTCTGTACGATCGCCGGAGACGGCCCTCATCGGAGGCCTCTCCCCCAGTATTCGGCCGACCCTCTGGGTCCCCGTCTAACACAGACTTTGACCTTTCACCCCCTCTTTCCCTTTGCGTCCGGTAGATATGTCCTCGCTGGACTGTCGAAAACCTTGACCTTTGCCCCTACTACCCACGGGTCAGGTAGGTATATATTCGCCGGAATGTTAAACACCTTGACCTTTCACCCCCTCTTTCCCATGCGTCCAGTAGATATGTCCTCGCTGGACTGTCGAAAACCTTGACCTTTGCCCCTACTACCCACGTGTCAGGTAGGTATATATTCGCCGGAATGTTAAACACCTTGACCTTTCACTCCCTCTTTCCCATGCGTCCGGTAGGTATGAACTTGCTGGAGTATTGCGGACCTTGACCTCTGACCCGCTCTTTGCATTCCTTCTGGCCCAGTACTAGGTGATCTCTAAATCTAGTAAGGTTGCCATATAGGTGTTTGAGATTAAGCCTAGTAAGGCTTGAAGTCCACCTGGTCCAGGTGCACCAGTTTCAAGATGAACTGCCTTAGTCGAGTGCCCAGTACTTTCGCTAGTATTAAGCAGTGATATAGTCCTATAGAAAGGCACAACTATCTGCTGGTTTCCTGTCTTTCAGGACTGCCGCTACCATAGTCAACTGCTGGTCATAGGGTATCTGGCTTATTTCATTGGTTTCGGGGAACATCTGACTCTTGTGCGGCGCTAAGCCATACTTTTATTAGTTCTATTGGAAATTTCTTCACCCCGGAGCTTTCCCAGGTGAATGTCTTTGATGGTCCTAACTGTCTCACTTTATACTATGTCTCCATCTAGTTAATTTGTTTCCTCTGGCTTCGAGACCAGGAGGCGTATATGTTTGCGGAGGCCTCCTGTGTCACTTTGTAACTTGCTCGTGATTGACCGATGTAGGTCTTGATAGTAACTTGCGATTTCTGCCACTATTTCTGTTTGCCTCTTGACGAGCGGCTCCTTCTCCCTCTGTATTTCCTATACCAAGTTTCTATCCCTTTTTTGCTCAGCCATACAGGAACCTCCCTGATCTATTGCCTACCTCGTTTTGTCAATACTGTGAGGTCAAGGTGGTGGTTCTCTCTTTATTATCAGCCGGGTCCCCTTACTCTTGCTCTCGTACCCTCGGTAATGGCTTACTTTCTTATTTACATACTTTTGAAGCCCCTCAGGAATACCATGTAGTCTTCCCATGTAATGAGCTCTGAGGTTCCTGTACCCACGTTTTCTTCAAAGCAGTGGACAGTGCCTTTTCTCAACTCCTGAGCAATGCTTCTATCTTTGAGGTACCATAGTTATTGAGTCCCGGCCCTGTCTCTATCCACACATGAGTCCTGCAGCTTTTCCCACATATGTGAGTGATTTGAGATCCCGTTTGCAATCAGCCTAGTGTAGTGATTTTCCCAATATAATGATCGATATTTGATAAACTGTTGCATGCTCGAGTGGAAAGTCTTTTGTCATGCCCTGGCGTGCTGGTTTTCTAGATGTTAGATAGACCTTTGGCCCACAGGAATCCCACCAAAGAAATCTCCCTTGCCCGTCCCTGTCATTGTGGGTATCTATCCTCCCCATCACTCACCACCAGATTGAAGTTGCCTAAAATGAGTACCCAGTCAGGTAGGCGCAATAGGAGGCTGCCCAGCGTCTTCAAGGTCTATGCAAGGAGTTTAGGTGGGCAGCCCGACTCTTCAACTTATCACCCTTGCACGTCGACACACGTATGATTAGTGTTGACTTCTTATTTAGCAGTCCTACTCCCTTTGAGTCAGATGTGTGTGCCAAATGTGCCAGCACTTTATATCCCTTTTTTCAGTGCCTCGCTGTTGTTTCCCTTCTGGTGTGTTTCTTGTAACATTGCCCCTTCATGTCACTTGTGAACCTCTTTGCATCTCTTTGTTTTGTTCCCACGTCCATTTATATTCCAGGTCAAAGCTGTGAATTTGCCCCCTCCGCTGCATGCTTTTTGTAGATACACAGTGCAACGCTTTGCTTTCCTCTTGATCTGCCCAGTTGTCTGGCTTCCCATGTCCCCGGGAGTCTCTGAGACCCTGGAGTGGACGCTGTCCGCTGAGACCAATGGCAACAGCTGTGTGAATAACTCCCCTTTGAACCTCTCCATCTCCTTGTCGCTCCCTGCTACCTTGCTGTCTGGGTTTAAAACTGATTGGCCTCCCCAACTCGCCTGTTGTGCCCTCTCTGACCTTGGAAGCTGTACTGGAACCTTATCAGCTTTGTCCTCGCTCCCCACATTCCCTGCAGCCACCATTTGCCCCTCCATCATTTCACCCAACGGAGGAGATGCAGATATCTAACTGATAGTCCACATCGTGTTCAGGGTCATTTAACATAATGATAAAACCTCAACAAACTATGCCAGCCCTGTCCTCAATCCTCACCAGTCCATCAAATAACACTAGCTAAATCTGGGGGAGAGCCCTCTCTTCATCCCCGCACATGGATGCGCCTGACTTGTACATGGATGCGCCTGACTTGTACATGTCTCCGAGCTTTTGAGATAGGGAGTATCCCAAACCACCAGCAAGATTATCACACTGACAGCACATGAGAGAGAAGGTATCTGTGCCAGCACTCAGGCCAAGGAACACCCAGTAGGTGAAACAGGAGAAAGGTCAACACCCTTTCAGCAAGTCCACCGGCTGTAACCCAGACCTTGAGTCTTTTTTTATTCCATTAGAACCGCAATACAACTTTAGAGGGAACATGATTCCTTGAACAAGGCAACATTTTCAAACTCCTGTCGTATCTCCAGAATGTCCCAATTTTTTCTTAAGAATCAATAAAAAAATTGCATTTCTTTCTGCATTGAAAGGAGAAAGAAGAAAAACCATAACAATGGGAAAAAAATACAAGAATGTGTTTGACTGCATTACGACACAAAAACCAACATTTGCCAAGTGGGGCATTCTAATTTCACACCTGGAGCCTGGTCACTCTCCAACAACATGCCTACAGTGTAACCCCCAAAAATGATCGAAACTCTATGAACATCTCTGGCTTTTAGGGGAAGATTCATCACCCACCTCAACAATGGACTTATTGCCTTTGGCCATCACACCATCACAGACTTTCACCGCGCTACCAGAAGGAGGGAACGGCTGCTGCTGCTTAAGGCAAGGACTGACAACCAGCACCTCGCGGTACCCGCTTCGCGGGTCCCGCTTCGCTGTCCTCTGCCCATTCAAAGCTTGGCCCCTGCAGGGTGAGTGCGCGAGCGACAGGGCTGCGAGCGTGGGACCGGGACTCACTCTCCCAGGAGTCCCGGCAACCCAGAGGCCAAGTCACCTGGCCCGCTCTCCCTGACCGCCCCGCCCTGCAATACCATCATCTCCATTGACGCCTATTAAAAGCGATGAACACCGCTGCGCGGGAGCGCGCGGGAGTGCCCGGGGCTAAGCCCGGGCAAAGGGCGGGCCCTCTGTGGCCCTCAGAGGCCAGAAGAGGCCAGGCTGGGCCACAGACTCTGGTCGAGTACTACTTTTCCATCTCTGCCTAGATTCCCTGGGTATACGGGTCATGTCCACTCGTAAAACTAGAAGCATGGCTGTGGCTGTTGCCGGCGCCAAAAAACTGACCGGGACCTTGGACGACTTTATTACCCGTACGCATGTATTAATTGACGAGGGAATCAAACTCATGGACAGGAGAGTTTCACAAGACCTGGCCATGGCCAAGCGCTCATCACTGGGCCTGATAGCACAGGCTCAGACACCCAGCACTGCCTCTCGGCCACAAATTCAGGCCCTAGTACATAGTCATGGGGAAAACGGGGACATGGATGCCACAAATACTGTCCTGGACCTGGAGGCTTCACCCAATCTAAACCTCCTAATAGAGAGCGGAACACAATCTCTGGTGTCAAATACTAGTGATACTACTGCCGCTATTAATGAGAGGGGCAGGATCGAAGGGGCTGTCCTTAAGCAAAATCATAAGGGCTATAAACAAATTACTTCCAAACGAAAGAAGGGCCAGACTCCCCCCAACCTCCCTATCGGAGATAAGCTCCCAGATGCTTTATCCCGCCTTTCAGGAGGGTCACTTCCAAACAAGATCAGTCTACCCTTGAATCTTCTTGATGACACCTTCATTGACCAAAGTCTGGAGGAAATTTTACAGCTTAGTGTTGATGTTGGAAATCCTCCCACAGTGCCTCCACAGGAGGAGGTTGGCGCAATCATTAGTAACTCCGCGATCTTTAACATGCTTAAAAGAATGTTAGAACCTATAGAGGCTAGATTACGTTGCCTGGAAACTGTCCTAAAAAATATACACAAGGACATAAGTGCACCCAGTTTTACTTTAAATCACAAAACTGCCCAGGCCACTAATCAGACTAAATCATCTAAACCCCAGGCGACCGTTAATAATACTTTGGAAACCAACAAAGTGACGAAGAATCGCTGTAATTCTTCAAATCAGACTGTCCCTAATATTAAGCCTCCTGTAACAGAGAGAACTAAGCAAACTAAGAAAACTGTTCCCGTCCAAATACCCTCCAATAATAACCTAACTCTCCAGGTTGCACTTAGGGATGGCCTATCCCAGCCAGTTAACCATGATGCACCTGATAAAGTGAAATGTAGGGCTCGGAAAAATATTCACCTTCCTCCTGATGCTTCTCCCTATGTGGTGATTCTCACTGGGGTCACTGAAATCCCTGCAACAGAACACAAGTCGTATCAGTCTTTAAAAAATAAAGTATGCCATTGGTTAGCCAATAACTATCCCCTTCCGCCAAACATTCCTTGTAACATCCTGATGATAGAGAGAGCCCCATGGGTAGGAGATAATAGGAAAAATCTCCCAGGGGATTGTGTAGTGGTTACCTTCGAGAACACCGAGGTCGTAGACTTTATTTGTAGTAGTAGGGCTCCGAGATATCAGGCGAGCACGGTGACTGCTAGACCACTTTCTTATTTCTATCTCCCACAAACTCAAGTTGACAATCGATGGAGCTGGTTTAAGGGACCTAATGGCCGTAAACCTAGACAGAAATCCAACTTCCCCTGGGAGTTACAAACTCCTGGTCGAGAGGAGGGTTGGGACGGGGGATGGAATTTGGTCAGGAACAGAGGAAGCAGACCACCGCAAGGTGGACCTTTCTTTGGCCCACATTTCATTCAACCCTATCATTACCCCCAACAGCTAAATGGTCCTGTTAATCCCTTGTTTCTCCCCATGGCGAATCGCTTTGAATGTCTCTCAAACACAGACTGGGTTGACTGACATATACAGGGCTCCCCAAAGGGAAGGGGACCTCAGACCATCTTAACTTCCCCCTGTAAGGTAGTGACAACAATAGATCCGTCCATAGGTAATCTTCCTTTTACCCTTGATAAGAGTCCGGCGGAGCTTGAGAGCCAGAGTATACCTATTCCCCCCACTGATCCTATGGCGCCTTGTAAAATTCTCACCTGGAATGTGGCAGGTTTAAATTCTAAGGCTCTAGACCCTATATGGCAAGGGTTTGTAAAACAATATGACATCATGGGATTTCAAGAAACATGGGATACCACAACAAACTTTGCACTGGATGGCTTTTGCAGTTTTTTCATTCCCGCAGTTTCTGGTGCAAGAGGAAGAGCAAAAGGCGGTCTATTAACACTGTGTTCCTTGGATCTGGTAGGAGCATTCAGACAAATTGATACCGCATCCGCAAACATACTAGTCGTGGAGTGGACCCTACCTGATTCCCAAACTTTTTTATTGGTTAATTTTTATAACTCAAAGGAGTCCTCCTGTGTGAATGAACATCTGACTTTGTTATTAAATTTTCTGTCAGCCTATAGATATGATTGCACCCCTGCCCCAGAGATGATAATCCTGGGTGATTTTAACATACACCCCTGCGAGGGAGATTGTCTTAATGATAGATATGGGGGCCTACCAACAGAAGCCATTCCCCATTTCGCGCACACAACAGAGGGTGAGTGTCTCGAGTCTCTCTTAGCGAATTTAAACTTATTTGAACTTGATAAAAGTAAGAATGATCCCAGAGCCCCAACTTTTGTGGGCAAAGATGCCAACACCATCATAGATTTTATTTTTGTTTCTTCTGGGGTTTTGGCAAAGGCACGCGAGTACATGGTGGTCACCGCTAGTTTCAGTGATCACAATCCTGTTCTCTTGTTGCTGGATCTTGATTGCTTTCGGCCCCGTACATCGATAGACGTGGTAGCCCCAAAGGACTTGAAGACTAAAGACCAGGGAAGGCGACTAAAATGGGAGCAAGTAGTTCCCGAACAATTCTTCCAGTTACTCGCCCAAGAGTCCGAAGCCAATATGGCAGTGTGTCTGGATCCAACTGCCCGGGGATCTGAGGTCGTGGCTGCCTATGAGGAGATTTGTGCAAGGATCTCCAAGAACTTGGAGTTAAGGTCTGCTGGGCAAAGGAACAAGAAAACTTATAAATGGTTTAATAAAGAATGCTCGCAGAAACACACCGCCCTGCTGAAAGCCCTTAAACAAAAACCTAGGGATAGGCTTTTAGTGGCTAATCTAAGGAAGGATTATAAAAAAGCAGTCCTCAACCGTAAATCTCATATTAAGGAGGAAGCGTGGGAAAACCTACTATCTTTGGATGTTTTGCGAGATAGCAAAAAGTTCTGGGCCACTGTTAACCAGCCTTTTTTTTCCGAAGATGGAAAAACTGATCTGGATTGTGTGATAGAAGATGGCAGATGGTTAGGCCACTTCGAAAATATTTATAAATCCACAGCATCCGGTTCACCTGATAGCGCCCATGACTCTCCCAACTTGGTAATGGAATTCAGTACCTTGGAGGTCGAAAGGGCGATTAAAGACACAAGTAAACATAAAGCCCCGGGCCCTGACGGGGTCCCTGCAGATCTCTACATCCAATACCCCCAATTTTGGTCTAAAATATTAACGAACGTTTTTAACGCTATACCCACAGGTGGCTTCCCTTCCTCTTGGTTCACCTCCATCATCGTGCCTATATTCAAGAAGGGGAACAGGGGGGATCCGGCCTGCTACAGGCCAATCTCCTTGCTGGACTCTGCCGTTAAGATCTTGGGCAGAGTCATCTTACAAAGGCTTGGGGATTGGCTTGAGGAGAGCGGGATCCTGTCGGACCTACAATATGGCTTCAGGGCACATAGCGGGACTATGGACCAGTGTCTTAACCTTCACATTATTATTAGTAAATACACTGTGGTGAAGGGGGGGCTTCTTTAATTAGGTTTCATGGATCTATCATCCGCCTTTGATTTGGTCAACCGTTCGAAATTGTGGATTATTTTGCGTAATATGGGCTTGGACACAACTCTGGTCAATTTTTTACACGATCTTCATTTAAATTTGTTTGCTTCTGTTAGGGTGAACAGGGATGGGAGGTGCACAGCGAAGTTTAAGTCCGGGAGAGGTGTTAGACAAGGTTGTATCCTGGCACCTCTCCTTTTCACACTGTACATCAACTCCCTGGGGAAATCATTGAATTCAGTCACCCCGGATATTCCACGTATGGGGGGGGTACCTATCCCGGTCCTCCTCTACGCGGACGACGCTGTCCTCTTAGCCCGGACTGGCATAGGTCTCCAAAAACTACTAGATCATTTTGGCCTCTTTATGGAAGCACTGGATCTTAAGATCAACACTGCCAAATCTCACTTCATGGTTACTGGTTTGCGAAAGAAACGCACGAAGATCAGGTCCTTTAGCTGTAACAGCTCATCAATCTCCAGGGTACCTTTCTTTTGCTACTTGGGCGTCACTTTTGACGAGAAAGGAACGTGGGGCGCACAAATGAGGCTAAAACAGAACGGAGTTACCAGATCCACCACAGCCCTTCTGCATTTCGCCAAAAGATTGGGCTCAAGACCCATGGAAGCCATGACGCGTATCTACAAAGCTAAATGTCTGGCAATTGCTTCCTATGGAGCCGCCATATGGGGCTATGTTCCAAGCCCAGGCATTCAAATCGCAGAAAACAACTTCATACGAGCCTTGCTTTCTCTCCCAAAATCATGCCCTATACATACAATCCACAATGAAATAGGTCTGGGACATGTCACTGACCTCCTAAAAATGTCCCCAGTGTTATGCTGGGTTAAAACCTGGACAAATGAGGAAATCAGCCTAAACCATCGTATTCTGAAAGACTGTATGTCTCTGGACAAAGCAGATAATATCCCGTGGCTGGCGTATGTTAGAGCGGCATGCGTGAGGCTAGGACGTCCAGAAATGTACTCTCTGCCACATAATTTAAAAAAAGAGGACATAAAATGGGTCAAACTGCATTTCCAAAATTTGTTGGAGGGTGAAAGGGAAATGGTTGAACTTGGGAAACCGATGGTACGTTCACTCTTTCAACTTTCTTCAACTACAGCCATGGAACCTTATCTGAAATATGTCACCAAGCCCTATCATCGCTTTTTACTTATAAGGTTCAGGTTCAACCTAATACACCTTGTTCTTGGCTCACAGTCAAAGTGGGGTTCACCAGAAAACTTACCCCCCTGTTCCTGTGATTGTTTTTCTATACAGGACACCCTTCACTTAGTTATGTTCTGCGAACACTACCGGGTGGCTCGAAAAAAATTCCTGGTCCCTATCCTGAAAGATCTGAACTTTGTCCAGGTTCGGCCAGCTCTACTATATTTACAGATGCTGAGCTCGGTACAGGTCACATATGGGGTTGCCTGTTTTCTGGCAGCAGCTGCCAGACAAAATAAATTAAGATCTGCAGCCACTATGAATCACCTAAACTGATATTTGCTGAATGGACACTTACTACACCTATTTTCCCTTTTTAAACTTGGTAAATTTTTAACAACATACCTTTACTGTGTTCTTATGAAGGTGTTGCAATCCTTTTTTTACATGTTTAACTGTATTTTAACTTGGTATCATGTACGATGTTTTGCTTTTATGGTTTTAATTAACCGAATAAAGTTTCTTTGACTGACTGACTGGCCTTTGGCAAAGGAATCTGCAAACACAACAACAAAAAAGCAAATATACACAGACACAAGAATACGAGGATATAGCTGCAGCACAAAATCAAGGAAACCTGCCGCACAATGATGCATTAAAAGAAGAACTTAAGCCTTGTATTTAAAAAAAGAACAACATAAGAGACAAATGACTCAAAAGCAAAGAAATACAAGTTTGATATGCAATCAAACTGCACCCAACTTTAACCCAAAAACGAAATGTTTTCCCTCCCTTTCATAGGAAATGAAACATTAGTTTCTGAGCCACAACCGCCTTCATGTTCTAATCACAATGAAAGCTGTGATCTAACAACTTCAGAAGAGCATGATATTGAACGGATACATTCCTCATCCAAATTCCAATAGCAACTACAGGATGATTTAAAAAAATTAAAAAGTATTGACATTAAAAGAAAATTTTACATCTGAGCAACAAGCAACAAGACCCCAAATAGGAAGGAAGAGAAAGCTGAACTTTAAAAAAAAGAGCCAAGTGGGCCTCCTGTAACTATGCCCATCGCAAACTATGAGAATCTGCAGGGAATCCCTATCATAAAGCACAAAAAAACTAAAGAAATTAGAGTGAGAAACCTTCATCAAACTATGCCAGCACTGTCCTCAATCCTCACAAGGACATCAAATAATGGTAGCTACATCTGGGGAAGAGCCCTCTCTTCATCCCCCACACATCGATAGCCCTAACTTGCGCAAGTCTCCAAGCTCTTTGAGGAAGGAGTATCCCAAACCACCGGCAAGATTAGCCTACCGACAGCACAAGTCAGGGAAACAATCTGTGTGAACACTCACGCCCAGCAGAAGCCAAGAGGTAAATTGGAAGAAAAATCAACAACCTTTCAGCAAGTCCAGCAGCTGTAACCCAGAGCTTGGGAGTTTTGCTATTCTATTAGAACGACAATACAATAGCAGTCATGCCTTCTGCCCATGGATAACGACTGATATTATGAACTCTTCTACACGGATTGAGCGTCGGCACAATGTTGCACGTAGAAGTACAAGAGGAGCTTTGGACTTTTAAAAAGCAAAGTCTGATGTCTCCATTGGTGTGGTGATGTCTTACAATATTCTCCAGAAATCAGTCGTAAAATGGTGTCAACATGTGCAATTCTTCACAATACAGTGACTCAGAAAGAATTGGAAGTTTGGATGTCTGAGTCAGAGTCTGATTAAGACGGCAAAGAGCCATCAGCACGTCGACAAGATGATGACTCAAGGACAGCCCAAGGCTGCGGACGCCTCGCTAAGGGTAAGTTATAAATTAACTAAATCATTTTAGCATAATAATACAAATGCTTCGTAGTTGGTAAACCATAGTCTCGCTTTACTTTCAGATATGGTATCGTATGTAAGCAAAGTAATGTAACATTACTCTATGACACAAAATGTAAATGATAAGGTACAAAAGGTATACGTGTGCCTTATAATAATATAAAATGAAAGGTATACCATGTGTGTTGTTACCCTAAACACACCAAAAATAACAAATGACAAATAAAATGTCTAGCTTTTTCTTCATGGAAATCTGGGTTCAAGCATGAGGACGTTGAATTTTTTTAAAACCAAATGTAATGATTTTCTTCATCTTTGTCTTTTCATTCCAGGTACTGAACCTTAAGCATTGACGCCTTCAAACCTCCAAAGAGTTGCACATTTTAATGACTATGAGCAGTTCCCAGAATTTGTTAGGATTGAGTATTGGCAACATGGCGACTGCGAGCTCCACATCGACCGGATTTGTCTTAGCCTCCCTACAGTTTCCTGGGCGACGCGCTGTGTGTCTCTTCCACACACTTCTTGCACTAAATGTGTATGCTCTGTGACTCTGTCATTTATATATTCCGCTTAGAGTGCTGAGCCCTGGCTATGAAGATTAATTGGTCCGTGAGATTTCACAAGTTCCCCGGCTTCTGACACATCACTTCCATGAGCTTGGATATAAGTTAGAAAATGTAATTATGATTAATACATTTGTTGTACTCAAGCTAATGTGTTAATGTGGTTTCACTACATCTACCATGATACACTATGAACAATCACTGCTTTTTTAATGTACACTATTATGTGGATTACATTCCTTATTTATATATACATAAGAATTAAAAAGGTTGTATAATGTATAAGTGTTTTGATGCTGCCTAACCACATATATGTTTGTGTGCAACAAAGCTATCTTATACTTCCCTAGAGAGGCTCCTGGAATGTCAGGTGCATCAATTTTACTGAATCCATTGACTGATTCTGATCTCAGAGTAGTTTTTATCAGTCCGTCTATCGCAGTTGGTTTGGGCAGAGGCGGACCTCCTCCAGTAGGTCTAACCTCAATTAGACAGTTTGCAACCTTCCCGTTTGTCCATGATCTGAGATCTTGCCATCGTTTTCTGATTTCCTTCAATGGATCTCTGCATCACACCAACAGAGTTGATTTTTTCTGTATTGCTTTCCATATTTAATTCTTTTGTGATAAAGGCACTGTGAGGGATGAATTCCCAAAAGGTTTGTCATGGTGCCCAGTATACTGCTCTGTCAATATTTCCAGTTCTTGTCTTGAATATTTTATTTTGTGTTTCGAGGCCCCAGACTACTTCTCTGGGCCCTTTCTTGACCTTTGATGTCTTTATGGGTGGATTCCACACACACTGGTCGATGTTGTTTGGATACTGTCCGCAATCTCCAACATGCACACTCTGCTGTTTCCAATTGAGCAGCATTTTTTCGTTGTGAGGTCATAAGGGTATGACAAAATATGATGGCCGCTAATTCTGACAGAATTCACAATTTATGAAGTTGCAGGATACGATGACCTAAGTAGCCCACCAAACAAATACTGATTCTCAAATTGCTGATACAACTACTACTCTGCATTCTGAATAGCGATTTCCTAATTGCGAGGTGCTATTTGTAGCAATTAGGAAATCACACTCCAGTGCAGGAAATCTACTGGGCCTCTAAACTCCCTGCTCCATTATAGACTAGTGACTAGGGACTTATAGATAGTTTGAATCCCCCTTACCGTATTATATCCTAGGGACTTACAGGGGTCTCTCATTGCCAATTCTAATTATACGGAATTACAATATACTTTTATTCAGAGCTGAGGTCCTGGGTCATGGAGCCGTCAGTCACAAAACCAGCACCTAGTAGGCAAAATGGGGTCTAAAAGTGGGGGGACACTGCAAACAGGCCCTGATTTCTCGCAGTGCACAATTACTATGTATTTGCCTCTTTTACTGCATCTGTAATACAGCGTGGATGCAATGCCAGAACGATGCCTCATTTCCCTGGTCCTTTACTTGAACCGGACGCCACACTGGCAAACAGCTGGAGCAATTGCATTCTAAACGTTTATATAAAACAACCAACTTTCATAACGCATTGAACTAAGAAGTATAAATGATGACAACATGTGTACTGAGCCCTGATGAAGTTCTTGGTGGACGAAACGCGTTGGCTACTGTTTGATTGAGGTGATTTTAAGAAAAAAGATTTTAAGAAGAAGTATGGTAGCCGCTAGTCACCTACCTATGTAGAATAAAGATTTACTGAAAAAAGAAATTATCTTCACATCTGTTTATTGAGACTTGATGATGACATTGCTTGAAGTTAAACAGTGTGTACAATAGACTCAAGTTTCACTATATACATTTAACAACTTTGGAACTGAGTGCTGAACAACTATCTTGTGGGGCGGTGCAGAGATGTTGTGACAACTGCTGAAGACCTTAATGTCTGCAAATACAGGATACTTGCTGGTAGACTGGGTAAATATCAGAATTAGAAGCTGGCGCCCTAGCTTATCTTCTAGAGAGGGAGTAAAACCTAGGAAATTCTGTGTGGGCAACCTCCCCGCTTCACCAGTGGTGCAGGAGCCTGGGCTTGCCAGTAGCTGTCTGGGAGCTGCAGACAGTGTTAATCATTTTCCTCTCGGGAGAATAAATAATTTCTCTTAACCACCTTCCTTCCCACATGACTGCATGGGTCTGAAGTGTAACATGCTATGCATGCAGGATGGTATGTTGAGGACGAGTCCGATGGCCGAGTTTTGTAAGGTCTGTGAGGTGTAACGTGCTATGCATGCAGGCTGGGGGTTTGTGGATGAGGCTGGTGGATGAGTTTTGTAAGGTCTGTGAGGTGTAACGTGCTAGGCATGCAGGCTGGTGGGCTGTGGATGAGGCTGGTGGCTGAGTTTTGTAAGGTCTGTGAGGTGTAACGTGCTAGGCATGCAGGCTGGTGGGTTGTGGATGAGGCTGGTGGCTGAGTTTTGTAAGGTCTGTGAGGTGTAACCTGCTATGCATGCAGGCTGGTGGGTTGAGGAAGAGGCTGGTGGCTGAGTTTTGTACGGTCTGTGAGGTGTAACCTGCTATGCATGCAGGCTGGTAGGTTGAGGAAGAGACTGGTGGCTGAGTTGTGTAAGGTCTGTGAGGTGTAACGTGCTATGCATGCATGCTGGTGGGTTGAGCATGAGGCTGGTGGCTAGTCTTTGTAAGGTCTGTGAGGTGTAACGTGCTATGCATGCATGCAGGCTGGTGGGTTGAGGATGAGACTGGTGGCTAGTCTTTGTAAGGTCTGTGAGGTGTAATGTGCTTTGCATGCAGGCTGTTGGTTTGTGGATGAGGCTGGTGGCTGAGTTTTGTACGGTCTGTGAGGTGTAACCTGCTATGCATGCAGGCTGGTAGGTTGAGTATGAGGCTGGTGGCTGAGTTTTCTAAGGTCTGTGAGGTGTAACGTGCTATGCATGCAGGCTGGTAGGTTGAGGAAGAGGCTGGTGGCTGAGTTTTGTACGGTCTGTGAGGTGTAACCTGCTATGCATGCAGGCTGGTAGGTTGAGTATGAGGCTGGTGGCTGGGTTTTGTAAGGTCTGTGAGGTGTAACGTGCTAGGCATGCAGGCTGGTGGGTTGAGGATGAGACTGGTGGCTAGTCTTTGTAAGGTCTGTGAGGTGTAATGTGCTTTGCATGCAGGCTGTTGGTTTGTGGATGAGGCTGGTGGCTGAGTTTTCTAAGGTCTGTGAGGTGTAACGTGCTATGCATGCAGGCTGGTAGGTTGAGGAAGAGGCTGGTGGCTGAGTTTTGTACGGTCTGTGAGGTGTAACCTGCTATGCATGCAGGCTGGTAGGTTGAGTATGAGGCTGGTGGCTGGGTTTTGTAAGGTCTGTGAGGTGTAACGTGCTAGGCATGCAGGCTGGTGGGTTGTGGATGAGGCTGGTGGCTGAGTTTTGTAAGGTCTGTGAGGTGTAACGTGCTATGCATGCAGGCTGGTGGGTTGAGGAAGAGGCTGGTGGCTGAGTTTTGTACGGTCTGTGAGGTGTAACCTGCTATGCATGCAGGCTGGTAGGTTGAGGAAGAGACTGGTGGCTGAGTTGTGTAAGGTCTGTGAGGTGTAACGTGCTATGCATGCAGGCTGGTGGGTTGAGCATGAGGCTGGTGGCTAGTCTTTGTAAGGTCTGTGAGGTGTAACGTGCTATGCATGCAGGCTGGTGGGTTGAGGATGAGACTGGTGGCTAGTCTTTGTAAGGTCTGTGAGGTGTAATGTGCTTTGCATGCAGGCTGTTGGTTTGTGGAAGAGGCTGGTGGCTGAGTTTTCTACGGTCTGTGAGGTGTAACGTGCTATGCATGCAGGCTGGTAGGTTGAGGAAGAGGCTGGTGGCTGGGTTTTGTAAGGTCTGTGAGGTGTAACGTGCTATGCATGCAGGCTGGTAGGTTGAGGATGAGACTGGTGGCTGAGTTTTCTAAGGTCTGTGAGGTGTACGTGCTATGCATGCAGGCTGGTGGGCTGAGGATGAAGCTGGTGGCTGAGTTTTGTAAGGTCTGTGAGGTGTAACGTGCTGTGCATATAGGCTGCTGGGTTGGGGATGAGGCTGGTGGCTGCGCAGAAATCACATGTAGCACATAACTCACATCAAAGTCCAGGTTGCGCCACTGCGCCAAAACCTAAACGTAGCAGCTGCTCACTACTTGCTGGGCAGCTGGGGACCATAGCAAGGGGCCTCAACGCTGCAGCTGGCACTAAGTGCTGCGCAGCTGGGGAAGGCCAAGTACGGATGAAGGAGTGCGTCTCACTCCTAAGTCCAAAGTACAAGTCCCCTAAGAAGCAAAACCTAAACGGTGCAGCTGCCCACTACTTGCTGGGCAGTTGAGGACAAAACTGCGACTGAGGGGGCTCTCGCTAGCCCTCAGGACAAAGACTGCGCACGTGGGAGCCTTCCAAGCTCTAGAAACACAGATTGCGCAATACGGTGGAGCCCTCTAGGCTCTAAACAAATCATGTCAACTGGGGGAAGCGGCCCGCTGCCAGCCGGGGCCGCTCTACCTCCCGAAATGTCCCCCTTTGTTGGGGGGGGCCTCGTGGCCTCTAAACACATGGGGGTGGGGGGAGCTACCTAGGCTCCTTAAACAAATGTGCCCCTGGTCGTTGGGGCGGCACTCTCGCAAGTGGGGCCGCCCGGGCGCCGACAAAACACCCCAAAATGGCCACAGATATGGGGACCCCCGCGGGGGCCTTTTTAAATAATAGAATGTTGGGGTGGCCCACTGCCATCTGGGGCCGCCCTAAATGCCCCTTGCCACTGTGCACATCATTGGAGCGGCCCCCTCTCAGGCGAGGGCCGCTCAAGAACTCATGCGGCCGTGCTTACCCTGCCCAGCCCTCACTTACCGGGCTCGGCAGGATTCATCTTACTGGGGCGGCGGTAGTGCTCGGCGGGGCTCTCTCTCCTCATTGGAGCCCCGCCTTCACCATGCGCCCGCTCTTCACCCGGTCCCCCATCTCGGGACCGGGACTCGATGTGGAGCCTTCGTGGCTCCGGAGCAGCAGTCCCCTAATCGGACGGGCACCAGCCAATCACAGCGGGCGGCAGGCGGGACTTCCTTGCAAAACCGGAAGTCTCACCCGGAGTCAGGCACTTCGGGGCCTGACTTCCTATTTTTGCGGCGCGAGGGCCGCGGCGGTGGTTTTAACGGGGCACAGAGAGGGGTAGGCACCCTCGAAAGTCAAAACAACCGTAGAAACTATATACTATGGCCATAATCGGGGTAGGCACCAGAGTTTTAAAAATACAAATGCGGGTATACAAAGGGCAGGAGCGCTTCCCTCTGAGGGAAAACGACAGCGCTCTGCCCGGAAAGGAAAAGGAAAGCGCTCTCAAGGCGCTGGGGAGTCCAAGGGGTCCTGGGGCAGGGAAATGGAGCAGGCAGCTCCTAGTAAAGAAAAAGTCCTATAGTCCCCCGAGGCAAGCAGAAGGGAGAGATCTTTCCAGGTATCCAGGGTATCCAGGGGCTGGGCAGGGCCCAGGGAGGCAAGCCTTCCCCTGGGCTCCGATACAGAAAAGGGGGTGGTGATGAACAGAGTGTCTGAATTAAGCAGACCACTCTTACCCAGTCCAAAGATCAGGGCTTGATCCATCACCGTTATTTATCTCACTGCCCCATCCCAGCTCAGAACCTGGCTATGTGCAAATTAGTCTGTCCCTGGCCCAGTGCATCATGGGAACAGGGCAGACCAAACTACAAAGCCAATTCTTCACCAGAAAGGAGACAAGCTACCGGGGACCGGTTTCTGGCATTTCAGCCTCTTCGGCCCGGCTTGCTTGAATCCTGATGGAGCAGTGAGAAAGGGACTCATGTCTGAGTATACCCTGCCACACCTATAGTGGCCAAAAACGATACAGCACGCCCCTGGCAGATTCAAGTCAGGAACAAGAACATTTTACAAGAGGTCACAGCCTCTTTTTATACACACAATTCCTTTGTCTAAAGGTGCAGACAAGGGGCAGACCAGATACAACTGGTTCCTGAGCACTTTGTTTTGCTCAGCCCCTCTGCCTATTCACAGGATCGGTCTGGGACATCAGACACACCACAGGGGGTGGATCCAGCATTGTGAGGGGAAAGCCCAGCTCTATTCAGGTCCCAGGTGCACTCCTCCCCAGCCATCAACATGCAGATCTCCCATTCTCCACCGGGGCAGCCCCATCCTGACTCCAGGAGCCTGGCACACCAGCCAGCCCCAGCCAATCACAAGCCAGCACATTCACTGCACAGACAGGCTAACTTCTAGAAGTAATAATAATTGGGGTTGTGGGGAGCACTCCAATATATCCAAATGCTTTAAGATTATCAAATGGTGCTATGATTAATCAGGAGAGTCACTCCTGAAAACTATAGTCAATGGTTATGGTGGGTTTTAACTCACCTAATCATGCACTGTTCACTTAGTGCTCCGCACTTAAATAACTTCAAATCTATCACCACTCTTTACACTTTGTTTTTACACTTGTTTTTACATTTATTGAAAGCTTTTCAATTATACTTTTGAACCTTCTTGGCGTTTGTTATTAACATTATTCATAACAATTTCCATATTGCATTGAGTTTATTAATATGACATTCTTTTTTTCAAACGTTTGTCGATTGGCCCAATGCATTTCGGCACCCGAACGGTGCCTTCATCAGGGTCAACTCTGAAAGGAATGAAAAAGTACTCTGTGTAAGTGACTGATGCTTATTTTTCTAATACACAGTGAAAACACCACAAAAGGACATCATACCAGTTTAGAAAATTAAAGTATCTTTATCTAAACTAAACAAGACCAAAACAACAAAAATCCAACATGCCTTGATCAAGAGCTTCATGCATTGCATCTAAAAGGTGTGGAGCTAATGTGTTCATGTGTGGTCCAAGGAACTCCATGGGGAATCCATTGGGGCCGGGGGCCCACCCTGGGCACATAGCGGCCAGCACTGCACTGAGCTCATCTGTTGTGATGGGGGCATCAAGTTTTCCTGCACCAGATCTGTGAGCTTTCTGGGGTAATCTCTCTTAGGAATTCGGCTATTAAGGCCTCTGATAACTGATCTTGGCGCGCCTAGAGTGAGGAGAAATAATGTGCAAACTCTCCAACCATCGCCCCGGGGGACGAGCGCAGGATATTAGCTACTACACCTTTCAGCCACGGGACGCCCACAGGGGACCTCACTGCCTGGCATAGCCTAGGGAGCATTTTGCTTGATTTGTCCCCCCACTGGTAAATCCGGTGCTGCAACGCCATCCAGATTTCCTTGGCCTCACCCATAAGGAGTTGTTGTATGTGTTGCTGCGTCTGAAGCAGATTACGTTGAAGGGAAGGGCTGGGATCAAGAACAAACAGCACTTCTAAGGCCCTCTGGTGAGTTTCCAATTCAACCAAATCCGCAGAGCGTTTAGGTTTTTCATTAGAATAAAATCTGATATAAATCCCGCGGATGGTGGGTTTTAAAAGCTTCCAACGGGATACCCTTCGATGGGGCCGAGGCCACGTTGGATTCATGATGGTCCAAGTGTGGCAATTTTAGCTTCTTGAACGACAAAGACTTTTTTTTAAACATATTTTTATTGATAATAACAGTTAGATAGGTGCATTTACAGCATTGAATAGGTCACCCCCCAATCAAAACATATTTAGCAAATAGTAGACGTCATCAAGCTTCTGGTGTATAGCCGTTCCATCTAATACGAGTTATCTGACATGAATAATAGATACAATGCGTAAAACATCATGCAGCTCGACGTCTTTGGGTTTACCACTGTGGTGCGTGCCAATGCAATGCGTTATCCAGCCATTGCATACCGTTTTTAAGAAGACCTAACCTCATTTGAGAAGGGTATATCTGAGGGGGTGCTTACAGTATATGTCTCAACTAATTTAACTTTCAAAAGAACTAATGCATTGCGGCCACAATAAACTGCTGATCTATAAGTGGTCAAGGTGGAGCCGGTGTGTAGAGTGAGAGGGGTCTAGGACCTCATCTTAAAACATACGTGTCATATGGCTTCCCCCAGTATAATCATGTTTGTGTGGGAGCCTGGGGGGTAGGTGTCTCTCGTACCTCATTCCATTTGGGTGGAAGAGGTGTGGTGCAGCGGCCAGGGCAACTGACTCCGGAACCCGGGGGCTCACGGTTCAATCCCCGGCCCCGGCGGCAGATCAGCCCAGCACCCTGTGACTCTGGGCAATAGCTTGCTTTATCTTCCCGAGGGCCCCCAGCGCCTTGACACCTTCGGGTAATTGTTCGCGCTTTACAAATACTGGACATTTACATTAATTTACATTTGTAAAGTGTATTAGAATCCACTATTAGCGTAAAGTCTACTCTCTGTATCGTTAGCAAGGGTCTTCCCTTCTGCCAGTCACCCCAACTACAAGTGTGTGCCTCCACCGGTCCGTATCTCACCTCTGTCTTTCACACTGAATCTCGTTCTGGGTGTTGCATGGCGTCAATGACCTCCTTCCACCTCCTTCCACTGCTCGAGACCTAAAAAGTGGCACAGAGGGCAGAAGAGCACAAAAAAACGAGTGGAACAGAAGGCAAAAGGGGCACAAAAATGAGGGAAAACCGAGTGGCACAGAGGGCAGAAGGGTACAAATAAACAATTGGAACAGAGGGCAAAAGAGGCACAAAAAAACAAGTGCAACAGAAGGCAAAAGGGGCATAAAAACGAGGGAAAAACGAGTGGAACAGAGGGCAGAAGGGCACAAAAAACGAGTGGCACAGAAGGCAAAAAGGGCACAGAAATACCAGAAAACGAGTGGCACAGAGGAAAAATACAGAATATAGAAATACAGAGGCAGCTAAGAACAGAAGGCAGAACGGGCACAGAGGCACGGGGGTAGCGAGGGGAACAGAAGGGAAAACCGGGCAGGGACACCGGGGCAGCCAGGGGTACAGTTGGAAAGACCGGGCAGAGAGAGCACAGGGACAGCGAGGGGAACAGAGGGAAGAAAAAGGGGCACGGACCACGTACCGGCAGCGGGGGGAAGACAGGCAACAGCAGTCACAGACACAACAATGAAAATACAGGCAATGCAATAAAAGCAATAATGTGGAGGATGAACAAACATACCTACGGCCTACCACTGGCCACCAGGGATGAGGCGCAGGTGGTAGCCTGCGGGTGGTGGAGGGCCTCTAACGTCCTCAGCAGCGGCAGCTGGGGTAGGGAGACACAGGCGGTGCTGTGCAGAGGGGTAGCGATCTACCTGGTGGGGTCAAAGGTCGCCAATGAAGGAAGGCCGGCGGCCAACGCATTCCACTCAACTGAGGTTTGTAAATTTTTTGTATTTTTTTTTATTGCATGGCGCCACCATAAACTCAAGCTAGCTCTGGGCCTGGCCTAAAAGGGAGGCGAGGCGGACCGGAGAGGGCAGATCCAAGCCTGCCCGGTGCCGACTGCCCCAGACTCACCCTGGCATGGCCCGCCGCTGACCAGAAGGGCTGGCATGGCTTCTATTCCAGGGATGCTTCGGCTCTGCCCACCTCACCCCCCTTCCTAGGGGGCTCTCCCTCTGTTGCAGTCCCTGTCTGTGGCTCATTAATATGAGCCAGAGGACCCCCCCCCCCCAGACTCCCAAGGAGACTGAGCAGCGAATGGTGGGGGGGACACCAGAACAAACAGCAGCGCTTACACAAAGGCACTAGGAGCTATAATAGTACAGGCAGCGAAGCAAAAACAAAAAGCATTTGCTATGCAATAGGTCTCGCTTTTGGGATTCTAAATGACAATGCCTTTTATTTATCTTTTAAAAACAAAAATAGAAGGCATTGTTATTTGCAATGTCAATAGCTCAAACTCGCGTAAATGTGAGACCTATTGGATTGCAAATGCTTGTTTTTATTGCTGTCAAGCATGATGTGTTCACAGTGTCACACTAACCTTCAGCAGAGCGCCCCCTTGCCCAAGCAGTCCGGCCCAGCAGCCACATCTGAGGGTCGGAGATGAATAGACCCAGCCCTTCGCTGTGTCAGCAAAACACACTCTCCACAGGATGATAGAAGGTTTTTTTTAATCTGTTGGATTGAAAAGAAATAAGGTAACATAAAAGGCAAAAACGCATTTGCAACACATTTTTAAGGAAAACAAAAAAGGAGAGATTTTACCCTGATGTACAGTGTTTTGAGCCGGCTCTTGCTACGAAGGCAGAAAGTGTGTGAGAGACTGAGAGGGGATGTGAGGGTCTGTGAGGGTGTGTGTGAGGGATGGTGTGAGGGTCTGTGAGGGTGTGTGTGAGGGATGGTGTGAGGGACTGTGAGCGGGGGTCTCTGTGGGTGTGAGGGGGTGTCTGTGTGCGGGTGTCTGTGTGAGGGGGTGTCTGTGAGGGGCTGTGTGAAGGGCTGGGTGAGGATCTGTGAGGGTATGTGAGGGGGTCTGTGAGGGGGTCTGTGTGTGAGGGTCTGTGAGGGGGTGTGTGAGGGGCAGTGTGAGGGGGGCAGTGTGAGGGGGTCTGTGTGAGGGGGTCTGTGTGAGGGGGTCTGTGTGAGGTATGAGAGGCTCTGTGAGGGGGGGTGTGATGGTCTGTTTGAGGGTCTTGAGGGGTGTCTGAGGGGTTGTGTGAGGGGGTCTGAGGGTCTGTGTGAGGGTCTGTGAGGGGATCTGTGGGGGGTGTCTGTGAGGGTGTCTGAGGGTCTGAGAGGCTCTGTGAGGGGTGTGTGAGGGTCTGTGAGGGTGTCTGTGAAGGTCTGTGTGAGGGTGTCTGTGTGAAGGTATGTGAGGGGCTCTGTGAGGGTGTGTGTGTGAGGGTCTGTGTGAGGTATGAGAGGCTCTGTGAGGGGGGGTGTGATGGTCTGTTTGAGGGTCTTGAGGGGTGTCTGAGGGGTTGTGTGAGGGGGTCTGAGGGTCTGTGTGAGGGGATCTGTGGGGGGTGTCTGTGAGGGTGTGTGAGGGTCTGAGAGGCTCTGTGAGGGGTGTGTGAGGGTCTGTGAGGGTGTCTGTGAAGGTCTGTGTGAGGGTGTCTGTGTGAAGGTATGTGAGGGGGTCTGTGAGGGTGTGTGTGTGAGGGTCTGTGTGAGGGGGTCTGTGGAGGGGTTCAGTGTGAGGTTCTGTGAGGGATTGAGAGGCTCTGTGAGGGGGGGTGTGAGGGTCTGTGTGAGGGTCTGTGAGGGACTGAGAGGCTCTGTGAGGGGCTGTGTGAGGGTCTTGAGGGGTGTCTGTGAGGGGGTCTGAGGGTCTGTGTGAGGGGTCTTTGAGAGGGTCTGTGAGGGGGGTCTGTGTGGGGTGGGTCTGTGAGGTGAGGATCTAAGAGGGTCTGTGAGGGGGTGTGAGGGTTTGTGAGGTGGTCTGTGTGAGGGTATGTGAGGGGGTGTGTGAAGGTATGTGAGGGGGTCTGTGAGGAGGTCTGCGAGGGAGTGTGTGAGGGGGGCTGTGAGGAGGGTCTGTGAGGGGGCTGTGAGGGGGGTCTGTGAGGGGCTGTGTGAGGGGGTCTGAGGGGCTGTGTGAGGGGATCTGAGGGGCTGTGTGAGGGGATCTGAGGGGCTGTGTGAGGGGATCTGAGGGGCTGTGTGAGGGGGTATGTGAGGGAGTGTTTGAGGGTGTCTGTGTGAGTCTTTGTGAGGGTCTGAGAGGCTATGTGAGGGGGTGTGTGAGGGTGTCTGTGAAGGTCTGAGTGAGGGTCTGTTTGGGGGGGTCTGTGTGGGGGTGTGTGTGAGGAGGTCTGTATGATGGTGTGTGTGAGGTGATGTGTGATGGGTCTGTGAAGGGGGTCTGTATGAGGGAGGTCTGTGAGGGGGGTCTGTGTGAGGGGGGTCTGTGTGAGGGAGTGTGAGGGTCTGAGAGGGGGTGTGTGCTGGGTCTGTGCTGGGTCTGTGCGGGGATCTGTGAGGAGGTCTTTTAGGGGGTGTGTGAGGGTCTTTGAGGGGGTGTGTGAGGGTCTTTGAGGGGGTGTGTGAGGGGGGTATGTGAGGGGGGTCTGTGAGGGGGGTCTGTGAGGGGGGTCTGTGAGAGACTCTGTGAGGGGGGGCTGTGAGGGGCTGTGTGAGGGTGTGTGTGTGAGGGGGTCTGTGGGGGTGTGTGTGAGGGTCTGAGAGGCTATGCGAGGGGCTGTGTGAGGGGGTCTGAGGGTCTGTGAGGGGGTCTGTTAAGGTCTGTGTGAGGGTCTGTGTGGGGGTCTGTGAGGGAGTGTGTGAGGGTCTGTGTGAGGGTCTGTGTGAGGGTCTATGTGAGGGTCTGAGAGGCTCTGTGAGGGTCTGTGTGAGGGTCTGTGAGGGTCTATGTGAGGGTCTGAGAGGCTGTGTGAGGGTCTGTGTGAGGGTGTATGTGAGGGTGTGTGTGAGGGTCTGTGAGGGAGTGTGTGAGGGGGTGTGTATGAGGATGTGTGTATGAGGGCATCTGCATGAGGGTCTGTGAGGGGGTGTGTGGGGGTCTGTGTGGGGGTCTGTTAGAAATGGGATATCCAGTTGGCTAAGGCTTGCGCCAAAGCCAGGCAGAAACCACCACTCTACTAGTCAGGGCAAGGGAGTTACACGCCAAAGATAACCCCTGCTCACCCTCTAGGTAACGTAACACGAGCAGTAAGGCATATCCCGGAGGCATTGTAAGTTAAGTATTTGCGCACGCACCCACCAGCAACAACATCCCAGGCCCCCCACAAAAGGAACTCCAAACAAGGTTATATATAAAAATAGCCTTTGTATTATACCAAACACATTAGATAATGAACACACAATTTACACTGTGCCACTGGGCAATATTTACAGGGGATTATATACATGGGACAGGGCCACATAGACCATTGTCAGGAATAAGCACTTGGTAGAACTAGCACTTTGAACATAGAATAATTGTAGCACCAAATAGCAAATGTAGCACACAACCAGTAACCACTGGTAAGAGGTAAGTACACCCTATGCAATCCTAAACACTTTAGGCATATATCACGCAGGGAAACATGAACTCACTAGCATAATTATAATAGGAAACACAACCTCCTAAGCATAAAAATACATTTAGGGGTAAAGGCAAAAAGGTAATGCATATATCACAATAGGCAAGTAACACGTTTGCACCAAAAAGTACACAGAACTG
This sequence comes from Lissotriton helveticus, assembly GCF_964261635.1. Taxonomy (NCBI): domain Eukaryota; kingdom Metazoa; phylum Chordata; class Amphibia; order Caudata; family Salamandridae; genus Lissotriton; species Lissotriton helveticus. Next base: position 495,430,387 of record NC_136062.1, read on the forward strand.
ACTTTTCAGGGGCTCACAGGCCCAATGTCTAGAATGTCTGGGCTGGCTGCACAAGCAGCCAAAGAAGAATGCGCAAGGGCCTAAACCTAGCAGTTGCCCACTAAGTTCTGGGCAAGCGGAGATCTGAGCATGGCACCAGCGTGCCTCCTGGCTCTCCTCTGGGGCTGTGAATACAACAATGCGGCCAAACAAAATTTGGGAGCCATGTGGGCTCTACTCAGAAAATGCCCAACACGTTGGAGCCTCGTGGGCTCGAAGTACAAAATGCCCCCGTGCGCGTTTGTCGCGAGACAATGGCCCCCGAACCCTTGTGGGCTCTGAATGCTACTGTGCCTCTCTCAGGAATGAAACAAATGCCCCCGTTTGTCGGAGCGGCTCGCTATCAAGTGGTCCCGCTCAAGGAATCAGCCCGGGCCCCAAAAGGCCTTTAAAGAACAATGCTGCCCCAAAATTAAGTTAGCAGCCGCAGGAGGGGGGGCGGGCACCTGCAATGTGCCCCGACGCCCCCTCGGACAACAATAGCCCCCAGAGCTTCCCCCTGGCCCGTCGACACTCACCAGGCTCTGTCGGGTGTGAACTGCCGTCTCCGCTGGACTCTGGTCTGGCGGTGGCTTAGGAAGCTGAGCACTGTGCTCTCCCTCGCGACAGCACTCTTCTTTCCCGGTGTGGCGCCGGGCTCTCTCTCAGTATGGGCGCCCAGACAACGAGCTTTCGCCTTCGCCTACCACTTCCGGTTTGTTGCGAGGCAATGTGCGCAGCTGGGACCAATCCCAGCACGGCGTCCTCGTGGCGCCGGCAACGGGGGTGGATGGAGGCCTTCCCAAAGCTCCCGGGCCGCTGGCGGTGATTTCAAGGGGTAGGCTCCCTCGTTAATTTAAATATGAAGCGGGGTGGGCACCCGCTAGGCCACAAATGTAGGGACACACCCTGGCACGAGGTCCCAGGCGGGATGGGCACCCGCTAGGGACATAAACCAGCAAAATTGGGGGGTGGGCACTCGTGCCGAGGAGCGAAGTGTAGGGGGATCCCCACGCCGGGGGAATCCCTCAGGACTGAAATCGCAGCTCTGGGCTGCTGGTCAAAATGAGGAGCGCTGGTCAGGAAAACCAGGCGCTCCCCAGCACCACAAAAGCGCTCCCAGGCGCGACAGGGCAGAGTCCAGGAAAAGTCCTTTAGGAAGGCAGGGGGGCAAAGGCTGTGCCCAGGGGCCAGCTCACAGGGCCCTCCAGGCAGGGAGGCCAGTCCCCAGTGGCGGTCCTCCTGGCGCCCAGAAGCAGCAGGCCCCCCCCAGAAAAACCAGTCGCAGCTGGTTTTGGAGCACTCTGTTGTGCTCAGCCCCTCTTCCCATTCACTGGACAGGCTAGGGTCATCAATCGCACCACAGGGGGCGGAGCCAGCATTGTGAGGGGACAGCCCAGCCCTATTCAGGTCCCAGGTGCAGCCCCTCCCTGCCATCAACATGCAGACCTCCCCATTCACCACCGGGGCAGACCCATCCTGACTCATGGAGCCAGGCACACCAGCCAGCTCCAGCCAATCACAAGCCAGACAGTCAAATCACCTTTATTACCCAGACATGCCAACTACTAGAAGTAGAAAGAACAACACAGGGTCGTGGCTCTGACCCAGAAAGGCTAAGCCAAATATAACAAAAGAACAACACAACTGTCAATACTGGACTTCACGTTCTGCTATTTATACTAACCTTTATGAATGAAACATACCGGTCCGTTTTTTTGAATTTACGTCACTTAGTTTTATTCATTTTTATAGTGAAACCATATTACTTCATAAAGATATCACTCATTGTTTATGCATGTACAAACAAATATAACACAATACACTTCAATACAACATAATTTAAATATACATTACATTTACAAATTATCAGCACATCCACCATCCATTCTAACCATCCATTCATACCTCACTCATAGCTACAAAAACACATAAAACATTATTTTGAGCCTAATGTCGAAAAAAAGGGTTATACGTCCATGTAGATGGTAGATGTAGATGGTATTACACTTTGTTGTTTTGTCATAAATAGTCTTATTTAGTTAGAACAATCACTTGGGGACAAAGCCTTATTATCCAAACCACAAATTCCTTTCTTTAAATCTGATTGACACTAGGCAGCAAAAAACAGGTTGACGCGTTTCGTCACGTCGCTCCTCTCACGTTAGTCAGGAAGTGACTAACGTGAGAGGAGCGACGTGACGAGACTGAGATCGTTGCTGCCGCGCCGCAAATAATCAACCCAGAGGTCTAATTTGTGACGTCTCGCTTACTTGATCGCAATTTTTGCTGTTTGAAACCAACATTGGGCAATTAACCCGTGACGTGCGCCAACTTGAAGTTACATCCACACACCTAATTAGAGTGACTATTGTGACCTGTGTCAACTCTATTTCATCTTTACAAAGGGATTGTGACCTACAATAATAAGAGTGTTGGTCCTGAGGAGAACCCCTCAATTGGGGGTTCGAAACGCGTCAACCTGTTTTTTGGTGCCTAGTGTCAATCAGATTTGAAGAAAGGGTTTTGTGGTTTGGATAACAAGGCTTTGTCCCCAAGTGATTGTTCTAACTAAATAAGACTGTTTATGACAAAACAACAAAGTGCAATACCATCTACATGGACGTATAACCCATTTTTTCGACATTAGGCTCAAAATAATGTTTTATGTGTTTTTGTAGCTATGAGTGAGGTATGAATGGATGGTTAGAATGGATGGTGGATGTGCTGATAATTTGTAAATGTAATGTATATTTAAATTATGTTGTATTGAAGTGTATTGTATTATATTTGTTTGTACATGCATAAAAAATGAGTGATATCTTTATGAAGTAATATGGTTTCACTATAAAAATGAATCAATAAAACTAAGTGACGTAAATTTAAAAAAACGGACCGGTATGTTTCATTCATAAAGGTTAGTATAAATAGCAGAAAGTGAAGTCCAGTATTGGCAGCTTCTAGAAGTGGCACTTCCACACTAGACACATGAACGCCACACACATCATCGCGCAGCATTCGCTCTCACGAGTTCGCACATACCAAACTCGAGCTTGCACTCCCCACGCATCGGGAACTACCAGGGACACATACATTCCCCATGCATTCTTATGGGAGGCCAGGCCTATCTCCCAACATGCACCTTAGTGAGCGCACGCACTTTACACTGGGACACAGTAGTAAAGTGCGCCGAAGCCAAAAATAACTAACACCAAGTCACATATCAAAGCAAAAAGTTTAGGGGTGAACCTGCCAGAAGGGCCAAGTCCAACAGGGTCTGTGTGAGGGGAACCGTGAGAGAGTGTGTGAGGGTCTTGAGGGAGAGTGACGGTCTGTGAGGGAGTGTGGGAGGTGTACATGCGGCGACTCCGGCCACGCTCAAGCGCCTGGAAACAAATATCAAATGTGAAGAGAGGCGCTTCTGTCTGATGCCACGAGGACCAAGGGCCCAGCTCGGCACGTCCAGTCCAGAGAAGGAGTGACCGGCGCTGGAAGGGGGACTCGAGGGGGGCTGGAGAGGGAGGGGGCACTGGAGGGGGAGGGGGCGCTGGATGGGGAGGATGGGCTGGAGGGGGCGGGGGGCTGATTCATTGGAGCTCTGGGCGATGATGTTGGCAGCTCTGTGGTAGATGTGGTAAGGGCAAGCATCCGTGGGGGCCCCTGGAGTGGGCTGACTTTATAGTCTTCAGGGTGTCATTGATGGAGAGGACAGTCCAGCTGTTGAGTGAAGGCTGCGTCTTGTATGGAATGGTGGATGTAGGTCCCGTGTTTGGTGGTCTTAGTTGTCATAGATGGTCCTGATCTTGTGGTGGAAGAAGGCGCAAGTCTGTTACAGTGGTCCTGGAGGGGGTTGTCTCACTGTTTTTGTTGGGCGAACTCTTTGATGATGCCGAAGAGTTCCTTGCTGTTGTGTGCGTGGGTGGAGATTCTGTCCTGGATCGCTTTCTTCCTTGTGTATCTGATGAGCTTGTGGTGGGCGGCAGTGGCTGCTCTAAAGTTGTCGAATTCTGCTGTGGTTTTGGAGTTCCTCCATATCTTTTTGAGGAATCTGCAAGCTCGTCTCAATTCTTGGGTTGGAGCTGGTGTGGACGTTTGCGTTGATGTTGGTTTTGAAGGTGATATGGAGGATACGATGGTCTGTCCATGGGAGGGTGGAGGTGTGGCTGAAAGTGATGGAGTTTTCTGCTGTGAAGATGGGGGGGTCAAGGGAGTGTCATGTTGAGTGCGTGGGTTCTGGTACGATCTATTTGAGTCCGATGTTGAGGAGGTTGTTCAGGAGGAGGAGTTGGGGTCTTGTTGGAGGTTGTCGAGGTGGAAGTGGAGTTCTCCCAGCAAGGTGTAATACGTGGAGGTGATGGTGTGCGGGAGGATGACGGTGTTGGAGTCGGAGAAAGGTGCGCAGGGTCCATGGGGTCTTTAGATGAGGGTGCCTCGGAGGGTGGTGGTCAGGTTGGTCTGCATGTTGAAGTGAAGGTGCTCCATCAGGTCTGTGAGCCTGTCTGTGTGGGTACTCCGTCGGATGTTGGATTTGTGAGCGATGGCGATGCCTCCTCCGGGGCGGTCCTTCCGAGTAATCTTGTAGCCTTTGGGGATGGCGATTGCGACACCAGTTCCCGAGGCATCATTTATCCAGGTTTCTGTGAGGAAGGCGACGTCGGGGGAGGTGCTGTCGAGGAGGTCCCAGATTTCCGCGACGTGTCAGTGGAGGGAACGGACATTGAGGAGGATGCATTGCAGGATTTGGGTGCAGTGGAATAGTGGCAGTAAGTTGAGGAGGGTTCTGGGTCTCAGCGAAGGCTTGGCGACAGTGGTAGCAGGTAAACGGTCCGTGGGTGTCAATAGATGAAGAGCCCTTGCAGTTGTTGTCCTGGCCTGCATTGAGTGCGCATATGGCCCAGGAGCTGTTGCTCTGGCGGACCAGAGGACCTGGGTCCTTGGCGCTGGCCGCAGTTGGGACGCGCATAGACTGGCTTGCCTTTGGCGCGAGGCTGCTATTAAGTAGGGGAGGGTGGGACCATGTTGGAAGAGCCGATGGGGCAGCAGCGGCGAAAATAAGAGAAAGAGGAGAGAAAAAAGAAAGGAACAGAAAAAAGTTAAAAAGGAGCAGGAAAAGGCATGGAAATGGTAAGGAAAAAACAAAAACTTAAAAGGCAAGCATAAGGAGGAACAAATCAGGCACAGAAGCGGAGACGAGCAGGAGAGGGCAGAGAAGCCTCAAACAGCAACCTTGCAGCGCTGGGGGCCGTCACTTTACGGTGGAGCTGCGTGAGGGGAAGAGCAGTATTCTGACCAGAAGGTCAGAGGTCTAGGCAGATTAATTCAGCAGTCAGCGCCTAGTGGATCAATAGCGGCAATTACACCTGGAGGAAGGGCAGGTTCTCTTCCACTAATGGGGAGAACCTTGGCTCTATCTGTTGGCCACCATCACCACTGTCAGCACTTCTGCAGACTGGTGTTTCCAAGGCATCGCTCACTCAGACATGTGTTTCACTTTAAGTGGAATGTGGGACTCCTGTATGCCTTCTTGTCGGATGTATGATGTTACAACGCATGCTTTTACAACGCATGCCTTTACAACGCAGTTTTTACCACGCATACTTTTACATCGCATACTGCTTTAAGGCGCTGGGTAGTGAATAGTTTAATTTACTATTCCAACTCCAGTCCCCGTGGATAGTAGGGAAGGTTATTGGATAGTAAATTAACCTATTCCCTATCCTAGAGCGCCCCCCAGAGCAATGCGTTGTAATAGTTTGCGTTGTAAAAGTTGCGTTGTAATGGTATGTCGTTTTAAAAGTTTCGTTGTAAAGGCTGTATACCCTTCTTGTCGATACCACTCCGGTCACACGTTCTCAAGAATATTAGGACCAACTGGATCCAAGTTATCCAAGAGGACCCGAATTGGGCACGGATGGTAATTCCTGGGCTTGAGTATCTGTCCTTTGATGAGGCTGCGTCCACGGAAAGACCTGCTATTGCAGTAGCAGGGCTGGGAACTCAACCCAGGCATTCACAAAATCCATGTCCATGCATGGAGAATGAGTGGCGACAGCTAATCACGTTTGATCTTACTCCAGAGGTGATTGATAGCCTCTTGGCAGCCAGACATCCCTCAACTATAACTAAACTATACATGTCTGTTGTTGGCACCAATGTGTGGCCTGGTGATGTACTTGGAGCCCAAGAGAGGGTGGACCCTCAATACGGATTTGTACCAAAGACCATCAGGTTGGTGATCAGCTCTTTGTGGAGTTCACTGGAGTGAACAAGCATCAGCATAGCCAATAGGTCTCGCTTTTGGGACCTTATAAGTGTTCAGTCATGAAGCACATTAACCTGGGTGCTGTGCCGCCAGGGATTGAAGAGCTACACAATTATTACACACAGGGTCATGCAGTCTGATTCAGGAATAGATGCTTGCCTCAGGAAACAATTATGGGCACATTCCAAGGCTTTTTAAAGCACAGACAGAAAGACAAGTGCATTGATGCAAGTAAACGCTCAATACAATTCTGTGTGCATCTGAATTACTAAAGTATTGAACAGCCTATGGAAAAAAATAATGAAAAACAATCCAATAGCAGAGATGCCACATCCCTCGTCCCCAGGCCTCTATTCCTGAGAGTTTTCCATTTAAAAGAATGCATGCACCATCCGTTTACCAGCAGGCCACGGTCCCGCACTGTGTCCCAACCCCCTGGGTACAGGCGCACTAAACATGGCAACAACATCCAAATATCCCATTTGTCAGGCACAGGACAGATGATAAATAAACAGGGGTGGCAATGGCTGGGAGTCCTAAACTATCAAAAGGAGAAGTGGAGAATTTAGAGCAAAGACCAAGACGCCTTAAAATGCTGGACAATCTACAAACATTGCAAGGACCAAGAATGTAGTGAAGCAATTAATCATATCAGAACACCACATAACTACGGGGGGGGTCTATGTGATCAGTCCCACAGTGGCAGGACCAGTATCTGCAGTTTTACTGCAGCCAGTACACACCAGACTGTGCCAGGTGAGTGTTCCCTATAAAATCTGGTTTCCTGACCTACTTTTCCCTATTTCATCACAAGCAGCAAAGCCAACCACCTCTTTGTCAGTATCCACATTCCCACCGAGTGCAAGTGGTGTGAGATTAAAGTAGAAATCGTGCGAGCCACTGGAGGCTCGAGCCAGATGCCTGGCTCTGGTGACGCACGAGGTCCCCTTGAGAGCAAATACTCCCAGCTTCCATGTGGCTTCTGCTTGTCGCCCACGCTGTAAACTAAAGCACCACAAATGTAACACATTATTAACATTAACCTTTGATGTGAACTATGAGAGAGCACAAGATGCTCATCCAGAGGCTGAATGAGCAATGTCAAATCAGAAAACCTAGAATTTCTTCCTAGCTTCTTTGCTTGACCAATTAGTTAAGAGTGCTCGTGTCTGAAGCGTGAAGCTTGGAAACTTAGTTTGGTGTGTGTGCAAATCCTGCATTGCCAATCCCTGGTGAGTTGCTCTGCTACTGCTGAAACAAGGCCAATGGAGGTACCAATGGTGAGGCGGACTGGCCTCAATGGTCCTCAGCGATAGTTACTGTTGTGCTAGGGAGTGCTGCTTCTGCGATTACCCGGAAGAGTGGAGATGAACTCTAGTGTGGCGTGTAGTGGACAGGCCTTGAAGGTTAACCCACACTTCCACTGCTAGAGTCCACCTGCTGGTGCTAAGACGCCAGGGCTTGTAAGGTCTAGTGGGGCTTTCTAAGGTCTAGCGTGGGAATGTTGTCCCTCTGGAGACTGGTCTGGTCATGAAGGTTTAACCATGATTCTTCAGTTCCAAATTCAACAGCTCTGGCCACAGTGCCACATCCTTTCTCCTACTGAAGACCATACTGTGTCACTGAGAGTATCTTGCAGTGCCTTCAGCTGCAGCCCTATTGTGCCGCTGTAAACACCTGGAGGCGACTCAATTCAAATGATGCAGCAGACAAGAGTAAGTAATATGCAGCCTGAAAAAAAAGAGTCACAACATCCTAGAAAAAGCAAAGACTCGTAGTGAAGGTGAGATGAAGGAAAGCGGGTGGAATATAAGCAGGAGCAAGATGGTAAACTGAAGGCTTTTACATTATTCAGAAATGAATGAGTGTTTTTGCCTGATGAGTTATGAACATGACAGCAGAGTGGATTATAAAGAGCCCATCCCTGAAGACAGAGCAGCGGCGGACAGTGTATCAAGTAAAGTGAGGAAAGAGCTGACAGAGCTCATTAAAAGTCACCACTGCAGACACCGAGCGGGGATTGAAGCCCCTGTAGTATCCGGCTGGATACATTCTAGTGGTCTGCTTGTGATGTCACACACTGTACGCCCACCCACCACAGGCGTCACCAGTCAGGTGACCCTGTTAATAAAAGGGGCCGGAGTGCACGTGCTCCTGGCCAGTTCCACGCAGTACCTCACTGTGTCCGTGTCGCAATTACTTAACCAGCATGTGGGCCTAGCGCCCGATGTTACATTGGCGACGAGGGTGGGATGTGCCCAGCGTGCCACAGCTACTTGAAGAAATCATCGGGAAAGGGGAGAGAGCTGCAGGGCGACGTCGCCCCCCCCCCTCCCCTCCCCGGCATGATCGCCGGCCCCCGTGAGGCCCGCGGGGCGTGTGCTGAGCCCCGCGGGCCTCACGTGATGCTGGCGAGGAGGTGACCGGGAGCCCCCCCCGCACCTCCAGTGCTGCTCAGGGCCACCGGGCTGAAAAAGCGGACCGACTGGAGCCCACCCGCGTCGGCCGCGACTGGCCCCAGTTGCGAGGCGACCACCGCAGAGCCCACCCGCGTGGAAGGTGAAGGCCCGTCGGCCGGAGGTAAGCCCGGGCACTGGCGAGGCCTGAGGGGCAGCGCGAGACTGGAGAGACCCCTCCCCTCCTGAAAGTATCGTAAGCGGAGCCCACCCGCATCGAGATGGCGCTCTGCCCACCATCTTGTCCATTCCCTCGTCATTTCCCCTTTTCCCTAGTTTCCCCCGTGACGATCCTTAAATGTTTCTTCCTTTTTCTGATTTGCCTTTTCTCCATACCCTTGTATCCCTCCCACCCTCCCTTGGGGTTGTGACTGTGTCCCCCTCCGACCCCACTTAATGGAACTCTGCTCTCCTGTTTTTTTGGGTCTAGACCTGAGAAAATCTACTATTTGTATATATATATGTATATAGAGATAACTCTAATCACTAGTATATGCAGTAGACCTTTGTACTATCTACCATTCCTATGTGACTCTTAGAGTATATCCAGTCCTATCCCTTCCCTATGTATATAGAGATACCGCTAATCACTAGTATATGCAGTAGACCTTTGTACTCTCTACCATTCCTATGTGACTCTTAGAGTAAATCCATCCGTATCCCTTCCCTGTGTATATAGAGATAACTCTAATCACTGGTATATGCGTAGACCTTTGTACTCTCTACCACTCCTATGTGACTCTTAGAGTATATCCACTCGTATCCATTCCTTGAATGACTTTACTACCTTTACATTTGCAATGTTTTTTGTATCTTTTCCTTGTGTGACTTTAGAACTTGTACATTTGCAATTTTTTTCTCTATTTGTATCTTTTTGTAACGCATGTAAATCCTAAGTCCTTATGTATCGCAACTGGTTCTTATGTAAAGCGCTCTGACACCTTCGGGTAAAGTTCGCGCTATATAAAATAGCACTAAATTAAAAAAAAATAAAGTAATGTGGCCGACAATAGACACACGAATAAAGCAAGGCCAGCGGAGCCCACCTGCGGCCTGCCTGCAGTGACCCCGACCCCCGCCGTGCAGCGTATGACTGAAGCTACCGCGGCGGCGGGGTAAATGTGCCCGCAGTGTGAGGAGAGCTGCTGGGCACTGGTCACATTAAGCGGAGACCACCCGCATCGGCCTGCAAGGGAAGTGACCTTGAACGTATGGAGTAAGGAAGAAGCAGCCTGCCGTGAATCGGCACCAGCACCCCCCCCCCCCCCACCCCCCCACCCTGCGCAGCCCGTGCAATGAAGGCCTGCGGCAGCGACAAAGCTGAGGAAATGGCGGTGTGCAGAGAGTGCCGCAGAGATTGCGTGTTTATGTTTATTGACTTGTACAGCGCTGAATCACCCATGAGGGTATCTTGGCGCTTGGGACTAGACAAAATAACAAGAGGCGTGTGGGGAGGCGGGACAAGAAGCGACGACCGGTAGCTGCCAGCTCCACGTGTGAGGAAGAGGAGCAGGAGCACCACAGACCCGAGCGGGCCCTGAGCACCACAGACCAGCGCGGGCCCTGAGCACCACAGACCAGCGCGGGCCCTGAGCACCACAGACCAGCGCGGGCCCAGAGCACCACAGACCAGCGCGGGCCCTGAGCACCACAGACCAGCGCGGGCCCAGAGCACCACAGACCAGCGCGGGCCCCGAGCACCACAGACCAGCGCGGGCCCAGAGCACCACAGACCAGCGCGGGCCCCGAGCACCACAGACCAGCGCGGGCCCCGAGCACCACAGACCAGCGCGGGCCCCGAGCACCACAGACCAGCGCGGGCCCCGAGCACCACAAACCAGCGCGGGCCCTGAGCACCACAGACCAGCGTGGGCCCCGAGCACCACAGACCAGCGCGGGCCCCGAGCACCACAGACCAGCGCGGGCCCTGAGCACCACAGACCAGCGTGGGCCCCGAGCACCACAGACCAGCGCGGGCCCCAAACCCCCCCCCTACGCCACATCAAAAGATTCACACATTCAAAGTTTGTTCTTGTGCCTGAGTGTCTAGCATATATTGCAGTATTTTACCTCTAAATGTACTCTGTTTTCTCTTGTAACCTGCACTCTTGTCACTCTCTCCTCCTGTAATGCACTGTTTGGTCCTCATGTATTTTGTTTGCTCACAATTGTCACTTTTACCTCATGTAACTTATCGTCTGCTTTTGTAATTTGTTCACTTGTAATTTTCTGTTCCTTTTGTGAAGCGCTCTGACGCCTTCGGGTGAAGTCCGCGCTATATAAAAACGCATAAATAAAATATCAGAGGGGGAACACGAGGGGAACGAGCGTCCCTCCTCAGGAAGACCCAGCGATGAGGCGCGAGCGCCGACGTCGAGGAAAGCCCAGCAGCGCGCGCCCTCAACCGTCCAAGCGCGAGCGCCGCGGCCATTGGACAGAAGAGCCGAGGGCAGCGCCCCCTAGCGGCCGCAGGCCGGCACCGCACCCTGGAATCAAAGCGCCAGCGAGGACGCGGGGCCGGCGTGACTGGCCCCCGCCGCTATGAAGGGGCCGCTGCGCCCCTAATCATTTCCACCCAGCACAAGCAAGACCGGCAGGAGCAGCCCTGTCTGCCCGGCACTGAATGAAATATAGAGAGAGAAACGGCCGCACTATGAGGCAGAGTGCATGGCCGCCGATGGAACAGCAGCGACGCCGTTTACCTGTGAGTATCCTGTGAGGCGGCCCGAGGAGGGAGAGCGTCCAGGGAGGACTGGCGCCGCCTCAGCCCCGCGCCTGGAGAGCGATGCCGGCTCCACCGCTGCCAACCGGACAAACAATGGCACTGCAGCGACACCCGGCGGCCAGAGCTGGTTACTGCGCCAGGGGAAAGGGAGCCCTTCCCAATGACAGGCCAGCAGCCCCAGGAGAGCTGTGGTAGCCATAGTGACCACAGCTCAAGCCCTCCCTACAGCCATAGTGACCACAGCTCAAGCCCTCCCTACAGCCATAGTGACCACAGCTCAAGCCCTCCCTACAGCCATGGTGACCACAGCTCAAGCCCTCCCTACAGCCATAGTGACCACAGCTCAAGCCTCCCTACAGCCATAGTGACCACAGCTCAAGCCCTCCCTACAGCCATGGTGACCACAGCTCAAGCCCTCCCAACAGCCATAGTGACCACAGCTCAAGCCCTCCCTACAGCCATAGTGACCACAGCTCAAGCCCTCCCAACAGCCATAGTGACCACAGCTCAAGCCCTCCCTACAGCCATGGTGACCACAGCTCAAGCCCTCCCTACAGCCATAGTGACCACAGCTCAAGCCCTCCCTACAGCCATGGTGACCACAGCTCAAGCCCTCTATCGTATAGGGATCGGACACCGGAGACCAGGTAAGTGAGGAAAGGCAGGGTTTATTCACGCTAGTGACCAAGTACATAACCTCCTGCCTCAGCAACCGCCAAGTCGGAATGAAGGGAATCTGGAATCCACTGCATGCAATGCATGATTCCAGATTCCACGTTCCATGGCCAGAGGCAGGGCAACATAGAGTACAACATATCCTCTCTTCTTAATAAACAAAGAACAAACTATATGATTATGAATCAATGACATGAAAAGAAGCATGTAAACTTTACACTTGGAACAGGGGTACATTGTAATGTGGAAACACATTAGGGAAGCGTGTACATAACCTATGCAATAAGTGCTACTAATAACAAGAAAGGATAACAATGAATACATTACAAAATTATAAACTCGTAATATATGAATGATACATTACCCAATCCTAAACCTGTAATGTAACGTGCATAAAATCAATCAAGAAGAACAATCAGAAGGAGAAAAGAGAAATGTGGGATATAATAAATATAACACAAAGTTATCATACTTCCTGGGAGTACTACGCTGTCTTGAGGAGCGAGAATTTACTTGTGCAGGCACAATAACCCGCTCGTTAACTCGCCCAGACCCACAAGGGATGATTTTGGGATTGACAGTGACTCCGGGACCATTGGAACAGGAAGCACTCTCAGAATCAGACTCAGCATCAGTTACTTTGTAACTAGAGGCATTCTTGGCAACACCACCTCTCCCTTTCGCAAATAGAGCAATTCTTCTAAAGTTCCAATTCTGGCCATTCTCAAGAACAACATGCCACTTGTGCACCTCTTTGACTTTAAAAGGGTCTGAAAACTTGTTCACCCCGGACTCCTTCCTACCTAACTTAATTTTGACATAGTCGCCAACATCGACTCTACCAACCTTCCCTTTGAAGCAACATCTCTCATGCATGGGATTAACACTAGGGGGGCATTCAAACCCTTGAGACTTAAGTTCTAACAACCACTGAGGGATCACCTTAGTCTTGGGAATTCTACCTCTCATGCTTTCAAAGGGAACTTTATTAGTCACACTATGAACTGTGGTATTGTAGGACCAAACAGCTTCTTCCACAGCACTACGAACATTTTGTTGACCTTGCACAGCCAGTTGAATGACACCCTTGATAAGTCTGTTCATGCGCTCCACAATGCCGTTCCCCTGTGGATTATATAAGGATGTATGCATGTGCCTAATGCCATGGTTGGAAAGAAAAATCTGCATAGAGGAGGATGTCAGTTGCCTACCGTTGTCTGTCAACAATATACAAGGAAAACTTTCTTTCATAAAAACAGACCTAAGATACCCAATCACACTTTCAGTGGTTATGTTTTTCATGAACTCAACGCACAACCATCGTGAACATACATCCACTAAGACTGTCGCAAACCGACAATCAGCAGGCAAGTAGTCCATGGGACCAATAAAGTCTAAACAGACTTTGCTCCAATGTAGATCTTCGCAGCTGGAGATAGACCCCAATGGACGTGAATGCACTTTCAATCTCTTTTCACTCTCTTTGCACATCAGGCAGTTCTCAACCCAACGCCTTACATCATCATCTAGACCTGGCCACCAAAAGTTGGTCTTGAGGCGTTTACTAGTCATGCTCTGACCGAGGTGACCTTCATGGGCCAGAGTAAACAACCTCTTCTTCAGGGGATTAGGAGGTACAAATCTTTCACCTCGCACAACAAAATCATCAGAGCTACCTACACTGAGCTCCTCCTGTACCTGTACAAAACTACGTAAAGAAGGTTTAATGTCACCCTCACGTTTCCACCCCAGACGGATGGCGATGATCAGTTCTGCAAAATCAGAGTCAGCTAAAACAGCTCGATGCCACTCTTCTCTAGAGATAGAATTAAAACCATTTGAGCAAGCATCATTGAAATCATCAACCAAACATACAGTCTCATCATCAAAGTCATAGCACTCCCCACAATCAACAGGGAGACGGGACAAGCAATCCGCTTGGACGTTCTTCCAACCAGAGATGTGTTGTAACGAAAAATCATACTCCTGTAACTTTGCAGCAAACCTCATGAGACGAGGAGAACCTTTACTGGCACTCCCGGGTGAAAGTATTTTGAGGAGGGGCTTGTGATCTGTTCTCAGCGAAAAGTGTGAGCCCCATACATATGTACGAAAGTGTGACACACCCCAAACAGCAGCTAACGCTTCACGTTCTATTACCGCATAATTGCGTTCTGAAACCGTTAAGGTGCGTGAAGCGAAAGCTACTGTTTTCTCTGTGTCACCCTTCCTCTGAGAGAGAATAGCACCAGTGCCATAAGCACTTGCATCGACAGTCACAAATGTATCTCTGCCCGGTTCATATGTGGAAAGGATACCTGCATTGACAATCTCTAACTTGATTGTTTCAAACGAATCAGATTGTAGAGGACCCCAGTCAAATTGTACACCTTTCTTGAGAAGTAGTCTCAATGCTTCAGTCTTGTGAGAAAAATTGTGGACAAACTTGGAATAATATTCCACTAACCCCAGAAACGATTTCAATTGTTCTTTGTTTGAGGGAAGGGGAGCACACCTGATGGCTTTTAATAAGTCTTCCTTGGGTTTGACACCTGCATGTGATATAGTGTAACCTAGATAATCTATTTCTGTTAACATAAACTGGCATTTATCTTTTCTAAGGGTGAGGCCCGCATCAGAAAAGATATGCAACACCTTGGCTAGGTTATTGTTGTGTTCAGATTCATTAATTCCTGTCACCAAAACATCATCCTGAAAATAATGGACTTGCTTTAAGCTTCCAAACAAAGAATGCATCATGCGCTGAAATACACTGGCTGCGGAAGCCAACCCAAAGGGTAATCTTTTAAATTGGAATACTCCCTCAACAGTGACAAAAGCAGTAAGTTCCCTGGATTTAGGATGAAGAACTACTTGGTGATATGCTGAGCGGAGGTCCAGCTTACTAAAAAATTTCGCCTTGTCCATTAACAGTACCATCTCAGAAATGTTAGGGAGCGGGAACTTATCCACCACTATATTCTGGTTAAGGGACCTAAGGTCCACACAAAAACGCAGTTTTCCATACTTTTTTTTTGTGACCACTACAGGCGAAAGCCACTCCGAAACTTCTACAGGCTCTATAATATCCTGTTTTTGCATGTCATCTAACATGTCCTTCACTTCCTTACGAATGGCTATGGGTATTCTCCTGAGAGCGTGTCTTACAGGAGAGGCATCCTTCTTAAGTTTTATAACATGCATGTAACCACCCAACTTGCCCAAATCTGTGCGAAAAACATCAGCAAATGTATCCAAAATGACATCAATACTGTGGCATTCATCAATTACTAAGACACTTTCAGCTGAACGCGGGTCTAAAATAATGTGTAAATCGTACTGTTGTATCCAGCCCAAAATTGCCGGGCCGTCATCTGAAATATATACCTTACCAGAAGAACATCTGCCTTTAAATTCAAATGAAGCCTCCATAACGCCCATAATGTTGATAATTTGTCCACTGTACCCTTTCGGAATGATGTCACTCACATGAAGTGTCACATCGGGCCAGTGTTTTTTGAATAAAGACATAGGAAATATGGAATGCATGGATCCCGGATCAACAAGTAACGTTATGGTAGCCCCATTTACAATAAAATTGGCTTTTGGCCTCTGAAGACCAACGCAAAGGCATGTTCCCACATCATCACAACCTTCAATGCATAAAGACATTTCATTAGGAACATAG
This sequence comes from Lissotriton helveticus, assembly GCF_964261635.1. Taxonomy (NCBI): domain Eukaryota; kingdom Metazoa; phylum Chordata; class Amphibia; order Caudata; family Salamandridae; genus Lissotriton; species Lissotriton helveticus. The sequence goes on from NC_136062.1 coordinate 495,446,211, forward strand.
TCATCATCAACAAAGGCAACCTTATTAACAGAAGGTGACCTGCAAGCCTTGCTAATATGGCCCTTCCTTCCACATTTCATACAGGTTTTGTCTCTAGCAAAACAACCTGCAAAGTCGGCTGCGTGAGCCATGCTACCGCAGCGAAAACAACCCAAAAATTTACTTTTCCCAACTGAAATAGTATTTCTGTTTCTCTGTCTAAAATTAGAGAATTTGGGTTTAACATCACTTGACACAAAGTTCCTAGTTTTGACGTCTGTGGAAGTGAGACTCTTATCCGTTTTGTTCACGACACATATGGAATCATCTTTGTTCACATCCAAGCTGTGCATTTCTTCTATGCATTTGTCGGCTTCTTCCACTACCTTTGCAATAGCTATGGCATCCGTTAAGCTTGGATTTTTCGCAGCCCACAGTTTTTGCTGCATCCTTTTGTTCTTGCATTGGACGATTAATTGATCTCTGATCATCTGATCAGTCATGGGTCTAAAATCACACTTCAAAGAAAGTTCTCCAAGTCGTGTAACCATTTGGTCAACGGATTCTTTATCTTTTTGAGGCATAGTGTAAAACTTGTGTCTCTGCATGACAATGTTCACTTTCTTTCCGAAGTACTTCTCAAGTCTCATTTTCGCTTCCATATAGGGATTATCGACCAGCTCACCATCTGCACCACGTAATTCAGGTAGAAACTTGAATGCATGTTGACCTCCCTTGCCTAGTGAGTTTAGTAAGATTGCTTTTTTCCGTGACAAGGGAAATCTAAGGCCATCAATGGCTTCAAGATAATTTTCAAAGACACCAATCCATTCTTCCCATTCTAAGGTAGGTGTATCTCCCTCGGCCAAAAACGGGGGAGGAGGTGCAATGGTGGAATTTGCTGTCGTGGCCATAGTAATAAGAAACTGTAAGGTAATCAATGCGGAATTAGGCTGAGGCAGGAGAGGTTGTAAATTCAATAAATACGTAGACAGTTCAATGTAGTGTAAAGAGGCTGAATATGATGAATTAGTTCTTTGTAGAAGTGTGAGTTTTAATTATATACTAGGGAGGTAATGAGACAAATAAAAAAAAATTATTATTATTATTTTTTTTTTTTATTCCATTTTCCCAATCTTTATAATTATATTAAATCATTTTTGCCACTTCTAAATATAAAGCGTGAAGATAAAGGAAAAAAATTGTCCTGCACCGTGTCCTTTAACTTCCAGTTATAGTTGGAACGGTTAAATTAAGTCTTTGCGACGTGGTTGGCAATAAAACACACGTCGTGGTTGGCAAATTGAATTGTTGAAAATGGCCGCCGTGCGTGCCGTGAAGACGTAATGACGTGATGCGCGCACAGCTGATGAGTCTCAGCGCGAGTGAAGGTGCGCGTGATACTTTGCGTTGCTTGGCAACGAAGGCTCGGGGAAGGCCGTTAACTGGCAAAATAAATTTCTTCCGCTAAAGAGTGGAAAAACAAGAGTAGACTCACGGCACCTTCCAGACAACAGCGGAAAAGTTCCGGGATGAGCACCGAGTCGCAGAAGGAGCACCCGCAGCACTTCTAGTTTAGCACCAACCGCATGGAAGACGCGATGACAGAGGGCAGGCAACAGGCAGCAGGAAGCGGGGTTCGCAGGATCGTCGCCAAAATATCGTATAGGGATCGGACACCGGAGACCAGGTGAGTGAGGAAAGGCAGGGTTTATTCACGCTAGTGACCAAGTACATAACCTCCTGCCTCAGCAACCGCCAAGTCGGAATGAAGGGAATCTGGAATCCACTGCATGCAATGCATGATTCCAGATTCCACGTTCCATGGCCAGAGGCAGGGCAACATAGAGTACAGCACCCTCCCTACAGCCATAGTGACCACAGCTCATGCCCTCCCATAGTGACCACAGCTCATGCCCTCCCTACAGCCATGGTGACCACAGCTCATGCCCTCCCTACAGCCATGGTGACCACAGCTCAAGCCCTCCCTACAGCCATAGTGACCACAGCTCAAGCCCTCCCTACAGCCATAGTGACCACAGCTCAAGCCCTCTACAGCCATAGTGACCGCAGCTCAAGCCCTCCCTACAGCCATAGTGACCACAGCTCAAGCCCTCCCTACAGCCATAGTGACCACAGCTCAAGCCCTCCCTACAGCCATAGTGACCACAGCTCAAGCCCTCCCTACAGCCATAGTGACCACAGCTCAAGCCCTCCCATAGTGACCACAGGTCAATCCCTCCCTACAGCCATGGTGACCACAGCTCAAGCCCTCCCTACAGCCATAGTGACCACAGCTCAAGCCCTCTACAGCCATAGTGACCACAGCTCAAGCCCTCCCATAGTGACCACAGCTCAAGCCCTCCCTACAGCCATAGTGACCACAGCTCAAGCCCTCCCGACAGCCATAGTGACCACAGCTCAAGCACTCCCTACAGCCATAGTGACCACAGCTCAAGCCCTCCCTACAGCCATAGTGACCACAGCTCAAGCCCTCCCTACAGCCATAGTGACCACAGCTCAAACCCTCCCTACCGCCATAGTGACCACAGCTCAAACCCTCCCTACCGCCATAGTGACCACAGCTCAAGCCCTCCCTACAGCCATAGTGACCACAGCTCAAGCCCTCCCTACAGCCATGGTGACCACAGCTCAAGCCCTCCCTACAGCCATAGTGACCACAGCTCAAGCCCTCCCTACAGCCATAGTGACCGCAGCTCAAGCCCTCCCTACAGCCATAGTGACCACAGCTCACGCCCTCCCTACAGCCATGGTGACCACAGCTCAACCCCTCCCTACAGCCATAGTGACCACAGCTCAAGCCCTCCCTACAGCCATAGTGACCACAGCTCATGCCCTCCCTACAGCCATAGTGACCACAGCTCAAGCCCTCCCTACAGCCATAGTGACCACAGCTCATGCCCCCCCATAGTGACCACAGCTCATGCCCTCCCTACAGCTATGGTGACCACAGCTCAAGCCCTCCCTACAGCCATGGTGACCACAGCTCAAGCCCTCCCTACAGCCATAGTGACCACAGCTCAAGCCCTCCCTACAGCCATGGTGACCACAGCTCAAGCCCTCCCATAGTGACCACAGCTCAAGCCCTCCCTACAGCCATGGTGACCACAGCTCAAGCCCTCCCATAGTGACCACAGCTCAAGCCCTCCCTACAGCCATAGTGACCACAGCTCAAGCCCTCCCTACAGCCATAGTGACCACAGCTCAAGCCCTCCCATAGTGACCACAGCTCAAGCCCTCCCTACAGCCATAGTGACCACAGCTCAAGCCCTCCCATAGTGACCACAGCTCAAGCGCTCCCTACAGCCATAGTGACCACAGCTCAAGCCCTCCCTATAGCCATAGTGACCACAGCTCAAGCCCTCCCATAGTGACCACAGCTCAAGTCCTCCCTACAGCCATAGTGACCACAGCTCAAGCCCTCCCTACAGCCATAGTGACCACAGCTCAAGCCCTCCCTACAGCCATAGTGACCACAGCTCAAGCCCTCCCTACAGCCATAGTGACCACAGCTCAAGCCCTCCCTACAGCCATGGTGACCACAGCTCAAGCCCTCCCTACAACAACACTCTGCAGGACAGGCAGATCAGGCACTGCAAGGATTCAAGGAACTTCTTTTCAAAAAGTCAGCCCCAGAGAAAAAATGACACAGCTGACAGTCCTGCCAAGTGTCACACATCAGGTGTGACACTCACGCATTTGAGTGCGGTGCTCCCTCCGCATCACCGCACTGAAATGCATTGCCACGCATTTTCCCACTAGTCGGCCCCGGCTCTGCTGCAGCCTCCGAGAGACGTGCATCTGCCTTGCAGCCTGGGCTGATCAATAGTTAATCCAGATCTGCTCTCAGCTGGAGTGTCAGAGAGTGTTACAAAAACAATGTAACGCATCTAACTGCCCACCCTGCTGTGTCAATTCACCATGCCTGGCTCCAGACTGCAGCTTTAATGACCCTCTCACTTGACACTGCTGTCAATCATGTAAATGGGGGCGCGGGGGCTGCCCTCTCAGTCGATGCTACTGCCTGGCTGTCAGTCAGTGCCACTGCACACCATGGGGGCGCCTGGGGTATTACCCGGATGTGTGCAGTGCCATCACGTTCGGAAGAAGATTCACATTTATTGAGGCATTAGCGCGGGGGACTTGTTGGAAATGGGATCTCTGGCTGGCCAAGGCTTTCGCCAAAGTCAGTCAGAGACCACCACACCCAAGTCAGGGCAAGGGAGTTACACGCCAAGATAACCCCTACTCACCCTCTAGGTAACGTGGCGCGAGCAGCAAGGCTAAACTTGGAGGCGATGTAAGTTAAGTATTTGCGCACGCACCCCAGCAACAACAACCAAAGGCCCACCACAAAGGAAACTCCACACAAGGTTATATAAAAATAGCCTTTGTATTACACCAAAACACATTAGATAAAACACACTTTACAATGTGCCAGAGGCACGGGCAGAATTTACAAGGGATTATTTACAAGACAGGGCCACCTGGACCACTGTCAGGAATCAGCACTTTTAGAAATAACAATACAATACTTGTAGGCCTAGAACTTAGAACATAGCCTATCAGACAGTACCTTCCGTCCTGGTTGCACGGGATAATGCGAGTGACCTCCTTAGTAAGCTTGAGCGGGCGACCCAGCGAAGCGGCGCGGCTCAGGGGAGAGCGGCGCCACTCACCACCGGGCAGACCCATCCAGACTTCCTGGAGCCTGGCATGCCAGCCAGCTCCAGCCAATCACACTCCAGCACCCTCACTGCACACATATCTCAATGTCCAGAAGTAGCACTTCCCTTCTAGACACATACAAGCCACACATACCGTTGCGCAGCATTCACTCCCACGAGTTCACACATACCAAACTCGAGCCTGCACACCTCACGCATCAGGAACTACCAGGGACACAGACATTCCCCATGCATTCCTATGGGAGGGCAGGCCAATCTCACACATGCACTCAGGGAGAGCACGCACTTTACACTGCGCCACAGTGTCAAAGTGCGCAAAGACCAGAAATCACTATAATTTCAAGGCAAAAAGTTCAGGGGTGACCCTGCCAGAAGGCCCAAGTCCAACAGGACTCAATCTGAGTCAGTCGAAGTCGTCCTCTGCTCTCATGGCCGCGCAAGAGGCTGCATCGGTGATCGGCGCGGGGGCGCGCATTGCTATCAGAGCAGGGGGGCGACTCGAGTGAGTTACATCCCAGCAGCAGTGTCTGGGAGAAAGAAGACTGCTGCTGCAGAGTGAATCATGCAGTGCTGCAGGCCGCAGGTCGTGTCCCTGTGAGCAGCCGGACGGGCCGGTCACAGACGGGAAGAGTCTCTGAACTATGTTCAGTAAGTGTGTTTAGGTACATGAGTCATTTCACGCAATTCTGCAGGGCTGCTCTGTCTCATCATCCTCAGTGAGCCTCCCGAGTCCTCCTTTATCTGCACACAACATTCACAGCACAACAGTTTCCTCAGAGCGGGGGGCGGCTGATGCAACGATTTGGCTTTACTGGCTTAAAGGTTCACTTGACACTGTTTTACTAATGCCAAGGCCACGACACATGACCTCTCACTAATCTTCTGCAAAGCGCCACCGTCTGATAGTTTTCTCTTGCAACTGACAAACGCAGGTATTCTTAAAGGAAACTCAAGTATCGTTGTTTATGTGAATCATTACTTTAAAATACTTACGTTATAACCTGGTTCAATGTAGCAGTGGTGATGGGTGATGTCGCTTTCATGAAAGTGGCGCAGGAGTTCCAAGTTTTTTTGGTGGCGAATCTCTGAGATTACTAGGCGTTGTCATTGATTAACTGTTTGGCTTAACAAACCATTTGTTTTAATTGAAATGTGTACAAGACATAACATTCAACTTCATTAAACTATAGTCATGCTCCCAAAACATGTATTTTATTAGTTATTACGATGTCAAATGTATCTGCCAGGTGTCCCTGTTATCAAAAGAAAGTAGGTCAGTGATCTTGTAATACTTTAGGAGCATTGGGAAGTTTTGAGGCAGGTTTCATACCACAAAAGGGGTAATTTATCTTACTAAATAGGCATAACTGTTGATCTCTGTTCAGTACTTGGTTCTCCAACGGATGTACGACGTTACAACGCATACTTTTACAACGCCTACCTTTACATCGCAAGTTTTACAACGCATACCATTACAACGCATAATGCTTTTGGGCGCTGGATAGTGAATAGTTTAATTTACTATTCCAACTCCAGTCCCCGTGGATAGTAGGGAAGGTGTTGGATAGTACATTTAACCTATTCCCTATCCAAGAGCGCCCCCCAGCGCTATGCGTTGTAATGGTTTGCGTTGTAAAAGTTGCATTGTAATGGTAGTTCATTGTAAAAGTTTCATTGTAAAGGCTGTATACCTTCTCCAACATGCATCAGTAAAAGTGCTGCACATAAGACATTTATATGTCACACGTAAGAAGACTGAATATATGGCTATGTCACATACGCAGGCTCAAACTTTGACAGCTATGTATTAGGTCACTGGTCGCTGCGGCCGTGCCGAAGGTGCGCCAAAGGTAAGCCCGTCTATGCCCGTCCCACCCGCCAACTAAGATCGTCCAATCAAGCCCAAGCCGCAGTCCCGCGCATCCGAAAATCCACCATGGGTGGCAGATCCTTCTCCTTCCTAGCTGCCAAGACCTGGAACTCACTCCCCACCCACCTCCGCCTTACTCAAAACCACATCTCCTTCAGAAAAGAACTTAAAACCTGGCTATTCGACAAATAATGAACGCCTTGAGACCCTATGGGTGAGTAGTGCGCTATACAAATGCCCGAACTTGAACTTGAACTTGAACTGCAATTACTCCAGTTAGTTTAAACAAGAGGCCTGCTATTCTTCGAAAATGCCAGGGGTTAACTTGTTTCACAGTTAAAATTAATATTATGTGTGTGTGAATGATGTGTGGTGATTTCCAGCTGCAACAGAGTCCAAAAGCCAAGCTGTCAGTAAACCATGAAATATGATATTGTGCTGCTCAATTTTAATGCAATTGCTGCAAACGTTTTGTGTCTAACCAGATAAAAACACAATACAGTACTGGTTGGCATAATGGTAAACAGTGGCAACTGTATTATAGCGCTGCGAGGTCCCAGTCTGCTTCAGAATGCACTGTGAATATGCAAGGCTATAAACGTTTTATACGCTATGGCACAGTCATGATGATCAGATCAATACGGTCCTCTTCTGAGCAGCTGCAGTGCCTGCCTGCCCTCCGTTACTGAGAACTGCAGTCACACATTCTATCTCCAGTTATTATGGTTCAATTTCTGGTGCTTTGGGGTAGTTTTAAGATCTTTTTAGCGTTTCTATTGCTCAAATGGCTGTCATTTCTGATATTTATGTGTTTCCCTCGTCTTCATTGCTTGATTTTGCGTGCGAGAAAGTGTCACTCATAGCCATTGAAATGTCACTCATAATATAAAAATGTCACACATAGCAATCTGAAACCTTGGCAGCTATGACAGCATGAGAACCGTCGCTGCACTGGACTAGGTAAAGAAAGCATAGTCTGCAATGTCCCTGTTGGAACTGCCCTACCGTAACACAAGGGAAATAAACTGATGAGCCCAGTTAGAACAGCCCAACCAAAGACCCACAGCAGCGCAGCCTGAGCACGCAACACCCAGGGAGAGGAAAGGTAGCGCGCCAACAGGAGGCAGCATCCGACCCCACCTCAAACAACAAGCGAAAACATGGTCGTCTACAGCTCTGCACCGCACTCGCTCAATGGAAACTGAGGTTGCAAAGCACAGCCAGTACCAGAACTGACTGCACCCAGCTGCCCTGCAAGAAAAGGGCACATGAGAGGTCTACAGTGTCTCTGTCCCTATGCAGCATACCCAATGTGCCACATGGATGCACACACAAGAAACCCGCACCTAGCAAGGAGATGCCAAATGCCCAGGGCTACCCCAGCACAGGAACGTGCCAAGAAGCAAAAGACGGCAAAGACAAGTAATACGCTGAGCCCAAATGTCACACACAAAGATGGACAGGGTGCATGGCACACCACCCCAACGGGCTGCCCAGACTTTGAAAGGAAGAAAGACCATGGCACATCACCAAAGGCCACCAGAAAAGCTTCTCCATCCCAGGCACGCACTGTCCAAGCTCTAGTGACAACACCAAAGACAACTCCCACTAGCAAGAAGAGGACGACCAGCCAAGACAGCAACGTCTTCAGGGAACTGCCCCCAGGAAAAGCGCCAGAAAGACTGGTGCAGAGCACGCACCACACATGGCTGCCCAACGCCACCACCGGTGAAGAGGGTGCATCACCTGCTCCTACTGGTGAACAGGCATGACCGCAAGCCACACCACAGGCACCCCAAGTGCCAGAAGAGAGCATCCACATCTCCATCGACCTCCGAGAAGCCCCGCAGTGGGTCGAAGACCACACAGTGTCCTCCCTTGCACTGCCTCAAGACGGAGTCGGCAGGGACCCAAGAAAGGCAAGAGAAGAGTTGCACACACCACGTGGCAGGACACCACAGCAACAGATACTCCAACAGCACAGCGGCCCGTGACCGGACGTCACAGCGCACAGCGACAAAGGAGCCTGTCATGCAGAGTGAACAGTCCAGACGAGCACACCAGAAGACAGGAAGAAGCAGCCACAAAGACGGCGCAAGCACGAAGCTCCTCGAGCGAAGAGTAGAGGGACCCCGTGAAATCCCTGAGGAGGGGATGGTGCCACTGGAAGTCCCCAAGATGTACACGCAAGTCCTACCAACAGGACAGGCCTGCAATAGGTGCGCAAAAGAAAAGGAAGACCCTCACAAGAGCGACGCAACCAGTGAAATGTCCATGTGGAGCAAACATGAGACAGGTGGCAGGACGCCACATCCAAGGAAAAACCTGGTCGGAAGAAGGAGAAGAGTGTGGCACGATGCCATTCCGCAAAGGAGGACAGAACAGTGGCACAACGCCACAGGGCAGACCACCACCACAGGCGCGCAAGATGAAACAGAGAAGAGCGACAGGACCAAGGACTCGCACCAGCACTGAGGAAGGTGTTCATCCACACAAGCCAGCCACTGGGGTGCAGAGACGTCACTGGAGACAGCTCCGCAGGAGGACCTACTGTAAGCCACTAGCAGCGCAGTCTGCGTCCCAGCTCCACGCTTCACAGTTCGACCCTCCTTTCACCTGTCACCGGCTGCTTGGTATCGATAGCATCACACCTCGCAGCGCACCAGCCTTCAGACAACGGAGCAGTGTCACGAAGTCCCTCAAGTCCTTCTCAATCCCTCAAGTCACCCCGACAGAAGATCGCCGCCTGTCTGCCCACTGAAGAAAACTATCATCTTGTTACCACCATCCAGGTACATCACCACTAAGGAGCATCACACCACCCGAGTAAATCCACTCACCCAGAACAACCGGAGCTCAGAGCGGCGAATCGCCCAGGAACAGTCTGTACACCCCAGTTTATCCAAAGCCTGCCGAAGTCGAGCACACCCGGCCATTGGGCGATCCGCCCTTGGGGACTACACATGACTTGACCGTGGCCCTGTCGAGAGCTTCACAGCAACCCTAAGCGTGGCCTGTGCAACATCCCGCACAGCCCACGCAGTCACGTGGCAGTCCAGGGGACAAGGGCCTCGACGGAGTCCCTGTGCAAAAGGGGTCCGAGTGGGAGAGATGTGTCGGCCGCCGCTCCACGTCAGAACCAGGAAGCACGAAGGTTACGGCTGAAGACTGGTCGCCCCCAAGATCGGCAGACGAAAACAGGGCACCCGAGTCCAGACGGGGAGGACGTCCAGACCATGACACCACCCTCGGAGGCTACATGAGTGACTTGGCTGTGAGTCCGTTGGCAGTTCCTCAGCGACGCCTTTGCGCGGCTTCTGCAAAGCCCCGCACGGTCCACACGGTCCCATCTCAGCCAGCAGGGAAAGCCTTCCATGAGGCTCCAGTGGCAGTGGAGTCCAAGCAAGAGAGGCAAGTCGAACGTCGCTCAGCTGTCAGGAGCAGGAGAGTCACCGAGAGCGACACCCCGCAGGAAGGCCTCACTCACCGAGATTGTCTCCGACACCGAAGTGGATTTCACCACAGCTCCAGATGCATCGACACAAAAAGTTGTACATATGAACTTCACCACTGCGAGACCAGGCCGGTCTACAAAACGTCGACTAGGCGAAGGAGGCATCCTGGCGATGCGTTCAAGAACTTTAACACTGCCCAGCAGACAGCCTGTCGAGACTCATTTGGTGGTGATTTTTGCTTAGTTGTTTTTCTTACAGGTTTGACTTTTGTTTGTTTTTGCTTCATTAAAATTTGGGAGGGATGTAGTATCCGGCTGGATACGTTCTAGTGGTCTGCCTATGATGTCACACACTGTACACCCACCCACCACAGGCGTCACCAGTCAGGTGACCCTGTTAATAAAAGGGGCCGGAGTGCACGTGCTCCTGGCCAGTTCCACCCAGTACCTCACTGTGTCCGTGTCGCAATTACTTAACCAGCATGTGGGCCTAGCGCCCGATGTTACAGCCCCGACAGGGATGGGGCACACCCCCCGCCCCCACGGGGAGACAATGAAACAAGAGCAGCGCCACAGGCAGTTTGAACCTTTTTTCCCTCTCCGTCTCGAGGCTGCACTTGGAATTCATAAATGTCATAAAGACCCCATTTGCAGTGTTTTGTTTCTGCAGCTCCCAGGGGGGCAATGACGGCGCCGTCCGCACACCCCACACGCTCCGGGCCCCGGGGTTCACGGTTCGAGCCCCGGCGGCGACAGATACAAGGTCATTATTATTATTATTATCGGCGGTTTCAGGGGCAGAGTTAGGGCTCTTGTAATGTCCTCTTGTCTTCAGTTCTGTTCCTCTTGTGAAGCCTCCGACCCCTTCGGGGAAAGTCCGCGCGAGATAAAAACACATCAATAAAATAAATACCTTTGGCGGCCCCCCCCTGCCCTCTCCTGTCCTCTCTGCTACTCGCCTCGGCCGCTCTGCTTTTCTCGCTCGTGCTGACTCTATCGTCACTGACCCGGAAGCGGAAACCCGTCCTGTGCTGCTTGGTGAGCTCCGGAAGTGGCGTCATCATTGAGCGTGCAGGGCCTCCTGCCGGCGGAGAGCAGGACCCCCCTCAGATTCATTCATTCGTATGAGATCCCTGCACGAGGCTCAACCCCCCGTGAGAGCTGAGGGCTTGGCCCGCGCGGGTCAGAGGTCACGGGGGGGGGGTTCTGCCTCTAACTTATGATGGTTAACAAAACCCAAGAGTCCCGCCTCGCAGCAGGAGCAACACTCTGCAAACCACGCCCTCAACTGCATGGACCACGCCCCCTTTAAGACACCCCTTCCCCCCTGCACACAATAAACACAAGGACATCAAGAGACTCCATCTAGACCTGGATGAATCTGGAACTCACTTCCGCCTCAGCTCCGGACCACCACCTCCTCCCAGGCCTTCAAAACAGACCTCAAACTTCTCCTCATTCAAAGACACTTCCAAATTAACTCATGCTCTCTCTGTTATCTGAAGGAAGTCCTTTTAGTGTAGAAATTTCTATTCTCCAGGACTATGGAAGTACCTTCCCAGTGTGTTCTTGTGGTTGGAGTGTCTGCCATTTATTGCAGTATTACCCTTTTACCTGTGTTTGATACTCTTTTGTAACATACACACGTCACTTTTCTCTTGTAACACACTGTTTGCTACCTCTTACATTTTGTTTGCTTTCGATACTTGCACATGTGCCACCATTGCCTACGTAACTTTTGTTCTTGTGCTTGAGTGTCCTCCATTTATTGCAATATTATACCTCTACTTGTACTTTGTTCGCTTTTGTAACCTGCACACATGTCTCTTTTTCCTCCTGTAATGCACCGTTTGCTACCTCTTGTATTTTGTTTGCTCCAATTGTCACTTTTCCCTCATGTAACGTATCATTTGCTTTTGTAATTAGTTCTCCTCATGGATCAGTTCTGTTCCTGTTGTGAAGCGCTCTAACGCCTTCGGGTAAAGTCCACGCTATATAAAAGCGCATAAATAAATTACCAGAGCAGCAGGGCTCGAGTCCGGGTACCACAAGGGTACACAGCGTCCCCCCACTTATTTTACCGGGGGGACGCCGTCCCCCCCTGCCAAACAGCGAAACTTCAGTCTTTGGCCTCTCTGGGATGAGGAGCTTGGCACCTTTTGTGACATCACTTCCTGTTGTGACATCACTTCCGGTGACAGCGTCCCCCCACTTCTTTTTTTACGACTTGTGCCCTGCAGAGCAGTGAAGGATCTGCCCCCCCCCTGAGGAACCTGCCTCCCCCCTCCAAGGGACCTGCCCCCTCCCCCTCCGAAAAACGCATTGTTCAAAATCTCTGGAGACAGGCACCCAAGAGGCCTCGTCTTTACCCACAACCATCCCTGGGGAGTGTCCCTATAGGTGCAATGATCAGACAACAACACAGATGCCTGAGGAGGGGGCGACCACCCGGAATGCAAAGCAACACAATGCACACATGCTCCATGCTGCTGCACGCCACAGCCATGTTTGGCTACAACTACTACAGGGGAGAAGAGGGCGAATGCCCAGACAAGAAGGTGTGTCGATTGAGTCTTAGGTTATAGGGGCCAGGGTGACATGGGTCTAGGGCCCGCAGCCGGCTTGTGATGGAGCTAGGGCCCGCAGCCGGCTTGTGATGGAGCTAGGGCCCGCAGCCGGCTTGTGATGGAGCTAGGGCCCGCAGCCGGCTTGTGATGGAGCTAGGGCCCGCTGGTGGCTTGTGATGGAGCTAGGGCCCGCAGCCGGCTTGTGATGGGGCTAGGGCCCGCAGCCGGCTTGTGATGGAGCTAGGGCCCGCAGCCGGCTTGTGATGGAGCTAGGGCCCGCAGCCGGCTTGTGATGGAGCTAGGGCCCGCAGCCGGCTTGTGATGGGGCTAGGGCCCGCAGCCGGCTTGTGATGGAATAGGGCCCGCAGCCGGCTTGTGATGGGGCTAGGGCCCGCAGCCGGCTTGTGATGGGGTTAGGGCCCGCAGGTGGCTTGTGATGGAATAGGGCCCGCAGCCGGCTTGTGATGGGGCTAGGCCCGCTGGTGGCTTGTGATGGAGCTAGGGCCCGCTGGTGGCTTGTGATGGGGCTAGGGCCCGCAGCCGGCTTGTGATGAAGCCAGGGTCCGCAGCCGGCTTGTGATGGAGCTAGGGCCCGCAGGTGGCTTGTGATGGAATAGGGCCCGCAGCCGGCTTGTGATGGGGCTAGGGCCCGCAGCCGGCTTGTGATGGGGCTAGGGCCCGCAGCCGGCTTAAGATGGAGCTAGGGCCCGCAGCCGGCTTGTGATGGAGCTAAGGCCCGCAGCCGGCTTGTGATGGGGCTAGGGCCCGCAGCCGGCTTGTGATGGAGCTAGGGCCCGCAGGTGGCTTGTGATGGAATAGGGCCCGCAGCCGGCTTGTGATGGGGCTAGGGCCCGCAGCCGGCTTGTGATGGAGCTAGGGCCCGCTGGTGGCTTGTGATGGAGCTAGGGCCCGCAGCCGGCTTGTGATGGGGTTAGGGCCCGCAGGTGGCTTGTGATGGGGTTAGGGCCCGCAGGTGGCTTGTGATGGAATAGGGCCCGCAGACGGCTTGTGATGGGGCTAGGGCCCGCAGCCGGCTTGTGATGGAGCTAGGGCCCGCTGGTGGCTTGTGATGGAGCTAGGGCCCGCAGCCGGCTTGTGATGGGGTTAGGGCCCGCAGCCGGCTTGTAATGGAGCTAGGGCCCGCAGCCGGCTTGTGATGGGGTTAGGGCCCGCAGCCGGCTTGTGATGGGTCTAGGGCCCGCAGCCGGCTTGTGATGGGTCTAGGGCCCGCAGCCGGCTTGTGATGGAGCTAGGGCCCGCAGGTGGCTTGTGATGGAGCTAGGGCCCGCAGCCGGCTTGTGATGGGGTTAGGGCCCGCAGCCGGCTTGTGATGGGGCTAGGGCCCGCAGCCGGCTTGTGATTGAGCTGGGGCCCGCAGCCGGCTTGTGATTGAGCTGGGGCCCGCAGCCGGCTTGTGATGGAGCTAGGGCCCGCAGCCGGCTTGTGATGGGGCTAGGGCCCGCAACCGGCTTGTGATGGGGCTAGGGCCCGCAGCCGGCTTGTGATGGAGCTAGGGCCCGCAGCCGGCTTGTGATGGGGCTAGGGCCCGCAGCCGGCTTGTGATGGAGCTAGGGCCCGCAGCCGGCTTGTGATGGAGCTAGGGCCCGCAGCCGGCTTGTGATGGAGCTAGGGCCCGCAGGTGGCTTGTGATGGGGCTAGGGCCCGCAGGTGGCTTGTGATGGAATAGGGCCCGCAGCCGGCTTGTGATGGGGCTAGGGCCCGCAGCCGGCTTGTGATGGGGCTAGGGCCCGCAGCCGGCTTGTGATGGGGCTAGGGCCCGCAGCCGGCTTGTGATGGGGTTAGGGCCCGCAGGTGGCTTGTGATGGGGTTAGGGCCCGCAGGTGGCTTGTGATGGAATAGGGCCCGCAGCCGGCTTGTGATGGGGCTAGGCCCGCTGGTGGCTTGTGATGGAGCTAGGGCCCGCTGGTGGCTTGTGATGGGGCTAGGGCCCGCAGCCGGCTTGTGATGGAGCCAGGGTCCGCAGCCGGCTTGTGATGGAGCTAGGGCCCGCAGGTGGCTTGTGATGGAATAGGGCCCGCAGCCGGCTTGTGATGGGGCTAGGGCCCGCAGCCAGCTTGTGATGGGGCTAGGGCCCGCAGCCGGCTTAAGATGGAGCTAGGGCCCGCAGCCGGCTTGTGATGGAGCTAAGGCCCGCAGCCGGCTTGTGATGGGGCTAGGGCCCGCAGCCGGCTTGTGATGGAGCTAGGGCCCGCAGGTGGCTTGTGATGGAATAGGGCCCGCAGCCGGCTTGTGATGGGGCTAGGGCCCGCAGCCGGCTTGTGATGGAGCTAGGGCCCGCTGGTGGCTTGTGATGGAGCTAGGGCCCGCAGCCGGCTTGTGAAGGGGTTAGGGCCCGCAGGTGGCTTGTGATGGGGTTAGGGCCCGCAGGTGGCTTGTGATGGAATAGGGCCCGCAGACGGCTTGTGATGGGGCTAGGGCCCGCAGCCGGCTTGTGATGGAGCTAGGGCCCGCTGGTGGCTTGTGATGGAGCTAGGGCCCGCAGCCGGCTTGTGATGGGGTTAGGGCACGCAGCCGGCTTGTAATGGAGCTAGGGCCCGCAGCCGGCTTGTGATGGGGTTAGGGCCCGCAGCCGGCTTGTGATGGGTCTAGGGCCCGCAGCCGGCTTGTGATGGAGCTAGGGCCCGCAGGTGGCTTGTGATGGAGCTAGGGCCCGCAGCCGGCTTGTGATGGGGCTAGGGCCCGCAGCCGGCTTAAGATGGAGCTAGGGCCCGCAGCCGGCTTGTGATGAGGCTAGGGCCCGCAGCCGGCTTGTGATGGAGCTAGGGCCCGCAGGTGGCTTGTGATGGAATAGGGCCCGCAGCCGGCTTGTGATGGGGATAGGGCCCGCAGCCGGCTTGTGATGGAGCTAGGGCCCGCTGGTGGCTTGTGATGGAGCTAGGGCCCGCAGCCGGCTTGTGATGGGGTTAGGGCCCGCAGGTGGCTTGTGATGGGGTTAGGGCCCGCAGGTGGCTTGTGATGGAATAGGGCCCGCAGACGGCTTGTGATGGGGCTAGGGCCCGCAGCCGGCTTGTGATGGAGCTAGGGCCCGCTGGTGGCTTGTGATGGAGCTAGGGCCCGCAGCCGGCTTGTGATGGGGTTAGGGCCCGCAGCCGGCTTGTAATGGAGCTAGGGCCCGCAGCCGGCTTGTGATGGGGTTAGGGCCCGCAGCCGGCTTGTGATGGGTCTAGGGCCCGCAGCCGGCTTGTGATGGGTCTAGGGCCCGCAGCCGGCTTGTGATGGAGCTAGGGCCCGCAGGTGGCTTGTGATGGAGCTAGGGCCCGCAGCCGGCTTGTGATGGGGTTAGGGCCCGCAGCCGGCTTGTGATGGGGCTAGGGCCCGCAGCCGGCTTGTGATTGAGCTGGGGCCCGCAGCCGGCTTGTGATGGAGCTAGGGCCCGCAGCCGGCTTGTGATGGGGCTAGGGCCCGCAACCGTCTTGTGATGGGGCTAGGGCCCGCAGCCGGCTTGTGATGGGGCTAGGGCCCGCAGCCGGCTTGTGATTGAGCTGGGGCCCGCAGCCGGCTTGTGATGGAGCTAGGGCCCGCAGCCGGCTTGTGATGGGGCTAGGGCCCGCAACCGGCTTGTGATGGGGCTAGGGCCCGCAGCCGGCTTGTGATGGGGCTAGGCTGCAGGATGACCTGGGCGTCCTTCCCATCCGGGGCTGACCCGGCCCCTCTCCTGCGGCATCCGCGGCTGCACTGGCGACCAAAGTTTAGTGGCATGGCCGCTCCGGTGCCAGGCGTACGACTGCTGCGCACCCAGGGGTTGCTGAGGCTCATTGGGGTGTGAAGAGACTTGTCTGCCAGCACACATTTAACTTGCATTTATGTAGACAATGTAGCCAAGTAATAACCCCGGGCCCTACACATCTGTTACAGAGCTGGGCTCTTCTCTCCGGGGGCCTCTGGGGCTCAGCAGTATTTCCACTCCCATCGAGGCACCTGGGACATGGTCTTCATTTTGTGCAAGAACGTCGCGGTTCTTTGACCGCGAGTGACACTTTCACTATTACCACGGGGCATGCAGGTGGTTTAGCACTGCTTCTGCTGTCTGTCGGTGGTAAGATATAACCAGAACTCTGTTGACCAGGAATATGCAATATTTTAAACCACCACAGTACGGGGAAAGAGTTTAGTCTTTGATTTAATGTCCAATTAACGGTGACTGTATAGAGTTAGAGTTCTTTTCCTAAATGTTGTAGTTTGAAGAGCACTGATCGTGGGAATGGAATCCTGTTGAACGTTCAGTGATCACCTGCAGGCGAGCGTTATCAAAATACATTTATGACACGTGTTGTGGCACTTGATAGCGTTGACATCAATAGAATTTCATGCAGGGGAAGCTTAGCAGATAAATGAAGGTAAGCATAGTTGGGTATTTAGGAACAGTACTTGCCTCTCAAATGCGAATCTTTCAGCGGCCTTGTGTTATTCTTCCCCTCCTTTCATCTTTTGCTAGGGGAGGGGTAGAGGGGTTTGCGATTAAGTATATCAGGTGCCCCACATCCAGGCTACTGGGCCACTTTTTGCTCACTGGAGGAGCTCACATAGGATACTAGGAACAATACAATTATCCCTAACATTCATATTAATAAAAAGGTATAAAGTGCAACCTTGGTCAGATGCCTCTGAAATGGATTGACCTGGTTAGGTACTAGGATGACCTTCCATCATTTATATACAGAGCAGTTTAAGTGATTTACTTTTTGTGTGTTTTACTGCAGGGGGGTGGGGACTACTTCACTCTCAACCCAGCCGGTATAAGCACAGGGATACACCCCTTTTCAGACTCAGGGCTCGACAAATCCACTCGACCGCTCGCATTTGCGAGGTAAATTTTATGAGGTCGAGCTATTTTTAGGTTCTACTCGCCCTTTCTGGCGAGTAGGAAAATATACTAACTTTTGTCCTTCATCTTTGAAAACGGAGCATATGTGACAAGATAACAAGATTTAAAGGCCTTTTTATTGCTCACAAAGCAAATGAGCAAAAAAGATGCCTTTAAATCTTGTTATCTTGTCACATTTGCTCCACTTTCAGAGACGGAGGTCAAGTAGGTTACTGTTAGGTCGAGGAGATTTTTTAAGGTACTAGTCCTGCAGGACTAGTACCATTTTTCAGATTTGTCGAGCCCGACTTGTACCTGGCTTTAGGTCCAGCCCGTTTCGTTGAAAACCCTAGGAGAGAAAGTCAACCCTGGACTTCCAAAAGTGACGTAATTGCCCACCTATGAGAACTTGCAGGACCAAGTTTACTGGGGCTATATGAGAGCGGGGGTTCCTGGTCCGCAGCCCCGTCCTTACTGGGCGTCTCCAGCGCTTGTGACAGTCTGCCACCAGTTGGCGCGGTCTGTCCAGATTCAGTGATGACCACTACAACAGGCATTGAATAATTCAATCACATTGGATTTACGATTGCCTGCTGCCCAAACCATTCTCGTACTGAGGGGGCCTGGAATAGTCTGCATTGTCACACTCGGTCAAGTGTCAGGATTAGCAGTTGGGATGTTACTGCGAGTGGCAACACAGCGGGAGCAATGTGAGGGGCAAAGGGCACATTGGTTTGCGGTGCAAGATACTTACCCCGTTAGGTATACACCTGGGCCAGCATATGGGGACAATTCCTGCAATAGAGGAGCATGCTTGTTAATCAGTACTTTGTTTCATTCTCCTTGAGCAGGGGGCATAGGGAACCTTTTACTTTGGCCATACCATCAGATGGTGTGCCGCCCCCTCAGCCTTTCACCCTGGAGAGCACTAGGAGGAAGGCTGAGCTGCCAGCTTACAGGGGTGATAAGCTACCAGGGCACGCACACTTTTGGTTGGTGTTGGTAAGGCATCCGGAATGTTATGCTAGCAGGAAGGTACTTAGCTGGCCCCTCACTCAAGGAGCCAGGTCTTACACACATGTCCCTTTAGCAGGGGGCAGATTGAATTGTTCTTGGGGGGCCCCTTTTGCTAAGGCCATCCCATCAGATAGTGTGCCACCCCCTCAGCCTTTCACCCTCCTGAGGCCGATAAAACGAGTACCTCCGAGTTGGGTAGCAATAATAACCTGTTAATCAGTGCCAGGATATCCCTCGGGGTGACGGTGCACAAACACGCCCAGGTTAGGTTTGGAATAGCCCAGATCAACCACTGGAGGCAAGCTTTCTTCACATTGCGGTAAGGACAGGGAACTAACACATGGCGAGCCAATGGATTTTGGATCTTGCACAACAGTAATAATGGACTGACATTTACTTTTGACAGGCCAGAGTGCAAACAATTGCACATTTATTAGTCTTATGATTCCTCTAGACCTGCACAACATCACATATATTGAGCATTCAGGACACATGCTATATGTTCCACCTACCCGGTAGAGGGAACCACAAATCTTCAGCAATGTTAAACATTATTGGTCAAGAGGGCGAGTAGTGGTTTGCAACCAGACACCTGCAGCAGTGATTGCCACTATACAGCAAGGAAATGAAGGGAAAAAGGACTGGAAGGTCCCAATGGGTGCCTGCCACATGGCCACTTGTAGGTTGTTTATGGCGATTCCTAAGGGCATAGGAAGGGTCATGGCAAAGTAAACCTGGACCGATTCACCTGCTGGGGTTGGTGGTGGTGGTCCCTACCTCTTTTCACAGGATCACTCCCTGTCGGGTCTATCTAACGATCATCCCAATTAGCATGTAGTACTGCAAGAATTTGAACAGGGTCAAACAGGCAGGGGACTGACTTGGGCAGGCACAAAAGACAGTCCCCCTAGGGTCCAGGACCATGCAGCAACATTGCTTCATCGCAGTTGTATCAACCATCCCGGGGAGGGGCCAACCTGTGGCCAGTTAACGGGATCATCCCTCGGCATAACCAGGGTGTGCACCGGTACAGCTACGCATCATCAGTCGTCACCCTTAGTAGGATGGGGATTGGAGTCTGTCCCCCCTGTTCTCACCACCCCCTTGCCGGCTTCCTGGTATACACTAACAAAGGTTTGGCATAGGGCCTCTCATGCCAGGGTTGGGGCATAAGGAGGGTGACGCAGCAGCAATAGATCACTGTCAGACGGGGAGGAACCTGCAGGCATTTGAAAAATAAAGGGCAGGCTAGTTGTGCGTATTATTTTCTCCAGGGTCCCACTGGCCAAAGCATGGCCCCTGCTTGACACACCGCGATACCTCTAACTACCGCTGGCTTATGGGCTACATCGCTAGTTTTTTCAGTCAGCCTGGCGGGTTGCGCTAGATTGTCATGCTTATGAAGCAGAACACGGGGTCAGGTGCAATGCTATGGCATTACTGGGCCATGCAAGGGCAGAGGGGTACAGTACCAGGAACCGCATGATCTCTGAAGCCAGCTATGGGCAATCAGCAGCGGAGCGCATCAGGCAGGGGGGGACGATGGGAATTCCAAGGTTTTAAAAGGTACAGCTGTCCGGAGCAACCCCGGGGAGTGGCCGGAAGACAGGTTAAGGTATCATGTGCAGGCAAACTTGGAGTATTCCAAAGGCACACTGTGAAGCACCAGAAGTGTGATTGGGTGCAGTGTTATTCTGCAACTATGTGACAGCTGGAGTAGTTGTTTATACTGGTGTACAGTTTTCAATAAAGGGTGTTAACAACCTAGCATTCCTTTATTTTGCCAGGATCAAAGGTCTGGGTGAAGGGCTGTCCGTGCGTCCTGTGATTGATGCGACGGGTGGAATTCTAGAAATGGAGGCAGGGGTTTCCACCACTGACTTAGTTGGTTGAGGGGCCCTGAGCTAGAACTGCTTGCTGGAGAAACCGCGGCCCTCCACTGAGATAATTTGGTTGAGGTGCCCAGGCATGCGCTGGAACTGCTTGCTGGAGAAACTGCGGCACGGACTGGGGGGTCTCCCCTCCCAACAGTATGGTCATACACCGGGGAGGCATAATTGTACTTTCCCGGGTGGGAGGGCACTGCAGCCAGTAATGAAATCCTCCTGGTGTAAGTTAGGCAACCTATGGTGGGCCTGGGTGTTATGATGGGCAGAGATAACACCACTTGGATTGTAGTGAGGGGCTAGGTCAGAGGTTGCTGGTGATTCCTCACACAGGAGAGTTTACCGTGCCAGGCGCAGATTCGATGTACAGGAGGTTTGGTCCATCAGGCATGGCCTGCTGCATGCTAAGTCCACTGGGAGTTTGAAAGAGGATGGGGCAACCCTCTCAGAGTGGGCATAGGCTTGTTTTGCTAGACATGGGAGAGGCCCTGGAATCAGCAAGATGGAGGTGAAGAGGCCTACCTTGGTGGGGGGCCCTGGTTGTGACGGTGGCCACACCCAGAGGTTTTTAGGTCAAGCTGGCGTCGGCTGCGCACATGCGCAGTTGAGCTCGCGAGATTTAATGTTTTAGAGGTAGTTTCACTACGAGGGTTAAGCCCCGCCCCTCTTTTCCATTGGCTGGCGTCACTGTTCATGCTAAACGGTGGCCAGCCTTTGGAAAAGAGGTCCCAGTGACGTACTCTTTTCTCTTTTAGCCTCGTCTTTTTCAGACTGGCTTCCTTGACTTACGTGTGTGGTAAAAGGTTTGTTATCTTCTTTATGGTGCGAAACAGATCAGACTCCCCAGGATATTGCGGCATGGATTAGCAAATTTAGCGGCACAAATATGGAAATTTAGCGGCACAAATAAGGAAATTTAACGGCATTTCTGAGGCACTTTATTTTACTCCTAATCATTCATTTTCGGTCTGAAAACAATGGAAACTCTTTTAGCAGAATATTCCACTTTGCAATAGGCATGTTTAAAGTGTCTGCAGCCCTACGGAAGCACAGCTCCAGTCCTAACCTCGCGGGAGGGAGCTGGATTTCTCCCTAGGATGTTCTAGTGCTCATGTATGTACCCCTACCGCTGCCTCCCGAATCTGTGAGGCAGGACACCTCTTCCTCAGGCACCCTAGGGCAGAGGATCGTATGGCTGATCCAAATAAGTAAGACGGACTGCATAGGGAGGTCACCTCCTGCTTTCTGGTTATTTCACTAATTTGTTTAAATATACATTAATTGGTGCATTCTTCACCTTTAAAAAATGGTAGAGCATATTAATAACTTCTTCAAGTGCTCAACGTCCATGGAAAGCACCAGCCCACTCATGGACTCACCTGCACTTTATTCTACAAATCTCCTAAAACTTAATCGTAAATGGAAGTCTTGTCTACCTACCACCCGGACCACGATCTACCTTCACCAGCCTCATCACAGACTTCATTGCTCCCGCTTACAATCGACTCCAGAGCCTTCATACTCCTCAGCGACCTCAACTTTCACCTGGAAGATCGAACCGACCCCTGCTTCACAACACTCCTTGAAAGCCTCAACAACATTGGACCAATCCAACGAGTAACTGAACCAACACACATTGCAGGACACATACTGGACCACATCTTCACCACAAGTTATAGCATCAAGTATAACTCCACATCACCATTCATATGGACTGATCACTGCATCATCCACTTCCAAAACAACACACCAAAGGTCAACATGACCACCAATGCCAGCCTTAGAATACTGAGCCCAGGTCAACCAACACCCCATGGATTACCTCAAAGATATCAGCAACTTCTTTAACTGGGTCAAAAACTATGGAGTCTCCCATTGCACCCATCAAACACAACAGTCAAAGAAGCCTGCGTCAACAGCATCGCACCCTCCCACGAACTCTGCAACAACCTATCAAACTTCTTCAACCACAAAATCACAAGCATATAGCAAATTCACACAGCTACTAAGCCCTAACGATCTCATCACCAGCCTTCCCATCCACAACCAATTTATTTATTTGTCGGATTTGTAATGAGCATAGCTGCCCCAGCGACAGGGCGTCCCAGCGCGAACCACAAACTCCAAGACAAGAACCGGAAAGCAGACGGGTTATACAGGCAAATGCCAGGTCTTTATGGCTTTCCGGAAAGCAAGATGATTCTGGAAGGCTCTGATGGAAACAGGGAGCGAATTCCAGAGTTGCGCGGCCAAACTTCGAAAGTAACGACCACCCGCTCCGGCTTTCCAAACACGCGGAGTGCGGACCAGCGCTGAGTCGGCAGATCTCAAAGGACGCTGCAGCACGTAAAACTCTAACAGACCAGCCAACCCCAGGGGTGCCTGATGCGTCAGGAACCTACGCGCCACACAGAGCGACTTAAATTGAATGCGCTTCTCAACAGGCAACCAATGAAGTTTGCGAAGCACGTGAGAAACTGAGCAAGATTTCGGGAGAGCCACCAGCATGTGGGCCGCTGCATTCTGTGCTCTCTGTAGACGCTTAACACTAGTCTTGTTGGCACCCAGGTAGAGGCGGCTGCCATAATCCAGTCTGGATAGGATTGTAGCTTAAATAATGGTTTGGCGTACTTTTGGAGGAAAGAAACCCAGCAGCGGCTTCAGGGCACGCAGAAACCAAAACACGCCCCAGCCACTACCTTTGATTGGGCGTCAAACGTCAGACCACTGTCAAACCAAACGCTTAGGTTTTTCACTGTCTCCTTAGGCAGGGGGGCAGGTTTAAGGCGATCCGGCCAACATTGCTCTTACCACAACCCTCGATCCTTCCCAAACAGTGAAACCTCGGACTTACTGGCGTTCAGCTGCAAACAGTTTAACGCCACCCAGTCTGCCATTGCTGAAAGATCCTCTTTAAACTTCGTCAGATTGGTGCACCTTTTTTTGGAGAAAGCGATCACCAGCTGGGTGTAGTCAGCATACGACACCAGTGACAGGCCCCTTCCCTTCGCTTGCGCGGTCAAAGGCCGGACATAGATCTTGAACAGTAGGGGGCTTAACACTGAGCCCTGCGGCACCCCCTGATGCAAAGCAAACTCTTTGGAATGGAAAGGAGGCACAAGAACTTGAATGACCTCCCCCCCAGAAAAGACCGGAGCCAATTCAAAGTCACATCCCTAATGCCTATTTCCTGAAGGCATCTTAAAAGTATCACATAGGAGACAGTTTCAAAAGTGGCACTTAGGTCCAGAAGGACCAAGGCCGCTAGTCACCATCATCCAGATTAGCTCGGATGGCCTCCGTAACTACCAGCACAGCAGACTCAGTGCTATGGCGGGCTCGGAAACCATGTTGAGATGGATCAAGGATGGCATTCTGTTCAATAAACTTAGAGAGAATGGAGTTCACGTGCGATCAGCCAGTTTCGACAGGAAAGGCAATTGGGAAATAGGGTGGTAATTGGTTGACTCCACAGGGTCCAGGGAGGGTTTTTTGAGCAAAGGGATGACCTTAGCATGTTTCCACGCCCTCGATACAGAAGCTGATGCCAAAGAAAGATTGACCAAGTCAATATTCAGCAGGGAGAGGAAAGTGTGGAACTGGCAGAAGTGGGCAGGTGTCAACGGGTCGGCCGGCGAACCCGATTTGATCTTCAAACAGAGGGCCTCAAACTCCATCTGTGACAGCAGAGGAAAAGATGACAAGGTATTTTCCACGATGGAACACGTGGCCTCCAAAGCCACTGTCTCAGGGGGCGAAGTCAGGGTGGGTAAACCAAGGTAAATCTTTTTGACTTTGTTCACAAAATACCGAGCTAGCTCATTGCACTGCTGATCAGAGGAGATCGATGAGGTCCCTGTGGTACCACCGCTCTTCATGCCCTTCCGCACGAAGAAGATTGTCTTGGTGGGGTTAGTACTAGCCAGGATTTTGTCGGCCACGTACTCCACCAAGCTCGCTGAATGAGCTTGTGGTACTGTTTAATAGCGGCTCGATATTCAGTTTTTGCTACCCCATCATAAGAGCGTCTCCAAGCACGTTCCAACTGCTTGCAGCCCTTTTTGGCTAGGACTAGTGAGTCATTAAACCAGGGTTTAGATGGCCTGCGGTTTTTCTTCCCCAGCCTAGCTGGGATGCAGCTATCCAAGCCTAGGGTTACCCACTCATTGAAGCCAGAGTTTGCCACCTCCACGTCCAGTGGCAGCTGGGGCCTATGGCTAGACAGCCGTGCTGAAGGAAAGCCCAAGTCTAACTTATGCCAAGGGCGTTTTAAGACTGGAGCAGGACGGGTCAGGTCACCTTTCCCCAACAGCCCAACAGCCGCAGCGAAAAGGAGACCAAGAAATGGCCGGTCCAAACCTGTGGGACGGGCGGCAAGATTGTGAGGGAACTTAAATTGGAGAATATGGGATCCAGCAGGTGGCCGGCGCCGGCGGTGAGGGCGCAGACGGGCTTGCCTTTGGTGTGCCTTTGGCACGACAGTGGCGCGTCCGCTGCGGGTCACGGCTGTGCCATTATTTCAAGCGTCAGCAAAAAAACAGCTGCCCCGCTGACCTGTGCACCTCCCAAGATGGCGGTCTCACTCCGACCGTCCTGGGCAAGATGCCACCAATCACCCCGTCAAGCCACCACACAGCCCTTTGGAGCCTTCCCCACAGCAACCAAGGAACAGCAGCCGCAGGTGCTTGTAATGAGGTAATTGCGGCACGCGATTTAAAAAGTTTTAAAACAAAATGCAGATTTTCAGCTAAGCAGGATAAAACAGTAATTTATTTATTATTTATTTTGTATATTTATATAGCGCAGTCCTGTCGCCCCAAGGGCATCCTGGCGCTTGAAATCCAGTCAACCACACCACCCCTGCTCAGCCAGTTCTAGGGAAAAGGTGCGTTTTTAGGGCTTTCCTAAACGGGAGGTAATCCCTATGACTTCTCAAAGGGAGTGGCAGGGATCTCCAAAGTTTGGCCGTTGCGACACTAAACGAGCGGCCACCCATCCTAGTTCTTTGGAACCTCGGAACCACAAGCAATAGGGCCGAAGAAGAGCGAAGGGTCCGCGGGGCAGAGTACCAAGCAAACATATTTTGCAATGGCACTGGGCCCTGTTGGTGTACCGCCTTAAATACTAGACACGCCGCTTACACTACCCGCAAGTGCACCGGCAACCAGTGTAAATCCCTTAGGGCTAGGGTGGAGGAGCTCAGGTGAGGGCGAGAAAGAGCCAACTTAGCGGCCATGTTCTGCACCCGTTGTAACTTCCCCAGCAGGTTTTTTGGTGCCTCCAGGAGTAACGCATTGCAGTAGTCTAAGCGACACAGTATGGTCCCGCGAACTATTTCCGGCCTGGCCTGTGCAGGGAGAAGGGGCAGGACTTTGCGTAACATGCGTAGCAGCATCATGCACGAAGAGATGGTTTTGTTAACGTGCATGTCCAGCTGTAGGTTAGGACCGAAAATCACCCCTAAGTTACGAGCTGACTCCGCAGCTGGCACCGTCTCGGGGAAAGTGGAGGGCCAAAAATTCTCCGGAAGTGCCCGCGGAGTACGATCCATGGAGCAATGGAGCACCTCAGTCTTTGTGGTGTTAAATTGTAGGGAATTGGCCCTAAGCCATTCAGCTGTAGCTGCCATGCAACGATGGAAAGTCTCCAGCGGGATCGCATTATTTCCTTCCAGGGAGAAGACCAGCTGGGTATCATCGGCATAATTAAAGGCCGAGATACCGAAAGATTTTATAAGCTGGACCAAAGGGCGGAGGTAGAGATTGAAGAGTATAGGGCTGATGGCCGAGCCCTGTGGGACCCCCTGCCCTACTTTCCGCAGCCCTGACCGGAACGGGGGGGAGCGAGACCATCTGCTGCCAATCCTTGAGATAGGATACCAGCCAGTCTCTAGCCCCCTCTGTGACCCCGCACTCCTCCAGCCTCCTGATGAGGGTCCGATGGCAAACCGTATCGAACGCGGCCGACATGTCGAGCAGCACCAAAAAGGCTGCCCGACCACTATCGACACGCGAACGAAGATTGTCCAGAACGGTTACCAGTGCGGATTCCGTTCCATGCGCAGGGCGAAAATCAAACTGGGCCTCATCGAACCATCCGATTTCTACCAGGAAGCCTGAAAGAGAGCGGGTCACCCACTTTTCCACGATCTTAATAGGAAAAGGGAGCTGAGAGATTGGCCTATAGTTGGAGAGGCAAGCAGGGTCCAGCGTCGGTTTCTTAAGCAGTGGAGACACGACTGCCAACTTCCAGCACTCCGGGACCGTTGCCAAATTCAAAGACTGGAGGCAGATGGAATACAAAGGCTGGAAAAGTTCCACCTGAAATGTCTTCCAGAATTTGGGAGGCAATGAGTCAAGCGGGGAGCCAGAGGTCACCGTAAGTGCCAAACTGCAGAACTCCTCAAAGGATGGAATGGGGAAGTGTCTTAATTGGGGTCGACTGGCCACCGCTTCCGTAGTTCCTAGGCTGAAAACATGACCACTCGGCCGGGACAGACTGGGCGAAGTATCCTGGCCAGCCCAGGCTGCCTGGCTAGAGGCTAGCCTGCTTTGCCAGGTTAGACCGGCCCGACGCCCAAAGCCTCCGAACCGAGGGCATGTCCATTCAGCAAGGGTCGACTGGAAGGAGTGTCCGGAGCTCCCAATCTAGGGGCTAGATCACACGACTGGGGTCGACTGGGTAACCCGTCCGGAGCTCCCAGGCCGGAATCAGATACAACCGGCCGGGGTCGACTGGGCAGGCTAACCGGAGCTCCCGAGCCGGCTAACCGGAGCTCCCAAGCCGGCTGGGGTCGACTGGGTGACCCGTCCGGAGCTCCCGAGCCGGAATCAAATACAACCGGCCGGGGTCGACTGGGCGGGCTAGCCGGAGCTCCCAAGCCGAGATCCAGCGGCACAGAATTTTTTAAGCCCACCAAGATCTTAGCGGTTTTCTCCTCGAATGCATCCGCCAGGGAGTCACATAAAGCCTGCGACGTAGAGACAGTATTGGCCACACACAGAGGGTGGGTTAAGTCCCTAACGATTTTGAATAAGGCTTGAGATTTATTCGGCGCCTGATTCAAGGAGGCTTCCAAAAAAGCCGCTTTAGCCAACTTGATCTGCGCCTTATAGCCCTGCAGTGCCATCCTAAACGAGACCCTCGCTGAGGTCAGGTACTGCTTCCTCCAG
This sequence comes from Lissotriton helveticus, assembly GCF_964261635.1. Lineage (NCBI taxonomy): Eukaryota > Metazoa > Chordata > Amphibia > Caudata > Salamandridae > Lissotriton > Lissotriton helveticus. The sequence goes on from NC_136062.1 coordinate 495,473,690, forward strand.
GCTCTCTCGGCGCGTTTACAGCTCAACTTCAACTGCCGCAGCTCTTCCGTGTACCAGGGACAAGCCCGGTTCAGTCTTCCACGAGACTTACGAAGAGGCGCCGACTTGTCCAACGTATTCGTGATGGACTGGCACAAGATGGTATAGCTTTCCTCCACCAAGCCACTCAAACAAAAGTTATCCGGTAGAAGGGGAGGCAATGACGACGAATTTAGTAGTTTAGGTCTGCCCAGTTTAGCCTGTCCGGCACCGACTTTCCCCAAGGAGTGGTCCCCCAGGCGGAGAGAAAAAGCGACCAGTGAGTGGTCCGTCCAGTATTGACATAAGATATCATTGACCACAACTAGTTGTGCGTCTGCGAAGACCAGGTCCAAGACATGGCCTCTCCTGTGAGTGGCTGACAGGACTAGTTGTTGCAACTGGATGTCTTTAAAAGCTTGCCAGAGTGACGTAAACGCACTGTCCAGTGGACCACCCGGCCACAGGTTGAAGTCCCCTAAGACCAGTAGCTTGGAGTGAGTGTTAGAGAGGTCGTAAATCAGGTGGATGAAATCTGACATAGAGGGTACCGAACCCGGCGGGCGATAGCACAAAACGCCCGTGAGCAATATTCTCTCAGAATCTTTGAAAGAAAACCCCATCAGCTCAAAGCCCGAGACCTCTCTAATTTTAAGTTGAGAGAAACCCAACGATTCTCTATAGATGACACCGATTCCACCCCCCCTGTTCTTCAGCCGAGGGGTGTGGGTGATTTTAAAACCTTGTGGTAAATAAATAAATAATACCTCTATTTTTGACTAGATATACAATAACAGATAGCTCAATAAATAAGAGTCAAGATTCGAGGTAGCTGGAGTTTGCAGGTTTAATACAGCATAAAGGACAGGAACAGGACAACCTGCACGGGCAAGATCTGGGATGGCTAGCAACTTTTAATAACAGTGCACAAGCATATATAGTTAAACAAAATACATGGTATTCAATACAATAGGCGTAGCAGTGGGCAGGGCCTGTAGCAGTCGCGAAAGATAAGGCATAAAGTAGGTGTAACAAGAGGCGTGAACAGGGCGTATACATAGACATGTGGTGTAAACGTAACAGAATATGTCATAAATGGGGCGGAAACATGGAGGGGGCTACCTAAGGAGCCGGGACCTCTGACCTAGAGGTGCGCGCAAGCTGACAATGACGTGTTACTAGGAAGAAGCTGGGGGCTATGACTTCTGCGCTAGAAGAAGAGACTGAAGTCTGGAGAGTCAGAGCGACATGTACCTAAACACTATCTAGTATCTGATGTTTAGAGAACATGTTGATAGAATCCAAAAGTTATCAGGGTAAAGGCTAACAGACTCTAAGACTGGTGCATGCATTATTCTACATGTAGTGCGTGTTGAGGAATATTAAATGACCATTAATACAGTATTTCTCTTACATGGAGACGTAAAGGCTAGACCATGACGGAAACTATTGATGCGATTCAGTAGCTTAGGAATGCAGAGAAGGAGAGCTGAACTGATAACTAGAATCATAACATACTCTTGGCAGACTGGTAGGCAGAGCCAGGCCGAGCCGGGCACTGTGAGGCAGGAAGTAAGTGAAGGGTCAGGGATACAGGTGGGGGCTGTATCGCTCCTCGGAGAGGGTTCAGGAGACAGGAGCTGAATCTGGTGTCCGGGCCCTTTTGAGGCCTAGAAACGGGGACTTTATAATGAAATAACGTGCACACTGAGAAACGTGGCAACGTAACTTTACATAGGCCTGATATTCGTTGTATTCACGAAAGCTGGGAACTGGCATACTAGAGATGGACACAACTGTAATTGCGTCTTTAATCGATCATAAGGAATACATATGCATATTAATCATGCACATATAACATAACATGGGGAACACGTAGGCACATATAACATGGCAAAATTTACTTTTCCACATTCCCTCCTTGTGCCCTACGTTTCCATCAGGAAACATCTATATTCATGATACCATCTATCATTTCATACAGTATCATTTGCTCGTCTCGAATTGTCTTGGAACGGGACTTAGGACTAGGACTGGGAATACAGGATGTAGCACAAATGCCGCAAATCGCAGGGCCACATTGTATACAGAGGCAGCAACTGAATATGATCGCTACTGCAATACCTAGAAATGACAATACTTTCCATCCCCAGGCAGAAATTATACTCCAGAACCAACCAGACCATGTCCAGGTGCCTGGATTCTGGTGTAACTGATGGGCAATTTTATGAAGTCTGGTTATAGCTGAATAAACAGACGGCGCGTTATTAGGAATGAAAATGCAGCAACTAGATCCGATGACTCTGCATGCTCCTCCTCTATCGGCCAGTATGACGTCAAGAACGAGACGATTTTGGAGCACGACAAATCTCATAGCAGATTGCTCTTCGGTTAAGTTACCTAGAGCAGAGGTAGTCTCATTCACTACTGCTTCAAGGGTTCTGGTTAACCTACGTATTAACTTACTATTCTGGATAGGGCCTATAAAGAAGAAGAATCCTTTATTGAAATCTGTATACTGTTCTAGAGCAGTTTCAGTTTGATCGACAATCGGGGACTCGATCTCCCTTCTATGTCTAATGTGTACTAGATGTGTGTTTCTATGATAATCAGATGGGGCTAGGAAAACTGGTGGCAGTAGGAAGGCAATGTAACATGTTCCATCCCAATCGAGGGGCAGACGAACATATGCGGTCTGACCACAAACAAAATATGAATGACGTGAGGCTTTGAAAATAGATTTCCCACTGTCACTATACTTGACAATAGTAGTACAATCACTATGTCCTACATGTACGGAACCATTATTTCTGACACATAATTCGCCTTTGACTGGTAGTACTGAAATAGCAGGTAAGTCTGGAGTAGGATCAGACTGAACATTCAGGACCATAAAATTCGAAGAATAATTACCCAAATTATAAACTTCATTTTCTAGATCTAACCCTGTTCTGTGGGTGAGACCTCGCTTATCTGGAAAACATGTACTATTCAGAAAAGACATATCTGTTGAGGATGACGTTAACGTGGACCATGCTCCACACGAACCATTATGTGAAAACGGATAAGGAAAGAGTGGCAGAACTCCCTTCGGTGTCTGGAAAGGGGGGAGTCGACCACACACCCAACAATTAGTGGCATTGCTGGTCTGGTGTGAATAATGTAACATACGGATAAATGTATTGTTGCGCATAGCAAGACGATAGGATAGCTCGTGAGGAGGCAGATCACTAAAGGTGTGCTCTACTGTAGCATTAGAAAACTTTACATGAGAAAGTGGAAAACATAAATGAAATGCATAACTTGTGCAGGTAACCATCAAACTTAGAAACAATATGAAACTTAGAAAAACGATACATCGGATTGAGTTTTGACTAACTCTCTCACTATGGGGGTCTATCTCATACATGTCAGATACCTGTCTAACCGTTTCACCCGAGGGGGACTTAGACAATTAAACTGGCTGACTTATTTTACTAGACCGAAGCTTCTGTTTATACTCCTGCTGCGGAGTTTTCTCTAACAGGGAGGGCTTTGAGTCAAAGTCAATAGCGGGACAGTCCTTGAGAATAGGGCAATGTTTAGACTCGGAAGTGTCTGTAGAAGTGTCATTGAACGTTTTAGTTCTTAGTCCGTGAAATTTCTTGACGTGAGACAGATGCACCCAGCCTTTTCTCCCTTCCAACTTCACGGCCGTGCGGGTGGTCAGAAGGACTAACTTCGGCTCCTTCCAGCGGGGCTCCAGCGGACTTGAACGATCAAAATTCCGGATTAAAACCAGGGTGCCGGGAAGGACCTCGTGTGGCTTGACTTCAGTATTGTCGGGAAATGCAGCGGCAACCTGTGAACGACAAGAGTGTAGGGCAGACATCAAGGAAGCTAGGTAATCTGTCAGCATATTACTGGAAACATCTGTAATACTTCGGGGTCTAGGTGTACCCCACATGTTCGGGGGGCGGCCGAATACGACCTCATAAGGGGACAGACCTGATCTGGAGTGTGCGACCATGCGCATATAAAACAAAGCAACTGGCAGAGCTACTAACCAGTCTACACCTTTTTCTTGACAGATCTTGGCAATACGGATTTTCAAGGTTTGATTATGTCTCTCTACGAGACCGGCTGCTTCTGGATGGCGTACACAATGGAACTTCCACTGGTACCCTAACAAAAGGGAAACGTGCTTCATGAGTTCAGATGAGAATGGCTGGCCGTTATCAGAATACACGACCCTAGGGAGTCCATAACGAGGGAAAAATTCACGAACCAACTGCTTGGCAGTGGTCGCGGCTGTATAATCTGGGACTGGATATGCTTCTGTCCACCTGGACAAAGCGCATACAACTACAAGGACATACTTGAAACCTCGACATCGCTCCATCTGGATGTAATCCATCTGGAGGACTTCAAAAGGGTGGTCAGGGGGCTGGAATCCACCTTGTTCCACCGGGACACTTTTACCTGGATTGAACTGGCAACATATCATACAGGTACGGACTTTCTGCTTGGCTGCAGCTCGTAAATGCTTGTTGAACCAAATGTTCTGGATACTGTCTAACATGGCTTTTTCTCCTAAATGTGCAGGACTATGTGCGGTATTAATAATGACTTGAACCATTGAGTCGGGGAGAAACCATGTGGCCTTTCCCTTCGTCAACCATCCCTGATCTGTCTGGACCCCTCCTTGTTCGGACCATTTCTTGATTTCATCGGGAGTAGCATGTGACTGGATATCTATGACATCTTGAGTAGGGTCCTTAACTGTCATACATGTAGTCTGTTCTGGAGTGGATGTCAGTGTCTTGTTAACTGGAATGTCTGGTGTCTGAGCAGTAAGCTTTGCTGTTCGATCTGCTAGATCATTACCTTGAGAAATAATGTCTGTAACTTTCGTGTGTGCTTTGCATTTCATGATAGCGATAGATGTCGGTAAATGTATTGCATCTAACAGAGCTTGAATGAGGAAACCATGCTGAATCTTGGTTCCATGAGAAGTCATAAAACCTCTTTCTTGCCAGAGCACTCCAAAGTCGTGTACAACTCCGAATGCGTAGCGTGAATCTGTGTAAATGTTAACTTTCAGGTTCTTGGCACGTATGCAGGCTTGAGTCAGAGCAACTAGCTCTGCTGCTTGAGCAGACAGGGTGTCAATACGGTGTGTTTCAATAACTTCAGTGTCAGTAGTCACTGCATACGCGGCTACTAGTTTTCCTGTACTTGTTCTCATACATGAACCATCCACATAAAGTGTCAGGTCGGGATCTGGTAAGGCAATGTCTGTCAGATCTTGTCTTGGCTTAGTCATAGTGTTAACTACTTCCACACAGTCATGTGTGGCAGGATTTGAAGTAACTGACGGTAACAGTGTAGCAGGATTTAGAACGTTGCAGCGTCTGATTTCTATGTGTGGCTGGAACAGTGTCAGTTCATAACCTGTCAAACGTGCAATTGTCAAGTGCTGAGTCTGTGTTCGGTTTAAAAGAACTTCCACGGAGTGTGGAACTTGTACGGTCAAGGAGTGTCCTAATACTATGGAATCACTTTGTCTGATAGCTAGTGCTGTGGCTGCAACTGACTTGAGGCACGCAGGCAACGCCTGGGCTACTGGATCTAGTGTGCTCGAAAAATAAGCACAGGGCTTGTATTGTCCGGCTTGATCTTGTGTGAGAACAGATAATGCTGTACCATCACGTTCTGTGACAAAAAGTGTAAAAGGCTTACTGTAGTTCGGTGTAGCTAGAACAGGTGCTTGGCATAAAGCTTTCTTCAATTCATTAAAACTAAGTGTATGTTCAGATGTCCAAGGGAGGACAGTCGATACGGCTGCCTCCTGTGTCGTTAACTGTATCAGTGGCTTGGCTAGAAATGCATACTGAGGAATCCATTGTCTGCAGTAAGAAGTAAGGCCGATAAAAGCACGTACCTCCTTCTGTGTCCTGGGCTGTGGAAGACTCGCTATTAACTGGATACGGTCTGGTGTCAACTGCCTACCCCACTTGGACAGTAAGTGGCCTAAGTAGATCACTTGCTGGACACAGAATTGAAGCTTCGAAGGGGACACCTTGTGCCCCATCTCGGCTAGGAAATACAGAACTGTAAGTGATGCACGCTCGCAGTCACGTTCGGAACGGGCTGTGATCAGTAGATCATCGACATACTGGAGCAGGGCAGTATCAGTTGGCATGTGAATATTGTCTAGTTGTCTCTTAAGTGCTTGACTGTAAATACTAGGACTTTCTGTGAAACCTTGAGGAGCTCGTGTGAATTTATAGCTCCTTCCATTTAAACAAAAACCGAAAAGGTACTGGCTATCTGGATGAATTGGAACACTGAAAAATGCATTCTTGAGGTCGATTACAGTAAAAAATGTTGCCTCAGAATCAATGGCTGTCAATAGGGAAGAAATATCTGGAACAACTGGGTACTGGGGAATGATACATTTATTGAGTTCTCGAAGATCGATCACTAATCGATATACTGGGGGTGCATTTGGATCAGTACGTTTCATGACTGGAATGATAGGAGAATTACATACATTGGAGTCAGTTTCTACAACTACTCCTTGAGCAATGAGCTCGTCAATAATTTTGGATAAGGCTGCTACAGCCTCAGGTGGCAATCTGTACTGTCTGATTCGTGGTAGGACTATACCTTGTTTGAGAGTCACACGATGGGGTGTGATTTGCATAAAACCAACATCAGTTGGACCTTGTGCCCATAGATGCTGCGGAACATTAGACAATCTCGGATCAAAATCTCGTAAAACATAGTGACCCTTGAAGTCACGCAAAAACAAACGTATTCCCTCTGGGGAACAACATATGACTGCACCTAATTCTTTCAGTGTCTTAATACCTAACAAATTTTCTGGACATGACTTCGTAAGCAATAGATCAGTAGTTCGGGACAATGGACCAACTTCTAGAGTAACTGGCTTTGATATCGCGTTTACAATAGGCTTTCCTGAAAATCCAAGGGAAACATTTCTAGAGCCTGAGAGCGGAGCCCCTGGAACCTCGTCATGACTGATAGTAGTCCTACTTGCCCCTGTATCAATCAAAAACTTTCTGTCTTTCCCTAATACTTGACTATGAACATAGGGACCTTCTTGATCTACAGGAATCTCGATGAGAGGCAAGCCTACCTCCCTCTCTAGGCTGTTTCATGAATATGCTTGATACTCTGGATACTCGGACTGTGCATACTGGTACATCTGCTGTGTAACATGCTGTGTTGCAGCAATAGGCTGCGGTGCTGGAACTGTCTGTTGTGCATTCTGTGGTGACTGAGAAGTCTGTGAAACTTGTTCTTGTCTAGGCGGACGTGGTCTTTCTTTAGTCTTACCGGTAGCTATGTTGTGTTTCAGAACTGCACACTCGTTTATAAAATGACCTGGCTGTTTACAATAATTGCAGGTCCCTTTAACGGGAGCTGCAGGATGACTGGCTTGATTCGGACCCCTCTTCTGACTGTCTTGAGGGACAGATTGTGCAACTAGTACTTTCATTTTCGTGTCTTTCATACGTCTCCTTTCGTGATCTTGCTCTTCTCTGATTCTATTCTGGTGGTACTGGAGCATCTGTAACATCTGGGACGGAGTACTAGCTTGCCATGTACTTTCGACTTTCAAAACTCGATTCTTAACTTGTGGACTTGAATTCTCGACTAATTTAGTAACAAAAAGATGAGGGTATGACTCACTACTCGTCTTTAAACCACTGTTTATGATAAAACATTTCTCGAATCTGGAATAAAAATCACTAGTGTCTTCGTCTTGTTTCTGTTTACATGCTGAGATTGCATCCCAGTATTCCTTTTTAGTGGCTATTAACCTAGGCAAAACTTGTATCAATAATTCTGGTAATTCTTTACATTTGTCTCCAAGACCGGTACCTGGTACTCGTATCTTATCTTCAGCTTCTAGAGCTGTCCAATCGATCTTTTTCTCTCCCACCTCCCAATCTTTTTCCTTAAGTTTTTCGTATACCCCTGCGGGCAACAGGACTTTTAGCATTTTAATAATATCTGGATACGTGTATTCTCCCATACGGAGCATGTCTTTTAATTCTCGGTGGAACCCTGCTGGATCTTTGTCGTGACAGGGAATTAACTTCTTCATTTCTAAGAGTTCCATCTTGGTAACTGGGGTGTAAACAAATACTCGTTGCATTTCACCACCCGCTGTCCTAACTGGGTGTACTTCTCGTAACGGATGCTGTCTGTCTATGTAAAACGGTTTACTTTCTGGAGGTGAGACATGAACAAAATGCGGGTTCAGAAACGTTCTATATTTATGGCGCTGTTCTAGAATGACACTAATTAAATCGGTACCTAAACCTTTCCATCTATACTGGAGTAACTCGTTCAGGATATCACGTAACGGACCTGGATCAGAATGTTGACCCTCATACAGTGTAATGAGGTGCTGGATCATATACATACCCACCAGTCGCTGCTCGGCTGGGGGCAGTTTCAGAAACATTTGTGCCACTATTTCGTCTGGAAAAGTGGTAGAATCAGTAATCCATCGGACTGCTGATCGGGCTAGTTCTTGTTCATGCATGGTACTTAACTCACTATAACCGATTCGTGATTTCAGAATGTGATCGGTAGCTTGAAATACTTGTTCTAGAGAGCCTTGTTCTGGTGCTGGAAGATGAAAGACTTTCTTGTGTTCTAGGCGTAAATGTCGGTCTGGAAATCTAGATTTACCTACATACGCTATTCTGGCGGGATTCTCGTCGTCTACCTCTTCAGTAGGAGAGTCATTTTCTTTCTCGCTTCCTAGAGCTTCTTTGCGTTGTTCGTGTAACCTTATTATTTCTTTACGTATTTTCTTGTACATACTCTCTATACTATTGAGTGTCTTGTGCTTACCCTCGGCTATATTATCACTCCACTTTGTCAGAATTTTCATTTCGTTCAAATCTTTAGTCGGATAATCTTGTTCCCTAATTAAACAATTGATCAGGAACTTTAATAACATGAACTGGATCTCAGCTTTCCTGAGAGACATGACTTCACCAATACTTTCTGGATCTTGTCCTGTACGAATGAAACGATACATTCTGTCTAGATCTTCTTTCATATTCGGTAGGGTGACCAAATACTCGGACACCTGTCTTATACGCACGGAATATATAACCATACTATCCTCGCCTGGGACTGGATCATAACAGCATTCAGTAAGAGCTCGCCTGATATCAGCAATGGACTGATATTTGGGCGTACGCTGTAACGCACGTTCATGTAACTCGACTGCCCCTAAACGTCTATTTGGCGGCGGGGTACCAGGAGGACCTCCTCCCGCGGCCCCTATACTGGAATCGTCGACTGATACTCTTCGTGCTGGCAAAGTGACTGATGTGGCGGGAATTTGTACTACGGGCTGGACCGGGGGTACCGTAACAGGTGCTGTAACAGGTGCCCCGGTGGCTGGAGGACCATGAATTACATTATTTACAGGAGCTGGTGGAACAGGATTTGCATATTCTGGGACTGTGTCGTCCAAATAGGACGAGAGAAAAATATCAGCTGCGGTCGGTTTGTGACGTAGCTTAATCGGAACTAATGGCGGCGGAAAATTACATGGTGCTTCCGGGGTTGCTTTTGGCAAGCCCTCGGCAAGAAGAGGATACATACCCTTAATGAGGGCATTTCTCTGTCTGTCTGACTGTTCGGTTTTAACTCGTTCACCTATTTCAATTAGTTCCCTTTCTTGGGCTCTTTCTGAGGATTCTCTACTTAATTCTGACTTTCTGATTTCTTTTTCGGTTCTTTTATGAGATTCTTTGCGCCATAACTCGATGGCATCTTTCTGTGACTGTCTGGCTTTCTTTTTCCATAATGCTTCTTCTACTCGCATGATGCACTCGGCATCCCATGTACCCGATACGGGCCATCTATACTGTTCTTCTAACTGTTTGGTGTACTCCACCCATAAATCTAGATACAATATGGCACTTATGCCATGCTTTTGATACATAAAATGACCTGGACTGTCCCTAGGCGGGACAGGAACTGCTTCTTCTAACAGACCTTTTCTAGTTCTTAACTGACGTAACTTGGAAAACAAAGGCATGACTGGGCTGGAGTCTAGACACAATACAATACACAATGAACACGATAATTACTGAAGAACAACACATTCATACCACGACATTGAAATACATGAATGACATTTAAGATAACAGTTCGGACAAAATACTACCTGGAAACAGAAAACAGAATACATGAATTTCTCGAGAACAGAACAGACTAGAACAGAAACTAGATGCACTGCTAAAACAGTACGAAACTTACCGGTCTCATAAAGAGACACGTCAGGACCCGCATCCACCTAAGTGGACACTTCGTGTTGGATCTGTGTACCCAAACCCACGGACCAGAGACAATGCAATTGACCCTGTCTAGATACTACCCCAGCAACGGTACTCACCGGGCAGCAAGAACGGAAGGCCTCGGACTGGACTGGACTGCTACGACGACGGACTACGAACTTCGGACTTCTGTTACGGGTGGGCCTCCGGATACCTCGGACCTTGGACTCTCGGCTTGGGCTCTGGTCGGGACTCGCCGCGTTCCTCCACCGCCTCGTCTGGATGCTGGACCGCAACCTCCGTCTCCTCCGTGGGCCTGAGGGATACTTGAAGCAGAAATATCTGCACGTGCACGGTATGGTTCCGTCACGGCTGCAGAGGATCAGGGGGCCTGCGTGGCTTCTCCGGCGCGTGGGGAAAGGGCAAGTCCCTATTCGGGCGCCATTATGTGGTAAATAAATAAATAATACCTCTATTTTTGACTAGATATACAATAACAGATAGCTCAATAAATAAGAGTCAAGATTCGAGGTAGCTGGAGTTTGCAGGTTTAATACAGCATAAAGGACAGGAACAGGACAACCTGCACGGGCAAGATCTGGGATGGCTAGCAACTTTTAATAACAGTGCACAAGCATATATAGTTAAACAAAATACATGGTATTCAATACAATAGGCGTAGCAGTGGGCAGGGCCTGTAGCAGTCGCGAAAGATAAGGCATAAAGTAGGTGTAACAAGAGGCGTGAACAGGGCGTATACATAGACATGTGGTGTAAACGTAACAGAATATGTCATAAATGGGGCGGAAACATGGAGGGGGCTACCTAAGGAGCCGGGACCTCTGACCTAGAGGTGCGCGCAAGCTGACAATGACGTGTTACTAGGAAGAAGCTGGGGGCTATGACTTCTGCGCTAGAAGAAGAGACTGAAGTCTGGAGAGTCAGAGCGACATGTACCTAAACACTATCTAGTATCTGATGTTTAGAGAACATGTTGATAGAATCCAAAAGTTATCAGGGTAAAGGCTAACAGACTCTAAGACTGGTGCATGCATTATTCTACATGCAGTGCGTGTTGAGGAATATTAAATGACCATTAATACAGTATTTCTCTTACATGGAGACGTAAAGGCTAGACCATGACGGAAACTATTGATGCGATTCAGTAGCTTAGGAATGCAGAGAAGGAGAGCTGAACTGATAACTAGAATCATAACATACTCTTGGCAGACTGGTAGGCAGAGCCAGGCCGAGCCGGGCACTGTGAGACAGGAAGTAAGTGAAGGGTCAGGGATACAGGTGGGGGCTGTATCGCTCCTCCGAGAGGGTTCAGGAGACAGGAGCTGAATCTGGTGTCCGGGCCCTTTGAGGCCTAGAAACGGGGACTTTATAATGAAATAACGTGCACACTGAGAAACGTGGCAACGTAACTTTACATAGGCCTGATATTCGTTGTATTCACGAAAGCTGGGAACTGGCATACTAGAGATGGACACAACTGTAATTGCGTCTTTAATCGATCATAAGGAATACATATGCATATTAATCATGCACATATAACATAACATGGGGAACACGTAGGCACATATAACATGGCAAAATTTACTTTTCCACAACCTGGGGGACAGGCCAGGCCCAGTTTGACTAGACAGTCCTCCCGCGTCCAAGTTTCTGTAAGAAACAAAACATCGAGCCCCGAA